>NC_134159.1:21862142-22477857 GCF_033958435.1 Carettochelys insculpta
ACCCCAAGGTACTGCTCAACAAAAAGGCAGATCACCCAGTAACTGCTGAGCACACGGAGGAATCGCAAGTCAGATTCCACTGCATGTGATGAAAAGCATTTGGTTCTTAAGCTTAAACCCAGACTTATGAGCAAAGGCCTGTCCACCGTGAACCAGAGCACAGAAGCTGAGAGCTGCTGTGGCAGTTGAAAGGAAAACGCCTTCCGTGCCCTGTCTCCCTGCTCTTCAGTGGCTCTAAACTCTCTCTAGTAATAAGCCCAGAATTCATGCGTTTCAACATTCGAGCATCTCTCACACACACAGTCTCCCTAAGACTTTACCCCGGCAATCTCTGGTTTGCGTGCATTTCCCCTCCTGTGCTGATGTCCCTCTGAGCTCTGCCTCCCACACAGCTTGGCCATGCTTTTGCTAGGATATTTTAACTGAAAAGAATGGGAAGAGACAACATGGACCGGGGGACTCTCACTAGTCCAAGAGATGCAGAGGCGTCTACTACAACCGCAGTCACTTGTTGGCAGCTGCAGCATTGGAGCCAAACTGGCCCAGCTCAGCCTCTCTCTCAAAGTGGCAGCCCCAGCCAGAGGCCTGGGCAGAACATCAGCCAGCCAGCTGCAGATGCAGGCATGGAAAGGTGTCTGTATGGAGAACAAATCTTTGACAATGGGCTCTTCAGACAAGCAGGGAGAAGCACTCCATGATCCAACGGTTGACACTGAAGTGAGACAAATTCGGCCTGGAAATAGGCTGCACATTTTAAACAGTGCGGGCAATGAAGCCCTGGAAGAAGTGCCCTAAGGTGGAGGGGAGGGGGTTTCCATTACATGCCATTTTTACACCAGGGTAGGAGGTTTGTCTGACAGCTCTGCTCTAGGGATTACTGCGGCAAGTTCTCTGGCCTGTGCTGCAGATGGTCAGACTAACTAGGTGATCACAATAGTCCCTTCCTGCCTTGGAATTTACAGGTGTCTCAGAGGGTAGCCAGGAATCTCCACAAGTTAGAAATGCAGCTCTTTTAACTGAACGGAGAGAAACATTAAACTGCTCTGATGCTTTGTGAGAGCCCCAGGTGCAGTGTGACTCCTGGACCCACAGGCACTTTGAGCTTTTCCCTATGCCAAAGCTTCCCTAAAAGTGACAACCCTCACTCCTCCCCCAGCTCCTACACACACACCGGAGCTGAGAGTCAGCCACTCAGTGCTGGGTTTTCATTCCAACAACCCTACAGCAGCTGCATAAATGGGTTCCATTTTTATTAATGAAGAGGAACATCATCGAGCCCATGACTGACAGAGAAAAGAGGATTCAATTTTCTTTGCAGGGGCCAACCAAACTCTTTCCATTTAATGGTTTTCAGTAAAATTCATGCTCATGACCATTGCTGCGTCAGCAGCCCTAGACACTGAAATCCTTCCCTCATCCAGCCCCTAGGAACTAGAAAGAAACTCCCCAACACCTGTGTGGAAGGGACAAGAGCCCACACGTCCAACTGAGCAATCCAGCATTGCTGAGAAACAGGCCAGAGAAAGGCTGCTGACTTCCTTGGACCTGCTGCTGCTTTGAAAGAACCCAAGGGCAAGCCTTGGGAAGAATGGCCCAAGGTGCCAGGCCCAGCTGTGTGGGTGTGTGCTGTGTTATGAAGTGGCGATGATTACTCTCCTATAACCAGTATCACAGAGGTAGCCGTATCAGTCTGTATCTTTGAGAACAACAGGAAGTCCTGGGGCACCTTGCAGACTAACAGATATGTTGGAGCATAAGCTGTCGTGGGCAAAGATGCATCTGCTGAAGCGGGTCTCTGCCCACAAAAGCTTATGCTCCAAAATCTCTGTTAGTCTGTAAGGTGCCACAGGACTTCTTCTTGTTCTCCTATAAGAAGGCTCATTTCCATCCCCCTTGTGATAACATCTTCATGCTTTCTAATACCTGGGTACACGTCTCACTGAGACCAAAACAACATCCGCAGCATTTTGCTCAAACTGCCATTAAAAGGCACTGCAGAAAAGATAACAAGGAAGAATATTTGTCAGTGACCTCTCAGCTAAACCTGCCCATGACCCCAACTGATCTCTCACCTCACAGCCCACTTCTCCCAGTGAACAAAACTACACCTCTTCCTTCCCCTTTCCAAACACCTCCTTGCAGGAACCAGGTGGTTCGAGCACTGAGGTCAAGTCAATATTAACTCAAATGGCACTAACCTAGATGTGATGCCTAGTGTATTTCAAGATGGAGAATCTCAGAGAACAAGAAGCAACTTGGCATTCTCTCCCCTAGAAGCTTTGTATTCATTCTCCCTTCCTGTTTTCCATGACTTAAAAGCAGAGTTAATTGCCACAAAAAGGGTGCGTTTTGTAATGTGTCCAGAAAACAGACATTTGCAAAATTTTAATCACCCATACCAAAAACAACCAGCAAACATAATTCTGCCTGATGAGATTATTGGTAACTGAAGTGAAAAATTACGATGATAGAGGCGGCAAAGGTGATAGATTCTGCAGGTGAATCTGAAATGCACTAACATTGTTAAGAGGCAACAGCGGGACACGAGTCATTTTATGTAGTTCATGTTAATCTACCACACTCCCTTCTACCTCCAGCACATGCAAAATCACCCTCCCTCATTTCCATGGTGCTACTGTGGGCTCTGATCAGCTCTCTGATTGCACTTCAGTCAGGTGCATTAGGAGTAAAAACCAGGCAGCTTTTAATAATCTCTTCCAGAGCCATTTCTGGGAAGGAAGAAGAATGGAACCATTCTTGACCCTGACGGGGAGGCATCCATCTGCCAGACATTACGGATTCTTCCTGCTTTGGAAGATTACAGGCAGAGTGAAGATGAATGGCTGCACAGCTTGTAAAGAGGAGTGTTGCACTCCTGCTTGTATGCTTAAAATTAAACATGTTTGATGGAGCTGTGGAGACTCACTCCCACATGGATAACAGTCCCCAAAGTTTTAGCACCAGGTACTTTTCTTACTGCCTGTTTGTTGGGGTTGCTGGATTTTCAGGCTTGTCAGAGTTAGCATGATCAGCCCTTATTTTTCAGGCAAGCTGACTCGCTCCTTTACCATTGCTTTCTGCTAAATGGGAGCATTCAGAGTTTTAGCTCAGGCGTCCATTTATTTTAGCAATGTAAGAAAATGAGAGGCATTGTTTGGACCAAATTCAAATGAGAGGTAAGTGGCCCTGGTGATGTTTCCTGCAGAATGGTAAATTTGGACCTGTTGGCATAAGCAAGTGCAACTCCATTGGCTTATTTGGATTTTTAGCCATTTGTGCTAGCATAAATGTGACTAAGGTAGCTGCTCTAGCAAATGTAATGGGAGTTTTTCATTTGTGGGTGTTGCTTTGGTTTGTCATACATAACCCACTATGTACAGAGTCCTGTGCGGATACAAAATTTGTAGCCGCATCTGTATCCACAAAAATGAGCTGCAGCTATCCACATCCACATCTGCATCTGCATCTGCATATATAAAGCAGACAGCTGTGCATTTGCTGGACTCTAAGTTCATGAAGAAACTATTTCCTTAAAAACAAACAAACAAACCAAAACAAAACAAAGCGCAAAATCAGGAGTTGCTGCTGGCAACCCTCACAAAGAGTTAGCACAATGCAGTTCTGCAGCAGTGTGTTGTGTATTAGGAATTCCCAATGAAGACCATACGCAGCTTTCTAGCCACATGAGTGCATGTTAATACTGAGTTAAATGGAGCATGAGGACATGAACACCAGATGGGGACGGGGGGGGGGGGGTTGTGCAGAAATAAATATTTGGCCACTGTCAAAGGGGCCCTGTGAGTGCCCCATGGCCAGAGGAACTGCCCCTCCCCACCACAGCCCCATCAGCAGAACTGGCTCTCCCTCCCTCCCCAGCCTCAGGGCCAGTAGAGCTGGTTCCCCATCTGCAGTCCCAAGACCAGAGAAGCTCCCATCTCCTGCCCTGGCCCAGGCCCACAGGCGTTTTGTGCCCCTCTGACTGAGGAGGGCCTGGGCCACTGCTTGCCCCTACTTACACATTCCACTGAGGCCAAGTAAAGCTTCTAGCCAAGAACAGGACCAGTTCTTACGATGTTTGTGCCACATGGAAGGAAATCCATCTCTCTGTGCTCAGCTTTAACTCTTACCATTACTAAGCCTCTCTGGCTAAGACAAGCCTTTATCCAATTATTTCCCTGCCCTCCGCTCATGACAAATGCTGTGTGAACTCTGTTGCATTGACATCTTACCTGGCCCTGCTGAATTCTACCTTGGACACAGCTGATACAGCCCAGTAAAAACTTTCCACTAGAATCCCCTAGAAAGCCTGCTATCGCAGCAGCTACTTTCTGCCTGGAACAGACACAGCACTTCTGTGAGCAGAGCAGAGCAGGTGGGTATCATGTGCCAGGTAAAGCAAGAAGGGGGTAATTAAAAAAAACAAAACAAGAAAATAAAAGCCTTTCAACTGCTGTTCAATAAATAAGGTTCAGGCTGCATGGAAATGAGTCTGTAAGCCCCAATAATGCCCCAGAATGCCCAAATGTAGTCCCCAGGATATAGACAAACTTCAAGAAATCAAACAGAAGGAAAAGTGATACTAATATCACAGATAAAACATCAGTGGAGAGCATGAGAGACTGTGAAGGGGGAGACAGGGAGTCCTGGTCGTGTGCCTCTTCTCTGATTCTTTCCATCCATGGGCAGAATAAATTTTTATGCGCACCAAGGCCTATGGGGATGTGCACCACCCGTAGAAACACTGGGGGTGCTCTGTTGTCATCGGGGGGGGGCATTTGATTCTTTCTGGGGTGGCCACCAAAGCACTCAGCTTACAGGGAACAGTGCACATGACGCATCTGATAACCCCTTCCAGGTAACACTGCAAATAGTAGGAAAAGAGGTGACACCCTCAAAAGGTGGCACGCCAAGGAGAGAGGCCTAGCACTTAAGACGAGAAAGTTTAGACAGCACCAAGCAAATATTCAGAGCAAACAGGCAGAGAAAGGAGGGGATACCTTGTGGGCACAGTCACCACTGATGTCAAAGCATAGGTCTGAAAGTCTTCAGTGGGGAAGATGTAGAGACAGGGCTTGCCTAAAACAGGAATCAGGCTGGAGAGACCCTGGTCACACCTCACCCAGGTTACAGGGACGGCTACCTGGCCAGGGCACAAAGCCACACGGGCTGCAGAAGCAGTGGTAGCACCAGCTCTCCTCAGCTTTAACAAGTGGCCTCAGTCCCTCTCCAGCACAAAGCAGGAATCAGGCCAGTGCGACCCTGGTGACACCCCACCCAGGTTCCAGCCAGGCCCGGAGGGCCCTCCCAACCCCCCACGCTGCAGAAGCAGAGGTTGCTGCAGCCATGGGCTCTGCTCAACTCGAACAAGTGGCCCCAGCCCCTCTGCAGCACAAACAGGACCAGTGGGGTCAGGGAGGGCAGAGGGGAAGCCAGCCCCGTGTCCTCCCTGGCCCGAGGTCTCGGTGGTAGTTTAGCCCCGCGCGGGCCTGGCACACAGGCAGGGCTGTTAGCGAAGCGGAAGTCACAGAAAGGAGCTAAGGGCCGGGTCGTCAAAGGTGCGGGGTCCCCGCAGCTCCCGCTGATTGTGAGTGGGGCTGTGGGGGCTCAGCACCTCCCCCCGGACGCCATCAATGACAGGCCTGGCCCGTGGGCTCCTGGCCCCGGCTGCGACAGCCCCAGGCGGCAGGCGAGTTCCCCACCGCCCCGCACGCTCGGCGGGGTGGCCCGTGGCCAGTGCCAATGCTACAGGGGAGGCTCCCGAAGTACCGGCCGTAGAGCCTGGGCTGCTGCCGGCTCCCTCCTTTCGGAGCGGGCGAGGCAGCCCAGAGCCGGGCCGGCTGCACCCCGGGCACCCCCAGCCACCTCCTCCCCCGCTTCCCGGCGCCGAGGCACCCCAGGGACCGGCCTCCTCAGCCCCGCCGGCATCGAGCCCCAGGACCTGCCACTCCCGGCCCGCAGCCAGCGCCCGTCACCGCAGCCTCGCCCCCCGCGCCCGGCCCCGCCCAACCCAACCCAACCCAACCCTCCCCTGCGCCCGGCCCCACGCGCCCCCAGCCCCCAACCCCCGGCCCTACCCCGCTCCCTGCGCCCCGCCCCGCCCGGCCGCCCGCAGGCGCCCTACCCGACAGGTCCTCCTCGTTGTCCGTCTCGTCCCGCGGCTCCCCCGCGGCCCCGGGCGGCCCCCGCATGGCGCGGCGGGCAGGGCAGGGCAGGGCAGGGCGCGGCGCGGCGCGGCGCGGCGGCTCTCCCCGAAGATGGCTGCGCCGGCCCCGCGTCTTTTCCTTTTTTAAGGAGCGCTCTCCATCGCCCGCCCCCCGCCCCAGGCCCCGGCCGCGCTCCCGGCCCGCCGCCGCCGCTCCGGCCCCGCCAGCCTGCAGCGAGCGCGCCCCCCGCCGCAACAACCACACATGCCCAGATTGTGACGTCCAGTCTGGTTGCCCTGGCAACCGCATCCCATCGTGTAGCACCCGGCCGTAGCGGGGTACGGGGGCGGGGGGGGGGGGGGGCGGAGCGGGGCTTGGCAGCACCCGGCCCCTCTGCGGGGGGCCCTAGGCTCACACGGCACTGAGCGCCCCACTGCCGTTGCCCGGCTGGGGGGGGGGGAGCCCCGCGGCTGCATCGCCTCAAGAACAGGCGCCCAGGGGTGCAGGGAGAGGTCAGGGCCAGGGCCCCGCTGGGCACCTGCCTGGAGCGTTGGCTGGCAGGGTGCTCGGTTATCTTCATGAGCAGGTTGATGGGGGAAGCACCAGCTGCTGGATTGCCCTAGGCCGAGGCCCTACCTGGGCCACCACATTACTACCAGCCAGATGCAAAAGGAAGAGAGAGAGGAAGGCACCCACACCCCATTATCCTCCACCAAAAACTGAAGGCCATAACTAGGGGAGCCCAGGCCCTGAGGGTGGGACATGCACTCATTTCTTCTTACCTTCATAACAGCATCTACATTGCTGAATAACTCACCTAAAACTGACTTTACGGAGACTCTCACAGGGGTTGGTACTAGTAATAAGACCTGTGAGCGGCTTGCCCCAGCAAGGGCACCAGCATTTGAGCTACTGCCTACAATTTTCTAAAAGCCCCTTAAAGAATCAGTTGTGTCTATACTACATGGCATCTCCCTTATCCTACCAGCCAAAAGCATGATTTAATATGGTTGCAGAGCCACACATTCAGAACTGCACTAACCTTTTGTTTCTTCATTTAAAAAAAAATTGTAAATTTTGTTACTGTGTAGTACCTGCAAGCTAACCTCTTTTCAGTGTCATAGCAAACACTGGCCCTAATTCAAATGAACTAACCCACAAAGCCCTGCAGTGAGGACACACCAGCTTGAACTTTTACACCAAATTCAGCGTAACATGAAGAATGCTCTCTTCTAAAGTAAGCTCTCTGTTGAAATGACTCCTATGCTCTATTAAAGGGACTAGATACATCTGATTGCTTGCCTTTAAATGGCATTTTTATTCTTCCCTTCCTGTGGGGGGGGGGAAGCAAGCCCTGGTGCTTTTTTTTTTTTTTTTTTAAATGGAAATAGTCAAGGTTGAAAAATACAAGTTGCTGCATCCTTCTACATGACTATTTAGAAAGAACTCTGAGGCAAGAGACTCTCTTCCTGCCTATTTCTAAGCTCAGCAACACCAATGGCAGCTGGCACTAAAGCATTACTGAGAAGGAAGGGTGCGCCTGTATGGTTACATACATTAGTTTTTCTATTGCTAGAGCTTTAGATCCAGATTTCTGGTTCACGCAAATCAGAATAGGGCCTCCACCTTCTAATCTACAGTCCACATTCCCCACACCACTGCTGTTCAAGCTAATAAGTCTAAAACTAGAAAAAACAGGAAGATGTGGACCAGAGCAGACAGCCAAATTTGGGGGAAGTGTGCAGACCACCTACTCATCTGGGTAATCTGGTGCCATTTTCAAACGTGGCAGAGAATTAAGGAAAGAGGTCTGCTAAAGTGGAAGATTAACGCTAAACCAAAGAAATCACTGATGGCATCCCTGCCCTCCTAGAAAGTTCATACCCCATAGGTACTGCACCACCATTGCATAGCAGATGTGCTTTTGACCGTCAACACAGAAGTATTTTAAAACCATAAAACCCCTAAAAATTGTTTTGATTGACTTTAAGCAAAACAGCAATTCAAGTTAATTTGGGAATTGTTCTGGACAAATAAAATGTGGAGAAAACATCAATTAGCTCATTTCAGACCACATTGTGGGCATGAAGATTACATGCTATGTTGTCCTGGGTCAATGCTAAAACACTGACTGAGATGAGAGAGTCACTTCTGTGACCTCCGGGACAGCTACTGCAATGGGCTGCCATGGAAAAGGCTTATGAGCTTCAGCTGGTGCTGTGTTCAGCAACTCAGCTCCTAAGGAGATGGTCAAAAGTTGCACCTCTGCTTTACAGCATGCCCTCCATTTCTTTTCAGGTCTGTGAGTGAAGGTGTCAGGCACAAGATCTAAAGAACTGCTGGCATAAGAAAAGTTGCACTTTAACTAAATACATTTGAAATGCATTAGTTAGGCTCGTGCCACTTTCCAGACAAGCCCTAACTCTCAAGGCTGTACGATGGAAAGGGACCTAGGGGTTATGGTGGCTGAAAGGCTGGATATGAGTAAACAGTGTGCCCTTGTAGCCAAGAAGACTAACGGCATACGAGGGTGCATTAGGAGGAGCATTTTGAGCAGATCTAGAGAAGTAGTTATTCCCCTCTATTCAACACTGGTGAGGCCACATGTGAAATACTGTGTCCAGTTTTGAACCCCCCAGTATAAAAAGGATGTAGATTTCCTGGAGCAGGTTCAGTGAAGGGCAACAAAAATGATTAAGGGTCAGGAGCACAAGACCTATGAGGATAGGCTGAGGGATTTGGGCTTGTTTAGTCTACAGAAGAGAAGACTTAGAGGTGATTTAATAGCAGCCTTCAACTTCCTGAAGGGGAGCTCTAAAAAGGAGGGTGAGAAACTGTTCTCAGTGGTGTCAGATGGCAGAACAAGGAGTAATGGTATAAAGCTGAAGAGGGAGAGGCGTAGGTTAGATATTAGGAAAAAAGTACTTCACCAGGTGGGTGGTGAAGCATTGGAATGCGTTGCCTAGAGAGGTGGTGGATTCTCCATCCCTTGAGGTTTTAAGTCCCGAATGGACAAGGTCCTGGCTGAGATGACTTAGCGGGGGTTGATCCTGCTTGAAGCAGGGGGCTGGACTAGATGACTTCCTGAGGTCCCTTCCAGCCCAGGGATTCTGTGACTGCTGGTTACTACTCTGATAGTTCCTAACTTCATTGTCCTAAACCACAAGCTGAAAAATCACAGTTGAGCATCCTCACCTGTGAAAGTCTTGTTTAGCATCTCAAAGGCCAGTTTTTGCACATTTCAGGGCAAATTCGAAAGAAAAATTTGTTTCTGCAGACTTTTGATTGAAGTAAGGAACCTGACCTGATGATTAAACAGAAAACAGTACATTAGTAATACATAGAATAAGATTAAAAACCTCTTTTGGGCGGTGGTTTGCTTTCTAAAGGGAAGATAATTTGCACTTCTGCCTTGAAGTAACAAGACAGGAGAAAAGACAGGAATAAAAGTGTAACAAAAGACCAACAGGCCTCAATGGAATTCAAGGTGTATACTAGAACGGTGTTTCTCAACCTTCTTTACAAAGTACCTCTTTTTCAAAAAAATTGAGTACACCCAGACTTCTCTCACGTACCCCAAAGGATGCATGTACCATTGATTGAGAAACATGGCCCTAAAGTATTCTGAGGTCTTGAAGCAAGTGCCATTTAAACTTTCCAGATTACTGTACCCTTTTCAGGAATCCAGTTTTTTCTGCATACTACCAAGTCATACCTCACTTAAAAACTACTTACTTACAAAAACATGCAACAATATCACAGAAGACTATGACTGAAAACTTGCTGACTTTCTACCATCATAATATCAAATGAATTGGAATAGAAATATTGTACTTCCATTTCAGCACAAGCTATATGAAGCAGTAGAAAGAAGTTGTTGTCTGAATGAAATTTAGACGGTACTGACTTTACTAGTGTTTCTATGTAGCCTGTTGTGAAGCTAGACAAATATGTAGATGAGTCGATGCACCTCCTGGAAGACCTCGGTGTACCCTCAAGGGTCCGCATACCCCTAGTTGAGAAACACTGGCCTAGAATACTGAGCACCCAGTCATGTCACCCCCACTGGATTTGAAGGTGACAAGACAGTGTGCTTCACTTCCTCCAAAGATCTCAAAGTGCTTTACAAAATATCCATTAAGTGTCACAATACACCTGCAAAGTAAGCAAGCTTCTTATTGGTGCAAAAATGAGAATACATACAACTTATACCCAGTTTAACTAAAAAGGATTTTCAAAACAATTTAGTTTGAGTGAAAACCTATAAACAGAAAATGAGTGCATAACTGGCTTACATGAATAAGCAAACAATAATTTACCAGTAACAGAGAGATAGCTGTGTTAGTCTACATACTATCAAAACAAAAAAGTAGTCCAGTAGCACTTTAAAGATTAACAAAATAATTTATTAGTTTTACCTAAACCAATACAAGTACAGAGTACAGACTAAGTGATTTACCCATAGTCACAGCAACTCAGGGTCAGAGATGGAAATAAAGCCTTACAGTCCCACCTCCAGTTCCAGCTCTGCAAACTAGATCAGCTCAAGTTGACTTCCCAGTTTCCTATTACATAACTACGCATCTGAATTTTACATAAATACCAGATGTTTACAGGTAAGACCTTGATAACATTTCCACATAAATACCCCCAAATTTCTGTATCTAAGTGCATTAGGGAAGCTGGAAGTGAGAAACGAATGTTTATTAATCCCAAGTCAGCTTGACTAAAGCACTCTTATGGAAATAGTGTTTATGTTAATTAGCACTGTAATGATACTTTTTTTTTTTTTAAAAACCGAAAGGTGTTACCACAGATGTTTAGCATGATTCTTCTTTCATTTGCAAATAGACAGAAAAGAAACAGGATCAACATTTTAAAACTCTTTCCCATATCAAATGACTGTTTCAATTGAATAAACTTACTAAAAATATCTATTTCTATGGGTGGGGTTTTCTGTTGGTTAATACAGGGAAAGTTCAGTTACAGAAAAGGTTCTCAATGTGGCAGCACTGTTAGTTATTTGGAATAACTATATTTACAGAACTGAAGTCTAGAACAAATACATATGAGCTCAACATTCTGAGACTCAAAGTACAGGACCACATCAAATTGCTTTATTCAGGGAGAAGCTTGCCGCTGCTTGCTGGCAAACATATAATTGTTTTGCTGTCTGCACATCTACTAATGTAACACATGCCATCATGTGCCAGCAACGCCCCCTGCAATTTACACTGGCCAAACTGAACAGTCTCTACGTAAAAGAATAAATGGACATAAATCAGACATCAGGAACAGTAACACACAAAAACCTGTAGGAGAACCCTTCAGTCTGCCGGGACACTCAGTTAACAGATTTAAACGTAGCAGTCCTACAACAAAAACATTTCTAAAATAAAACACAAACTTCAGAGCTGCTGTTCATTTGCAAATTTGACTCCCCCATCCAAGGACTGAACAGAGACTGGGATTGGTTGGCCCATTACAAAAGCAGTTTCTCCACTTTTGATGTTCACACCTCCACATTAGCAACTGACAATGGAACACATCCCCCCGACTGAACTAACGTGATTTCTCCTCTCTTGATGTTCACAAGTCCACATTAACTGCCAATAATGGGTCATATCCACCCTGACTCAATAGACCTTGTCAGCTCTGGCCCTCCCCTTTACTGAGACCCCCCCCCTTTAAATCCTCCTCTGAAACCCCCCAGTCATGCATCTGACAAAGGTCTTTGTCCACAAAAGCTTATGCTCCAAAATATGTTAATCTATAAGGTGCCACAGGACTACTTGTTTTTGAAGGTGCAGACTAACTTGGCTACCTCTCCAATACTTGTCTGGGAATGGCACTCAAGTTCTATCTATTCTCAGTGCTCAGACCTATAAACCTGAAAACCTTAGTTCCACACGTTCATTTTGCTACTGGATGTATATTGCTATTAAAATCCAGACCTAGCTATTACATGGTCCTAGAATGCATCATAGATGGTTATCTTAACAAATTGTTACCAGGTCCCTTTATTTGACTAAGTGTGGAAGCAGAGCCTTAAGTAAGCCTGCACATCCCAGGACTGATGGTATACCAAAAGCAAGTGTTAGTCCTTGGTCATACCCTTCATTTTAACAGTTTGCATTCTCACCCCTTACAAACTTTAGCACTCTTGCTATAGACCAGAGTTTTATAAATTATGTTCTATTTAACAGTGTTCATGAACAATTTGCAGGTTTGCCATAAGCGTTTGAAAAAATAATTCAAAGTATATATTTTCTGTTATTAAAACCAGATAAATTACTCCTTCATTGCCATGATACCTGATTACATTTCTTCATTTTGGTTTTGCTGTGTACATTGCTGTTTGGGTTTTTTGTTTGTTTTTTGATCTGAACAATTTTTTGAAGAAAAACTTTCATATGTATTTCACAAAATATATTTTTGGTGTTCTGTGCTCTTAAACATTTAAGAACCACTGCTATGGACTAAGATATTTTAAAAAATTATTGGATGGATGAAGTCTCGTATCAGTGTCAAATGAAGATTCAGCAGACACTGGAAATGAACATGGAGGTGGTAGGGAGATTACTGATGCAAGAATTGGAAACATGACATTGCACATGGGACAGACAAAACTGGTCATGACTACTGCAAGTTGCTGATCCTTCCTTTGTGCTGTTCTCATTTTTCACATCAGATGTTGATATATCTTGCTTCAGAGTGGTCAATGGCAACATAGCAAACCTGCTGCCACCCTGTTGTGGACTTCCTACTTATGGACCTTGACCTGACAGACTTTCAGCTTTGATGTCAATGTATCTTCATACCATTTGTACTGTCCAGAGTGCATGCCTCGTTTTAACTGAGTATACAACATGGCCTTGGGAATTCTCTGGTCTATTCTGAGGAGGCAGCCAGACCAACACAGTTAAGCTAATATTAGCAGGCTTTGAATGCTGGACATCTGACAATTAAGGATTTCGATATTAAGGATTCCATCTCACCATTTGCCCTTGCAAACTGATTGAAGACCGCACACACAGAACTTAATGTTTCCTGAGTGGTCGGCAATATATTGTCCACAACTCACAACCGTACAGAAGCATTGTTAGCACAAGCGTCCTGCAGACATTTCACTTAATGTTTGTTTTGATGTCCCTCCCTATCATTCCACAGGCAGTGCGACAACAATGCAGAGTTCACCTTGGTATGGAATGAGTAATATCAACTGTGAACACACTCTTGGTAACAAAACTTCTCCATGGACTTGAGAGGAGCAGTGCTGATTTTGCTAAATGAGTGGATGTGCTCATCCCGTAGTGCAGGTTGAACTTCAATTTTCTGTTGTGTGATTGTGAAACCAAAGCCATTAACTGCACAAGAAGAGTGATCAGTCATGATGTCCTCAAATTGAGAAAGCAACCAGTGCGCAGTCATCAGCAAATAAGTTACTTAAACAAGTAAGTCTGCCACTTCCATGCAAGCACCAAAACACTGCAGATTAAACAACCCTCTGCTGGTGTGGAAATGAAATACTGCCAGTGTTAGGCACATGACCGTAAGTGAAAAAAGGATGGAAAAGAGCATGGATGAACTGTTTGCTGCTATTAGTAACTGGAAAATGGTTTGATATCTGAATATTTTGAACCACTCTTGCCATAATCCCCATCCTGGCAGAAGGATAACACAACAAACTACTCCGGGCATCCAATGATGAAAAACACAAAGGTTTCCCCAGTCCTTTGCAATTTACCTAATCAAATGCCACTACATGAAGGGTAAGCCAACCACCACCATATGGAGGGCTATCAAAACAAAAAGCAGTAAAGTACCACTTTAAAGACTAGCAAAATAATTTATTAGGTGAGCTTTCGCGCGACAGACCTGTGGTTTTGCTCCTACCATTTTTCCTGAAGCTCGGGAGGCGAGATACAGCACGCATGCACGCAACGCCCCTACACTGTCCCCATCCAAACTGATAGCCAGAAAAGATTTCCACAAAACAAATGTTAAATCAATTCAACATGACCTATGCAGGGATTCTTCTGAAAGTAGGGACATGCAGAATGATAATCACGATTACTGCCACCAGTGTTTATAAAGGTGAACAATACTGGCAGCCTTGTAATCCTGCGACTCTGACTATTGCTCCCAGATAATACAGAAGAGCCCTGAAAAATGCCTTGGAATACAGCAGTCATCCTGCTTACAGATCACTGCTTGGAATGGCAACTGATGCAGTTTTCCTTTGTGACACTTATTTGACTGGTGTTATGGCTTCATAAATTAGGGTTAGTGCAAGCTGTTCTCTCAAAGGGATTGTAGAAGAACATTAATTGCTTCCTCAGAGATGCTGGAAGGGCAATTAAACAAACATGCTGTCCATTGAGCAAGTTTTTGTCAGTGATGAGTCAATTGCCATTCCATGTGCATAGAGGGGCTACACACAACACAGAGACTAGCAAAAAAAATTGCTGTGGGCAGGATCTTTGTTGTCTTGACAGCTGTACCTCGGCCACTTTCTTTTTCCACCATTGGTTTTTCACTTGCCAAACTTTGGTCTGAGTCATATTTTGTTCAATGATAAGCAGCCCTCACCTGCCAAAGCCTTATCTGGCAGACATGCTCAATAGATAGCATGGAACAAGTTCAAGAGGTGATATATTCAGGGTCACTCTCATCAAACCAGTTCCGATTCCTCTTTAAGGAGGGTGAAAACTCACCAGCTATGTGGCATACTTCCAGGTTGTCTCAACATCTATTGCATCTTCTATAGACAAGAGCAGTGCTTCTGCTGGACTCAATGGTCACTTTTCCAAGCTTGAAATATTTATTTTCTACATTGTCTGTGTTGCTTGAAAGTAGTATGAAGAGGTATTTGACTTCTCACATGCCTATGATCAACAATTGGTACCTATCATAACACAAATGAGCTTAACACCCTAGAGATCTCTTCACCATCAAATAATCATCTGCCTATGTTCTGAACAGGGGTGAATCCTGGATTTGTTGACCCGCTGAAAAACATTTACTGGAAATGACTAGGCTTTGTTCAGTGCATTGGAAAATATCAGCAAATGGTTACAGTTTGCATTAGCAACTCTGTAATAACCTATCACATTGCCCTACAATATACTGTTCCAACCAAATCTGGTAGAAATTATCCAAGATGATCAATCTGTCATTACATGGAACTGACAATGATTCTACCAAGAGTTTCCTATAAGGCCTCCTTATCTTCATCTGCACGGATCGTTCTCAGTGCAAGTTAAAGACAAAAGCATAATCACCTTTGACAAGGCTGACACAGAAGAGCACAAGTCTGTCATTAGCATCCTTCTGCAATGACTGAAATTTGTGGGCAATCAAAGTAGATGGTGAACCCCATGTGGTGTTTATCCTCAGACATGCCCATTTTTGCTTCTAGCTGAAACTCACCAGTCTTCTCTCACTGACTCCAGCAATATCTACGCTGTACCATGTCAATATTTTACAGGCTATTGTGTCTGTGGATTGGGAACACACACCTCCAGGAACAATGCTGAAAAGCTTAACCAGTCCCACCAAAACTCTACTTAATTTCTAAAAGTTGTCATATGGACAGAGCCCAGACTTGAAGTCAATGCACCAAAACTAAAGCTTCAAAACAATTTTACACAAGAATCACTCTGGGCTTTGTCCCCAAGCATCTGTTAGGTCAGAGCTGCTTGAAGAATTTTAAAAGGGGCTGCCCTACTAGAAAGCATGTTGCTATGCAGTAGTCAAATTCCAGTCCTAGGTCAGCAGAGCTCATGCTACACATCAGCCCTGCCACTGATTCCGCCTCAAAACTTTCCACTTCTAAAGGGACACATGGCCAGCCCTGTACCACCATTAAGGGCAACCCAGACAGAAGGAAGGGCGGGGAAAGAGAAAATACAAGAAATACATTTTATATGCTTTAATGCTTCAGCTTCACAAAGCTTTAGAGACTAACTCTCAACATGCTCCAAGGTAACAGTTTAATTACAGCATTGGAAAGGATAATGAGCGACACCACAATCATCAAGACTCCAGGTGAAGTGAGGGAACTGTACACGCAACAGATTCTCAGAAATACTCCAGCAGAGTCAAGACTGGCAGGAAAACCATCTTACTGTGGATGTTAAAGAACCCCCACACATTCTTATTGACAGTCATTCGCCCTCTATTCTGAGCCTGAGGAACTGCCCACTCCAGCTGAAAGAATACTTCAGGCAATTTTAAATTTTAAGGATCAGATCACATTAGGTTGTAAAATGTTCTCAGGAAGCTGCTTTAGAGGACACTACCCAAGTAAAGAAATGATTCACCTTCCCTGACACCCACAGTGACCCTACCACCTCTCTTTCTGCTACAGCCCAGGAAGGGAAAAAGGACTTGCATGATCCTTTGTAAAGTGAAATTTTAAAAAGTCATGTATCTCAATGTTTCATTCATTTTTAAGTTTGAGAACATAAAAGGACAGTTACTGGCTAAAATCTTCAAAGCCGACTAGGGGATTTAGACAGCTTTGAAAGTCTCAACCCCTAGAACTAAACAAATTATGGCACAACTAAGGACTTTACTAAAACAAAGCCAGGCCAGTGAATCAGACGAACCCCAGAGAATATAAGGCCTATGCTTTACTTACCTTGAATGTGTCATATCACAGGATAAATCCTGATCCCATTGACAATCTTTTCCAGACCTCTTACCAATTTTCAGCATGGAATATTTTAATCAAGCTACAGAGCCTCTGAAAAGAGACTATTTAGTATTGCTGTACTTGGAGCATCATTATAATGAAGAAGAAATCTCAATTCTCCAATAAAAGGAGAAAACTTATCTCCCCTTTATGAGGAACCTCAGATCTTCCAAACAAATTCTTTGAATTAAGAGTAAAGAGAGAAAATTTCTCAAAGGTGAGACCGTGGGAGTTAAACATTAGCCTTATAATGCAAACTGTTAACCTTATCTGTGAAGTAGATAGACAGGAAGTAATAGGCTTTAGAGTAATCACTATGTAATCTGAACAACTGTCTAGAGTTTGGAAAACACAGAAAATATTAACATTTTTTCCCCACATTTTATTGAAGGAAATTTAATATACAAAATATTTCCAGATCCATGAGCATTTAATCCTCTTCCTCCTCCTCCTCTTCATCCTGATTAATCTGGAAGTATCGCAATTCATAACTTTCCTTGCTATTGGCAACTACACGCAGCCAGTCACGCAAGTTGTTTTTCTTCAGGTATTTCTTAGTAAGGTACTTCAGATATCTGCGGAAAGGAAGCAATCAGTAACTGAAATGAAGACTGTAAAAAGATTATTCATTCTACATTGCACGCTTTTGAAATCTTGTATGCCATTTAACTGAATTTCCCTACCTTACATTATTTAATAGTGCCTGTCATTTTCATCTCTGATTACAAAAAAAATCCCCCAGAGTTTGTCTTAACATTTTCCTCTCATACATTAAGAAAATTATGATATGATTGTCTGTAATGATATAGATTGTAACATGCCATTTTACTTTTCAGAAACAAAGTGTGTAGGCTGAAAGTGTTTTTTGCATTTTCAGGTTTGCAACATTTGCCTAACAGCAGCATTTAATATTGTCTTTTCTGAAGACATTCCCTTGTTGAATGGGTGCTACCACTAACTCACCTTAAAAAGGATAAATTCTCTCTTCCATTAATGTTTTGACAAACAAACAGTTTTAAAAAATTTTTTTCTTAAAAGAAAAAGAACTGTCATCTTTGAGAGAATTTACTTTTCAAGTCAAAAGCACTGTAGTACCACAAAAGTAATTACAGCTTAAATTACTCATAATACAGCACTGAGAAAATAAAGCAACTCATTAAGAGGATACCCAAGTTATATTATATCACAGTCCCAGCTAGGGGGAAAAAAAACCCTTTTAGATGAGGACACCCATAAAACAAAAGAATGTTCTCTCAATACAAAAGGAAACCACACGTAACCAGCCATCCCACCCAAGTTTGGATACTATGAACCAACTCCTATAGGCCTTACTTGAGGAAAACTCCCATTGGAATCACTGAAATAAAGACCACAGAACAACATGCATTAAAACCAAAGGATTTTGAGAATGTGATACATTGAGTCACAGAATAAATCATCTGTAATAGAGGTATGTCACACAATAAAGAAAGGCTAGCAGGTCTCTCCTCTCCTCTCAGAGCCAAAGTTCACACTGACAAGAAACAGCAAGGGAAAAGAAGTGCTAAGCTAAATTTTATTTGATAAAACAGAAATTTAAATTTAATAAGAGAACGTGTAAAACCTCTCAGAGAAACGGACCAACTGGCATGTTTCAATTATTTACTAAGTCATTATTGCAGCAGTGCTCTGCTCAGACTGTGCTAGGTGATGGCTGGGCAAAATACAGCCTACCAACTGCCAGATGCAGCCCATGGGCACAGCTGGGAGCCTTAGGCACCAATTCCTGTACCCATACCCCCTTCCAGACCCCACAACACCACAATCTGCTGCCCCAGGTCAGTACCCCTCCTTCCCCAGGTCACAAGCCAAACCCCTGCCCCCATCATAACCGCATCTTTCACCCAAACTCCCTCACGGAGCTCATCCCCTCCTACATCCCAGTCCCTTACCCCAAGCTCCCTTCTGCACCCAAACTCCACCCCAGACATCATTAATGTCATGAAAGAGTGCAGCCTTTGATCACTTCCAAATTCTTGGAGTGAACCCTCTCCCCCATAACAAAAATTATAACCCACTCATGTGCTGAGTACTGTGTTGACATGCAGGAAACTCCCCCTGCTTGAAGAGCTTACAGTCTTAAATTTTGGAAGAGCAGAACCATTTACACCTTATAAGTGGATCTGCAGAAATGAGTCTTTAGGATTTGGTTGAGACAAGGAGATGGAGGCTGGCAAGACAGGATGAAAGGGAGTGCCATGCATAACGGGACAGCATGGAAGAAAGCAAAACGATGACAAAAGACATAAGGCGGGGGGCATGAAGATTAGCATGGAGATAACACAAAACAGGCAAAGTCAATGGGGGTAAGCAGGGATTGTTCATAGAACCAGAACTTCAAGGAACTTCGAGAGGTCACCGAGTCCAGTCCCTGTACTCATAGTACCATCTAGATCAGTGTACAGTGTAAGGCCTTGAAGAAACTATGTTATGAAAGCACACGGGAAGACATTTAACTACTAAAGGTTAATGATTTTAAGCACTCTGCTGACATAAGAAATTTGTGTATTTCAGAGTTATTGGTAGAGTTTATACTTTTTTCCCCTCTAACAATGTTTCATTAAACAGACTACTGTGAAAAGTGAGTGTTGTGTGATTATTAAGACCATCCTTTTAAAGGTAGGAATACATGTATTTTCTGCTTCAATAGTCAAAACATTCTCTTAACAGATCAGCTATTTAGCAAATTAGCCCCAAACAAATCAGGTGTCAGCTTCTATTTTAGAATGTCCACGTGTCTTTATTTAAATATTAGTACCAAATGTTAAATTGAATTGTGCTAAATGTAAATTGGTCATCTGTTAATCACTGATTTCTGAAGACTGCAGATAAGGATTAAAGTAGCACCCACACAAGTAATGACAATATTATAAAAGCATGTTTCCGGGAATTCAAATGTACACATAGATGCAAATCATTTAAAATTTCACATGCCAAGGACATGCTGTATGAACTGACTGGTCTGTCAACCAGAGAAAAATCAAGAACCAGGGTATTAATAAGATTAAAAAGGTTAGTGCACCAACCACATGCCACAGAAAATATATACCAACTTAAATAAATGCAAAATCTACTAAATAAAATTGTTCACCAATGGATAAAAGAAAGACACATGCCATTAAAACCCAGAAAGTAATCTTAGTGCTTTTGACAATCACTTGCATATAATTTTATTAAAAATTATACCCATGCACACTTTTTGCATGTTTTTGTTTCTGCTTTTAGAAATGTCAGTTTCATGAATTTTGGTGGGGCTATCAGACACCTCAATATGTACATAATTAGCATCAACTCAACTTGTAAAAAAGACTTTTCACCAAAATGCCATTCACTCATGTTTAACCTGGTATTTAAAAACTTTAAATAGCAACTAAAAATCAGCACCCTTCAAATTGTTCCACTTTCATTGTCTGGACACTTCATTAGTTCTCCAGTTATTATAAAAGTTTTCAAGGCAGGTAAGACTTGAACTCATATGCATGTATCATTTTTATCCTTGAAGTTATGAGTACTGGCTATGTATTTACATTTTGGATATTTGCTTACGGTGGACATCAACAGACTTGGCCAACATATTGTGGAAATGTTGCTAGTTAAGTGAATAGCCGTGCTTCAGGGATACAATGCACCTCAAATGCTATCAATCTCCATGTGAGGAATTTTGCTGTTACTGTGAACTTCATACCAGTATATAAGACATGTCTGGATGCCTAAAAAAGTACCAAGCCATGTACGGACAGGTGACTTGCTCATATGACAAACTCAATTTTGGAAGTAATTTCATACAGCAAGAACAATGAAATTTCCTCTATATGGGCAAGATAATAAAAAGGACCCTAGAGGTTCTTCATTTCATCTCATTCCAGTTCGTCACTTCTGAGGCTGCTTTGCTATGAATTGACCCCAAAAGGACGACCCATGCTTACAAAGGATGCATTCTAGAGACTCATTAAACAGCAGATTAATCCATCTCTTCTACAAGCCTGAACCCAAACTTTGCATTTGGTGTATGTAACTTGATTCCTTTAACAATTTTACTCTCAACCTATTACTTTTTTAATCAACCTTCAGACTTTTAGAATCTAAAGGATTGGCACAAAATACTCTTTTGGGTAAGATGTCAGGTATAAATTGACGTGGGACTATGGTTGGTCCTTTGGGATTGGAAGAATCTGTTCAGATTTGAAGATATTAATTTTCATCATAACCATCTCTATAACTAATGGTACCGGTTGTGACTGGTTTGTGCACCTACAGTGCCAGACTGGGGTCTCCGCTGTTAAGTCACCGTTTCTTAAGCTATGCTCCATGGAACAACGGTGTTCCATAAACTACTTGCAGATATGCTGTGAACATTTGGAAAAATACACTGATGGTCTACATTTTCTACTATTAAAACCACACACAAATGTTACTTCTCCATTGCTATGATACCTGATTAAATTACTTCATTTTGGTTTTGCTGTATAGGTTGCTGATTGGTTTGATTTTTTTTGAGTCTGAATTTTTTTTGTAGAAAATTTTCATAGGTGTTCCCCATAAAATTACAATTATTTGCTCCCTGGTCTCAAAAAGTTCAAGCAGCACTGTTGTAAGTAGCCTTGTCATGAAGCAGTCTGCCCTTATTTGACCCTCTCAGCAGTGTCCTAGAAACCTCCACTACAAAAGGCATAGCTAGAAATGGAAAGGGCACGAACTCTTTTCCCCTTCTTTTACACAGTCCCTCTTAAGATGTGAAATGGCTGTCAACTGGGCAAAGTATTTGTATTTTGTGTTATGGAGAGGATGGATAAGATCTCCAAAGCTAGTAAAAGGCATTATCCAGCAAATGAAATTATAGCAGATTACCAAAAGGTATGGATCTACCAAATATAGCCTGTAACTTATGTCCTGGCAGTTACTCATCATGTACTAAAGGACTATACTTCAAACTCCGCAGACTGTTTTAAGTGTGAAGAACTTAAATTGGCCATACACAATTTTAAAATGGTCTACTTATCAAAATGAAGAAGAGGTAGCCAACTAGCCTTGACATGGCAATAGGCCACCTAATCAAGAGAATTCATCAGGACAGACAGCTAAATATACTAGCCAAGAAAGCAGTAACTTGTCAAGTTTCTATCTACTGGCTTTTAAGCTTATATTAAGTGACATCTTAGCTCAGCTGATGGTGATAAAACTCCTATCAACTTCAATGAGACAAAGATTTCACTGATTTGTATTTAAGTGCTTGCTGCTCTGGCTTACAGTGTGCTATGCTTCACCTAGTTACCACATCCCTCTCCAAATGTTCAGTAGGTTGTATGGACTGTTGAGCACTTTCTGCTCCATTGGGTTGAAAGATACTGCAGAAATGTAAATACTACTGCTCCAATACATGTTTAGAAATCTAAAATGTCTGTTGCTGCACAATCCAGCAGAAATTAACTCGTAAAACACTCAAGTGCTTTACCCAAATTTGATTATAGCTGTTCAGTGATTCAAGCTGTTTATGAATTTCTACTGTATCCTTTTCAAACATGATTACGGCCAAACAAGTCACCTGAAGGTCATGACCCACTTTTAATCTCAGTTATTTTATATATGGCCCCTTTTCATCTTGAGAGATGGCTGTTAGAAGCAGCGATGAGGATCTATAGGCAATGTTTGAGTCAACTGAATTTTATAAAATTTACAAATCAAAAGAAGATTGTAGATCCACAGCTAAATGGAAGCAAATTCAGCTGGGTCCTGAAGTTAGTAGTCTCTTGATTCCAAGAATGCTGCTGTTAGACTCTAGAAGGATGGTAACTCATGCAGGATTTAAGATGACAGAAGACGCACATATTAGACTCGTAGAAATGGTTCCAATCAGTTCATTTTTACACATCTGCTTTGTTATATATGCAGAGATTTAAATCAATTTAATAAAATCACAAAAAGCATGTTGTCAAACAGGAACACCATATGAATAAAGAACTGTTGATTGCATTGTTGTATGTCAATGTTACTGTTTTGTCTTTGATACTGCATGGCAAAGAGTTTCAAATCTCATGAATAAAAAAGAAACAGTTCCACTGAATAATTAAAATTTGTATCTTCCACTAATTTCTTTTGATCTTTACTTGCTTTTTAAAAATAATTTTTAAGGGGACAACAAAAAGATTGAGTGGAAATTGACATCCAATAGGATTAGGAAATTGAAGAGCGTATGGGATATCATCTACACTTTTACAACATAAAGGTTAGAAGAGAAAATGTGTGCGCAGAACTCTAATAAAGCTTTTTGTTTAAGACCAGAAAACCGATACGTGCAGTTCTTTAGTATATCTGAAAGCCATTTGTCAAATCGTCTCCAAGACAGACCAATCATGACTGGCTTTCATCTTGAAGCAATGAAACACAAGATTTAATGCATTAGTATTTAATGGCAGAGATTCTGAGGACCAGTGGGTCGGAGTTAGGTATAAAAAAGGAAGCATTAGTGGACAAGGAAACTGTTGTGAATATGATCCTTGTTAATTAAGAGAAAGACCTACCTTCTGGTGACACACAAAAGATCTAAAAGCACAAGTGATCTCAGCTATTGGCACATCTGTTCAAACTGCCACCACCAGTGTATTTGTTTTTTTTAAACTGTCATTCTAACATAACAAACCATGATCTTCCTATCGTAAATTTAGCAAGAAGTACAGACTGACCATTATGAACCATGAAGTCCTCATAGGGCTGAGATCATCATGATCACCTTGTTTGACCTCCTCACCTCTGGCTTACTGAAGTCGTCACATCATAGTTCAAAGACTTCAAGTTACAGAGAATCCACCAATTATATTAGCTTAAACCTGCAAGTGACCTGTTACCTATGCTAACGGGGAAGACGAAAAACCAGCAGGGGATCTGCCAATCTGACCTGAGGGAAAATTCCTTCCTGGCCCCAAATATTGTGACTAATACAACCCTAAGAACATTAGGCAAAAAACCAGCACCAGAAAAATTCTCTAGTATCTCAGAGCCCTCTCCACTGAATGGCCCATCACCAGACACTGGACATACTTACCACTAGTAGTAGCTCCTCTAATCTACTGAAGCCCATTCACTTATCCACAGAATAGGTACAGCATAGACCAGTGGTTGGCAACCTGCAGCCCATTCAGGTTCTATGTGGGGCCCATGAGACATTTTATTCACTGTTGCCCATGCACAGGGCTGCCAAATTGCTGGTCTTCATCTGAGTAGTTTTGTTCCTACCAGTATTACTAAAGATATCCATATAACGAAAGGGCATGTGAAGGGAAGTGCTCCCTCTGCATGGGATCTGCACACCCCACAAATTCTGGGTTAGCAACACTACCCTATCCTGGGAGCCTCTCATGGAATAAGGGCATTTTGAAGTGTGTGGAGTCCTTTCAAAAAGGACCCCATGTAGACAAGCTGCACGATTGAAAGAGGCACCTTCAAAGTGCTGTGGCCGCCACTATGCTAATGAGTCGCTGCATGTTCACTGCAGCATCTCATTAGCATCCTCCTTTCTGAAGGGGGTGGGGGCACTAGTGTAGATATAGCCCAAAAGGGAAAGGGTTTGTATCCTGCTCCCTAACTCCTTTAGCTACACAGCCCCTTTACATTTTATTCCAATAAGTGCACAGTACCTCCTCTCCCTTACCTCTTGGAAAATGGAACCTCCGAAGTTACAGTGATTTTGCTCTTGCTTCTCTCAATGGTCACCACTCCTCCACCCAGATTGCCAGCTTTTCCATTCACTTTAATTCGTTCCTGCAAGAACTGCTCCTGCAAAATAAGTGTAAGACTTTTTAGAACTCTTTGCCTTGAAGGGCAAAATGTCACCACTAACTTCTTATAATCTAAAACATAATATTAAAGATTAAAGATCGTATTTCCCCAACCTACTTTAGCCAAACACCAAGTATGTTTTAAAGTACCTTCCTCACACAAACACTGAAAGTAAATGATTGCTGCATTTCTCCCCAAAGACATAAGCCCTACTTATGGAAAGAATTATATGATTAGTCCTACTGGCCTAAATAGGACTACTAAGGTACCTAAAATTAAGCACATCCACAAATCATTGCAGAATCACAGTTATAGGAAGCAACATCCATCAGGCCTTTGATGCCTCAACATAGTCACCAGTCTTAGGCACTCATCTTTCTGGATATCTGAAAAAAAATAAGGTTTTAAGGATTCAAGTTCCTACAAAAGTTTAAACCATAAGAAAAAGGAAACTTAATGGCCACCTTTATAACACCCATTTTCCTAATTTCACATCTCACATTTAGTAATAATGAACTTAACGAAAAGACTTCTACAAGACCGTAGTTATGCAAGAATCATACTTGAAGTGTCCCACACACATTTCACCTAGCCCACTCCCTTTTGCCTTTGAAATCCCATGTGTCACTATGCATGCATCAAAGAAAATAGACCACTGTAGCTATCTGCTCTGCAAAGTGTACACCGTTGGAGACTCCATTATTCTGCTATTGGCTGCGATCAGGAAGAATCTAGATAGTGTATGAGTTACAAATCGGAAACTCTGTTATAAGATCTCTGATCACCTTCAATATTGATTTATAATCTTACTGTGATCAGCTCAGCTAGCTGAATCAACAACATTCACCTACATTGGGGATAAAGGGCGGAATAAAATTTAATAGGCACACTATTGCAATTAAATAGTAACAGAGAGGAAGCTGTGCTAGTCTATACACTATCAAAACAAAAAGCACTCAAGTAGCACTTTAAAGACTAGCAAAATGGTTTATTAGGTGAGCTTTCGTAGGACAGACCCACTTCTTCAGACCAGAGCCAGGTCTTTAGAGTGCTACTTGACTGCTTTTTGTTTTGATGCTGCAATTAAAATGTACTGTTCTACCCAATCATCGCCCCAATCTCATATTTTATTTTTGATCTATGATATGTGTCATATAAAAAAGTGTTTAAATTTGAAGGCTTAATAAACTCACATGAAAAATCACTAGAAGACATGCATGAAAGAAAAGTAGCTACAAATTCTGCACTAATTTTTTAAAACAATGCAGGGCTATTGAAAAACTCCCCAGTCTTTCTAAGGAATTTCAGGGTTACAAAGAATTCTAGTATTTTTTTCCATGATGATCGCAATCAGCAGGCATTAAATTATCAAACCAACAGAAAATATACTTGATCAAAATCAGAACTACATGGCCTAGTTTCCAAACCCAGTTGGTAGCTTAAGATTAAAGACTGTGTTTGTAACAAGCTCACGGAATACAGAACTTTTCAAAATTCTTTGCATTCTCTTTTTCAAACTAAAAAAACCATTTTTAATCTTTTAATCTTCTCTCATAGGTCATATTTCCTAGACCTTTAATCATTTTAGTTGCTCTTCTCTGGACCTTCTCCAATTTTTCCACCTTTCCTAAAATGTGGGGCCCAGAACTGGCCATGGTACTCCACTTGAGGCCTAATCAATGCAGAGGAGAGTATAAAAAGTACTTATGTCTTGCTCACAATTCTCCTGTTAATGCATCACAGAATCAGGTTTGCTTTTTTGTTAACAGCCTCACACTGCTGGACCACAAGCTAAGCATGACACCTTATGACCCCTATGACTCTCCTTTCTAGGAAGTCCTTTCGCATTTCATATGTGTGAAACTGATTGTTCTTCCCTAAGTACAGTACTTTGTGTTTGTCATTATCGAACTTCAGCCTTTTTGCCTCAGACCATTTCTCCAGTTTGTCCAGATAGTTTTGAATTCTGACGCTATTTTCCAAAGCACTTGCAACCCCTCCCAGCTTGGTAACATCTGCAAATTTGATAAGCATACTTGATATGCCTATATCTAAATCATTTATGAAGACAGTGAACAGAACTGGTCCCAAAACTGTCCTCTGTGGAAATCCATGTTATTCACTTCCAGTCTGACCGTGAACCATTAATACCTACTGTATGCGAATGTTTTTCCAACCATTTATGCACCCATCTCACCCACTTGGCGGGCCCATCTAGGCTGTATTTCTCTAGTTTACTAATCAGGTGGTCATGTGATGCTATATTTAAACTACGTCAATGGGAGAAGCTCTCCCAATGACAAATGCCAGTGTAGACACTATTATGTTGCTTGGTGGCACAGAGGGGGCAGAGCCACACAGAGGGGTATTTACACTCTTCAGCAATATGACCTGCCAGCATAAATTTTACTGTGGGCATAGATTAAGGTTGACTTAATTTTGTAGTGCAAAACAGCTATCCAAGAGAGATCCTGATCAACACAAAAAGAATATATGTTAAGTAAATCCACTTTAAAATGGAGGGGGTGGGGGGGCAGGGAGGCTTGCTAGCCAGGAAAAGCATACTCCGCAATGGCTATGTCTAGCAGCCCAACCATGCTAAAATTATTCTACAAACTTGCATTTGGCAAAATCATTGCAACAAAGAGCCCACATTTACAAAGTCTGCACATTGCCCTGATTTCATAGATAATCTATGCTTTTTAAAGCAGGTTGCGACAGTTGGTTGTTAGTAACTAGGAGAAAGTCACAGTCTTGACCAGGTGTGGTGAGACATGTGAAGCTTCCAAAGCTTTGTCCCCCCAGCTGCACAAAGGTTCAGCTGTCCTAGTTTCATTTGACAAGTTTTGCTTCACATCTGGAAGTAACCGCCAAGCCCTTGTTCCTGACATTACGGCGTGAGAGGTGTGTCCCAGAAAACACTTGTACAATTCAAAGGTGTACCTGGTGCTTTCCACTGACTTGCCTGTTGTGTGGACACACAAAACCAAGAGAACCACACTATTTATGCCATTAATGCACCACAATGGTACTCTCACTTATGGTCAGATTCTGCAATGACTTCAAACTATTCATGTATCGTCTATCATCACTGACTTATTACTACAGTGGGTACAAACTAGAACAGACAGACACCCTGCATGTAATATCACAAGAGATCCTGACATATTTAACTGGAGTCTCAAATTTCATTCATCAGTTGTTTGGTCACAATCATATAATCAAAATTATGACTAGTTTACCTTCAGTTAAGGTTTAATAAAATGCATGTATAGCTTCCTATGTCAAATGTAATAGCACTGCTAATATAAACACTATATTAGACTTCATCTTAAAGAGGTCAAATTTAGTTCCATCTACAACATGTATTAGCTGAGCTCATATTAAGATCAGCATACTCCCCCCCACATATACATAGAGCAGCACCTTGTTTAATTTAGGTGGCCCTGTTCTACTCTGCAAAAAGTGACAATTTTTCAGAATCAAGACAAAGCCTAAAAAATTATCAATAATATTTTCAGAAGTGTTTAAATGAATTTGCCTAAATATCACCGAAGGAAAAAAATCATTTAAAAATGTAAGATCCTAAGTGTCTACAGAACTTCTAAAGGATCCTTGAATCTTTGTAACCTGGCAACCCTGGGAAACAAGATATGCTGGATTAAAAAAGTGTTCAGGCCTCCCTCACCTCACCCCGGCTTCTCCCAGGCACTGCCCCTGGCTGCTATGGGAGCAGGGTAGAAAAGCCTCTGGAGCAGCAAGTTGCTACACTGCCATTCCCCCAGTAGAGTGTGGGTGGTGGAGAGGCAGTACACAGAGCCACTTTCTCCTCCTCCAGCCAGGGACCATGCCACAGGTGTTCTCAGATTTGGGACACCTACAGTAGAGAGGTTTTAATATATTGTCGTAAAAACATTAATCTAACAAAAGTTCTGTCATACACTCATGCTTAGATTATGCTACCCAGGGAACACACAATTAGCGTAATTTAAATCCAGCATGGAAAGGATCTAACTTTACTATCCCAGAACAACCAACAGGACCTGAAAGGTGCTTGAAGCAAATGATGTGTCTTTCATAAGATCTGTACATTAATTTGCCAAGTTCCATTAGCTGCCAGCCACAGGAGGATGAATTCACATTTACCAATTCTAAATGCCAACTACTAACCAGTGCCCACTCTTTTACAAACACCTCATCTACAATAATATTTTTTTTTGATAAACTACAGTTAACACTTTCATATCCGGCAGCCCTGGTACCATGAGGTTGCTGGATATTCAAATATTCTGGACAATAGAGAGGTACACCTAGCAATGCAAAATGCTTAAGAGAAACAAGATTAGCTCAAACAAAAATGTATGCAGAGTACTTTATTTACCAATAACAATAGCACTGTACATGGTAAACTTATATTGTATTTGCTGTATTTATTTGGGTTTACTTTCAATATACTGTACTTATGGAAAACAACTAATTTAAGGTTAAAATGCCCGTTGAGTGTTCCGGATAGAAAAGAATTTACTGTAATCCCAATACTACTCCTCTACTGGTGGTAGCAAGGGTAAGAATCCTGTACTAGATAAGCTTGTATAGCCACCTGCCATTAAATGCCATACAGTGCAATGCTGCTCAAAGCAGATCTGTAGAACATAATAGCAAAATCACTAACCTTCACTACACAAGGTCTCCCACCACTGCATTGCACACTTTTTTGTCTAACCTTAGTGAGGTCTTACAAGCAGTGATAACATTGCCACTAACTGCAGCTTAATGTAAGTGAGACAACTACAAGACAGAAGAGAAGTTTACAACAGAACAGAAGTTTGCTCAGGAAATAGAAGTTCATCAGTCACCAGTAACTAAGACCAAGCAGGCCGAGAACATTAATGTACACCTTTGGGGCTATAAGGAAATCATCAGCCAGGTCCACACTAGACAAGAAAGTAGATTTCAGATATGCAATTCTATCTATGACTACCGTGTATCTTGAATCAACATACTGAAAATCGACTTACGCGACTGTCTTCACTAAGGTCAACGTCCTTTACTCCCATCAACCCCCCTTACTCCTTGCGATATATTTGAGGAGTACAGGGGTCAAATGCTGACCCCAGACACAGATTTTACATCTCTTTACGAGAAATGTGAAACAACTCCAGATCTGCCTGGAAACGCAGACAAGCCCATAGAGAATGATGAAGAGGAGAAAAGAAGTACTTAGTAGATTTTTGCTATTGCAAACACATTTTCATAATCACCTCATACGGTTGCGGAGTGGCTCTTTTACTAGAATGCCACTTGGTAAATGCCATTAAGAAACACTAATGGTCTAGAGCATTTCAAACTTACAAAGTTGGCTGCATCCATGATACCATCTTCGACGGGATGGGTGCAGTCCAAAGTGAACTTTAGGACCTGCTTCTTTTTTTTGCCACCTTTCGTCGCAGGTTTCTTCTGCAAAGTTAAACACAAAAAGTCACACGGGTTCCCGCAATCTAAGAGCCAGCCTAAGCTCCGGCAGTAGGTGCATGCGCAGGCCTTGACATCAGCGAGTAAGCGAAGCGGGCCTCCCGTGCGCCCCTCCTCCCAAGCCCCCCATTTCCTGGGGCCGCCGAGCGCAGTTATACCAGCCCGGTGGCACCCGGCTCACACTGGCTACCCAGCCCAGCCACGGAGCCCGACCGGCGCCTCCATGAGGCCGCGGATCACAGGGGAAGGAAGGCCGGGGCCGCCAGGGCCCTCCCGGCCTGCAGCGACCAGTCCCCGGGCGGGGGGAGGAGCGTGGCGCCAGAGGCTGCAGGAACGGCGGAGAGCCCAGGCCGGCCGGCCCCGCGGCAGGAAAGGGGCCCGCTCGGCTGGTGCCGGCGCCGCGGCGGGGCCCTCAGGAAGCGGGGAGGGGGGCGGGTTCGCGGCCTGCCCGGCACCCGCCCCGCAGCGTGCGCCCTGCCAGCTCCCCGGCCACGCCGAGCCAGTGGGGCCGCGCGGCCGGCGCCCGAGGAAGCCCGGCTGGGGGTTAGACCCCGAGGGAAGCCCGGCCCGGGCCTGGCGTGGCTGGACACTCACCACAGGCGCCATGGCGGCTGCAACGAGAGGAGCAGAAAGGGAGAGCAGCGAGGCGCGCATGCGCCAAATCACCCGTGCGCCTCTCGCGCGTGCGCCCACTCCACCCCCGCGCGACTCCCGCGCATGTGCCGACCACCCGTCCGAGGCACGCAGAACGCAGGCCATGCTAGCCGAGCACTGAGTGAATAGATTTTCCCGGCACACACCCCTTCGGCTATCCGCATCCCTGGGGTGCATTAGTGCTGCCTGTACAGGGAGTAGGGCCAGGAGCCCTCCCCTTCGTTATCTTGTCTGGTCTGTCACGGCTGTCGTGGGAAGGGGGGTGCAGGGGCCTGGGAGTGTGCTGGCTGCGGGGGGAGGGGCCTGGGCAGGGGCCTGGCTGTGGGGCGGGGGCCTGGGCAGGGAGCAGGGGCCTGGCTGGGGGTGGGGGCCTGGGCAGGGAGCAGGGGCCTGGCTGGGGGTGGGGGCCTGGGCAGGGAGCAGGGGCCTGGGCAGGGAGCGGGGGCCGGGCTGGGGGGTGGGGGCCTGGCTAGGGAGCAGGGGCCTGGCTGTGGGGTGGGGGCCTGGGCAGGGAGCAGGGGCCTGGGCAGGGGCCTGGCTGTGGGGTGGGGGCCTGGGCAGGGAGCAGGGGCCTGGGCAGGGAGCAGGGGCCTGGCTGTGGGGTGGGGGCCTGGGCAGGGAGCAGGGGCCTGGCTAGGGAGCAGGGGCCTGGCTGGGGGTGGGGGCCTGGGCAGGGAGCAGGGGCCTGGCTGGGGGGTGGATCTGGCTGGAGCAGGATCTTGGCTGAGAGCAGCAGTCTTTCTGGGTGGGGTGGGTCCGTGCTCTGGAGAAGAGGTAGCAGTGAGGGAGAAGGTGGGCATTGAGCCTGTGGGTACTGGGCTCTGTGTCACTGCTGAGTTTTCCTGTGCAGGAAAGGGAGATTCCCACGGAGCAGACCGTAGAGAAAGGAATCAAACCGGAAAAGCACTGGTACATACCAGTTTCCGTCCTCTCAGCACAGTAGCTCCAAGGGACGCTGTTGTGTGGGTCTCACTTCAAAGCAGCCTTTTCATAATAATAATAGAAAAGCCACTTTTCTTCCCCATGATCTCAGATCCATCATAGCACACATATACAAATCACTTCTTCCTGTGCTGAAATGCTCCTGAGTAGAATATAACAACTGCTGACAGTTCACAGTGACGTTGCACATGCTCCGGGACAAGACTTTAGCTTTGGTATTGGAGCCAAAACCTCTCCCTTCATGATATGTGGTGTGCATACCTCAAAAAGGCCCTGATCCTTCATTGGGTGCACTCAGCAATACCACAATATGATATGTATAACAACGCTCTGAAGAAAAGCTCTGGCTTGATCAGGACTTAATGTTACGTCTTTCAAAAACAGAAACTCCATTGCTCTGATTATGCCATGGGAAAATTCCTACTCTAAAGTTGTGGTCTTTAAAAGGGGGATGGGAGTATGGAGTGAGGCACTAAACACCATGGAATTAGACTCAAAGGGAATTAGAACACCAACCATCACAAAAGCATGAATGAATAAGACCGTGGCAACCCTATCCCATGCACCATTTCACAAAAGCCACACGATGGTGCTGCTCCAACAATGACCAGGCAGAAGGAGACAGCTAGCAGTAAGGAAAGATAGCAGTGTCAATAACAAGTGTTCCACAGTAGGAAGCACTAGTGGGCAAACAAAAACAGTAACCCTTTTGTACACATGCTTCAAGGTGGTTAAATTATCTTCACACTTGCCCTATTTTGAACCCATACAAAACACAAGCCTAACAGCTTGGAAGACTGAACTTGTCAAGCTAGCTAGAGTACAGACAGCAGCAGTCAGTGCAAGCTGCCTCTTGCCAGTGCATCTTACTGCCCAACCCTGAGTTGGACAGAGATAGGGAGACATTGGGCCTCTGACCAGACTCTTGAAAAGAGGCAATTACAGTAAAGTGAGTCACAGGGACAGTTTCCCCACCCAACTGGCTATAAACTGTTTGGTCAATATCAGCTTGGGCTGCACATGACTTGGTCACTTTGATAGTCTACCTTCCATTCCTAAAGACCCAAACCAGCAATTCTCCACTTGCTAATTGTGAAAGAGTTTTTAAGCTGAAGACTCTTCTCAACTTCCAGACAAGTACTGCTTATTTGTTGCTGTTGTCGTAATGATGACAATGACTCTTTACGTCTCAATAGCACCAGAGGTCACAAACATGTATCAGCACTCTGCTGATATGGTATATGAATAAAGATAGTTCCCTTCACTCCTTGGACGTGGCTGCCTCTGGAGCTGAATCCTCAGAGCTATTATGCACCAGTGACTGGACATGTCTCTTGAGTGAAAGTGAAGGATAACTAATTCTGTTGAACATTTGAAGGAATTTGCAATCAGCTAACTGAATGTGGGGAACATGCATATCAGAGGCTGCTCCATGTTTTAGGAATGTCTCTTGGGTGGAAACCTAATTGCTTCTGAGGAATTCTACAGTAATTCGCTACAGCACTGAAGGAGTTAGGGCCCTGAGCTTTACATTCCCTCTGAAACCCTGTTGCACACCCAATAGCTCAGAGAGCCTGCAGGAAGATCAGACTGGTGGACTGTTGAGTGATGGAATCTTCTGCAAAGCATATGTCAGCGTGAGCCTGTCCTGACCTTGCTTATAGTAGAGACATCGCTGGGACAGTGTCTATGCCAAATCTGCAAACATGAAGTGTATTCCTATGTTTGACTGCAAAGTGACAGGCTTCTCTTGTCACTTTAAATATGCCACTGGGCTTCATAATCCCAAAAGACTGAGAAAAAATGGAGAAGGCTGATCCCTTACAGCGGGAAGGCTGATCTTTTTCCATTACATGCGTTGTCCACTTGATCTGACCTTGGGTGAACCTTGACGCTAAGAAATAAGATGGATGCAACTAGATGGACAGGATGGGGTACAAAGGAAACATTAATCATGAACTCACATGTCTGTTGTGCTGGGCTTCAATTTACAACCTAGGCTACTTTTAGAGGTGCCTTTCCCTGGGACTTGCAAACAACACAGAACTCCATCTGCAGAGCACTATCTGCCCATGGTGGGTGATTCCTCCTTTCCCCTCTGGAAGAGTCAAGAGTGAATTAAATGCATTGAATTTTCCCCCTTTTACTTAAGCTTAATAAATCCTAACAATCCGTCTGCCAAGGCTTCTCAGCCCAGAAGGGGGAACATGAAAATATCAAACAGTCCCCTTCCCACCAGCACTGAATAGAGCATGGCAGCTGATGGGGCTTTTTGGAGGGATTCTTTTTTAAACACACATTTTATTATTCTCTCTGTTATGTCTGCAGAAACAACTTATTTAAACCCAGCGGCTCTCCCCTATTGGCAGTGTTGTCCTGACTACTGCGTTCACGTCACTCACAATATTCTGGCTGCACTAAAAGCCTCAGCATTTCTGTCATTCCAGATTCAAACACATGAAAAGCAGGAGACAGAGCAAGAGGACTGAAATTTTATCCAACAGGACAAAGTGGATACAACATTGGTAACTTTGGAAGAAAAGGTAAGAAACTTTGATACTATTGCTATGTCTAACTACAATAAAGTGGCCATAACAACAGGATGTATTGTTAGCATTTCCTTACAATGGAAAGGTAGCAATTGTTTACAAAGTAATTTCACTTACTGAAACTAAAGAAGTACAGGCAGACCAGAGAGAGACAGCCCATCTTGTTAACAAATACATGTAACCACACCTGAAAGACGGTTTTGAATTCTGGGCTCTGTAATAAGGTTCAGAATTTGTTGTTTTGCTCTGTGGCTTGCTACTATAATGACTTAATAGATAATTGCTGGTCTATTTCAAAATAATTTATATAAGTGGCATTGCCATTAAATGGATAAATTGACAATAAGTGGATTTTATCAACAGCTTAAAGAAAATACCTTCTTGTTTCTCATTTTTACTGAAGTGTTTGCACTGGCATAGCATAATGGCAACGTGAATAACCACAAACTTTTATCTTCTTCTGTGTGGTCACACACTGTGAGGAGTACAGAATTTAAACTACATCTTTTCCGTTTGAAACTCTTCCATCTGCACCACTTGCTCTGTTGTAACCACCACACTGTTTTTTGACTAAAATATCATTCAGATTGGACTAGTATTGAGTGGTATAAGAAACAGGCATGTTTAGAAACCTTCCACTTCTCTCCCCATCTACTTTACACCATTTGTTTTGTCAGAACCAAACTCAGGATGTGTCATTTTAGATGCCGGCTGTTTGTTGTGTGATATGGAAAGCGTAGACAGAGTGTTAATTTACTTATTATTGCTCTATATTGGACCTTGTGAACATGCAGGTTTCTCTTCCAACACAATTCTTACATTAAAAAGAAGAAACATCCATGCATCCCCCCTTGCTCTGGTTATACATTCTGGAACCCTCTAAAATGATGACAATTCAGAAATGATTCTCAAACTCACTGGTTTCAGACTCTGAACTTGAATATTAATGTTATTGAGACGCAATGTTAAATTCCATTGGCTGTTACAAACCATGCAATGCACTCACCAGGCTGCAGACATCCTGGCATGAAGTCAGTTCTGTGGGCCACCTAGTCTTTGAGCTATTCCTGATCATGATGTAGTTTAACTATTAAGTGCTCAAGGAAGTGGTGGCCTTCAGCTGCAGCACAGTATTTCTGTGACTGTGTCTTGCTAGACCAGTGCAGGGCTCTTTAAACTAGGGCTGGGGAACCTATGGCCCACAGTTTGCCTGGATTCAGCCCCCAAGGCTGGGGGGCCCCATATGGCTGAAGTGCCAGCGCTGACTCCTTGCTGTAGTGGAAGGGGTGCACCAAGTCTTGCAGGCAGGATCCACGTGAGCCGGGGCAGGATCAGGTCCAGAGGCTCTGTCTGGCTGAGGGAGGATGCGGCTCTGCAGGCTGCCATTCACCCTCGCCTCTGGCTGCTGGTGGAACAGCAACACAGAGAAGCATTGGCCTGGAGGCTTTTCCCCCACTGCTCCCACTGGCTGGAATTGGAGCCAATGGGACCAGTGGGGGCAGTGCCTGGGGGCAGTGGCAGATGCAGAGCCACGTGTACCCTCAGCAAGCTGCACAGGTAAGCACCCTCCATTGTCCTCACACACCACCCTTCCTGTCCAGACCCTGCACCCTCATCTCACTCCCCAGCAGCCTCCTCCCACACACTAGACCCATAACATTTGCTAGCCCAGGGCCTCCAGAAGAGTTGATCCGGCCTGGGGGAAGCCCTAAACCTCAGTCCTCCCTTCCCTCTTCTCCCACGGAGCTGGAGCACCAGGAGTGAGGTGTCTCAGTTGGGGCAACATCTGTGAGTATTTTTTTTTTGGCTTCTCACTTTTGTAGGGCCCCTGATCCAAAAATGTTCCCCACCCCTGCTTTAAAGAACAAAAAGAAAGAGCACTGGACACATTACAAACATATAGGCTATGTCTACACTGGCACCCCCCCTTTCGAAAGGGGGTCTGACCCAGTATGGCCATTCTTATGTTCTTATGTTCTTATGATATGCTAATAAGGCACTGCAATGAATATGCAGCACCTCATTAGCATAATGGCAGCTGCAGCACTTTCAAAGTGCCGCTTTCAATCGCGTGTGGCTCGGCTCCATGGGGTCCTTTCTGAAAAGACCACACACACTTTGAAATCCCCTTATAACAATAAGGGGATTTCGACATGTGCAGGGTCCTTTTGAAAAGCAGGTGCTAGTGTACACATAGCCACACAGGAGAAGGACCGGGTCTCTGCTCCTGAGCGCTTAGAGGGGGCTCTCAGTGAGAAGAGGTTCACACAACAACAGCTGGAGCACGAAGAGGCAGCAGGACAGTTTTGGGAAGTGGGGGTGGGAAGGAGGGATGTGGGGACAGAGGAGGACAGGACTTGGTGCATGGAAAGTGGAAGGCTGTTCCAGGCACTGAGTCAGTGTGAAAGAAAGTGCAGAGCTACATAGGGGAGAAGAGGTGTGGAATGGGTAGAAGATATGAGAAGCAGAGGAGAATATTAGAGATTTCACTCAGACTCTATGTTTCCTGAGGGGCACCAGTTTCCCACTCTTTTCTTCTTTCTCAGAGGCTATGAGGTGGGCCATCAAATCCTTTTACCTGGGGGAGGCCGGACACAGCTTCCCCGGAGCTCCTGCCCCAGACACAAGGATGTGTTTAAGAGATTTTGGGAGTAGGGGAGTGCTATCTAGCAGAGGCCCAACTTCATTGCAAAATAATCGGTTGTTTGCACTCAAGCATGGACCTGCCCACATGCACGGTCGTGGGTCACCCCAGACCTCAGCACAATGAGAGAAGAACAAATTGGGTCACATGACCAGTACTGTCCTTTACACCAGCAAAAACAGAGCTGCAGCCAAATTAACTCCATGACTGCCACACCTTCCTTGATACTTCTTCCTGCAGCAGTCCTACCCCTTGCCTGCAGTTGGTGGCCATCAAATAACAGAATCATAGAATACTAAATCTGGAAGGAACTTCAAAAGGTCATCAAGTCCAGTCCCTGGCCCTCAAAATTGATGCAGCTTGCCGCCACACGGCTCCTTTTTGAAAGGACCCCGGCTACTTCGAAGTCCCATTGTTCCCATCTGCTCATAGGAATAAGGGGACTTCGAAGTAGCTGGGGTCCTTTCGAAAAAGAGCCCCATCTAGACGAGCTGCATCAATTTCGAAGTGCCACCGGCGGCCTGCATGCTAATGAGGTGCTGACTATGTATTTCAGCGCTTCATTAGTAAACTTCAAAATGGCCATTTGCATGGCCATTTCAAAGTTTGGGGCTAGTGTAGACACGGCCTATATCAAAAGCCTTTGTAAACTCTAGGTATACCACATCTACTACTTCCCCCTTATCCTCAAGGCTTCTTTACCTATCAATGAAAGCTACCAGGTTAGTTTGACATGATGATTTGTTCTCAACAAATCCATGCAGAATGTTACTTATCGCTTTATTATCTTCCAGATTTTGACACATAGATTCCTTAATTATTTACAAACTGCCCTGTCCTTCACATGCTGTCAATGGCCAGCAGACTTCTGATCTAACACCCTCCAACATGAAGGCTCCTGTATTGTGATGCCCCAGAATAGCTACTTTTTAACTATCAGAGGGGTAGCCAGGTTAGTCTGTATCCACAAAAATGAGAAGTCCTATGGCACTTTATAGACTAACAGATATTTTGGAGCATAAGCTTTCGTGGGCAAAGACCCACTTTGTCCGATGCAATGTAGTAGAGATTCCAGAGGCAGGTCAAATTATGCAGACTCATGAAAAGGAGGGAGTCCCAATCAAGAGGAAGGCCAGAGTTGAGAAGGTCAAGTCAGTGAGGGAGAAGGTGGCCCACTTCTAGCAGCTGCTCCACATTGGCTGCTAGAACTGGGCCACATCCTCCCTCACTGAATTGACCTTCTCAACTCTGGCCTTCCTCTTGATTGGGACTCCCTCCTTTTCATGAGTCTGTATCATTAGACCTGCCTCTGGAACCTCCACGACGTGCATCTGATGAAGTGGGTCTTTACCCATGAAAGCTTATGCTCCAAAATATCTGCTAGTCTATAAAGGTGCCACAGGACTTCTTGCTGGTTTTGCTTTTTAGCTGTGCTGCATGCACCATACCCTGAATTAGGTTTTGAATTCCTCTGCATACCCTGCATTTCTGTAATATCTGTCCGTTTCATTCTCCTCCAGATGTCCGGTGGGATTTTCTCTCCTTTGGAAAACCTCTGCAACCTGGATAATGCCAATTGCCACCCATTGGTGTGCTTCCTCTGCCACGAGCAATATGAACATCCCTGCCTCCTAGACTGTTACCACAACTTCTGTGCCAGCTGCCTGCGAGGCCGAGCTATAGACAGCCGCCTCACGTGCCCTCTCTGCGGGTAAGAATGTCAAAGCAGTACCAACTCATAACACAGGAAGACAATGATTTGCCAGGCAATGCTGTCCCAGGTGCCCTTTCTGCATGGTACAACCCCACAGAAACACTGGTGCTGACAGAAGTGCAAAGCCCACCTTTCACACCTGGATATCTGAGTGAGAGGGCTCAGTTCTGCTCATCAGCCAGACCCACTGTAGCAGGCCATGTGCCAAATGAAGTACCCAAGGCAGAAAGCTGGGCCCAGAAAGAAGCAGGGGCATTTGTTCCCTTATAGTCTCTAGGCTGAAGGCCTGCTGGGTGCCCTGTAGTGATGTGGTATTGAAATTGGCTTATGTACATTGGTAATGCACTCAAAGTCTGGCAAAGGGGCAGGGACACATCAGAGGTTAAGACACTTCTCAGCCTGATATATTCGTGTTTGTTGCTGCACGGACATTCTCCTTTCATGTGACTCTTCATGGGTGAATGGGAGTCATTCCATTGACTTTGCTGAGAGCTGGACCACACCCCAAGCTAATGCCAATTATGATAGCTTGGCTAAGGGTGGGGCTGGGCTACACCCGAACCAGCACCGCCGTAGCCTGACTGCTTTTCATTCACCTCTTTTGCTAGTTCAGGGCCAGTCGGTGTGTAGATACAGTTCGTGGACTTGGATTTAATTTACATTGATGCCTCACTGACCACCTGTGCTGAATAGAGACCCACTCCACAGTCAGAATGGCCACACGCAAACTCACATAGATATAAGAAAAGGTGTGAAGTAAATCAATGTTGTTATTTTGGTGCACACTTATGGCTGGCCTTGTGCTGCTAGAGCCTGAGCCAAAGAGAGTGGTGGTCAAGTTGAATGCTCCACAGACCTCATGAGCCTGAGGAAGGGCCTTTAGCATAGAGACGCATGGCCTAGTAGTCATCTCTTTACTCTTTGGCCAACTCTTGAAGGAGTGGGGTGGCAATGAGACCTGTTCAAGCACCGGAACAGCCTCAGGTTCCCATTTGCAGTCTTTGGCTACTTCTACACTACAGCGATCTGTCAACAGAAGTTACTGTAGGAAGATATCTTCCAGCAACGTTTCTCTCACCAGATCACATCCACACACAAAAGTGGATCATAAAAGAGCAATCCGCTCTGTTGACAGAGAGAGGCCAGGCTGCCCGGCCACTCTCTTGACAGAACAGCCAACCAGAAGCTTAGCAAACAGGGCAGCCGGGTGAACCGGAATTCCTGTCTGTCCACAGAGGGCCCCCGGAGCATCTTCACAGCTTTTTTGTCAGCAGAAAACTGTCAATGAAGGCATTATACCTGAACAGGGAGAGGCGCAACGCTGCCGGCGGCTGTGCTGGCTTTTGTCAGCAGCCTGTCCACAAAGCACATTTTGCAAGTATCGGAGGGGCAGCCATGTTAGTCTGGATCTGTAACAGCAACGAAGGGTCCTGTGGCACCTTATAGATTAACGGAAAAGTTTTGAGCATGAGCTTTCGTGAGCACAGACTCACTTCATCAGATGCTGGTCTTGATTTTGCAAGTAGACGCCCTGCAGGTTCTTCCAGCAAAAGCCTAGTTTGTCGGCAGAACCCTCTTGCAATGACATAGCCTTTGTGTTTAGCACTTGCTCCTTTTAGCTCTTCAGACTTCACTGGAAGTTGCAGTAAACTCAGCATCACTTTTGGTAAGCAGGCACTCTGGGTTGGGCTCTGGCTACACTGACTTTGGAACAAGAACTATTGGTGTGCTCACTAACTACCAAATTCAGCCCTCACTCTCCCAGGCCAGCCCTGCCCTGCCCTGCCCTGCCCTGCCCTGCCCCACCCCGCCCCCTCAGGGGATTAAGTGAGGGTCACCAAATCCTGCCCTGAACTAAACTGTCTTGTAGGTGGAGGGTGGAAAAAAGGCACAATTTACATTTGAATACAGTGTGAATGTGCTGGAGTACATGTTCCTGAGAATTGTGGTCATACAGACAAAACACAGTATGCTACAGATTGGGTTTTCTGGAGCACATGGAACATCTTCAGTTACGCTGTATTTGATTTGATTTGATTTGGATTTTTTTTCCCGTGAAAGAATCTCATATTAACCTCAGCAAGGCCAGGAGTTATTTACGTCCTGTCTGTCTGGGTTCTTCGTTAGATTCCTCTCACCCACCTAGGTTCTTTCCTCACCTCTTCGCTGTGACTGAGGACTTTCCTTCCTTGTTACTGAACAATACTGTAAACATGAGGTATCAGTGCTTTTTGCTCTGATGTGGACAGTACTGTTTGAGGAAGGTGGTCATTTTAATCACCATTGGCAACAACAGCGTTAATTTAACAGTTGGGGAGCATTACGTTCTACATAAATTAAGTTAATCTACACGAAGCTTCAGTGTTTCAAAGTCTTAGAGCACATTACGTACAGCAGACACAGTGGACAATGTACCTTTGGACTTCAAAGGCTACAGAGCACTTCTGCAGTACACTCTAATGATCAGGGAATCTGCTTTCACTCCACAGGCACGACCTGCTACCACCCTGCAGCATTTTGTATCCCAAAAAGGGAATAAGAATAGCAGAGCAGATGACGGTCACGTATTCTAATAAATAGGGTGATCTGTGTCAGGCTGATTATAGTTGCCGAAGACATTTGAGTCTTAATGGAGGATTGGTAGAGGCAGGATTGAATCAGAGTTGTTTTCTGCAATGTGCATTTAGAAATGTCCACAAAGCGGTGAAGGAGGTTAAAGTTGTGGCTTATTGGATTACTCCTTCAGTGCAGACAGCTCTCTCTGCACAGTTTGTCCTTAGGGGAAGTGGAGATGAGACGGGCACCCCAGTGAGATTTTCATTTGACTGTTCTTTTCAGGTGAACTCAAATTACAAAGATTAATATAATCCCCTGAGGGCTTTTCGTCTTCTTCTTTGTTAAATCCTCCTGCGATACCGTCTACCTGCAAATTTGTGTGGCTAGTTCATAACCTGATGTATAATTTTCTATATTCAGTTTATTTCTATTTTTCTATATGCAGAAGCTCTTGTTTTTTAATTATAAGCAGTTAGAAACAATCACATTTCTGGGAAATTAAAATAAAGCACAAGGCACCTGGAGACCCTATCACCACTGTATCTGGGCAACGTGCAGTCTGTACCACTGCCATTCTGGCAGGTACCCTGGGAGGCTGGGCATGGCTATCACCCCTCTCGTACGGGTGGGAGTTGAGGCACAATGAGACTAAGTGACTTGTCCAGGGTCACACAGGGTGTTTGTGGCACAGAAGAGACTTGACCCCTGACTCTCCTGAGTTCCAAGTATGGACCAGCCTTCCCCTCACTGGTGAGGGTAGCAATTTCACATGTGCCTTATTTATTTAGAAGCCTGGGCCCCACTGACTTTCACTGCGATTTAGGCTTCAACTCACTTACGCATTTGTAAACTTTTTTCCCCTAGATCTCAGACTTGATGTAGTAAAATGTGTGCGCCCAGTGGGGGTCAGACTGCCTACTGGTAAAACCCCAGGAAAGCTGGAGAAGCTGTGTCTAGCTCTGCTCTTATACAGGGCCCATCACTACAGCATTTCCGTCAAGCTGCCTCTGTGCCTATGAAATATGAGGTTCTAATCACAATGGTTTCAGATGTGAGCAGCTGCTTAGCACACAAGTTCTACTTATAGCTCCACAAGAATTCAGGGGAGCTCGCTCCCCTGCCAGGGCAGGCCAGCAGTGAGAAAAGCACAATGAGCACTTCCCACTGTAAGCCAGATGAGTGATCATCCTGTGGAGAGGCAGAATCCCTGCAGCCCTAAGGCCTGATCTTGCAAGGTGCTGAGCCTTCTGCCCTTTATCCAGCAAAGCACTTACATACTTGGATGCTTAACTCTAGGCTTTTGACTAGCCCCACTGGAATGAATGCTCAGCACCTAGCAGGAGAGGGCTCCTCGGCAGGTGGCTCCCCTAACCCAAAAATGATTTCTGGCACTTACAGACTGAGCTGTGGGGGAAAAGGCTGGGGGACACTGATAAGTTTGTTTCACTGTTAGGGATTTAGAAAATGCTGTATAATAAACTGTGCTGGAGGGGTTTAACTGTCATTCAAAATTGTTTATCTTAAAGAGATGCTGGTCCTTCCTGGAAATCGTTGACCTCTTGGTCACGGACCATTCTGTCTCCAGGACCTGGAATATTGCTCTCTCTCTTTCCCGGTCTGTAACCACTAAAGACAAATACATGCATGGAGACAGTCTCTCTCTCTCTTCCAGTTTCACCTGTTAAAAGCTGCTCCTGCTGTTTGAGATGGCACAGTTCTTGTGGAGAAGTTGCAGACAGCTGCTCCACTTGGAACTGTTTGGGGGTTTGTTTTAAAAGTTGCCAAATTATCCACAACTTCACGTCAGAAACCTGAACTCTCCAATGCTTGCCCACACATCAAACAACAAAAGCGTAACCAGTAAAGGAAAATATCAAAGTACCAGCCACTCTGGAGATGGTTTTGGAATAACGTGCCCGGTATATGTTGCAGCTTAAAGTGCTGCAATGGAAGTGTTGCTCAGAGCCAAGTGAGACCAAATAGATGTTATTTTTAGGTACTCATGGCTGGCTTTTGTTTGTCGTGTGCATCTCAGGCACATTGACGGGGCTATTCAGATACCATTAGAATGAAACCCAAGGTTATATGAAAATAAAGGGATTATAGATTTTAAAGTAATTTAATTAAAATAAGCGCAGGGGAGTAAACATTTTCTGCAGACAAACAGCACTTTCCAGTTTGTCATGAAGAGACCTCATGAGGCCATCGAGTCCAGTCCCCTGCGTTCACAGCAGGACCTAGCACCATCCCCCGCACATTTTATGTATCTGTATAAATACTGGCGTGCCCCAGGCCCTTGGAAGGGCCGCTCAAGGACTGAGCTCACACCCCTGGCTTTATAAGGCCAACTCTCTGACCACATGCAAACAACTCCCCATTAATACTGGCTAAATGCTGTTAGATCAGGGAAAGTCAGTTGTAGCTATAGGAGTAAATGTTCCAATGCAAGGAACCTGCAGGCATTATGCACACGTGCATATGTAGTAGGAGTGTAAGATCCCATTGCATTAGTTAACTCATCAAATGTTCATTTGAACCCAGTTAACCAAATAAATGTGCACGCACGCACACACACACGCACACACCCACCCACCCCCTCTCCAGTGCTCCAGGGCCATGTCCACCACACACAAGGGCTGTGCTGGAGCGCCCCTACCCACAGGGGCCCTGCAGGGCTGGAGCAGCCCTCTGCCTGAAGGGCTCCACAGCCCCCATTAGTTGGCCATAACCAGTAAGCCTCAGCCATTTAGGGTGAGGCTTACCAGTTAACCATTTACATCCCTAGTAGGTAGAAAACAAGGGGGTGGGGGCCATACTGCAGCACCACCTCTTCTCACCAGGCACGGATGGGTCCGGTGTTCGCAGTCTCAGCAACGAAACCAGGACACAATAGGTGAAGCCTCATCTTGAGGCGGTCCTGGCATGCGAGGAGCGAGGCACTCTGGCGAGGGAGCTAGTACTACCCCACTGTGCTGTGTAAACAGAGAGGCCCTTCAACAGTGAGGCTGCCAATCTGGAACCTTGAATCAGCATCATGGTCATTTTTAAAGGCGTCCATGGCAGTGTTTGTGGGTTGCTAGTATTAGCCCCCTTCAGAATGCCCGAGTACCAAGTGCCAGGGCTCACCCTACCCCCCAGACTCCCCCCATCTTTTGGAAGCTAGCGCTAGATTTCCAAAAGTGTTTAGGTGCCCAGGTTCACTAAAGCACCGATGTAGGTTAGGGGCCTCATGCCCATTGAAGGCAAAGGGAGTTAGGGCCTCAGCTCACATTGCTGCTTTGGTAAACCCCAGTATGTGCCTAGCTGCATCTTCAGCTGCTCCGTTACCATTGGAAACCTGGGCTGGGTGGCTGTTCAGCTCCAGAGCAGCAGCACTGCCCCAGGCAGCTGAAAGAGGAGGGAACAGGCAAGAAGCCCATGCTGAGGCCTTTGATTTCCAAGGGAGAAGGGCACGTTTTCCAACCAGGACCCTTCTCCCAGGTAAGTTATCTAGAAGTCACGCAGCGGGTTTGGTTCTAGCTGTAACTCAGACGCCGCACTCCACACCTGAAGTCAGCTGCCCAGGTACCCCCCCACACCTGCCTTTCTGGGAGAAATTTATTTCACCTTCTTGACCACACAGAGCTGAGTCCCCTGTTCTGCTGCACTTGGGGCCCAGCTCTGCAGCCAGGCTCAGTAACAGACCCTGGTAAGGCAATACAGAGAGGCAGGGGCAATTCCTTGTTCTATTGGCATCATGCTTGCAGCCCCTTGAGCCATCACTTCGTCCAGATCATGCTCAGTCTAATGTCTCAGCAAAGCAAAGTGGTGTCATGATGCAGAACAGAGCAGGTGTTTGCACCAGGTCACACTCTTCCTTTCTGGTCTGTAACATTTCTCTCACTAGAATGGCTTGTGCGCACTCTGCTCTGGGTTACTTTTCAGTAGCCCTCCCTTGCCCCCCCATCCCGCCTCGACACACTGCTCTTGACAAGCCTGAACAGGACGTATTTTGTGTACCCACAAGTTAGTATCCTGGAGCACCTTTTGCACAGTCCACAGTGAGCACCGTACTGAGGTTGCCCTCTTAGCAGGGAGCCAGTTCTGCCTAACGGAACTGCTTCAGCCCAGTAGCACCAGCATGAGCCTGTGCATGAGGAATCAGTGCTCTGGCCCCAGGATGAAGTAGTAGGGTGGTGGGGGGGGGGGGCGGTGAAATGCTCAGGTCTTGTCTCTGTACACAAGGTGCTCAATAGAGCAGACAAGGCCGATGGTAGCTGCCATGCAGAACACCCCCTTTGCTCAAGCACAGCCTGAGTTGTGTTGGGCTAATTTTACTGGTATCTTCTTATGCGTCAGCTGCCTGCCTGCCTCCTCCTCAGACTCCAGCACAGACCCAAGTGCTCATGCTGGCAGGGTCCTCCTCTAACCCCATTCACCCTTCTCCCACCTGTCACATACTATGCCCTAGCCAGGTGCTCACAACAGGCTGAGGACCCCAGGCCTTGGGAGGGAACCGTGGACCTGACACTGCATGCCAGCACTCAGCTCTCAAGAGCCAGAGTGGAGAAGCAACTCCTCTGTGCTCCACAGCCAAACCGGCAAGTTTTATTAATGGCTTCAGGCAAGCAGAACAGCAGCCACGCAAAGGCAAGGAGAGCTTTGTCTGCATTACCACAGCAGGAGCCCCATCTTCGGGGCTGAGCTGCCCCAGTTAAACTGACCAGAGTCACAGCTGCAGCCCTACTCAGCTTCCTGTCGCTGGGAGTTGGACAGAGCCTGGGGCTGGTTTAAAGTCTGCGTTACTGCTCTCCGAATTCTCTCCTGGCCGCTCATAACAGCACCTTGCTGCTGGAATGTGATTCAGCTAGTCCCTACACAGTCACAGCCCTGACACAACCCCTTGGAATGTCTCCCCACACTGGTCTCAGGCCTGGCCGTAGCCCATCCCTCCCCACTCGTAGGGAGGCCAAGGGCATCAGGTTTGCTTGATTGCTACCTCTCCCCCACTCACTGCCGTAGAACAACACATGCATGGTTCTGCTGCACTTTGCACACGATCCCGCATTTCATTTTATGCCAGAACCGCTCCCTGAGGGCTTTATGCCCAGTACTCTGAAGGCTGCAGAGCATCACAGGCAATGCAAGACGCTGCTGGACCCAGCCTCACTCTGCAGCCAGAGAACCAAACTAACTGCTCAGGAGGTCAATTATCTAGCTGGTACTGGTACAATACATCTCTCTCCAAAAAATACAGCCTTGCAGTGCCAGAATATGACCAAGGCCAGACAAGCCCCCGCAAGATATTCCCAGGCTAATGTGGCTTTTCCACCTCTAACACCTTTGGTCTCAGTGTATTTGCTGCATGCCTTTGGTCAGACCATGGCTGTGTTTTATGAAGCCAAACAATGCTGAAACACGGCCAGCTGCAGTGAGACCTTTAGTTCCATGATTAGTTTGCTGGCAGGGCCACAGCACCAGGAGATGCCGCCCGGAGCGAGGAAACCCAATCCGTCACAGGTGACTGGTGGGTGAATCATCATTTCAATTTGACTCAGTGCGTTCATTGTCCAGGGTAGGAGACTTCAAAGTTCCTGTCATCTCTGAGAACCTGCGTTTCGAGACACGCTCTCAAGAAGGGGTTGGAGTGGCTGGAGTTTGGTGTCCGGTTGCACTGTCGTCACACTATTGGTGTCCTGGGTTTTACTGCAAGCGTCACAGTGGCTCCAGTAAAGATTTCCACGATGCTTTTAAAGGAGATGGATGACTATATGTAAGGGTGTGACTCCTTTCTCTAGCGTTCATGGGCAGCTGCAGTTTGCCAGGAATTGTGTACAGTCTGAGCTCAGCTGTGAGTGACGTGTCAGGCTCAGCCCTGCTCGGCTGTTAACCGATGAGCCTTTGTTTTTGCCTTTTTAATTATTCTGCTAAACCAAACCAGTGTGGTCAGTGCCAAGTAAGTGTAGCGCTGGCCCTTAAAGAAGGCGCTTGTGTTCTGCAGCAGCATTTCTGAGCTTTCAGTCAGACTAATCGTGCATTCACCCCAGCAGGGAGCATTTCACTAACACAACTGGATTACTCTGAATGTTGCACTCTTGCTTTGAAAGGTCTCATCAAGCCTCCATGGGCAGATGGGGGTGGGGCTCAGGCGTTGTGAGAGGGGTTTTGGCTTTGGACAATTTCTGTCCTCTTGGAATTCTGTTTGCTGTTATTTTGGGAAAGCTGTTTGTAGGGTTGTTAGGGGAGGAGCTTCCACAGTCCTGGGCTCCCTATTGGTAAAGCTCCTCTCCGAGGAAGTTACCTCAGGGCTATTTTGATGTTAATAATAACAACCCCATTCCGGGTGGTTATTGCTCCGTGAGATTATTCAGTCGGACACTGTGTTAGCCGGCTCCTCTAGCGCCCCAGTTACAAGCTGGCAACAGCAAAAGGAACCTGGGCAGCATTGTCCAGTGCTAAACAAATGCCACAAGGCTTGTAAAAATTAAAGGCAAGTATGAGCCCTTCAGAGCTGAGCAGCGCCTTGCCCGATGCTGACATTCCCAACACTTAGAGCCAAATGCAGATGATAAAGCAACAAGCAAAGTGAATTTAAAGATGGAATGTAAACAGGAAAGTACCAAAGGCAGTGCTTTTTTTTTTTTTTTTTTTTTGTGCTGGTACTGAGTACCAGCACCTCAGCAGCCTCAGCCATGGGATTGGCTGGGGATGGGGGACAGGGAGCCAGCTGAATACAGGCTCACTTTTTTATTTCTTTTTCTAAAACAAAAAAAGTCTTTGACCTAAGGGGAAACATGCTAGGATTTCACACCTCCTGAAATACATCAAGCCTGCCTATTAAGATGGAAATTACCTTTGCAGCAGCCTGTGGAATGAATCACACAGTGTTTTAATTAGAAAGTCACTGGAGCTCAAGCTATTCATTTGCAAATGCAAATATTAAATGGCCATTCTCAGCATGTCCCACACAGTAAACTCCTAGGAGTCAAGTAGAAACGTGTGGGATGCTGCCACCAAAGCATGAACAGATTTTGAGAAACCTTAAGAGAGTTCAACATGCTCTCAATGGGAACAGCCAGGGCTGCAAACCTGGTATACAATTACCATTGTTAAATGCTATAGCCTAAAGAAAACATTTGGAGCAAATAGGAGAGGCTCTAGGAACACGTGCAAGACAGAATTCGGCTCTGATGAGAACACAAAGCCCTGATCTGTTTTGGAGAACACTGAAATTCAAGTCCAGGAATTGCAAGTGCACAAAGGAAAAAAGTCTGATCTTGTGTGATCGTATTTCAGTTTGCTGCATATCAGGGATCATGAAAGGGTCGTATGGTGTCTTTTTCACTCCAGTCCCAGAAGAGTTGTTTTCTGTTAACATTAGGTTGTTTGAATGCAGAGAAATACCTGCTTGCCATTGCCAGGGCTCATGGGCCTTCCTGTCTGTTTTGTCCTCTTCAGTCATCAGTCCATAGTGAAAGGAAACAACGGGCTGCCGCCTGTGGACCGGCTCCTGAAGTTCCTAGTGGATAGCTCTGCAGACTGCGAGGAGGAAGTTCAGTGTGCAAACTGTGACCAGGAGTGCAAAAAACAGGTAAGACAGGGAGGGCCTTGTTCTGCCTCCAGCTCCATAGCCAGGCCTTGCACGCCGCCAAAGGCAAAGGAGTGCACAGCCATCATCCAAAGAGCTGCCAGGCTACCACCCTCAATTCCAAATTTAGGCCTCACTCACAGATTTAGGCACCTATGCAAGTGAGCTGTGTTTTTCCTGCCATATCCTTGTTGCTTAGAGAGTCCTTTTAGGGTCTCCCAAGCAGACTGCATTTGGGTCTTGAACAGTGTTAGTGTCACATTTCTACAGCCAAGCCATAGGTAAACCAGGAGATGTCGAGCACGGCGTAAGGGCCAGTAATGGGTTAAAAGCCATTGGGGGGCAGGGTGGGAAAGACCGCAGAACAAAACTGGCTGCCAGAGAGGGAGGGAGAAAGACTTGGTGGTTGAGAGAAGCCATGCACAGGAGGACCTTCCTGGACACCTCAAAGAACTCCGACCAAACCCCCAAGCGTGCTCAGCCTGGGGAGGAGGGTCAGGCAGAGACGGGCATGGGGCTGTTTTCTGGGTTTTAGCCAGATTCTGTACAGCTCGTGGGCTGTCCAAAGTGAAGTGTACTTGTGTTCGAAACCCTTACAAAGCCTGTGCTGCTCTGTCACCAGTCCCTGGAGAGGTAAAGAGTCAGCTGCAGTGCCCCCAGGTGGAGCGCAGAGAAAGGCTGTGCTTTTGCCACTGAGTAATGAGGAGCCAGCACTCGTCCAGCTGGCCATGGACAGCCCACCCCTGAAGTCCCCCTTCCGTAAAGGAGCAACAGAAAGGCCTGTGCCCCTGGGGTGGGCCAGAGAGGCCAACGCCAGACTATGCTGGACCCACCGCAGCTCAAAGGAGGTGTAGCATGAGTCCGGGAAGGTGGAACCCTGGTGAAGGTCCAGTGGGAGAAGCCCGGTACAGGCTGTGAGTCTCCCCAGAGCTGTTAACTACAAAGCTGGCACCTGCCCTGTTTGCCCTGAGCCCTGCCCTCGACCAGGGTAGTGTCTGGCTCAGAGACAGGAGGAGGAAAACCATTTCTGGTCCCACCGATGAGCACGCAGGTGCTCAGCTCTCTTTGGGCTTTGTGCTCCATTTGCCCATCAGGAAATGGACACCATGTACTTCTGCAACACCTGTAACCAGCCCCTCTGCAGCAAGTGCCGCGAAGAGACCCACAAAGCCAAGATGTTCTCTCGCCACGAGATTGTCTCCTTGACTAAGCGCACTAAAGACATCCACAAGAAATGCTGTGAGTACCTCCCATCCGCCCCACACCACCCAGGTCAGGGTTTCCATAGAACATGCTGGAGGGTTAACACAGGCCTTTCAGCATCACTTTCTCAACTGAATCTAGGGCGTTGCCTCTCTGAGCTGCACGCGCTGACCAGGAGTTTTGCATTCTGCTGCTGTCCCATGCAGAGTGCAGTGCCCAGGAACTGCCTCTCCCCCCAGGAACCAGGAGCTGGCAGGCTGGAGCTGCTCGTGATTTCCCCCCACAGTTTGCATGGCGACACTGCAGTTTGCAAACAGGCAGTTCCCAGACTGTGTGAGAAGCAAGGCTGTGCCCGGCTAATGAGCAGCATATGCTGCACGCTTGTACAAAGGACCGCACAGCTTGCGCCTTTGGTACAAAGGACGCGGGTGAACACAGAAGCGTTCCCGACCCAGTGGCATGTAAGGAAAGCATTTATTGTAAGGGCTATGCCCTTGGGCAGTGACCTGCATGCAGCCTCCTCCAGTTGGCCCCACCAGCCAGACATGCAGGCCGCTCTGCCAGACAGCCTGCAAGTCAGAGTGGTGTCCTCTGAAGAGGGCCGGCCTCAGGACTAGACCTGCTCATGAGGCTGAGCTGTCACGGAGTAAGAGCTGCTCAGAAACCTGGTAGGAAGGAACATCTCCAGCCTCAGAGAGGTGGACGCAGCTCACCTACTCTGTGTCCTCGCTGCTAAAGGTAGCGCTGTCCCTAAAGTCTGCTGCAGGCTAGTCAGGGAGCTAGTTTAACTCTGGGATAAACGTGTTTGTTCCCAGCTCTTCACGAGGAACCGTACATCATGTTTTCAACAGAGAAGAAGTCCATGCTCTGCATTAACTGTTTTCGGGACATGCAGGTGTAAGTAGCAGAGCAGCTGACTCCCTGCCCCTCCCCCAGCTCTTTGTAGACAGGTCAGCCCTAGCGTGCACTCACCTTTGTGCTTCCAGCTCTTTGGACTGCCCCCTAAGCCTCCGACATTATGCTCCAGGGAGGATGCAGGAAAATGGTGTGGGAGGGACGGGGGCAGTGGCAGCATGGAGGTGCTTCAGGGAGCACACTATGGCTAAGTTAGTACCTTGTTTGCAGAGGTGCCAGTCAGGCATGACAGCTGCCATCATGGTGGCAGGCCCCAGAGGGGACGGGGCTGGAGCGTGGCATGCCCAGGGCAGGGAGAACACGAATGGATGCAAACACAAAAAGAGCAAACAAGCAGCCTCCTTCAGATGGCCTGAGAGAGACCAACAGAACTTCCTCGCTTGAGCAGCCAGCCCCACTTATTTGGCACTAGAGCTGTTCTAGATCAGTAGTGGTTGCTGGACGTTGGGGAGGTTTTTCTGAGCTGGGGGGGGGGGCCTGGGAACAGCGCAGGAAGCGGCAGCCGCAGCATTGCATAAGAAGGCTGAAACCAACAGTTTCCACCCATCTAAGAAAGCGATGGGAAGGGGACCTAGAGCAGATCAGAGTAACAAGAGTGCCTGGTGGGGTAATGGGAGCATCAGAGCAGAGAGACCGTCTGCTTTGGGCTGACAGACAACAACCAGCACAGGATATGTGAGCCCAGCACTGGGCATGTGGCTATCAGACAGCTGATAGATGGATAGAAAGGGGACAAATTCATTGTTCCTATGCTGCTGCAGGAGACTTCATCTGCAGCAGGGCAGAGGGTCCTCGTTAACTGTTGTACATCCATAGCCCTGATCAGTCAGACTAAAGGAGATGGGGAGGAGTGGTGAGCAGGTTGTGCAGGATTCAGGGCGATCCCAATTCACAGCTCTCTGCCTCTTTCAGAGAAAGCCGAGCCCACTGCATTGACATCGAGACTGCCTACATGCAAGGCTGTGAGAAACTCGACCAGGCTGTCATGGTGGGTAGCATTTGAGAGACGCCCTCAGAGTTTTAGTGTGTTGATGTTTGGCACCAAAATTCCTGTTGTGAAGGAGCGACAGTGGGACAGCTACTCCCAGTGTCCTCAGTCCTGGGGGAAAGGTTGCTTCAGTGAAACATCATTCAGTAAAACGCCAGAGCTCAGGCCTGGGCCACGTGTCCTGGACCCATCACTGTGCTTTCCCACTTTGCTTGCAAGCGACTCCCCAGTTGTCACATGCCGCCCTTCCTGCCTAGGCCGTGAAAGAGCTCCAGACATCCACGCGAGAGGCCATTGTCCTACTTAAAGCCATGATCGAGGAGGTGCGCAACAGCGCAGACGAGGAGAAGACATCCATCAACTCCCTGTTTAGTAGCATGCAGGTATGGCGTGGCCTGCTGCGGCCAGTGAACGACCCTTCTTTGTGAGGCTGCCAGGAGAGCAAGGGGGGGGAACAACAGACTGGGGGAAGTGGAGTCTCCTCCAGCTTAGCCTGCTGTCCTTCGGGGTACCTCCAGTGACATCCATCGCTCCCCCCGGCCAAGCGAGAGGAGAATTAGGCGGGTAATTCCCCACACAGAGCGCATTTGACACCCCTCATTCCCTGCTGAGTGCACGCAGGTAACAGCCCAGCAGGGAGCTGCTTTGCTGTCAGTGTGGGAGCTGTAAGCTGCAGGGGTTAGCTCCAGGACTGTTCCATCATTTCTACCTTTTTCAGGAGAAACTAGCAGAAAGGAAGAAGATGCTTCTGAAGGCTGTTCAGAGGTAAGGCCAGCCAGCACAACCACGACTCATTGCTTGTGGGACGGGCAGCGCAAAGAGACCTGTCCTAGCAGACTTGTGCAAAAATCCCAATATGCTGCCTGGGTAACAGAACCCCCATGCAGAGGGAAGAGCAACAGAGACTTTCGCATTGACCAGCATGTCAGTTCTCCACTCCTCATAGCTGAGGGTCATCTTGGCAGGTGTGTGGAGCGGGGAGTCCTCTGTTTTGCTGCTCTGCTTTCAGGGAACGGCTGGCCCCTGAACTGGCCCCTGCGTGAGGAAGAGGAGCGGATGTGTTTGTGATTGAAAAGCTGCACACCACCCTGCCCTTTATGGCAAGGTGGTGTGGTGCATTGACTGGGTGCGAGGTCAAGGCCACTGGGCTCACCTGCAATACCTTGTTGTAGAGAGTGGTTTTGTCCTCCTCCCAGACCCGCGGAGAGCCAGCTGCCAGGCTTTGCAGCTGCACTGTGGATTTCTCTCCATCTCTCCCACCCACCCCGTTTTACTGGTAGCCCTGAACGGCAGATCTTAGCAGTCACTGACAGAGCCTCTAGGGCCAACATTTTCATCACTGACTACAAGCATAAAAAACCTAGCAGTCCCGCGGCACCTGAGAGGCCAACACATGCAGTGGGTAAGAGGAGCTTTCGTGGGTAAGACCCAGTCATCTGAAGAAGTGGGTCTGACCCACGAGAGCTCACGACTGAAGTTGGTTTGTCTCCACAGGACTGCTTGTTTGTGGAGCTACAGACTAACCCAACCCCCGAGACAGCAAGCATAGAAATGGGTGCAGAGAATATTTAGTGAGCACCTCCCTTCCCCCCCTGCAGGCCTGCCCCTACCCCTTACCCCGCTGCTCTGACTGCATTTTGGACATTAGCTGTCCTGCGAGCAGGCCGGCAGTTGGTGTCAGCTCTGAAAGACAGCAGTGAGCTGACTCCGGTACCTGGTTTGTCATTCAGCCATGGGCAGTTACAGGCTTTACTCGTTTCCACTTCTTTTCTCCAAGTATTTTTCACAAAGGCTGGTCCCTGTGCTGATGGGAACTGGGTTTCTCTCCTGTCACATTCAGTCAGTATGAAGAGAAGGAAAAGGCATTTAAGGAGCAACTCTCCCACCTGGCATCCCTGCTGCCCACCCTGCAGGTAAGCACACGCACAGTCCCAGCACACACTGGGCTGTGCTACTCCTGCAATGTGTACACGCTCAGGTGACCCAGGCGGTTACTTTCATAACTCAGTTACCCTGTGAGCTCTCCCTCCACTAAGCTCCTGGCTGGATAGTTGTTTACATAGGAATTATGGACGAATTAGATCGATGTATAGGATTCTTTGGCCCTTTGACATACTGCAGCGACTGAGTTACCTAGCAACTACACAACACTTCCCAGGGAAAGGAAACTGCCATCTAATCAAAGAGCTGGTTACCGGGCTTGGAACTGCCCTCGTGTTTGCATGCCCTTCTGCAGTAGGACTCAACCAGAGCTCTTAGACACCTTCCTGTCCTTCCCTGCTGGGAAGCTTGGCAAATACCCACCATGGTTCCTAGGCCATGTGTTTGCAGACCACTTCGCTCCTGGAAATGGTTTTCCCAGAAAACAAGCAGCGACCCTGGAGCCCGGAAGCTGAGCCGAAACCTAAGCAGTGCTGAGCAGCTGCAGCTCCTGCTGGATCCAGTTCCACTCTCGTGAGCTCAGCTGAGCAGGATCAGCCCCCATCATGTCAGTGAGTGGCAGGTGTTAAGTATCTCCCAGGATCTGTCCCTGTACATGGCAGATTCATTCCCAGAGGAAGGGTGTCCCCTGTTGCACACAGCCCTTCTGTGTTGTGTCCTCAGGCTGCGGGAATTTTCCATGTGGCCTGCCAGGGTCCTCACAGCCTCTGCAGTGGTGACATCTGTGAGTTAGCACATACTGCTTGTCCAGGTTGGACCTCCCTAGTCCGGCTCGCTCTGGTCCACCACCTCCGTGGTCCACCATGATTTCAGTTAGCTGGATATGCACTTACCATGGGTGTGGCCAAGTTTCCTGTGGTCCCATAAAGTTTGTTTACAGCCACCAGTCCTGGCTCTCCATGTTCTGTGCTGTTATTTAGCTGTCATTTACCCCAATGTTTTCTAAGAGCCCAGTAAGCAGTGGAGGGGTAGGTAACGCATCTAGGCAATATTGACCTCCCGTGGTCTGGCGGATTCTCTGATTTGGCACCGGTCAGGATTAATGGCACCATTGCTTGTCATTATGTCCAGGTTCATTTGGTCACCTGTTCTGCTTTTTTGAGCTCTGCAAACAAAGCCGAATTCCTGGACTTGGGATATGTAAGTAGATTCCTAGCCTGGAAGGCACACTAGCAGCTGGCTTCCACCCATACCAGGTAGGGGCAGAGCCACGTGTCTCATCAAGAACCAAGGGATGGGTGAGCTTAGTAAAGAGATTACTCAGCCTTTTGCCCCAAATGCACATGGGCCCCAAAGGTGGGAAGACCCTTGGTTCACTGGTTTGTAATTTGGAGTCAACGTCTCGCTCTTTGAGCTTTGGTATCAGTTGAGCCAGGAAGTAGAAATACAGCAAAAAGTCAGGAGCCAGTGTCTGTGCCAAACTTCCACGCCAGAGACACTCAGAAGCACAGACGTGCACTTGTCACTGCACCAAAGCCCTGGAACATTTTCTTACCCCCAAACGTTATTTGCAGAGCTGAGCAAAAGCTCTTCACCAGCAGCCTGGTAGCTTTGCAAGTGCTCTTTGCTGCCCACAGCAAGATGTAGGCTCCCACCATGTCTTAAAGCGAGGCCAATATTGGGACGCCAGCCCTGGACGGTGACAAAGGGATGCAGAGCTGAGAGGAGCTGAAAGCTTTAACACAAAATACTCTTCTCAATTTCAGCAACTGATGGAGAGGCTCCAGAAAATAGTCAAACTTCCACATCGCTTGCGACCCACACAGACGAGCAAGGTAAACTCTTTCCTCCCAACTCACAGGCTCTGATGTCTCTGGAGTCCCATATTTTGGAATTTAATACAACCTGCTCATGTCATTTTGGGGGCTCTGTTATGTTCCTGCTTACAGTTTGCCTCCAAATACCCTAGACAGCAGAGTTATTGCTTCCATTACTTCCCCAGATCCACGCTGCCTCAAGTCCCCAGCGCTTTCAGCGTGCCCATCATCTTACGCAAACAGCCTGGCAGGAGAGCCACCACCTGTGGGATAAGCCAGGAGAGCAGACAAGCATGTTAGCTTGGACGGATGTTTCCTGTTCCCAAAGCATATTTTATTCTTCCTTGCATGGAGCAAATTCCTACCCCAGCAAACAGGGCAGGTGCTCAGACAGAAGCTAGTGCCCTATATAGCTGGTTCAGGGGCTGTGTCTGTCTCCATGGCCAGTGCATTTTATGGTGTCTGAGCAAGGGCATAAGTCCCTGCAGAAGCCGTCCAGTGGGGCCTCCCAAACGGTCTAATCCAGGTGTGTCCGGCTCGCGGGCCGCATGCAGCCCTGGACAGCTAGTAATGCGGCCCCACAAGATCGTAAACTTTTAACGTTATGTGATTTATATACATTAACTATATTATGTATTTTATATGCGGCCCAAGACAATTCCTCTTCACTCAGTGCGGCCCAGGCACGCCAAAAGGTTGGACGCCCATGGTCTAATCAATCCTTTTGGCCCCCTGCAGATAAACACTGAGTACAGGGCCGAGTTTGCCCACTGCCTAGAGCCGCTGCTGCTGCTGAATCCACGCCGGCCGGTGGTAGTGAGCGGAGGTGGCATTGGACCAGGGATCAGCAATGGAAACATGTAAGATGTTCCATTTCTCAGCTACAGCCGCAGGGACGGACAGGGGAACAACAGTCTCCATGAGCCTCTGATGTTTAGAATAAGATTTGGAGAATCAATACTAACCTAGGATTTAGGTAGTGATTCTAACCTGTGGGTCACACAAGAGACACAGATAAACCAAAAGGTGCCCAGGTGGCTGTGGAGCTCAGGGTGGGTGGGGAATCCTGGCCAGAAGAGAATGAGCAACTGCTCGTGGATGCTGCAGGTGAGCTTCTGCTCTGCCGTCTCTCAGGAAGTCAGTCTCAGTAGTCTGTGTCAGATCTAATCTCACCTGTGCCCATCACCATGGCCTCTGAGCACCTTACCAAAACAGAGGCAGCAGAATCCAGCCCCACTTTCTCAGTGATGGGCAAAGCACTGGTGCTTTGGGGCCGAGAACCTCACAAGAGCTGGGTCAGAGCAAGGATGGAGGCAGAAAGTGGGTTGTCTTTACGTATTTTGGGGCACAGGGCTGGGGGTAGGATTTACATATTTTGGGGCACAGGGCTGGGGGTAGGAGTCTTTCAGGTAACCCCAGTGCTTTATTTGGTCCTGGTACTAATTACCAGCACCTTGGCAGCCCCAGCCACAGGACTGGCTGTGGGGGGTGGGAGGCAAGGAGCTGGCTGAGTACCAGCCTTTTTTTTTAAAATCACAGAGCACTGATTAAACATACTTTGAAGGTGTCTCTCTACACGCTACAGAAGATCCTCCTTCACCCAGCATCTCACACAAAAATTTACTAAGACACGGTGATGATAGCGGTATTTTCAAAGAACTGAGCAGTCCTGTGCAAATCTGAACTTGTACTCAGAGGCAGAATCTGTTATACACACAGTCTGGATGCCATGGTGGAAGGGACTGGATGCAGAGTTTGTTGGGCTATTTCAAACAGATTTTTAAACACTCCGACATCTGGTGTCATGCTTCCAGCTGCCTTCTTGATTTTAGGACAGTCGTAGTCGATCAGACAGAGACCCTGCTGCTGGGGTGCTCTCCAGGAGCAAGGGTACCTTGGCATCTGCTCCAGCAGGCAGTCCCACTAGTGGGGCCATCTTGCAGTTCTTCCAAATTCACCCAGACTTTCTGGGTATGGGAACTAAAGGTGTCGGGCAACAGCTGGCTGTGGGAGAGGTTAGTATGGGATGCATTTGTGCCTGGGGTAACGGTCTCTCACACTGAGTCACCAGGCCTTCCACCAGGCCTAAGACAATTCTGAGGCGTCCTGGTTTGAAATATTTAGTTTGTTAAATCTGGTAACACACACTCAGCTCACAAGTGCACAGAGTTATTTGATAATCAATACATGACCCTGCAAGTGCCGCTCAAAACAGACAACGTGTTAAGAAGCCATCACTGTGCATCACGCACAAAGCCAAGAGGAGGCAGCATGCCAAGCACGCAAGACACTGCTGTGACTGCTGGATTACAATTCAAATGCGTCAGTTTTACTCCTCACATTACGATGACCTGCAGGACTTTGAGGCTAGTGCCCCTGAAAGGAAGAGTCTAAAGCAGGTGTATTCTGAGCAATTACTGTGCAAGTTTCCATGCCCGGCTCACAGGGTACCTCGCTCCTGACCTGTGGCACCCCTTGTTATTCCTCCCACAGGCCACTGTTTATTTTCTTTTAAAACCCGCCCAGTGCATTAGTATGAAACGCTTTGATGCTTCCTTGTAGCTCCTCCTTTCCGGTGAGCTGCCCTTGACTTTGTCACGAGGAGAGGTGTCCTCGGGACAGTGCAGAACAGCTGTGCTGATTAATGTCAGGAATAGGCACAGTGGCCTTGAACGGGCAATTCCTGGAAACCAGGGTTTGGTGCCCAGGGGGAGTTGCATGCAAGTTTTGCAAGAGATACATTCTACCCAAATACGATGGCCTCATAACGGTGGGTTCATCCCGACTGCAAAGCAGGGGGTGCACGCTGAAGCAGAGCAAGGGAAGAATAATTCGTTTAACAACAGCTTTAATGAAAGCCTGCCAGAAATTCCTCCACCTACACACCATCTTTTCCTTGCAAGCAGTGGCAAGTGACATACAACAGACAGCAGTTATCAGCTCCTGACCAACGCCTTCCTCAGCATATGGGTAAATCCCACTACAATTGCCGAAGTCTGGGAGGAAAGCAATGAGCGTTCGGAATTTCCTCCATTATAATTCTCACTGAAAGCTGGAGCCTTCTCTGTTCTAATCCATACAAATGCTGAGCCCGGTACTACTGAATTCACAGAGTAACTGATGTCAAAGTCAAGGGGTGCAGCAAATCACCTGGAATATCTAATGCGACTTTCACTCTAACTAGTGGCTATTGGACAAGAAGAAAAACTATTTCACCAGGTAGGTGGTGAAGCACTGGAATGTGTTACCTAGAGAGGTGGTGGACTCTCCATCTCTAGAGGTTTAAGTTCCACCTTGACGAAGCCCTGGCTTGGATGATTTAGTTGGGATTATTAGTCCTGCTTTTAAGCAGAAGATTGGACTCAATTACCCCCAAGGTCTCTTCCAACCCTATGATTCTATGTAGAGTCACCCTGCATGATAACAGCTATCTCCTCTTATCCAAAGCTCTCACGGTGCCTTTGTCACTTCTCGGAACCTTGGCGTGCCCATCTCAGAACTGAAGCACAGAGTGGGGAAGTAACCCCAAGGTCATCCAGAGCATGGTGCCATGCCAGCTTTAGAGCCAGACCTCCTGGCTCCATTGCTGCGCTCCAACTAGCAGAGCGCTCTGCCTCCCTGCTACGAAAGTACCCGTCCTACTGCAGATCACGTCACCCCACAGATATTCATTTGGGAGGCGGACGAAGGCCCTTGTAAAGTGCTGTCATTGCCACTAACACACAAACAAGGACCACGTCTCGAGGAACCAGCAACAATTATTCTTATGTGGTTCATGGCTCAGGGACTGCAAATGGCCCTGCAGTTACTGACCAGGGGATATTAGCATCTCACAAGGAGTCAGTTCCCAAAGCGTCAGCCTCTCGAGGACTTTTCTCTCACTCCCCCTAGAGTTAGCGTGAGCATAATCAAACCCCTGCCCTATCACCACATCACTGCACAGTGTGGCTCACAGAGGCGTCAGGCTGTGATGCAAGATGACTGCTTCTCTGGCCACCAATTTCCTCCAGCCTGCCTGTGTGGCACTGGGTCTGCCTGTGAAATACAGGTGATCCTTCTGCCTACCTCAGAGAGCTGCAGGAATGTGGAGGGGTCACAGCACTGTGAAAATGTAGAACTCCAGTCTGTTCTCTGTGATACTGACAGTCATTCGCTCACTCACCTGGTTGATGAGCTGCTTGGGGGCTGCTCTCTCTCTACCCTCTGCTCTGTGCCAACACCAGCCCATGTAACACCCCAAACAAACTGCCTGCCTTTTGGCCTGGCTCACCTGAGACACAGCTTTCAGCTGAGGCCCCCCACAGCAGCCTGTTGGTCTGCCACTATTTTTATCAGAATTTCAAAGAACTCTCCAGGGCACAGTTCCCTTGCACTGGATATATTTAGGCCAATTGATGTCACAGACAGCCTAGGCTCCTCCACCCTGCTCCAGCTGCTCACCCTGCAAAAAGGGCAGAGTTTTTGCTGCGAGATTGGGATCGTTCCTTGTTTCCAAGTGGATTTTACAGTTCAGGGAAACTCATCATTCTGCCAGGGAATACAGAGCCCCCTTTCCTTCTCAAAGACACATTTCAGCTGCATTTAAGTGAGAAATCCAGCGGGAGCTGCAAACTGCAGGTCCTCTGATCAGCTAGCATTGATTCTATCATGAGACCCGATTCTTTACATCATGCATGAAACTGTGGTAGCAGCTCCTGTGCATAGGACTGTGCGGCAGAAGCTGAATGCAAAGGATAGCTGGACCTGCTTTATCTACGGTACCGTCCATTGAAGAGTTTGATGGTTGTTAGACAATAGACGAAATGCGCTGTGAGTACATCTATGTGCTTGTCCAAATATGGCTTCTTTAGTAGAACGGTTGGCAATTTTCAGCTTTGAATCACTGTGCAGCTCTGTGAATTCACCTACACCCAGGCATATTTTGCAGAAACTTGCATTCCTTTCTCCTTGGATCTGTCTGCTGGAGCCTGGTTGCAGGTCCCTAGAAGAGCTGTTTCCTTTGGCCATCAAGAGACTAATAAATGCACTGTGTGTATGAAGTAAGATGTTTTTGGTGTAATTAGTACAGGGATCCTGTACCAAGACTCTTCTGGGGAGCCAAGAATCAGGGGTTTGTGACTCTGATGTTCTTGTCGATAGGTTGGAGGAGACAAACAATGACACAGGTGGGACTTGGCACAACGCAAGAGAATCCCTCCCTAATGAGGGGTTGTTCTGGGTTAAGATTGGTTCTTGCTGGGTCTGTTTGCCACTTCATATTAACACTTTGCACATCCAAATTGACACTGCCGGGGTCTAGAGCTCTTCTCCAGTGACTGGCTTTTTAAAGACCATGCTGTTACATTTCAATTTGCAGACTGATTCAGAAGAGATCAGACTGAAATGAAGCATAGAACCACTTAACTACAGCATTAGAACAAGAACTCTGAATACTACAGGATCATCCTTATTCTACCATAATGGGGTTTCCTTGCAGTAACCATCATTACACAGTATAGACTCTCCAGCCAGTTTCCACAATAGTAAATCCCAATCAGATTAACGGGGTTTAGCACAAGATTGAGGAAACCTAAGCCACATGGAGTGCCCACTCTGCTTGTTGCTGTAACTGCATGATAGAGACAGGATCTAGGCCAGGGTCTTTTGAAATAAAATGCCTTGTTCCAGGATTGTCTCTGGCAATGTTAGCTCATTAAAGGTGCTGATTTTGTTGCTTTCCAGTCACAGTTTGACACAGAATGTGACCTCCCTCCCCCTGCCCCACAGAAAGAGGCAGTAGCAATCGATGGGCAATGAGCTTCCTCAGGGAGATTGTCAGATATGAAACTTGTAATCTGGTTTTCTGACCAATACGATCTGCCTTGTATAAATACAATTAATGCTCGATTTAAAAGAGAGCTGATTGGGCAGAAATTCTTCCACCTTTGGCCTCTCCTGCAAGTGCTGCCGCATCTTTCCCAGCAAAGGCATCTGTGGTCTCAAAATGTTCTAATTAGCCAGTGGAAGGAAAGAGCCAGGCACACAAAAGGATGGCCTGCCCACGATGGCCTGCACCAAAAGCTCTCTCAAGGAGAAGCAGTTGATTTCTCTTTAGCAGACTAAAGTGTCCAAAGAGGTTTCTGCCTGGCTTGCGCTACAGACTGGACAGAGTCAGACAGGTCAGAGGATGCTTATTTCACACTACACGCAACTGAGACCGATGGAGGCACTTGCTAGTATGTTTTGCTAAAGAGCATTTTCAGGGACAGCAGCTGATTTGATGGCACCACTTATCTCTGTTTTACAACCTCTCTGCTTAAGGCTCTCAGGTGGTCAGTGCTCCAAGACTCTGATCGTGCCAACCTGTCCCCCTTCCTGCGATAAAATGTCCATCACGGGCTCCATAGTTCGAAAGCCAACCATGCATCGTTACATCAGCACCAAGGTCCTGCTGGCTGAAGGTGGGGAGACGCCTTTCACCGAGCACTGTCGCAACTATGAGAACATGTATCGGGTAAGTAAACAGGTGGAAAGCAGAGGCTGCACACAACCTGATTTCTCCACTGATGATGGGACTGCTGTCCTTGGTTAAGGGTTCTCCTGACTCGACAGAATCAGTGCTCGGAGGTGGAAGAAAAATGTGGGGCAACTCCTGCAATGCTGCAGGGCAGGCTGACCCAAGGAGGGGAGGTCAAGAGAGTGCCAAAGGACAGAGTGCTGAACAGATTCTCCAATTAACTGTCCACTTTGCTCACTCCAGTAGTACATTCATTTTACCTCTGTCCCTTTCTTCTTGGTCACATGGAAAAGTTAAAACAATTGGACCAAAGCCCCTCTTGCTGTGAAGTTGCACACACATGCACCAGACCTACCCAAGATGCTTAGTTGTGGTATTGTCACTGTACTTACGGTTACAGTGGTTGTTTACTAGTGCCAGTGCAATGGTAACAGATAAGTGCATCTGTGCCAGCCAAGGGAACTTACAAAGGAAAAGTCAGGGGTGTTGGATCTGTTTCAATTGCTCTCCTTTTGTCTTCTAGGAAGAGATTTAGCTGAACACAGAGAGGGTTAAGGGGCTATTTGATCACAGTCTGTATGCTCCTACATGAGGAACAAATATTTACTAATAGATTCTTCAATCTAGCAGTCTAATGGTTGTGGGGCTGAAGCTAGACAAAATCAGACTAGAAATAGGGCAGAATTTTTTTAAACAGAGTAATTAGTCACCAGACAGTTTACACCAAGGGTTGTGCAGATTCTCCATTAATGATCCTTTTTAAATCAAGATGATGTTTTACTAAAAAATATCTGCTCTAGAGCGATTTGGGTAAGGTTCATGACCCATGGTGTACACAAGATCAGACAGGAGTATTACAGTGCTTGTGTCTGGCCTTGGAACCTTTGAAGTCCATTGGCTTAGAAGACAGCAGTCCTGTAGCACTTTAAAGACTAACAAAATAATTTTTAGGTGATGAGCTTTCCTGGGATGGACCCACTTCTTCAGACCTGGAAAATTCTGATAACTGAAAACTGAAACAAAGGGAATTTAACAGAAAGAAACAAATGAAATAACTGATGAATCAGCTAGATAGGACAGAAGTGTGGGGGGGGGAAAGAAAAATACCTACTGCAAGTGTCTACTAAGTGGGCTGCCTGGGATCACTATAAATATCAAAGATGGGGTGGTCTGCCTGGGATCACCATCAATAGTTATTTTGTTAGTCTTTAAAGTGCTACACGCCTCTTTTGTTTTGTGAAGATACAGACTAAACACAGCCCCCTCTTTGTCACCATGTACCATATGGAACTGCCAAGCCACTTGTCCCAGCAGCAGTGACCTCGTCACAGCCTCTCATCACATAGGTGGTAAGATGTTGCTTCCCACACAGGAGGAAACAGCAGTAGCAAGACAATTGAAAGAGACTGGACAGGCCAGTTAGCTTCCCTTTCCTTACCCAAACTGGCTGGAGGGAGAACACCACAGGAATGCACCCTTTCCTATTTCTAATGCAGACTCTGCAAACAGAGATCCAGAACCTGAAGGACCAGGTACAGGAGCTGCATCGTGACCTGACGAAGCATCACTCCCTCATCAAGACGGAGATCATGAGCGAGATCCTACAGAAATCCCTCCAAATGGATGTGCAGATCGCCTCGGAGTACTCGTCTGTGGAAATGATGCGGAGCATGTTTGAGGAGGTATGTTTTCTGCAGCTGGCATTCCAGCACCTCTGCCACCAGCTCTGAGAGCTCAGAACGTACTCACAGCAGCTGCCCAGAGAGGCAGAGCACAGTGGCACTAGTGACAGTCATGCCAATGCTCAGCCCAGAGAGGCAACATGGTGTATCTCAGAGTAGTAGGGACACAAAGGACAAGCACTCGGGAAGCAACAGCCTAATCCCCGAGTACCCAGCAGGGGAGTTTGGATCTGAGTAAGGGGTCATGGACGTAGGAAGCGAGGCAGAGCTTGTTCCAATATATATATATATATATATATATATAGATAGATAGTTGGGTTTGTGATGACCGGAAGAACTGTATGGTGACTTGCCTGCCTGGTGCGAAGGTTGCAGATCTTTCGAGGCATCTAGATAGACTCATATGCAGTGTTGGGGAGGAGCCGGTGGTCGTGGTACATGTAGGTACCAGTGACATAGGGAAGGGTAGGAGAGATGTCCTGGAAGCCAAATTTAGGTTGCTAGGAAGGAGACAAATCCAGGACCTCTATGGTGGCACTCTCAGAAATGCTTCCAGTTCCACGCGCAGGGCCAGGTAGACAGGCAGAGTTTCAGAGTTTCAATGTGTGGATGAGACGATGGTGTAGGGAGGAGGGGTTTAGATTTATTAGGAACTGGGGACACTTTTGGGGTAGGGGGAGCCTATATAGGAGCGATGGGCTCCACCTAAAACAAGGTGGATCCAGACTGCTGGCATTAAACATTAAAAAGGTCATACAGCAGTTTTTAAACTAAGAGATGGGGGAAAGCCGATTGGTGCAGGGGAGCACGTGGATCAGACGGGGACTTCTCTTAGATGAGACTCCATTGATAGAGATTTCCTAGAACTCAGTCAGAAAGAGAAGATGGGAGATGGTAAAGTATGGGCCAGATAAGATGAGAAACAGTCACGTATAAAAAAAAAATCCAACGCATCAGTGAAGGGCAGACATATAGATAGTGGTAGTTTTTTAAAGTGCTTTTACACAAATGCTAGAAGTCTGTCTAATAAGATGGGTGAACTAGAGTACCTCATATCAAAGGAGGAGATTGATATAATAGACATCACAGAAACCTGGTGGAATGAGGACAAGCAGTGGGACACAATCATACCGGGATATAAAATATATCGGAAAGACAGAATGGGTTGTGCGGGTGGCGGAGTGGTACTATATGTGGAAGATAATATAGACTCAAATGAAGTAAAAATCCTAAATGAATCAAATTGTTCCATAGAATCATTATGGAAAGCAATTCCTTCCTCTAATAGGACTATGGCACTAGGAATATATTATTGACCACCTAACCAGGACAGTGATAGTGATGCTGAGATGTTAAGGGAGATTAGAGAGGCTATCAAAATAAAAAAATTCAGTAATAATAGGGGATTTCAATTATCCCCATATTGATTGGGTACATGTCACCTCAGAATGGGATTCAGAGATAAAGTTTCTCGATGCCTTAAGTGACTGCTTCTTGGAGCAGCTGGTACAGGAACCCACAAGGGGAGAGTCAATTCTCGATCTAGTACTGACTGGAACGCAGGATCTGGTCCAAGAAGTAACTATTACAGGACCGCTTGGAAATAGTGACCATAATATAATAACGTTTAATATTCCTGTGTTGGGAAGAACACTGCAGCAGTCCAACACTCTGGCATTTAATTTCAAAAAGGGGAATTATACAAAAATGAGGAGGTTAGTTAAACAGAAATTAAAAAGGTAGAGTAACTAAAGTAAAATCCCTGCAGGCTGCATGGAAACTTTTAAAGGACACCATATTAGAGGCCCAACTTAAATGTACACCCCAAATTAAAAAACACAGTAAGAGACCTAAAAAAGAGCCACCGTGGCTTAACAACCATGTAAAAGAGGCAGTGAGAGATAAAAAGGCATCCTTTAAAAAGTGGAAGTCAAATCCTAGTGAGGAAAATAGAAAGGAACATAAACACTGCCAAATTAAGTGTAAAAATGTAATAAGAAAAGCCAAAAAAGATTTTGAGGAACCGTTAGCCATAAATTCAAAAAACAATAGTAAAATGTTTTTAAGTGCATTAGAAGCAGGAAGCCCGCTAAAAAAGCAGTGGGACCCCTGGACGATAGAGATATAAAAGGAGCAATCAAGGAAGATAATGCCAGTGCAGAGAAATTAAATGATTTCTTTGCTTCGGTCTTCACGGCTGAGGATATCACAGAGGTTCCCAAATCTGAGGAACTGTCCCAGACTGAAGTGTCAGTACAAGAGGTTTTGGAACTAATTGATAAGCTAAACAGTAACAAGTCTCCAGGACCAGACAGCATTCACCCAAGAGTTCTGAAAGAACTCAAATGTGAAATTGCAGAGCTATTAATGGTGGTTTGTAACCTATCCTTTAAATCCAGCTTCGGTACCCAATGACTGGAAGACAGCTAATATAACGCCAATATTTAAAAAGGGCTCTAGAGGAGACCCTGGCAATTACAGACCAGTAAGTCTAACGTCAGTACCGGGCAAATCAGTAGAAACAATAGTAAAGAATAAAATTGTCAGACACGTAGAAGAACATGATTTGTTGGGCAAAAGTCAGCATGGTTTCTGTAGAGGGAAGTCGTGTCTTACTAATCTATTAGGCTACGTCTACACTAGCCCCAAACTTCGAAATGGCCATGTAAACGGCCACTTCGAAGTTTACTAATAAAGTGCTGAAATACATATTCAGCACCTCATTAGCATGCGGGCGGCCACGGCACTTCAAAATTGACATGGCTCGCCGCTACGCAGCTCGTCCCAACAGGGCTCCTTTTCGAAAGGACCCGCCTTGTTCGAAGTCCCCTTATTCCTGTGAGCAGATGGGAATAAGGGGACTTCGAAGTAGCTGGGGTCCTTTTGAAAAGGAGCCCTGTCGGAACGAGCCGTGCAGCAGCAAGCCACATCAATTTTGAAGTGCCACAGCCACCCGCATGCTAATGAGGCGCTGAATATGTATTTCAGCACTTCATTAGTAAACTTCGAAATGGCCGTTTACATGGCCATTTCGAAGTTTGCGGCTAGTGCAGACAAAGCCTTAGAGCTCTCTGAAGAGGTTAACAAACATGCAGACGGGGGATCCAGTGGACATAACATAGTTAGATTTCCAGAAAGCCTTTGACAAGGTCCCTCACCAAAGGCTCTTATGTAAATTAGGTGGTCATGGGATAGGAGGAAAGATCCTTTCATGGATTGGAAACTGGTTAAAAGACAGGAGACAAAGGGTTGGAATAAATGGTAAATTTTCACAATGGAGGGGGGTAACTAGTGGTGTTCCCCAAGGGTCAGTCCTGGGACCAATCCTGTTCAACTTGTTCATCAATGATCTAGAGAAAGGGGTAAGCAGTGAGGTGGCAAAGTTTGCAGATGATACCAAGCTGTTCAGGATAGTCAAAACCAAAGTAGATTGTGAAGAACTTCAAAAAGATCTCAGCAAACTGAGTGATTGGGCAGAAAAATGGCAAATGAAATTTAATGTGGGTAAGTGTAAGGTAATGCACATTGGGAAAAATAACCCCAATTACGCATACAATGTGATGGGGGCAAATTTAGCTACAACAGATCAGGAGAGGGATCTTGGAATTATAGCGGATAGTTCTCTGAAAACATCCACGCAGTGTGCAGCGGCAGTCAGTAAAGCAAACAGGGTGTTAGGAATTATTAAAAAAGGGATAGAAAATAAGACTAAGAATATCATACTTCCCCTATATAAAACTATGGTACACCCACATCTTGAGTACTGCGTGCAGATGTGGTCTCCTCACCTCAAAAAAAGATATACTGGCATTAGAAAAAGTTCAGAAAAGTGCAACTAAAATGATTAAGGGTTTGAAAAGGGTCCCATATGAGGAGAGGCTAGAGAGACTGGGACTTTTCAGTCTAGAAAAGAGGAGATTGAGGGGCGATATGATAGAGGTATATAAAATCATGAATGGTGTGAAGAAAGTGAATACAGAAGAGTTATTTACTTGCTCCCATGATATAAGAACTCGAGGACACCAAATGAAATTAGTGGGTAGTAGGTTCAAAACTAATAAAAGAAAACTTTTCTTCACCCAGCGCACAGTCAACCTGTGGAACTCCTTGCCGGAGGTTAGGTCCATAAATGGCTGCTAGCCAAAGCTATAGTATGGTGCCCCTAGCCTTTAGTCAAAGGCTGGAGACAGATGGCAGGAGACAAATCGCTTGATCGTTGTCTTCGGTTCACCTCCTCTGGGGCACCTGGCACTGGCCACTGTCAGCAGACAGCATACTGGGCTGGATGGACCTTTGGTCTGACCCAGTATGGCCATTCTTATGTTCTTAAGGGACTTGCCCTGGAAGTGGTTTGATGGAAAGTCACCAGCCTTATTTTTGCTTTACACAGGCTCCACCCAGGCTATGGCTACACTACAGCTTAAGTTGACAAGTTAGGGGCACAAACTAGCCACCTAGTGACATAACATATGCTGAAATAAGCACGGGTGTGGATGGATGTTCCGGAGAGCTTCTCCACTGCCACTGCTTCCGCAGTTCACAGGGGCTGGAGCAATTAAGCGATAGGAGAGCTCCCCTCTTCTGGCTGAGCATGGCTGCACAGGGGAGCTTACGTCAGTGCAGCTGCACCCATGAAACTGTGCCACTGTTAGGTCTCTAGTGCAGCCACAGCCAGAGTCATTAGAACAGTTAAAAGAGCCAGACTCTTGGTCTGTGCGAAAGGGAGTTTGCAGGTCAGCTGCTGAGTGTGTTGTTCCCCCAGCCTGGACTGATGGGAGAGAAAGAGGGTCTGGAAACATCCCTTAGTGAGGGTCCTTTATGCAACACACAGTCCAGCTCCCTCTTTTTGTTTCAGATTTGGGAAGAAACGTATCAGAGGGTGGCCAACGAGCAGGAAATTTATGAAGGTACTGTGCTAGTTCTGTCCACTAACCCACTGAGTCCATGTGGGGAGATGTTACTCCCCAACTCACTGTCTAATGCGCCTTTGCCAAACAATGAGTGCGTGTGTGGTCATGGTGCGTTAGTTTAAGGGGGAAATTTCAAACACATGAAGAAGCCGCTAAATTTGCTCCTCTGCCACTCTCAGCTGCAGGAGCTTCCAGCACTGGAATGCCACACAAAACACAGCTGGGTCTTGCCCCAGGCAGGGGGATCTGCCTGATTTACCTCTCAGACCAATCCCTCTACCTCTCCTCCCCAGTCCTGCTGTCTTGCACCTACTACACCTCTCACTCATTCCATGCTGATGGGTGAGGCAAGAATGGTCCAGTCCAGTAAAACCCCCTCTCCTCATTCAGAGCAGATTCTGTTACAGAAGGTACATCAGGTGGGTGGCTGTCAGGCAAACCCCCCGTTTCAAACACACTATGGATACAGCTCAAAAACAGTACAAACAAAAACTAGAAAAACCCACAATTCAAAACCTAAGCTATCGGCCTAGAGAAACTGAAAACCTGCATCTGGAGGGAAGTTGGGATGTTTGAAGGTTAAAATATCTAACAAGCACAATTGCTTCACATCTCTCTCCCACAGATGGCTGTTAACTACACCTTCTAGTGTTTCAGTTGGTTGGGGGCATAGCATCAGTCCTGGGCATAGCAGAAAGTTTAAAAGCATGTAACAAGCCCCTCGGAGATTTATGGAGTCAGAGGATGTACTGGGTGGCTTCATAAGTACTCCACCACATCTGTGAAAAACACCCTTGGAAAGCTAAGAGTCAGGAGAGAAGCTCCGATTTCTGGAAGACAGTGAATTGCTGGAGCCTGTTACAGTGTGTTCCCCTTCCATGCAGCCCAGTTACATGACCTGCTGCAGCTGAAACAGGAGAACAGCTACCTGACAACCATCACCAAACAAATTGCCCCCTACGTCCGCTCCATCGCTAAGGTGAAAGAACGGCTGGAGCCAAGGTAGGAGAGCTTTAAAGTGCATTTGTGTGTCTCAGTCCAGTGCCCAGTAGACTTAATCACCTTTCCAAAACATAACCAGCACTCGGCAGGGACGGGGACACTACGGAGGCACAGCTGTCCAATGAGTGATCCCATTTCTTCAGAGAGGAGGCACAGTGGTCAGAGTACAGGGAGCTTGTGCTGCTCCTGTTGACACTCTATGGGTTCTACGGACAGAAAAGTTGCAGTTCTCATGCTGCTGCATATCCTGTTACAAGTACAGCACATCACCAAAACCACCACAAGCTCACTCGACTTTTCATCTCCCTTTAGACTACAGGAACCCAAGGAACTGAAGGATGACCAGCCAGAGAACCTGCTCAGAATTTATGACGATAACGCAGAGAGCAGAGACACAATGCACAGGTAGGGGATGGGGTGGAACAATTAAAATCTTGATGGCTTATCTGAACACAGATTGAACCTCCCTCATTCAGAACCCTCCGGACCATGAGAGAATTTGCTGGAGGACAGGAAACCAATATTGTCTAGCACATTACCAACACTTCCACTGCTTCCTGGGCTGTTACAATTACAGCTAAATAACAGCACACAACACAGAGCTAGGACTGGTGGATGGAAACAAAACTTTATGGGACCGTGGGAAACTTGGCCACACCCATGAGATGTGGTTAGCTGGCTAAATTCATACCCGATTATAGAGTTTGTCCCAGACTAAAAATGTTCAGCCTCTACTTGATACTAAAATCAGTCGAACGACAGACAAATTAGCTGGTCATTTGTTTCCATATAAAACGGTCAGCCAAACCACTGAAGTTAGGAAATACAAACGGAAGACCTCCACAGACGTTTAGGTGCTTCAGGGTGCAGTGTTCAGGAATGTCTGCATTACACAGCTGTGCGCAAAAAAGCCATTGTCACTATAAATCCACTTGTGCGAGCGCTGTGTCAGCATTTTTGCAGACAAAATGCTCCCACCCTCCCCCAGGAGGTTTCCCTGGGTGGGCAGGAGCATGCACACGTTCACCTGTGGCACTGTGCTCTTTAGCAATTGCTGTGGTAGGGTCATGGGGAAAGGAAAGGTGGGGGGTTTGGTTTAATAGTCAGACTGGCTCCTGGCTAAATTCCAGCTGAAGCCATGCACATACTGATCCCAGCTATGCTCCCAGCTACATACAGCTCTTCACCACATTCCCTAAGCTTGTTTTTCTACTAATTGTCATGGTTCCAGAAACCCAGGCTAGTACCTAGACAGAACTAATGCAGAAGCCAATCACAGGGGATGCAGGGTAAGAAAAACATCTGTTCATATTTTAACCATGAGTTTGTTTCTAAAGACAGGCTCTACAGTCTGAGCAGCTGCAGCCACAGGCACTATGGAAAATCCTGAATTACATAGTAACTTGTGTGTAAATGCACCATCTAATTGGCCTAAATATTTGGTGGAGAGAACAAGGCAGTGGGGAGGGTGGGGGAGAAAAAGAGGGATGGGATTACCCTTCAAGATAGAGGCAACAAGTAACATATCCAGGGATCCTGTTGTCCACCATGGTATTGCTGCAACTAGGGAGGAGATGGCACAAAGGCACTAACAGCACATTGCAGTGCTGCCCTTACATGCCAGCAGCGATTCCTTGGTCCTTTGATAATGATAATGTACCTCAGGAGCATGATGAAGCTTCCTTTCTTGTGAAGCTTCCTGAAGCCCTGGCTGTAGCCAAGTAACAGAGAGATAGCAATGTTAGTCTATATACTATCAAAAGAAAAAAAGCAATCCAGTAGCACTTTAAAGACTAACAAATAATTTATTAGGTGGTGAGCTTTTGTGGGACGAACCCACTTCTTCGGACCATATCCAGACCAGAACAAACTCAATATTTAAGGCACAGAGAACCAAAACCAGTAATCAAGGTGGGCAAATCAGAAGAGCAGAGGGGTGGCAGGAGCAGGTGACGTCAAGAGTCAGATAAAACAAAGTATATAAAAAAGTCCATATAATGACCCAGGTAATTGGCAACCTGGTTCAAACCACGTGTTAATGTGTCGAATTTGAATATAAGAGAGAGTTCAGCAATCTCTCTTTGCGGGTGATTCTTGAAGTTCCTTTTCAGTAAAGCACAGGCTTTCAGGTCATTAACAAAATGGCCTACTGTAGCTGTAGCCACAAGTTAATGGCTGGGTTAATCGCCAGAGAACTACATACTGTGACTGGAGCATGATTTCATGAAGTGACCCAATTAAGGACGAATTTCGGTCATCCCATGCAGACTTCCAGCATTTTACATGTGTCATGAATGACTGGAATTTAGAGATTTTATTTTTAAAAAAAAAAAATCCATGTGGATTTGTACTGTTGAAATTTTGCTACACAGATTGAAGACAGCAAACGTGGAAAGTTGCACAGCAAACATTACCCATGCCAGCAATAGATTGTCTAGAATCCCTCTTCTAAATAAGAGTTTGTTAATAAAATATTAGGGCCATCTGACAATTAGGTCTTTTTGCAATTTAGCCAAGGTGCCCTTTCTGCTCTAGGAACGACTTGGCAAGAAGCATGGAAGACAACAGGGAGAAGGCTCTGGAGTCCAAAGTGGACAACCGAACACTGAACATTGTCACTGAGGATCCCCTACTGAAAGACACCCACAGAACCAAACCGAAAAGTGGGACAGAGTCTCCCAGCCAGAAAGAATTTGCAACTTAGATAAGGCAGAGTGCCAAGAAGTTGCACTGCTTTGCATTTCATGTATGTAAGCAAAAGACTTACTTAGGAGTTTCTGTAGTACATTTAAGGCTAATCAGGCTGGTTTGTTACAGAGGATAAAGACTCAACAAGATGAGAAGGACCAGCATTGCCAAATGTAGTTCGATGAGTCCTGAAATGAAGACTAAGGCTTCACTAATTCACTGATCTAAATGCTGTTCTCATTATATTACCATATGGCTTTTAAATCAGCTGTGGTCTGACTTCCCAAACCAATCTCTTTGGCTATTTGTATATTTTTTAACAATATTACAGAAAAATAGCATATCGGTAAACTCAAATCTCTATTGACCTGAAATATCCAGTCTCTCGTGAAGCAGAACTCTTCCATGGGCCCCCATCAAGTTAGTAACTTGTTATTGGAATTCAATGCCTTCTTTCTTCTTTCCATAGAAATTTAAAAAATGTATTGATATATTTCCCAGACGAAAACTCTTTTTATTTAGTTGTTGAAAGCAAATTGTAAACTAGTGGTGGCCAGCCTAGCAAAACAGAGTATGAATAAGCCTAATTTTGACAATGGGTTTGTGTATCAATTTTAAATGTACGAAAACAGCTAACTCTGTATGTTATTCCTTTCACCTACCCCCCAGCCCAATGAATACAGCTTATTTAAAAGCTTAGATTAGTAAGCAATGTAGTTATTTCCTCAAAAAGAAAGTCACCTTGCATAGCACTGAAGCAGGATTTTGGAAGCTTATGGGTTTTTTGGGGGGTGGGAAACGTGGAGGGTTATATTGGAGAGAATTGTTTTTAGCAGTTCCGCATGTCAATGTAATGAGATCAGTACGACATTTTCTTGTGAGTTTTATAGGGTAGACTGTTCATTAGTCTTGTTTTCCATACAAAATGTACACAGCTTTGTATCTGAAAAAATAAAATGTCTTAGTGCAAGTTGTTAATATAGCATGACTACACCAAGGAATCCTGGGATGTCCAGACGGGCACATGGGACAATAATCTTCCCACCAGCAGATTTCTCAGAAGATAATAATAAGCGTCAAAGAGAATTTGTTTCCCTTACAATCACCGCACCTTTTCAGGTTACTTCAATTAAAAGTACAGTTTTATTTCATAAATGGAAAGAATTTTCAGCATCTGCAAAGGGCCCTTTAGTATCTGTAAGGAATATGTCTTTATGTAAGAAAAAGGGCAGAACTACTCAATTTGTTTAATATGCAGTCACAGGAGGCCCACATAGATTGTGGAGTGATTCTAGTAAACAGTTTCTTTCAGCACAGACAGACTTGAAACATTGGGTGATAGAACAAACATCAGTCTCCTATTGCAATGGGAATGCTGAGGTGTTTCAAGGCAGGAGACAGCTTCTTCATATACCAAGCCAATGACAAATTACGAAATAAAGACAGTAGGATCAAACAGCCAGTAAGAAAGTGCAAAAGATGAACAGTTACTCTGTGCCATTATTTGAAAGCTGTGTCTTGACCATCATCGAACACATACTCTTTGCTACAAGCAGAATATGAAAGTCAAGGAACCAAGGCCAACTAAATTCCTAAATTGTTGCTTTTGTAAACATGTTACAACTTTAGGAATTTGGTTGTTTAGAGAGTGATGGTTATTTTTTGTTGGACATTAGAATAACTAAGTACTCAGTGTGTTCCTACTAGCTCCCAGTGTTCCCCGTAAGATGAAAACTTGGACAGCCTCCCAGGAGATTCAAATGACACTCTGCTAATTAGCAGAGTGCCCGCAGCCAGGGGCTTGCATCTACTTGCAATGTACATCCACAAGTACACTGGTGAACATAAAATTTATTCTGCATGTAGATAGAAAGAGAGAGAACACTGCCCCATTCCCAACTTCCATTACTAATCTAGTTTCCTTTTGACACGTTTATGCCAATCACTCTGTCTTTCACAAACTTTTGTGCAAAAAAAAAAAAACAAAAAACAACAAAAAACACAAAAAAAACAAAAAAACACCCCACACAGAGAGGTCAGTTGTACCCTCCAGTTCTCCTGTACTAGCTTAAAACTGCAATATTTAAACTGCAAACACTGCAGGGGATACAAGCTAAGAAGGTGACATGAAAGAAAAACCATTATGGAACACATTTGTGATGTACTGAGCATATGCAAGTCCTAATTTTTAAGCCTAACCAACAGGATAACGCCCTTTAGACTTGTTAGAAAGTAAATCAGTGAGCCAGCAATCTGATTAGCTGATAAGTTAAATTTGGTAGAATGCTTCAGAATGCACCAAATTTTATGTACCCTGTACCTCTTAGTGCTTAAGAGGTTTTCCCAGGCTGAAGAAATATTGCCTGTAGTGAGTGGAAGGTCTTTCCCAAAAGACATCCTAAGTTAATTGCTAACATGAGACCTATCAAGGGCCAGAATCAAATTCTTATTCCCTGGGTACAGAACTAGAAGTTGTCCATTGACTACATGCATTTGATTTTTTTTTTTTTTAAATAGCCTTGGTGCTGCAGCATGCGCCAAAGGATCTACCTGGATTAATAAATAAACAAAATCCAATTTGAACTAAAGGGTGATTTTCATTTCTGTGTGAATCCCGACTCACCTTCCCTTTAGGAAAGAGGGCTACCGCAATGACTCCAGCTATTTACCCCATAGGACAAAGCGTCGAGATCCCATACTCCTATGCCATCTGCAGAAGTGGAACATTAGTGCTCCGCAAACTGACTTGGGGCAAACATTTCTACACCTGTACTACATTTTCAAAAGTGACTTAGGTGTTTGAATGTTTTGCCATAGTAAAGAAATGTAAAGATTCTTCTTCTGACTCAGATATGATAGGAATAAAGCTATATGCCATGCACATAGATGAGTTCTGGGCAAGTTCTAGTCTGAGTGAAATTTATAATTACCAGTAACTTTGGGGCACTGCCATGATATTAAAATAAGTTTCACAGCAAGGCCTCTGTGGAAAAAACTGCTTTAATTGATCACTGTCAACCAAGTAAATCATTAACTATGCCCATTTATATTCTTGCTGATTTTAAATATGTGCTGTGCAAAAGCTCTTTCAGTCAAAGACACAATCTAGAGAAAATGCATTTGCACCATGAGAACATCCCAGCAAAGGGCTTATTCAATAGAACCTGAAGCCTGGTACGTGCTAGGCAGAATCTCCAGCTACACAGATGAAAAAGGTCATCAACATCTTCCAACACAGTTACAAATATTACATTTGGGTGTTGACTCAGAACATGTCGATAAATCCCCAATGTAAAGGATATCTGTAGTGCACAGACACCAGATCTGATGTCATCAGTGACTGATGCATTAGAAATACCCATGATACTTCATGGGTTCATGTGAGCAAACTGCTATCCCAGACATGTAAAGTGATGGAAGACAAACCATTTATTGAGTCAAAAGACACTCTACTCAACAAGTACCAATAAAAGAATAAGAAATTTGTTTCCTCACATACTTCTCCATCACACTAAGTTATCTAGTTTAAAGTGGTAAATTTGAGCAGCTAGAAGCCTATACTCAATCCATGAATTCAGGGCCCAGGCTTTCAGTTTTACAATGAAGGAATAACTGGACTGTTTGCTTTCTGGTCACAAGGAAATCATGCACAAAACCTACAAAAGAATTAAAAGTCTAAATGATGATTGTTCAACCAAGAGAAAAGACCCATAAAATCTAGACAACTTTCCTGCTGGTACAGTAATCAGCAGTTGTAGGCATGGGCATACTTCTGTGGTGAAAAGAGGATTTTTTTCCCTAACCAGAGATCTCAAATAGTGTGAGAAAGATGTGATCTCAAATCGCTGACAATAAGAGTAACAATGCAGCATATTTAGGGTTAGCGATATGTAACCCACACAGTGTCTCACGTAGACCGTGATTAAGCAAGAAGTTTCTCACTGCATCACTATCAGTTTGCCTTAACAAATGATCTACTGCATTTGTGTAATAAACCAAGTCCTTAGTATAGTTCTTCATTACCTGTTAAAACAAAGACAAGAACACATTTTTAAGTTTACTCTGCTGGGTCAATTTATGATCAGTATGTAATTTCTCTGATCTTGATTCAGATGAATTGTAATTTGCCTGTGCATGCCAGATACTATTACCAGGTCTACACTAGTATCTAGGAGCCTAATTCCCCTACTCAAGAACACATTTGCAGTAACTTGATGAAAGCTCTTGTGAGTATAAACAGCCATGTGCCCACAACAGCATGAGTAATGGCAATGAAACCATGGCTGAGCCATGCAAAGTATATATCAACCAGTTTCAGGCAGGTTTGTACTCCACATGGCTCAGCTGTGCCTCTAGAGCCACTACTCATGCTATCACGGCTACACAGCTCTTTAAACTTGCACTAGCTCTCCTACAGCTATTGCTAGTATGAGTCCACTAACAGGAGATCACCCCACTAGCTCGCAGTGTGATGCTTTTTAACTCTCTGTCTCAAAAGTGCTCTGCAAAGAAAAGACAGTCAGTATCATCAACAATAGGTGTATCTCAGAAATATTTATACAATGTAAAATTCATACAAGAAACATCTTAACTTCTCAGTTAAAAATCCTGGCTTGTACTAATATTTAACTGGTTTGAGATTTCTTCTGAGGTATGCAGACTACAGAATGATAGTTAAATTCATAACTCTCTTTCAGAAGTACATTTGAGGCACTTCTATTGCAAAGGAAAAAACAATCTGAACAGGAATCAAGTCTTTACTAATAATTATGCAGAGGAAAAAGAACATTAACCAAATACAACCCTGCTGAAGTTTCATATTTCTTTTTTTAAGCAAAACAAAAATAAAAACAAAAACAAAAAAACCCACAATATATTCTGCATGAGATTTAATGCAACCATGACTATTTTAACTGGAATTCAGTGGAGTGAGTGTCCTGAAATTTGGAGACATAATTTAGATAGGAAAAGGCTCACATTATGGAAAAGAGAAGAGATTAATAATTTGTCCCTACATCTCTTGCTATACAGATCTATATGTATTTGCCTCCCAATTTGCTTGGTACATGCTTCATTTTCACACCAAAGTGTGTTCCCATTGGTATTTCAATTGTAAATGTAAACATTTCAAATACCCATATAGTCAACAGCACCGTCAAAGGACTCTAATGAACTCCAACCCAAAAACAACTTCTGCCAGTGCTCTACTTCCTGAACTATGTTAAAGCATCTTAATTAAGGGAATACTCCAAACCAAGCCATAATTTGTCAACATGCAGTTCCCATTCCCACAAGAAAGTCTATTTAGAATCAAGAAAACAGAGAACTTCTTTGGTATACAGTAAAAGAAAACAAATTATACCATGAAATCTAAATATAAATCATTTCCAGAATGATATTAGAATATCACCATGGTTAATGAGAAAAATACTTTCTTTAGCAAATTTTCTGGAGATGTCTCCCATACAGATGGGACAGCCAAGATTTACTCTAGAACCAGGCAAGAATCTTATTGCCCAAATCCTCATAAGACCTTTTGCAAGTCTGCCAGCTACCATTCTTTTCCTGCATTTCACAAAAACCTAGAATCTGTAATTTCTCTGAATTAAAACTTATTTGCTTGAGTGAACTATAAGTAGAGAAAGGGCTAGCAAATAAAGGTACTCACATAGAATAGAATGCAGCACGGTTCTCATGAATTTGAAGTGTTTCATGGAAGCAAGTTTATTATTTGTCAAAGGGACTATGCAAAATGGTAATAAAACTTAAATGCACGGCACTAAGAAACTGATGGAAATGACAACTAAGTGAATCTTTCAATCTGAGTTTATGCCTTCATGGTGCTTAAAGATTATTTGTGATTTAAGAAAGCTTGAATATGGAAAAAGCCCCCTATTATCATTATATTAGGAGACATGGCTTTGTGCCACCACACTGCCAGTCTTTCAAGTAAACATAGCTCCAAAACAGTATGTAAATTCATGCACTTAAAAGACAGAAAAGGGACAAGTTCTGAAAACCTTCCAAGCAGGACATTACCACACTGACTTCAGTGGGAATTCCACACACTGCAGGCTTGTAGAGTCAGGTCCGGAGTGGTTAAAGCTGTGCTGTTTAGCTTTATCATCACCAAAAATCTTTAACTTTAAAGTTTTATCCTAGAAATATGAATTCCAGCCAGCACCCTTCTAGTGCAGTGGCAGTTACCAGGAAGTGCAAAGCTCACTCTTCAACAGAATCTGTCAACACATTTCCATACAACTGAGCTGTTGTAGGCAGGTGAGCCATCTTTTCACCGGCATTATGCATCAGTTTAGGATCATTATACATTAAACAATCCAGAAGATCCATCTATGCATCTAGGAAGGACTCCTGTCTTGACTGAGCTTCTAGTTTATTTGGAAGGTGTTCCAGCTGCCTAACCTTTAATGATTCTCCAGTGGATGACCTGTAAACAGAGACTGGCTAGTACTATTGTGTGTCACAATATAGTGCTATGCATAGTTCCTGGAGTTGGATGTTTGCTCAGTCGCATTTTTCACGTTACAGTTCCACTTTAACTCCCTCGATAAAAGGCAGACCTGATGGCACTTTCTTCTTATACTTCAGGTACTCCTCTCCAAAGAAGTGAATTAACGTAATCTCCTCCTCCTCTATTCGCTCTCTGAAGAATCTCCAAGATGCTAAAGTGTAGCCAACAAAACAGAGGGGATTACAGAGTAAGACCTGCAAGAGGACACAAGTGGTTAGAGTCCAATTCAGCCTTGCAAAACTCTGTTCACCCTGGAAAAGGGCTTTGGTTAGGTGTTTGAAACATGCAAGCAAAGTTTCATTAGCTGTCCACAAAGTGCATATTTGCAGTAAGGCTTAAAGAATCCCTTTTCTACAAAACACAAATGTTTAGAATTTTGTTCTTGATAAAAATCATATCTCTGCATTCTAGCCCAAGTATGACAAATGAGTTCTAACAAACAGCATGAATGTTTACGTCTATTGTAACACCAGACCCAAAGAGTGTGCTGCTTTAAGAGAATTCAGGCTTGTAAAGCTTATGGACACACAGCGTCACATACTTATAATTTCTCTTTAAAAGACAGCAACAAACACTAACAACACTCACAAAACTACAAGGTTTATACATTTGATGCTCTTTATTTGTTCTCAACCCATTACAATATTTAATGTATTGACATTTTAAATTACAGAGCACTGTAAGCTGGTTGCAAGTATTGGACCTGGGTTTTATGTACACTAAACAGGTTAGTTTTACTTGTCAGTCCTGTACAATACTAAATGTTCAATAAAAATAAGGCGAGTCTGATGGCTTACTGGAAGACACTTTGGAAGTAAAGATGAAAGGGAGGTCTGGACACACCCTGGAAGCTTTAAGGTCCCATGGCTAGCAGCAGATCACACCTTGAACCTCTGAAAGTGTTCCAGCTCAAACCCACGCTCCATTGCCTCTGCTTATTTCATATAGAAAATTAAGGAGATATGGTCTTCCCAAACATCATACAGGATGGAGAGTTCAGAGGCCAGAAGTTTCATGACTCACAGCTAAGAGTATGCTGGTGGAAGACAGAATGTGTCAAAATCCATACCAGGGACTCGTACAATTGAGCACTTGCTATATAAATTAGGTACAGGCTACGGGCAGCATTAAGAAAAACTAAAAGATCAAAATAGCTAAGTGTATTTTATACAATACCTGTGTTCCAATACTCCAGTAAAACCATCCCACGTAAGACGGGTGCCGGAACCACCCATACACCCCACTTGTCACCAAAGTATGAGTATCCGATTTCTCATTCTGAACAATATGGTTGAAGTTGGAGCCAGCTGTGAGCATGGCAGCTTTCCTCAGACATTCCCCAAAGATCACCATCAATAACCCTACTGTACTGAGCCAGGTGATCTGCTTCATTTCTGCAAGTGAATAAGTACTGGTCACAACATGTTTTAAAAGTTCACTCTTTTATTGCAGGTAAAACAGGAAATAAGGGTTAGAGGTCTAGGGTAGGGAGTGAGAGAGCACCTTCAAAATTCATTAACCTAACCTGATGCATCAAAGTCAAGCCCCAAAATACAAGAGAAGGACCAAGGAAACGAAATCAAAACCCTTTTTGGTCTGGCATAGGATATTGGCAGTGGGGGAAACCATAACACTTTTCCCATTTCAAAAAACTAGTTTAAAATATTTTTTTAAAAGACAAATAATCCCAAAATTATTAGCATTATTATAAACATTACCAATATTTATTTGTAAAATGAATCTTGCTTGAGCACTAACAAAATCCAGTCAGCAAGATCTCCCCTCTTCAGTATCTTTTTTTTTTTTTTTTTTTTTTTTTTTAACAGAATGCCAAACATTCACTGGTATTCCAGATTGCCTAAAAACTATCAGTCTCAAGAGTCAAGAGAGCATGCAAAGTGATTTGGAATAGAACTGTCTGTATGTACATTCTCATAAAATCTCTTCTCCTTTAGACAACCTGACACAGAATAATCGGATGTGACTAATCAAACCTAACAGTGCAAGGTTTCACCTTTTACCATGCTTTGTCAGAATTCCACATAAAATGCATTTAAACACCAACACGCTGAGTCACATCTATACACAAGGAAAGAAAATCCCGGGGCTGTTCAAGTCAATGGAAGAACACCCAATGACATCAGCAGGGCCAGGACTTCACCAAACACATGCATGAGAGTAATTCAACCCTAGCAATTCTCTCCTTTATGAATTGTGCATATTGCATACATTCTTGTGTGAAATACAGCTTATATTCACCCAGAGGCAATTGCTATTCTCCTTAAAAACTTACCCAAAAACCTCAAATAAAGCTACTGACCTGGATAAATGATTTTTTCAACTGTGAACTCTATCCAAGAAGAGAGAGCAGCTAGATTATACTCAAAACTGTGGTTTATGAGGAAAGAGTCCAAGGACAAACTTCTGGGATTATTGATCGCTGTCACCAAATACTCAGAAAAATGGAACAGTGATAAGGAACACATATACCTAGAAAAAAAAGAAACCCACCGAATTTAAGCTGAGCTTACTTTACTGAAAAATTCTAGTTATGTTTTTGCTGTGTTTATTTCTGGAATCCTATGTTTTGAAATCCAAGACACACTGTTCACAGTGCAGCACCATAACTAGAATTCTGCAACTCTTATTCTCCACTATTTCAACAAGTATGTTTGGTACAAACATATAATTTACATAAGGTTATGTACACGTACATATTAAAAACAGACAGATGCTTCAAGGCATTGGTAATACAATTTTATCTAAAGCAAGTCAAGCAGACTAGAGCAAGAGGCAGAGAACGTAAAGACGAATTCCACAGTGCCAACCATTCCTGTAATGCCAGAGGTATTGACTAGACAGCCAAATATTACTTTTTTCTCCATCTATAATTTCTAACAAGAGCATACCCAAACTTCCCACCTCTGCCATTGGCTTAACCACAAAGATTCCACCTCAATTTTCACTAGATAGTACTTTGCTACAAAAGCCAGGAATGAAATTGACCCATTCAACATTTGGCTGTCTTCTCAGAAGAAAATTCAGTGACAATTATTTGGGGTTTTTTGATGCAACCAGCTGCCTTTCATGCACAGGCCTGAGATCTGCCAGGCTGCCTGGCCCAGAACTCCGGCCATAACAATTTCAGACAGGTTTGAGCAGAGCTGCACCTCCTGGCCCCACCCTTAAACAACTCAGGAGCCCAGGGGAACCTTAAAGTCCACAGAAGTGGCTGCCCCAATCACGTTAAGGCGCCCCCACACTCACAAATATTTGGAAATACACATCTCACAGAACCGGAAGGGACCTCGGGAGGTCATCGAACTCCTGTGGGCAGGACCAAGCACCCTCCCATTTTTGTTTTGATCTAGTTGCCCCAGGTCCCTAAACGGCCCCCTCAGGGGCTGAACTCGCAGCCCTGCGTTTAGCAGGCCAACGCTCAAACCACTGAGCTCTCCCTCCCCACTCCCCGCTGGCTTTGCGGAGCGGGACGAACACGGCGACCCCCGGCGCTTGCCAGAACGGCTCCTTACCAGCCGAAGTGCTCCCACGACGACCGTGCGAAACCCAGCAGCAGGCCGCAGCCGCAGGCGAAGCCCAAGAAGCAGGCCCGGACGGCGATCTGCGGCACACGAAAAACAAGGAGGTGACCCCCTCTGAGCGGCACCGCCCGGCGCCGCGGGCCCCTTCCCAGCGCGCAGCACCCCCGTGTCACGGATGGGGCCGAGCGACGCGCGTGTCCCCCGGCCCCGCGCCGGCCCGCGGGGGGGGCCCGGCTCCGGCCCAGCCCGCACCTGGTAGAGCGGCGGCCGGTAGAGCAGCAGCAGCAGCGCGTTGATCCCCGCCACGTGCAGAGCCAGCGCCACCCGCCCTTGGAGCCCGGGCCCGGCCAGCAGCGCGGCGGGCGCCGAGAGCAGCAGCGGCAGCGCCGCCACCGATGCCCCGAGTAGGAAGGCGGCCAGGCCGGCCCGCCCCTCCGGCAGCAGCCTCCCTGCGGCGGCGGCCATGGCAGCGGCCGGCCACCCCGCCGCGCGAGAGCATCGCCCCACGAGTCTCGCGAGAGGAGCCTGGGGAGGGAGCCGCAGTCAAACCTCGCGAGATGCCGGCGGCTCGGTCCGGCTGTCGCGCGCCACCCTGCCCGGGGCATGCTGGGAAGAGGGGGGCGCCGGGCCGGCAGGGCGCGTGGAGCACGTGGCGCGGTCGAGGGGCATGCGCAGGGCGGGGTGGCAGGCTCCACCGTGGCCCCGGTGGTTCCCAAGTGTCACAACCGGACGGACCGGGCGCCGTTGGTGGAAACAGCTCCCGGTCGGGAGAGCTGGCAACTGTACGGCCCCGTGTGGGGCGCGCGTCAGGCGTGGGCCTGGCCCGGTGTGTGCAGCTGGAAGGGCACAGCTGCGTCTTACCCTGCGCCTCCCGAGGCATAGTCACGTCAAACATGAGCTCACAGGGGTGTAGGAAAGGCCCCGCAGCAGACCCTGCGAAGGCTGGCAGTGGCCTGCCCGTGTGCGGGCCTGGAGCCGGGTTCAGGACCCCGCGGGCGGGAACGAAGCACAAGTGTCCACAAAGCAAGCCGGGGTCAGGGCCCTTCAAAGACCCCCAGAGTAACCTAGGAGGGATGAGCTGTCATGGGGCAGGCCTGGAAGCAGTGCCGGCAGCGACCTGGCACCGCGACCCGGAACCGCCGGGGTCGTGTCAGCCCCTGTTCTGCTTTGTGTGGCACCAGCAGGCAGAGGTAGCAGACAGAAAACAAAAAGAAGTGAAATGGAAACTGACAAATTGTCTGGGGGGGTGAAGGGTGGGGAGGAAATTACTGACTGCGGGTGTCTGTGAAGTGATTTGTCTGAGACCACTAGGAATGTCAAAGAGGGAAGCTCCCTGTGACTAAGTGTCCAGGACAGGAAGAGAAGTGCTCCCCTATGCAATAGGGTGGCAATGCAGGGAGGAATTAGCTTCAGGTCATCAGCCTGCATAAAAACTCACCTCACAGCACTGGCTTTTGGCTAACCGCTAAGACACAATCTAGCCTTCCGATTGGTTCCTATTAGCAAGGGCCTGAATTGTCTCATTGACACTCCTGCAACAAGTAACTTTGATTTCAGTGGTATCACTCAGAATGTGCAGAAGTTGCTCAAGATTGACAGGTGAATGTAGCATTCAGCCCATTGTTTTGCTGTAATATTTTGACACAGAGGCAGGGGGTTAATACTGGCTGAAATGCCACATTTCTCTTCTCCTCTTGCAGTGGTAATATTGGGTAGGTGTGTGAAGCTGTGAGTGATGCAGCAGCAGAGCCTCTGGGTCCAAACAGCAATAAAAGCCCTGTGTGTTGCCTGAGGTTGTGTCATTTGTTTGGGATCCCCCAAATAATGGCTTGTAACTTAATTTGCATTTTTGTAACTGTTGTGGTATTGACACTGGAGGGAGCATGTTCACTAGTCAAACCCACACTTGCAAAGCACATGATGGAATGTATATTTGTTAGTGCATGCTGCTGAATTCACACAGAGCATTGATTTCAGTATCTGCTTCTACATCTTAAGTGATTTGAGACCCTCGTTTCTTTTTTGCTGCAAGTTTTCCAGGTCACTTTTACATAATTTAGACCATTCGTCTCTTATCAAATTTTTCCTGATACTCAAAATGACCTTCTCCAACATCAAATTTCAGAACAGTTACTCTAATTTTTAATTAATGCATCATGTGCATGCTCAGTGCCTCTGAAAATCAGGCTCAGTCTCCTGGTGGGCTCCCAAAAATTGAGGCATGCCAAATCACAGTACAGTTTGAAAATATTGATCTCTTGTCCCACACCAACAGTTACTAGCCTCTACCCTCCTGCATGATCATTAACCAAGGAGTTGTGATTTTTTTCATTTAAACTATAAACTCTTCTAGGCAGGGCGCTTAACTTGCCAAGTTATAGATATTTGTGGTGCTGTATATAAAATAATGGTAATCTGCTGTTTGAAGCCAGCAATTCTTATTTGTAACCGAATCCTGTGGAGTTCACGGTAGCTAGTTGTAGACAGCTGATGGCTTTTAGTGAACATGAGAACAATATTTTGGGGCAGTTTTTGCAGATTAAACTCTCTAAAACTTCTGTAGAGGCTTCACATTCTATCAGTGAATTGGTCCAAAGTGTGTAAATTATAGCTGAACAATAGAGCAGGGTAAATATTTAAAGATAAGAGCCAGCTGGAGCTGTGAACAAAAGGCTTGGACAATGGAGGTCTTTCTGAATTCACTCTTCTCAAGTCTTGCAAAACCCAGCTCACTGTTGATTCACTTCCCTGATTCACTCCCTTGAGTCATTATGTGGCATCAAGCCTCCAATAGTCAAAACCTAACTAAACAGATGTTAAAACTTCACTCCCAGCAGACTTCTCAGGAATAGGCTAACTTAGTTCGATGGATCTGTGTTTGTTCAGATCAGCTGTGATTGATCATCACTAACTAAGTGAATGAAATATAGTTTGAGAGTGAGCTGAATTACAGACTCAGTATTATTACAATACAGTCTTTAAAAAAAAATGGTGGTTTGGCATTCTGTCAAGTGATTGCCTTTCCAGGCTCCCAAAGCTTTATTGTAATGGGCAGCCAAGCCACTTGTAAGTTGCAGTTTTTGCTGTCCTCAGGCTTTTTCCAAAGGAGTTAAAATTAGGGCATTCATAGCTGTTTCCAAAATAGCATCCTGAATGTAACAATGTAGGAGCCCACAAAAATCTTTTAGTCCCCTCCCTCTCTCACCCCCAGCTGTGAAATCAAAGTTGCCTGAAGTTGGGAATCTTACAACCCAAGCCTGTTCTCAGGAGTACCAACATTATCATGGGGCATGCAGGTGGAGAGGAGGCTTGCTTTCTTTCTTTCTTCGCTTCAGAATAAAAATAACTACCAATAGCTGGTGGTTTTAACTCCCTAGCTAAAACAATGAATGGCTCAAGCAAAAGGAAATGTGGTCCCTTGACAGTGCTTTTACTTATTGGTGCATTGCAATTTCCACAGACGTACTTATTCTCAGAAACATTAATGTTATTGTTAAAGATCAAAGTGCACTTCTGCACTGAAACAGTCCCTGGCAGACCTAAAGCTTTAATCAAAACGTGAGTCAGGATATAAAGTTAATTAAAAGAAAGAAGAGTTTGCAGCAGATAAATGTGCAGCACACTTAAATGAGCCTACAATTAGAAGCTCTTTGGCAAAAATTGAGACCAACAAAAACAAATGTCTGCCTAAGAGGCTAGAGGCCAGACCCAATTTCAATTTGCAGTTACACACGAATATCATTGTTGTCATCGGGGGGTGGGGGTGACTCCTGATTTATTCCAGTGTAAATAAGAGGAGAGTCAGACCCAAGCATCCTTTACCTGCAGCAGATTGTTGAAGGCCAGCATGTTATTTATATACACATTTTACAGCTGCTAGCTGAGAACCCAGCTATTGTGCAACTTCCCTGTACAGATCCCAGAGCAGCTTGGGAGCTCATGGGATTCAGTGTGTTCTTTGGCTCTGTGTGGGGTAACATTTGGGAGGAGGGAGAGGGTAGAGCCCATTAATATGGTGCTGCCTCCAAATCTGGAGCGTGACCAGCAGTGAATAGCAGCACTCAGCCCAGCTCTGGGGATCATCTTCTCACAGCCAGAGCAGAACATTGCACATTAGCAACATTTTTTCGGTCAATTTTCCACTGTTTAATACTCCTCACCACACAAGTTGTTCAAAACCAGCCAGATGTAGCGTATAGAATAGGCAAATCCAGAGAGCAATGTGAGGATATGTTGAACCATTGGAGTCTTTTCATGTAGTCATTCATTAAACACAACCTGCTGTGCAAGAAATAGCCATGTAATTAAAATAATAGGTGGGAAAAACAGGCACACGATTAACAGTTGGGCCTAGGAGGGAAATGAAGACTGGTTAGTAACCGTTAGAGCACAAGGAAGGTTCGCAAGCCCTTAACTTCTGGGTTGCGTCTGGGTCACTCTTTTCTCCTTCCTACCACTCGACCAATGCAATGTACCCAAAAGATGTGGCTATGTTCTCTTCATTCTTTAATTCAGTTTTCCAACTTGCTCACTTCCTCCTTAAAGAGTTTGCAAAATAGAGCAATGCTGAGACCAGAACCACCTGGGTCTTTGGAACCCCAGAGAAATCTGAATTCCAGACATCTTGCTGGAGACTTCCTAATGCACTTAAGGGAGTAAGAGTTACAGACTGTAGCTCTGGCCTCTTCTTTGTGTGGCCAGCACAGGGATTAGGCACAGGGATTGCCTCCTCTTACTCTCCCCTACCGCACCTTGATGAGGGGAGGAGAAAGAGGCCATGGCCCTGCTGGAGTGGGACTAGTGCACATGTGGCTGGGGGGATATACTGGGCCCCCTCTATAGAACGAGCGGCAGTTGCCCATGCCCTGCATGCTGGGAAATCCTGGGGGTCAAATTTCTACCTCAGTCCCCTGGAGAGCAGCTCCATGAGGCCCTTAATGCCAGACTCTGCCCCCAGTTATGTTTTATGGAATGTGACAGTAATGAAGCACAGAGATAGGGACATTAAACACGGCAAAGCCAGGAAAGGCTGAGTTCTAGTGCAACAGTCTCTTCATGTAAACTTTGCCTCTTGGGCTGGTGCATTGCAATAGGGCTTACACTCCATGGTTGCATGCAGTGTCTCCTTTAACACAACAGAATATGAATGCAAACAATTCCCTATCACATCCAGGGTTACAGTGTTCAGTCCTCCAAAATAAGTGGTGAGGTTCCCCTAACTCTCTGAGCTCACCCCTGGGCCCAGCTCTCCCTTCGTAATACTCACCCCTCTGTCTGGAGTCAGAGTAGATCTGGTCCCCAAATGCATTGCTTGCAAATCCCCCATGGACTTGGGCATGGAAGTCTGCATGTGTGAAGTAAGCCAGTTGGTTACTATGGAATCAAGGAGAAATCTGCTCCCTTTTGCCCCATGTGCAACACTCCCATTGACTGTCAAAGATTTCAGTGCATAATTGTTGAGTAGGGCCTAATGCTGCTTTCTTTCTGCATCTACAATCATGGCCTATTGCCTAAGTAGGGACCACAGGATAAGGGCACTCTTTATGTCTAATTGTTGTTATAAACCCAGTTTACTGTCTCCTTCTGGAGGCCTTGAGTCCAGGGATGTCCGCTGGCTCTTTGAGAGTCACAAGTGATTATTGGTTTGAAAGCAGCTCGGCTTTGCAATGTCTTGTTTAATTACCCTCTGCACTTCACCAAGTGCCCCTTGAGTCCATTGTTCTAGTGAGATCAGCATAACAAGGATCATTTGGTTGCTAAAAGTGCCTCCTTTGAAAGACTTACAGCCGCAGTCAGGGGTTTATGACAAGGAAGCACATCATTAGGTGACAAATTACCCTACGCAAGAATTGGGGCTTCCCCTAACAATGCAGGCCACTGCCTCTTTTTCAGAGCACTTTCTCTTTGAGCAGCAACTAGCAACAATTCCCCTTCTGGTCCTTTCAGATCACTTTGTAGGTTGAAAGGCGCCTTAGCTCTTCCGGCCTGTGATAGCTGAACCTTGAGGGTGCTGGCAAGTCTGGGGCTAGCTGTTTGAATAGCCCTTCACAGAATTGGCTAGGCCCCTGATTGAGTCATTGTGCAGACGAATGGGGACATGGTTCCAGCCCCAGAGTGTGCCTTCAGTAAAGGGGACGCCACTGCCCAGTGCTGGGGGCCCAGGTGTCTGTCCTGGGCACGCCGGGAACCTGCTGAGGACCCCTGTGCTCTGAGGGGCTCTGCCCTCTGGGCCCTGCTGGTGCCTGTGATGTACTATTTGCATTGCAGCAAGGCCTGGGGCCCCATCCGGGAGCCCAGCCCAGCCCAGCCCCCGTGCGCTTGGTGCTGCGCAAAGGCGGCAGCCCCTGCCCCAGAGAGGAGGACGGGACCGGGCAGTGCCTGGGGCACCGGAAGGACCAGGCTGCCCTGGCTCTGAAGGACAAGCGCGGGGCCCTGCTCCAGCCCAGGCGCTGGGCTGCCGCCGTCGCAGCTCAGAGCCCCTCCCGCTCCTCAGGGGCCGAGCTGGCTCCCCGGCTCCCCAGCGCGGCCCCCGAGCGTGCAGGGGATTGAAAGGCCGGGGGCGGGCCGCGATTCTCCACGCTGCGAGGGGCCGTCCTGCCTGGGAAACGCCGCCGGAGCGGCCCGGGCCAGCCGAGCTCCAGCGACCCCGAGGGAGGAGCCCGGGGGGGCTGCAGCCGGGCGGGGGGCGGCGGGGAGCCGCGCTCAGACCAGCCCAGGCCAGAGCCGCCGCGGGGCAGGGCAGGGCAGGGCTCGGGCTCGGGAAGGCGGCCGGGCCGGGCTCTCAGCCACAGCCGGGCGGGGAGCCCTTGCCGGGGGGGCCCGGAGGCGGCTCGGTCCAGGGCCTGTGGAGCGGAGCGGGCTGTCAATCGGGGGCAGGTCTCCCCCGCCCGGCCCGGCCCGGCCCCCTGCGGCCCTTTGATCTATTGTGCGGCGGCAGCTGCCGCGGAGCCCTGGGCGCGGTGCGGGCTCTGCCCCAGCGGGTGCCGGAGCCCGGGGCAGGGGGACGGGCCGCGCGTGGCGAGGCGGCAGTGCCAGAGCTCCGGCCGCGGGTCCCGGGCACGCACGTGTCCCTGCCGGCCCGGGCGAGGAACCTGCCCCGACCAGCCACCTCTGCACCCGCTGCGGGCCGGGCCGCCTGCCCCTCCCTGGATCCCAGGGCTGGAAGAGGCCTCAGCAGGTCATGGAGCCCGGGCCCCTGCCCAGAGCAGGATCCACCCCCACTGAGTCATCCCAGCCAGGACCTTGTCCAGCCGGGACTTAAAAACCTCCAGGGATGGGGAATCCACCACCTCTCTAGGCAGCGCATCCAGCGCTTCACCGCCCGCCCGGGGAAGTAGTTTTCCTAATATCCAACCCACACCTCCCCCTCTTCAGCTTCAGACCATCGCTCCTCGTTCTGCCACCTGACACCGCTGAGAACAGCCTCGCTCCCTCCTCTTTCGAGCTGCCCTTCAGGAAGTTGAAGGCTGCTGTTAAATCCCCCCTCGGTCTCCTCTTCTGTAAACTGAACAAGCGCAGATCCCTCAGCCTCTCCTCGCAGGCCACCTGCTCCAGCCCCTAGGCATTTGCCTTGCCCTCCAAGGCGCCCTGGCGGGTTGGCCCTGCAGGCTGCACGTGCACTGGGTTGGACCCCCTGCGCTGCGGGCCCGATCCTGCGCCTCTCGCCTTGCAGTCAAGGGCAGCACACCCCGGGGATTCACTCCGCTCCCGCGCCGCGCGGGGGAAGGGGCGGCCCCGGAGACCCCGCGTGTTCCCAGCGCCGCGAAGGTCTGGGGGCTCTGCAAACCTCTGGGCCAGAGCCAGAGCCGAGCGCCCGGACAAGGCCTCTGCAAGGGGTGAGCGGGAGCAGGCGGCTTCGGAAGGCGAAGCTGCAGCGGAGCGAATCCGGGAACGCCCCCGGCCCGGCTGCTGCTTTCCCACGTGCGGCCGGGCAGCCGCGCCGGACAGGCCAGGACAAAAGCCGGCGGCAGAGCGCTGAAGCGACCCGCCCTCCAGCCTTGGGGCGCGGGGCCCCGCGCTCAGCGCAGCGCCCAGCTGGGCCCGGACCTGCCCGGGCCCGGGACATCTCCCTCGGCCGCCGCTGGCCCGGGCCCGAGGGCGGGAGTCCCAGCGCGGCCGAGAGCGGAGAAGCCGCCGCCCTGTCCGCCCACGGCCCGCAGGCTGGCCCGGCCTCCCCGCGCCGAGCGTGAAACGCACCCGCAAAGGGACCTGCCGGGCCCGGCTGGCGTGGCCTCAGCTGCCCGCGGCTCGCCTGGGGGGCGCTTGCAGAGCCCGGCCGGGGCTGACTAGCCGAGCAGCCAAGGCCCCCACGTGTGCCGGTGCGCGGCGCTGTACAGCGCAAAGAACGGGAGGCCACGGGGTGGCTGGGGGGGCACCAGCGATGCCATTTCCTCGGCAGTGTCGGAGCCCACGCCCCGGCCTGGGGAGGGGGCGGGCTGCGCTGCGCTGGGCTGGGCTGGGCTGGGCTGGGCCCCCCGTTCCCGGACTCCAGGCGAACCCCGGTGGGAGCCATTGTAGCCCTCAGCCTCCCTGCTCTGGCCAGTCACACGGCCCGCGGCCAGGGGCCCCTCCGGGGCGGCGCGCTGCGCTTCAATGCCCGCATTGACATGTAAAGCGCATCCCCCTATAAATGCGGCCTCCAGCCCGCGGCCGCCCGCTCCCAGCCCGCGGACCATGGGCACCCAGCCGGGAGCGCAAGAGAAAGCGCAGCGCTGCGGCTTCCGCAAGGTAAGCCCGCAGCAGCGCCGGGCGGGCGGACTGGCGGGAGGGAGGGAGGAGGGTGGGGCGGGAAAGAGGAGTCCCGGTAACTCCCCCCGCCGCAGGTTTCCAAACCTGGTAATCTCCCCCCCGGCAGGTCTCCAAACCCGGTAACCTCCACCCCCCCGCAGGTCTCCAAACCTGGTAATCTCCCCCCCCGCAGGTCTCCAAACCTGGTAATCTCCCTCCCCGCAGGTTTCCCAACACAGTAACCCCCCCCCCCGCAGGTTTCCCAACACAGTAACCCCCCCCCGCAGGTTTCCGAATACAGTAACACCCCCCCCCGCAGGTTTCCAAACCTGGTAATCTGCCCCCCCCCCCCGCAGGTTTCCGAACCCGATAACTTCCCCCCCCCCCCCGCAGGTTTCCAAACCTGGTAATCTGCCCCCCCCCCGCAGGTCTCCAAACCTGGTAATCTCCCCCCCCGCAGGTCTCCAAACCCGGTAACCTCCCCCCCCCGCAGTTTCCGAATACAGTAACCGCCCCCCCCCGCAGGTTTCCAAACCTGGTAATCTGCCCCCCCGGCAGGTTTCCAAACCTGGTAATCTGCGCCCCCCGCAGGTCTCCAAGCCGCTGATGGAGAAGAAGAGACGAGCCCGCATTAACGTGTCCCTGGAGCAGCTGAAGGCGCTGCTGGAGAGTCACTATTCCCACCACGTGAGTCCCCGCTTGGCTCGGCTGGGCTCTGGTGCCCCGGGCACTGGGCGGCTGCGGTCGCAGGGCCCCGCGTGCGGGACTGACCGGGGCGGGGGTCTCTCTCTCTCTCCGCAGATCCGAAAGCGCAAGCTGGAGAAGGCGGATATCCTGGAGCTGAGCGTCAAGTACCTGCGGAGCCTCCAGAGCTCGGTGCAAGGTACGCGCTGCCCTGCTCGCCGCGGGCTCTCGGGGCCCTGGGGTTTGCGGCCGGGCGAACGAGGCCGGCGCGGCTCCGGGTGGAGCTCGCTGCGCCGGACTGTCTCCCGGGACGGCGCAAAGGCGCAACCCCCCCGCCCCGCACCGCGAGGTTGCCAGGGCCGGGGCCAGCCGCAAGTCAGGGTGCGGGGCTACCTTTTCCCACCCCTAGGCCAAGCCCGCTCCGGACTGAGCTACCAGGCCCCGGAGTGTCCATGGCACCGAGCCCCACGCGGACACGACACGGGCCCTTTGATCGGGCTCTCGCGAGTTCAAGGCAGCCCCAGCGCCTCGCAGGCCGGCGCGGAGCAGGGCCGCACTCCCCCAGAACCGGGGCCTGTTACCAGACCCTCAGAAGGGGGCGGGCTGGGCAGGGCAGGGGGCGCAGAGCTGGGCAGGGCGCAGGGAAGGGGGCGCAGAGCCGGGCAGGGCGCAGGGCAGGGGCGCAGAGCTGCGCAGGGCGCAGGGCAGGGGGCGCAGAGCTGCGCAGGGCAGGGGGCGCAGAGCCGGGCAGGGCGCAGGGCAGGGGCGCAGAGCTGGGCAGGGCAGGGGGCGCAGAGCTGCGCAGGGCGCAGGGCAGGGGGCGCGGGCAGGACTGGACTGAGCGCGCAGAGGGGTCGGCCGCGAGGAACAAGGCGTCTCGGGCATACGGGCCCAGGCTCCCGGAGCAGGACGCGGCTCTCTCGACGTAGCGGGCCGCAGGACCCGCCCCAGCTCGTCCTGGCTGCTCAGAGCCCCCTGCGGGCCCCGGCCCCGGCCCGCCCCAGAGCAGGAGCGGCTGGCGGGGCGGCCCTGGGGACACGGGGTGTGGGGCTGGGCCCTGCCCGCTGCTGAGCGCCCTCGGGCCCCTCACCTGTCTCCGTTCCGCCAGGGGCTGACTACCAGGCCGGCTTCCGGAGCTGCCTGCACGGCGTGAACCAGTTCCTGCTGCGCTCCGAGGGCGCCCGCCCCTCGTTCCCCGCTCGCCTGCCGCAGGGGAGCGACTCGGCCTGCAGGACCACGGACAGCAGCCCCAGCGCGCCGCTCCCGGAGCTCCGGGGTGCCAGGCCCGGCGGCGGCGGCGCGGCGGAGCAGAGCCCCGGGGGCCCTGGCGCGCACAGCTCCCGGACTCAGCCGAGCGCTGCTCTCTGGCCGGGCTGCCCCGGGGAGCCAGGACCCTCCGTGGCCAGCCGGAGCCAGGCGCTGTGGCGGCCCTGGTAGCGCCCGGAGAACGTTCCCGGCCCGCGGGCGTTGTGCCTGGGGATTGGTGCTCACCCCGCGGGCCGGGGCCCCTCCGCCTGCCTCCCGGCTCCCGCCAAGGCCCGGCCGGGCGGACACGAGCCCGGGAGCCGCGGGGTGCGGTGGCTCGGCCGGCCGCTCCTCCCCCCCAGCCGCATCGGGCAGGTCCGCCCGGCTCCGGCCTCCCCTCGCTGCCGCTGCCGGGTTGGTGCCCACAGAGCCAGGGGCGGAGAGCCGCCGCCGGCCCCCTGCCGAGCGAGGCCGTGTGAGCGACCGCGTCCCGCTGCGCGCTGGGCGAGCCGAGCCCAGCCGCCTTCCCACGCGGCGGGGCCTGGCCACACCGGCGTTCCGGGCGCAGCCCCGCCGGCGGCTCCCGCTGGCCCTTCCCAGGGCGCAGGGCTGGGCTCGGGCCTGGGCCGTGTGCGCCACCCGCTGTCAGGGCGGGCTGGGCTGGGCTGGGGCGGCCCGCAGGCTCGGCTCGCCAGGCGCGTCCCTGGCCGGGCTGGGTGCAGTCCTGGGGGGGGAGGGGGGGGCGTTGCCAGCCTCGCAGGGACTGAAAATCCAACGCAGGCCCTGGCCCACTCGGGCTCCGGCTCCCCCCGCCCGTGCATGCACCAGGCCCCTTTACCCCACACCGCTCCGGGCCTTTCGCCAACTCTCCGCTCCAGGCCAGCGTGTGCTGCTGCGCCGCAGCCTCGGGCCCAGGGGTGACGTGCTCCGGGGGGTGGGGGGCGCCACAGGGGGTCCCGCCCCGCCCCGCGTGGGAGTGCCGCCCTGCTCAGGGCGGGGGGACTCCCCTGCTCACGGGGCGAGGGACAGTGCTGGCTGCGGGGGCCCGCCGGGCGCAGGACGAGGCGTAGCAGGTCCTGGAGTTCTGTTCGCTGGGAGAAGTGGGCTGTGAGGTGAAGGATCAGTCGGGGTGATGGGCAGGTCTAGCTGAGAGGTCACTGACAAATATTCTTCCTTGTTATCTTTTCTGCAGTGCCTTTTAATGGCAGTTTGAGCAAAATGCTGCGGATGTTGTTTTGGTCTCAGTGAGACGTGTACCCAGGTATTAGAAAGCATGAAGATGTTATCACAAGGGGGATGGAAATGAGCCTTCTTACAGGAGAACAAGAAGAAGTCCTGTGGCACCTTACAGACTAACAGAGATTTTGGAGCATAAGCTTTTGTGGGCAGAGACCCGCTTCAGCAGATGCATCTTTGCCCACGACAGCTTATGCTCCAACATATCTGTTAGTCTGCAAGGTGCCCCAGGACTTCCTGTTGTTCTCAAAGATACAGACTGATACGGCTACCTCTGTGATACTGGTTATAGGAGAGTAATCATCGCCACTTCATAACACAGCACACACCCACACAGCTGGGCCTGGCACCTTGGGCCATTCTTCCCAAGGCTTGCCCTTGGGTTCTTTCAAAGCAGCAGCAGGTCCAAGGAAGTCAGCAGCCTTTCTCTGGCCTGTTTCTCAGCAATGCTGGATTGCTCAGTTGGACGTGTGGGCTCTTGTCCCTTCCACACAGGTGTTGGGGAGTTTCTTTCTAGTTCCTAGGGGCTGGATGAGGGAAGGATTTCAGTGTCTAGGGCTGCTGACGCAGCAATGGTCATGAGCATGAATTTTACTGAAAACCATTAAATGGAAAGAGTTTGGTTGGCCCCTGCAAAGAAAATTGAATCCTCTTTTCTCTGTCAGTCATGGGCTCGATGATGTTCCTCTTCATTAATAAAAATGGAACCCATTTATGCAGCTGCTGTAGGGTTGTTGGAATGAAAACCCAGCACTGAGCGGCTGCTCTCAGCTCCTGTGTGTGTGCAGGAGCTGGGGGAGGAGGGAGGCTTGGCACTTTTAGGGCAGCCTTGGCACAGGGAAAAGTTCACAGCGCCCAGGGCCCGGGACTCACACTGCACCCAACAAGCCCCTGCGCGAATAGCCCCGGCGAGGCGGCCGGCCCTGCAGCCTCCCCGGCGCACACCTCCTGGGGCTGGCGGGGCCTCGGGCTGCCCTGGAGTCCGCCCGCCCCGTGGTCATTAACTCTACGTGCCCCTGCAGGCTGGGCCCGCCCCAGCGCGCTCACCCCCGGCCAGCCGCGCTCCCCGGGGACTGACTGCGAAGCCGCCCTCCCCGCAGCGCAGACTGCACCGGCCGCGGCTCAGCCCCCGCAGGGCGCTCTCCCGGCCCCCGGGGTTACCCTCCAGCGCCGCTGCCTCTCCACCCTGCGGCGCTCTCCTCCCGGGGGGACGTGCGCGCACCCACCGGCCGGGGCCTCCTTCGCTTGGAGGCGAAGCTCAGCCCCGAGAAGCTGCTTGGCCGGCGAGGGGCCTCCGCCCTCCCGCTGTTGCGGCGGGAGCGGCACTGGAGCTGCGCTTGCAAACGGCTGCACAGAGCGCTCAGCTGCGCTGCTCGGAGCCGGAGCCGGAGCCGAGCGCGGGGCGGGTGGGTGCTGCAGGCGCCTTTCCCGAGCTGCGGGGGGTCGCACGCGCGAGGCCGGTGGTACAGGGCGCCACTCCCCGGCCTCGCGCCCAGCGCGGGGAGGCACCCGGAGCTCTGTGCCGGGCCCGGAGGGCAGGACGGGCCTTGGGCGGCTGGGCCAGGCGGCGCGATCGGGGGGAGTGTGAGTGCCGGGGGCGCGCGTGGGCCGCGTGCTGTGCCTGGCGCGGGCGGGTCCCAGGGCGCCCCCCGCACGGCTCGCAGCGCAGCGAGTTCCCGGGCGGGAGGCGGAGCTCCGAGCGCTGGAGGCTACGGGGCAGCCGCGGGCGGGGCAGGGCCGCCCGTGCGTCCCGCTGCTGCAGGCCCGGGCGAAGCGCGGGGCCGCGGCACCAGGCACCTGCCTGCGGGCGGCACGGGGTGCGGGAGGGACGCGACTGGCAGCGGGGGCCGGCGGCTTGGCTGGGCGCGGGCCTGGGGCGGCGGCCCTTCGGCAGCAGGGCTCGGCCGGGCGCCCTGTTTAGCAGCCGGCCCTCCCTAGGGCGCTTGGAAACGGAGCGGCTCGTTGCCCGGGAGCCGCGGGGCCCGGGCTCCCTCCCGGCGTCTGGGCTGGGACCGGAGCGCTGGGGGCTCAGAGGTGACGCTGACCCCGCCCGGCCCTGGAGCTCGGGTGCGCCGGCCGCAGGCGAGCGGCGTTTCGGGGTCCCCGCGCCTTCTGCTGCAGCCCTGGCGCGCCCCGCTCCGCCGGCTTTCCCGGCCCTCGCCGCGGCCGCGCGTTTCCCACCCCGCCGGGCCGAGTGCGGAGCTTGTTCCTTCCCCGGCCCAGCTGCGCCCGCGGGCGCTGAGCGGGGACCGCTCGCGGCATCCTGCGGGGAGCGCGCAGCGACGCTGCTTTGCCCCGGCTGCCGCCCGCGAGAAAGGCGCCCAGGGCCCCAGCCAGGCCCGGGAAGCGGTGGGATCCCGGGGCAGCAGCAGAGCCAGGCCCGGGCTGGGTCCCAGCGCGCCTCTCCGCGCAGAGCAGGGATGCCTCGAGGCGCTGCCCGTCTGGCGCCACCGCCGGGCAGTCAGCTGGGGGCAGAGGGCACAGGGCAGTGCCCGGGCTCTCTCCGGAGCAGGCTGCGGCCCCCTTGCGCCACCTCTTACTCCAGAGGGCACAGGGCAGAGGCCGCCCCCAGGTTACACTTCTGCGGCACGTGGGTTCGCCATCCCCAGCCAGCTCCTGCCAGCGTCAGGGGCCCTCAGCCGAGAGCCGCACTGGGCTAACGCAGAGAAGGGCAAGAGGACGCGAGACCAACACACGCCTGCGCCTGTATTGTCCAGGGTGGGGGCTGCATGCGCACAAGCACCGCATCGCACGTCTGTCTCCGCAGCATGTGGGGCCCGCCCGGAGAGTAGCGGGGGCCCCCCGGGCGAGCGGACCTAACCAAACTGCAGGCAGCCCAGGGCATGACAGGTGCCAAGGGGCTGCTGGCGTAACGGGAGACGCTGAACCAGCTAAGCACGAGCGTGGCAGCGGAGAGACCAGCGAAAGGGGTAACCGGGAACAGCCACAGTGGAAGTACCGGACAGGCATAAGGGTCGGAACAGAGCCAGCGAGGCAGGAGAAGGCGGAGATGGCCTGAGCCTATCACTGGCAAAGCTTAGGGTGGTGGCCAGGACAGCTGTCCTCAGGGGAGCCCAGAGGAGTCTCTGCCCCAGCGGGCCTTGAAATGTGTTCACAACGTAACCAGGCAAAAAGCCGGGCCTGGAGTACTTCCTTAGACGAGGAGCTTCCGGGGGACAGATCCACTTCTTCAGCTTTGGAAAATCGTGATAAATGATAACTGAGATTAAGAAAATTTAACAGAAAGACAGAAAAAAATAAAATAACTGAAGAATCAGCCAGATAGGACAGAAGTGGGAAGAAAAATAGCTACCGCAAGCGTCTGTTCGGTTAAGTTTGCTGCCTGGGATCACTAGGAACATGAAAGGTGAGGAAGCTGCCCTGGTAACAGGCAAGAGAATTGCTGTCTTTGTTGAGCCTGAAGTGAAAAGCCTCAAACTTGAGAATGAGCTCCCGTTCCGATAAGCCGGCCTGTAGCACTCTGAAGACTAATAAATTATTTTGTTAGTCTTTAAAGTGCTGCAGGACTGCTGTTTTATTTTGTTAGGCGACAGCCTAACACGGCGACCTCTCATTATCCAATTCAGATGTCTCCCTTGGTAGAGTGGTGTTGATTTCTTTGTTTTAGAATGCAGACTTTTAAGTTTAGACTGAAGTGCTTACTGACATGTTTAACAGGTCATAGCAGTCAAAACTTAAAAAGTCTGCATTCTAAAACAAAGAAACCAACACTAGACTAAAAAAGGGAGAGGACAGTAACAGAGAGGTCACGATGTTAGTCTGTATCAAAACAGCAGTCCCCTAGCACTTTAAAGACTAACAAATCATTTTATTAGTCTTTAAAGTGCTACAGGACGGCTTATCGGAATGGGAGTTCATTCTCAAGTTCGACACTTTTCACTTCAGGCTCAACAAAGACAGCAATTCTCTTGCCTGTTACCAGGGCAGCTTCCTCACCTTTGATAATCCCAGTGATCCCAGGCAGCCTTTGAGGTAACAGCAGGTAAAACATGGCAGGGAAATTCTGATGGCTTTTACCTTTCCCCAGCCCTCTAAACCAGCCTCCTTGGGGACTGGTTCCTAAAGGCATTTAAAATAAGCTGCACCCAGAGACCAGATGTTGCTTGTTCACAGAACTTTCTGTGCTCCAGGTGTCCACCGAAGCACCCCTCTGCCTGGCCCTCCCCAAAGCAGCACCAGGTTAGCTAAAGATGCATTTCAAAGTGGCGTAGTTAAAGCGGGTGCAAAGGGGGGTGTAGGGGTATTTCGGTGTAAGCCAGGCTGGTCTCAGCTCAGCTGAAATGGACTCGGAAGTGGGTTAAAGTAAACTGGAACAAGCTGCAACTGAACTGAAATAAAAGGGTCCCTATAGGCTGGGACAGGGGCTTACCCTCAAGCTCACCCAGCAGCAGCAGAAGTTCTGCTGCACTCTAAGACACAGACAAGCCTGTTAACCCCCCAGTGGTAAAAAGGCCCAATTTGTGGACGTTTGCAGAGCACTCTGGCTCCCTGGGAGCTAGTGACATAGTAGGTACTGACTGAGTGCTTGTAGCCCAAATGGAGGTTTCTAGAGGCCCAGTCAGAGAGAAGCAACAGAAAAGGCCCCAAACCCTTTGCAAGCCAGAGACTGACCCACAAGTCCCAGCCCAGGCCCAGGAGTTGATGCAGAGAGGAGGCAACTGCTAGAGAGACTGGAGTAACAGCCTGGCAGGTGGAAGTCAGGTCTGTGGGCAGATTAATGGATGGGCAGAGAGCATTGTGTTAGAGGAGCAAGCCCAGGGGAAGAGCAAACACGGCAAGAGCCCAGCAGCAAGCCTGCCACCCTCCTCTCCCAGCTCCTCTTCCACTGCAGCACCCTCCGTCAGCTGATGCACACAGCAGGGAAGGGAGCGACCATTGCAGGTGCTTCTTGGCTCAGCTGGAAGGAGCAGAGTGGACTCTGACACAGCAACACACAGCGTCTCCCAGGTTACGCTTGGGGAAATCACCACTGAATACGGCCGTTTTCTCGCAGCCTCTCACCCGGGTTTGTGTGGGGTTTTGTCATTAGCCCGAATCGCATCGCAGTTCCAGATGGCAGGGCAGGGCGCTGAAGCCTTCTGCGGCCCAGAACTGGCTCAAGGAGCTAACAGCAAGCAGGGCTGTGCAGGGATGCACTGGCCAGCCACTGTGGCACCAGTGTTCAAGTGGAAGAGTCAAAGCCGAGAGCATGTCGAGACAGCAGTTCCCCCCATTTGCAGCACTCGGACAGTGGCTGGAAGGGAACAGAAATGGCCACGCCAGAGCATGCTCCTGACTGTGGTTCCTGGGGCGGCAGGGGATGGGGTGGCTGATTCCTTGGGTGCACCAGGCCTCACCAGTTTTGGTTTTCACACTTCAAACACAGCTTGCTGCAGTTTTAAGAACGTGGAACTTAGCTCCACCGAGGGAACCTGCCACCTTGCCTTTAGCTGGTGTGAGCATCAACGGTGAAACCACAGGACACCAGTTGGTTCCCAGCACAAGTCCAACGGAGGAGGAACCGATTCTCCAGGCCCCAGTGGGTCCAGAGCAACAAAGCTGAGACCTGCATGAGTGCCTGAGTGCCATGGGTCCACGTGTGTGCTTGTGCAAAAGATCCATGGGCTGAGGCAGAACCCCAGGTGCAGTCTCACACTAGGGACTGCAGCGCACAGCCTCATGTCTCAGCTGTGAATCATGGAGCTGCACTAAGCGACTCACAGACCGGTCTGCAGCAACCAGCCACTACAGCACCAGAGAAATGGTGCTAAATTCACTTAGCCTGTGTTACACAGATGGACTCTTCCTGGCCCACGGGCGCCAGTGTCGTTTGCTTAGCAGGTAGCAATCTTGTCCTTTTCTCCCCCTAGAGAAACCAGACATAGAATTTAATTCACAATGTTAAACAGAACAATGAGGTCTCAAGTATTACAAAAGACTGAGCCCCTTTCCCTTGTCTTGGGCTCCACATGCTTCTTAGCTGAACTACATGCTGTCAGTTCCCTTCCGTTCTCCCCACACTTCTCTCTAACTGTGACCCTGATTCCTCCCAGGTAGCTGGGATGCAGGAGCAGAGCAGGTGAGCAGAGAGGCTGGGGCAGCCACTGTAATGGAAATGCTGCCGCCTCTCCCTGGGGCACACGCCTGAGGCTGTGCAGAAAGGAGAGATGGGAGAGACCCTTTTTGCCAGCAATTAGCTCAGCCCTTTGCTGGCAACAAAAGCCTTTCAGCACCTGCCCTCCACCCAGTGTCTCAATGTCCCCTGCAGAACAGCCCCCACTCCTGAGTGTGTCCCCGCACTGCAATTTCTGGCTGCGTCTCAGCCAACAGGGGAAGAAACACCTCCCCCTCATTTTTCAGCTGTTCAACTGGAAAGGGGCTGCTCTTCTGGGGAGGCTGCTGGTTCGGTTTGGCCTGAAAGCAGCAGGGAGGCCTTGCGATGGCCCCAGACAACAGCATGTGCCAGTGAGGACAGCTGCCCAGGGCAGCCATCGGGTTTGCTCATCTGCTCTAGGTCTCCACCCGACTCTGCTCTTCCCACCCCAATGACTAGCCCAGGTCAACACCAGCACTCAGCACATTTCCAGAGCCCGAATACAGCCCGGCCTTCCTCTTGAAGCGTGCGTGTGCCCGTGTGCATGTGCGAGAGAGATGGCTATCACACCTTGGAGAGAGGGCAGCTTCACCAGCTGATCCAACCGCTTGGAGCAAAACGAGAAACGTTCTCCTCTACGGGAAACGCGCGCTTAACTTCCGACACTGGGGGCGGGGCATTAGCACTCACGAGGGAGAGAGAGGGGGGATGCCCATGCTACAGCTAAATGCCAAGGAAGTCGGTGCGACTGCACTCCCACCAGCATTTACAGACAGCGCAATCCTGCTGCCTGTGACAAAGCCAAAGATTCAGTCCATGCTGCAGCCCCTGCTCTGCTCCCCCAGCCCAGCCCCCATCGGCCACACGCGGAAAGGGGCTGGAAGGACTGGGGTGCGTTTTGTCCACCTGAGTAGGAATTACAAATGTTTTTACTGTGTCCTCAGCTCAGACGCTCCTCCGGCGAGTCCCTCTGCCTCACTTGCGCACAAAGAGGACTCTGCATTTCTTTGGTGCTTTGCCCAGCTCCCGACACTAACCCAAGCCCACATCTTTGAGCGAGGTAAGGAAAGCCATAGGGAACCACACACACGGCAGAGACAGTGCTGGGGACTAGCGCCCCGGTCCTAGGAGGCCGAGCCGATGGAGTCGGAATGAAACGTGATGTACCCAGACGAAGCAGAAGGGGAGCTTAAAAAGCTGGTGGTGCTTCCTTTGCTTCCCCCTTTCTGTAGGTTCTCCTGCTCCCCCCAGGAGGTGCTCAGACCTGTCCGAAATCCCCCCGACTCAGAGCAGCTGCTGCTTGCAGGGCGGCTGTCCGCTGCCTGGGCCTCCTGGAGTTTGAAGGGCAGCTGACTCCTGCAGGGGTCTCTGTGTCCTTCAGGAAAGAGGCCCTGGGGGTTCTCTGGGGCATGCAGAGGCCTGGGCACAGCAAGGGTGCAGCCCTTCCCCTGTGCCGCGAGCCTGCGCAGCACCTGCGGCTCCCGCTCGAAGTGGGTCAGCGGGAAGTCAGCCTGGGGCGGGAACCCCGCCGGGAGCGGGGAGAAGGAAGCTGAGCGCAGGGGGCTCTTCCTGGGGCTGGGCAGCGGGCTCTCGTCGATGAAGTTCACCACCTCCTCCTTGCTGAAGCATCTGTACAGGTCCTGGTGGGAGAGTGGTGGGAGCGTGAGGCTGCCCTCGGCAGACTTCCGGCGCTTGCGGGAGGGGAGCCGCTCTTCGTGGTAGGAGGTCAGGCTGCTCCTCCTCCGGGCGTGCTGCGGGATAAGCAGGTGGGCCAGCCCAGCTGCGTCCTCGCCCACCCCCCAGCGCTGCAGGTAGGCGGAGATCTGGCCCGTCGTCCAAATGTCTGTCTCATCATGCGAGTAGCGCCTCATAGGCGGGACCTAGAGAAAAGCAACAACAGAGATCAGCCTCCCACACCCTGGCCTGGGCACGGCCCCGCCACAGCACTGGAGCTCTGTCAAACACGACCGCTCAAGCACCTCAACCACTTGGTGCTGGATGCACACAGATCAGAGACAGCCGAACCGCCTGGGGCTGCTGCTGGGGCCAAGCAAAGCTCTCAGCCAGTCTCCGGGCTGGGCCTCTAGGGTGCTGCCCCTGTGGGTGACCCAGGGAGGGTCTATCACTCAGGGAGAGTCCCCAGAGTGCCCTGAGCTGCTGCCACTGCTGTGCTGGCAGCACCAGGACTGGAGCTAAGGCTGAGAAGAACATCCCTGTCCAAAGCCAGGTGTTTTCAGCCGAGCGCTGCTGAGTCACCGGCTGAACCAAGTTCAACAGCCTCCCCACACTCTGCTCAGGGCAGCACAGTGTAAGGGACCAGAGAGGGACTCAAGAAACCCGAGTTGTGCTCCTGCCTGCAGTGCTCGTTCACCGTGGGCACATTGCTGCTCCTGTCTGGGTCTGAGCTCCCTTCCTGCCCTGGGGCCGTTCCCACCATGCATTCCTTGGGGCTCTGTTTGTGGCGCAAGAGGGCCTGGGCTCTACGGCACTACTGCAATGCATGCTAACAATTGACTGCTAGAGGCATAACAGTACATCCAGTTTCCATTCTCTTCCCCCTGCTGCACTAACCACGCCTGGACGTTAGCTCACGTGTCCAAGTACAGTCCTCAGCTCTGAGCACCACTGGTGCTTGTGGGATTCTGCTCTTGCAGAGACAAAGACAAGCGCTGTGGAAGCACAGCCAAGGCGTCTGATTTTCTTGACCTGTCTGTGGAGTTTGGGACAGGGCACTGAGCAAGGACGTAAAGGCAGGTGGGAAACCATGTTGGTCTCCTTTGGAAGTCTGCCAGCTAGCTCAGAAGTGGGCTGTGTAATAGCTATAGGAGAAGCATCTAGCATCCCTGGGCTGGACCGTGGAGAGTAAGAGGGGCCTGAGCACTGGCCAGGTGTCTTGGAAGGGAGTGTATGAGGGCAGGGGGCCTTTGATGTGTGCTTGTGTGTGCAAATAAGTTAAAAGGGAAACGGAATGAGCGGTGCTGCAAACCCTCCGAGCAGGGCTGTGTTGCTGGGAGAGTGGAACTCTCAAGTCCTTCCACAAGCAGGGCTGAGAGGGGGGAAAAAGGGGATTCCTACTGTGGGATGACCTCGGAGCGAGAGCCCAGAAGTGGAGCAAGTGGGAATGTAATAAGTGTGCACCACAGCCCCAGGTGTCCCCCCCAGCTTGTGCTCCGGGCTGACTGGCTTTTTTGTGAGCCTCACTTGGGAAGTTTCTGGCCTCAACACACGCGAGAGGCATCAGTGCTGCTGCGTAGCCGTTCTGAGAGAACACCACTGCCATCTGCCGGCTCCACTGCTCTCAGGCACAGGCAGCAAAATACAAAGCAGGTGGCTACACACAGCCTTGTGTGGGAGCACATCCCCGGGTGTTCTGCATGCAGGAAGAGACAGTCCAGAGGGGCATCACTGGGACAAGGCCTCATCTTGCACTGTGCGCTTTGCTGTTTTAAAGGCAGAGTCCGGAAAGACAGCAGGTCTGCTGGGGAGAAATCCCGAGTGCTCTGCTCCCCAGTGGCCAAGCTCAGGAGCATTACAAGGGAGGAGCTCCAGCCAGCTGTTCTTGGGCTGAGGCACCGACGTGCACAGCCTGCTCAGCACAAGCAACTGCCAAAAGTCAGCACGACATTTGCAAGGAAACGCCGCATGTCCCTCCTAGCCGCAGGAGCCGAGGGAACGGGCATTCTGCAAGCTGAGCTTCCGGCCACACATTAAACCGTTTCGTACATGCGACCGCGTGGAGCAGCCGGAGCGCCACAGCTCCAACAGCTGCGGAAATCAGCCAGGCTCTAGCCGGCCCTGGCTGACGTTCCACCAACCAGAAGTGATGCATTCCAGCAGGGGTGTAGTGAGTGCTAGTGATAACTTCCCCAGGGGAATTGTTGCCTGTTGGTTGTCTATCTCCCCAGGGCAGCCCACCTTCGGCAGGCTCAACACCGTTACCACGTATGTTGCGAAAATCAAACCAGGAGTAAAGTGGGGGAGGGGAGTTTGCACCTTTCAGTGTCGCTGACCCATGAGCACGTGCATGCCAGCAGTTCAGAATAAGCAAAGGCCCAGCAAGGTCTAACCCAGGGGCCAGTGACAAGCAGGACTTTAGATGGCTCCAGTCCGTCTTTGCTCAAGTGACTTTGCTCCTAGGCACCTTTCTTCTGCACCTGACCTGCTGCCTTCACCCCCTAACTCTCCACTCAAACCTGTGGCATGGCCAGCCGTACCCAGACCACCACCACGGCACAGACTGGGCTGGGACCCAGGGCAGGAAAGCCATAGTGCTCTCTCTGGACACTGAACAGCCAGCAGAGTACCTTCCCCACACGGAGGGGCACGTAACGCCCAACAGGGCAGTAGCAGAGGGCTGCATGTGCCCAGACACACCTGGCAGGGGCACTCAGGGGGCACCCACTACACCCCTGAAAGCTGAGCCACAGCCCAGGAACGCACCTGATCTCTAGCGAGACCACTCTGACGACAGCAGCTCTTCTCAAGAGCACATTCCAGGGCTGTCCTGGGAGGAAAGCTGCTATCTGCCCGCTGCCCTCCTGGAGGCCATTACCTGCAGGTACTGCATTTTGTCCTCCTGCGCCAGGCGCGCTGGGCAGCCCTGAGGGATCCCCCTCTCCAGCGCTGAGAAGTCGTACTGGGCAACGTGCTCCAGTGCTAAGATGTCCCCGCTGTAGGTGTAGTCATAGGGCCGCTCATACATCAGGTCACCGTGAATCGCCCCATCGAGGCTGCTCTCTGCAAGGGGCAGAGTCAGAGCGAGCTTGGAACGGAAGTACGTGTGTGTAATTTACACCCCAGGGAGGCCGCTGCCGCACGGTGTGGGCAGAGGCCGGCTGGCAGACTCTAGCAGGACCTCCTCCAGCAGTGCCAAGGGCACTAAGTCATTGACTGTTCTTAGCTCCAGCAGCCAGGGCCACTGGGTCCCAAAATGAAAACGACTCACCAGGCCACTGCCATGCGCTGCTCCTGCAGTGACTGACCAGAAGGTGGCGCCCCCCAGCGTCCAGCCACAGGGCTGCAGGCGCCGGCAGGAGCAGCATGCGGAGACGCGCGCCACGACGGGAGGGTGGGTTTAGCTCGTCAGTGGGGCCGACAGCCACCGTGGGCCCTGGGGTGAGGTGGGGGGCGGGGCTGGCTCCACAACCCTGGAAGGGGGCAGGGCCAAGGGCAGCCAGCCCGTAGCATCACTCAGGGCACAGTGCTCCCCTCCCACGCCCCGCTTCAGAGCCCCAGGGAGCGGCACGGCAGCACTGCTGTGGTACTTCAGAGCACCCGGAGCTCTGTGCGCCACCTGCCGGAGCCCCGAGCCGCGGTACAACTGCCCCTTTGCCCTCCTCCCACCCCTGCAGCCCGGGTTTTGCTCAGAAGCACCCACTTGTGGATGGGAACAATGCCCCACCAGAGCCCCCTGGCCTTGCCCAGGTACCCTGTACCCACCCTGGTGCGCCAAACCCACCCGTGGCAGCGAATAGCCCATGGACACCTGGTAGCTCCAGACTGCGGGAGGCTCCTGCCTACCCCGCCCTCATGCCTGGAATGGCAGTAGCTAGGCCTGACCTCAGCCAAGCGCCTGGAGCCACGTACCCCAAGCGCCCCCCCACGCTCCAATGCACTGGGTGCCCTGTCACTGCTGCAGCCCTGCGGTGGCAGGACACCACCCAGGGAGGGGCCAGGCTGCGGCAGACAGCACACGTCAGCACAGGAGTCGCTCACGCTCACCTTCGTCCGCGTCGTCGTTGGACATGATGGCCACGCACTTCTCCCAGACGGCCCGGACATCTGCTCGGTAGCGGTCGCAGGCCCAGAGGAAGAGCGGGAGCAGCAGGGACTGGAGGACGGAGCACCAGAGAACACACAGGACCATCCAGCTGTAGGACGTGTCAGACTTCAGGCTGGCAAAGCTCACCACCTGGGCACCGAAAGGCCAAAACGGAACCATCAGGTCTCAGCCGCTGGGACCAGGGCCTGCCACCGGGCCTGTGCATTGACTCAGGGCCTGCGGGACACAGAGCCCGCTGTGGGAGCCTCGCCCCAGGCCGGAGGTTAACGCTGCCTCGGCACAGAGGCCTGGTGGGATCCCCAGCCAAAGGCTGGCAGAATGCTGAGGAGAGGTGACCCTGGGCTCACCCCCTGCATTGCTTTTCAGTGTCCCCAGCTCCTGGTCCCTGGCCCAGCAGTCACTGCTCTGGACAGGCTCCAAACAGAGCCCTCTACGGCACCCCCCACTCAGCAGCCTCCATGGGGCTGGGCGAGCCCCAGCCTGCAAGCTGAGCATCCAGCCCTGTCATCCCTCCCCTGGGGAGCCGAGGGCAGGGACGCCTGGCAGACTGCAGTACACAGTGCCCTGCCTGCATTGCTGGGCCTTGTATATGGGGCAGCAGAACCTGGAGCTGCCACAGCAGGGCCTGGCTCCAGCGAGTCACAGCCCTGGCCTATGTCTGGGGGAAGAAAAGCCAGGGGCCAGACAGCACCCCCAGCGCCACAGGCTCACCCCTGCCTTGCGGGGAGCAGCTGAGTGCCCCACTGGCCTTGTGCGTCAGGCAGTCAGCACCAGCAATGACCGACTCCCACCTGCTGCATGTGTGCAGCCCTCAGAGCAAAGGGACCCGGCCTGGCCCTCAGGCAGAACTGGCATCACAGCCCACGCTGTGAGCTCCGGCCTGGCCCTTGCTGCCGAGGGAGGGATGCAGTCCATGCTACGCAGCACGCATGCCTGGCGCAGTCCCTCCCTGCAGGGCTCAGCAGGGTCACAGAATCCCTGGGCGGGAAGGGACCTCAGGAGGTCACCTCATCCAGCCACCTGCCCAGAGCAGGATCAACCCCCACCAAGTCATCCCAGCCAGGACCTTGTCCAGCCAAGACTTAAAAACCTCAAGGGATGGAGAATCCACCACCTCTCTAGTGCTTCACCAGCCTCCTGGGGAAGTAGTTTTTCCTCATATCTAACCTACACCTCTCCCTCTTCAACTTCAGACCATTGCTCCTTGTTCTGCCATCTGACACCACTGAGAACAGTTTCTCACCCTCCTCTTTAGAGCTCCCCTTCAGGAAGTTGAAGGCTGCTATTAAATCACCTCTAAGTCGTCTCTTCTGTAAACTAAACAAGCCCAAATCCCTCAGCCTCTCCTCATAGGTCTTGTGCTCCAGACCCTTAATAATTTTTGTTGCCCTCCACTGAACCTGCTCCAGCACATCCACATCCTTTTTATACTGGGGGGGGGGCCCAAACTGGACACAATATTCCAGATGTGGCCTCACCAGTGTTGAATAGAGGGGAATAACTACTTCTCTAGATCTGCTCGAAATGCTCCTCCTAATGCACCCTTGTATGCCGTTAGCCTTCTTGGCTACAAGGGCACACTGTTTACTCATATCCAGCCTTTCATCCACCATAACCCCTAGGTCCCTTTCCATCGTACTGCTGCTGAGCCAGTCGGTCCCCAGCCTATAACAATGCTTGGGATTCTTCCGCCCCAGGTGCAGGACTCTACACTTCTTGTTGAACCGCATTAGATTTCTTTTGGCCCAGTCCTCCAATTTATCCAGGTCCCTCTGAATTCTCTCTCTACCTTCCAATGAATCTACCTCTTCCCCTAGTTTTGTGTCATCCGCAAACTTGCTGAGGGTGCAATCCAGTCCCTCATCCAGGTCATTAGTAAAGATGTTGAATAACACCGGCCCCAGAACCGAGCCTTGGGGCACTGCACTTGAAACAGACCGCCATCCAGATATTGGGCCATTGACCACTACCCGTTGGGCCCGACCATCAAGCCAGCTTTCTATCCATCTGATAGTCTGAGGATCCAATCCATATTTCCTTAACTTATGGGCAAGAATGTTGTGGAAGACTGTATCAAAGGGTCAGAGAGGTAGCAGGACCCAGCTCTCTGAAGTATGTGCTTCTAGAGCCGCATGGAGCGTCCCAGGCCTGGTGATGCAGCAGCATCACAGACACAAGGCTGAGGCCAAAGCAGCCTCATGGTCTAGCAGGCCTTCTCCAGCTCTCCGCATCTGCCACGGTCTAGTGCTGGGCACCCCCAAGCACAGCACAGCACTGAACATGAAATCTGCCTTGCAAGCCCCTTGTGCATAGGGGGAGCTGCACAGGCCGGTAACAGCGGATTGGGGTTGGTGAGTCCGAAGAGGGGCTCATTTAACCTGCCTGCTCAGCAACCTGTGACACCCTCCAGGCACCCAGCTGCCTTCCGCCCTCCAAGCCAAGGGGACGAGAGCCAAAAGCCAGAGCAGCCATGCTAAACAAGCCACCATTTTCCACCCCCGTGCAGCACCTCCGTCTGCTGCTGCCTCAGCTCAGCCCAGGGGCCAGCTTGCTTAGGGCGCGGACCCTGCCCTGATGTCACCATCCCACCTGTGACATCACAGCCAGTCTCAGAGGAAGGCTTATGAGGTCACTGAGACGCTGAAGGCCTTGCGGAAGGAACCAGCCGCAGGGTCTGGCGAGCCCAAGCAATATGGACACCAGGGCAGTGGCAGATACGCCCGAGGAGAGGACTTCCCGTTTACCTGGAGCTAGCGACTGGCTCCGACCATCTGTGCCATGGCCTCAGTGCAGCTCCCTTTGAGGCACTCACGCAGGCGGTCCCCCCCCGACTTGCCCTGCACCCGAGTGCCCCATCCTTCATGGGTTCCCACACACACTTTCATCGGTATGGCCACAGCTCCAGCCCTTCCACAGAGGATTTCATCCTCCCCCTTGCTCTGAAGGAAGCAGCGTGCATGTGCAGGAGCACAGCCCTGCTCAACCCTGCTCGAGTGGCACAAGCTCGCCGAAAGGCAGCCTTTCCTCCTCTGGCAGCTGGGCTGTCACGGGGGCTCAGCCCCTTAACTCCGGCAGAAGGCAGTGGCATGGCACGTGGGCCAGGCCCTAGGTTCCAGACCATGGGTAGACAGGTGAGAGCAAGGTGGCTTTGCCTTGGTCTAAGCTCCATGGTACTCACTGGGGTGGTGGTTTGGTCTTTACCCCAAGGAATTCCTGTACCACCTATGCAGCATCCATCTGCTGGTAGCCACCTCCTCCCTCCGTGTCCACCCCCAGGCTTAGTGCCCCATCCAGCAGCCAATCCACGCCATGTTGGTCTGCCTGAGGTGCCTGTTACCAACGGGGATGGCACAAGTGTCATGCAAGGGGCACAGCACCCTAACCATTCACTGGGCGACAGGGAGGCTGGCAGCCAAACCACCCCCCATGAGCCCACCTGTCTTCTCCCACCAGAAGCAACAGCCACTGCCCCACCCTTTCAGACTGCACATTATGCCAGCAAGCAGGCATGGAAGGACGGGGTGCCAGTTCTGATCCGAGGTGTTGTTGAGCTTGTGGCCACAAGGAAACCCAGGGACAGGGTGCTGAAGGACAGCTCCCGCTAGGCTCCAGCTGGGCTGAACCTGGGAAGGTTATTTGCATGCATGCAGATACCCTTACTGTTTTAACATGCCTTCTGCCTTCAGAATAGAGGAGGCCTGCATCATCAATGCAGTGTGCAATTAGACCCATTAACGATCTCCAACAAGAAAGCAAGCATGCGCCCTTGGGGCACCATGTCTGTGCAAGGAATTTCACCAAGCAGGCAGGGAGCTGTGTAGCAGGGTAGGGAGAGGGGACAGGACTCTGCCCAGAAGGTTGGAGCCTGAGAGCAGGCGCCCCTGGCCCAATGGTGCGGGGAAATGCAAGTGCTGAATGGTGACACCCATTGTCTCTAACGCTTCTTCCCTGGTTACAGCCTAGACACAATCCCATCAGCATTATCGGCACACCATGACTCAAACTGGTTGGTTGGTTGGTTGTTTTCTGGGTCGGGGAGGGGGAGTTCTTATCGATTGTTCTGCATGTGGATGCAATAAATTAGAGGGGTGGCTGACATGACTGACCTAAACCAAACAATAGCTCTCAGTCAGCCATCAGCACATTAAGTGTGAGAAGCATTTATGGGCCTTTCAGCTGACGAGCGCAAACATGATGACGCCTAAGACAGTGAAGCAGCCCTGCAAGAATTAGGGCAATTAAATGATGCGCTTGGGTAGTTCTGCTAATTAAAGGAGCATGCCCACTGAATGCAGACTGAGTCAACCTTTCCTGAGAAACAGAGAGCCTCATTCTAGCAGGCTGGAATATTGGGGTGTCTCTCCCTCACAGGAATATTTCAGCACCTTGATCCTCCCATCCTCTGTTTATAGTGACTTAGCTGCAGGACAAACGTCTGAGAGCCCTAACAATGCCTCCTGAGTCAGCAACACTGGGAATTGTTTGCAAGGCTTTGGCTTTCAGTTAAATAACAGTTGTTCCTTTAAAACCAGTGTCTGGGATACAGCAACGCACCCTTGAAAGCAAAGGCAGCCCAGCATGTGGGGTGCTTTCCAGGGACAAACACACACAAGCGAATCTGCCAATGCTCATTAAAGAGGGGCAGGTTTTGCACTCTCTCCCCTAAGGGTGGCACTGCTGTCCAGCACAGATGCCACAAGCTCAACAGAAGGTTCTTCTACCCAGGTGGATTTCTCGGAGAGCGGGTGCCCATGGCCAAATGGTGAGGGGAAACCCAGGTGCTGAATGGTGACACCCATCATCTTGAATGTTTTTTTGCTGGTTACAGGCCAGGCAATTCCATCAGAGCAAGGGGCAGAAGATCACTGCCATTTTCAGCTCTCCAGAGAGCACTATATCTGGGAGAACCATTCTTCCTTTAATCTGGTCTCTCACACAAACGAGGAGTGGTGGCATCTGCCTACAGGCTGAACCCCAGGGTGAATTACCTCCTCGGATGTCACTGCAAGAGTGTCCAACTTTAATTTTTAAGCTGACTGCACCAACCGTCCGAGTTTACATTTTTTGCTGTCCGTATTTAATACAAGCTCCTTAAGAGGAAGAAGCCAGGGCCCTGCCTTTGGCGCATCGCAACTTCTGAAATGGAACCGGAAAACGAAACCCCGAACAGCCCATGGAGGAAGAGCTGCATTGGCTGAATGGCTGACCTGCCCCAAGCCCAGCTGCGACCTCCTGGCCCATCTGCCCCTCTCTCTGGCTGGCTGCTGTGGCTGACAAACTGGCCAGAACAAACCAGCACCACAGCTCAGAGGGCAGCACTGTGCAGACACCTCCCCTTTCCCACGGGTTCTCCTGATGGCGCCGGTGGCTGCCCGGCCCCTTTTGTGCTGTGATCAGGCCTGAGACATGAAAGCTCCAAACAGGAGTCACCTGGACTGGGTTTCAGAGGAGACTGAGTGGTGCAGGCCCAGGCCCAGCCCCAGCCCCAGCGTCAGAGCTGCTGCAGGGGATGCATGTGGAACTGAGATGTGGAGGCCAGAGCCAGCATAAACGAGCCTAGGAACGGCTCAGCAGCTTTAGGCTGCAAAGGTTTGCAAAAGCAGGGTTCTTTGCAATGGAAGTCAGCACCTACCGTCTGTCTCAGCACTGGGGAAGCTTCCCTGCTTGCCCTGGCACAGCAGGCAGCTTGGGGCCTAAGAGCGCGCATTTCAGTGCTCACCATGCTCTGCAAGCCAAGGGCAAGGGCACATGCAGGGGCAGGGAAGGGGCAGCGAGATGCACTCAGCACAGCGCCCGACATGGCAACCTCTGGATTTTGGGACCACAAGCCATGGAATCGAACCCTGCAGCCATTCTGGGTGTAGCACCCCCGTCCAATTCAACAGGGCACAGCACGGCCAGGAGTGCCCCTGCAATGCGGAGGTGACCCAGCCCCCTCGTCCCGCTGGAGCTGTTCCAGAGGGACAGCAGCACCCGTAGGGAGGCCAGGCCCGCAGAGGCAGAGCTGTACTGGAGGGCCCAGAGCACTGAGCAGCATGTTGATGTCACGTTGTGCTAAGGCCAGGCCAACAAGAAGCAGCTCAGAGCTCAGTGCTGGCATTTAATGCTCACCTTGCTGCAGCAAGCCTGCCAGGATGACACGGGAGCTGGAGGAGACCAGGGAACCAAGGTGAGGGCGTGTGAAGCTCTCAGAGCCAACCAAAGGAACAGGTCTTTAGAACAAGCGTTGTTGCAGCAGGCACACAGCCCCCCTCCCACCTTCCGCCACTGCCCTCAGCAACCCTGGCTGCCAGAGAGCTCTCCTGGAGGGGCTAGCAGCACAGGGCGCTGGGATGAGACAGTGCCTTTCACCCCCAGGCCACAGCATGCTGCCCCAGCCCGCTGGAGAACACAGCTGGCAGGCTCAGCAGAAAGGCCCCGTGCTGCTCCCTTTCCTCCACCATGTGGCACCTCTGGAGCTGAGCCGAGGCACACGGGGGTAGTTCGCACTGCTTGGCCAGAGCTCATTGGCCTCCAGAGCTGCCAGTGCGCTACATCCCTGAGTGCAGCCTCGCAGTCAGAGTGCGCGCCCAAGGCTGCGTGCCTGCATGCACCCTCCCACAGCAGGCAGGTGCGTCCCACAGGAAAGCTGGTATCAGTGTGTCCTTGTGATCTGCTGCTACCAAGAGCTAAGCACAGCCAGGGCACCGCTAAACCTGCCAGTCCCGGTGCCATGCAGCACACAGCTACCGGGGGTGGGTCACGTGCTTTCCACTTTCCCGCACAGACACCCCGAGGGCTGGCTGCACCCGGTAGCTACGTCAGCACAGCCCCGGTGGTCAGGGTGTGCAAACAGCACGCTGGCGTGAAGGGCGCCCCGGGACCGGTGCTAGTGGCAGCCACCCCACAGCAGAAAGCTCCTGTTGACGCAGGCTGTGTGCACACTACTGGTGACCAGTGGAACCACGCCGCTGCCCCCAATTCAGATGCAGGCCGTAGCCATTTGTGCCAGCCCCTGAGGAATGCACTGCAGCAGGGGCCCTCCAGCATCCGCTGTGCCCCTGCCTCCCAAATGGCAGGGAAGTGGGCTGGTGTCTGACTCCAGGCTTCAGAACCACAGAGCAGCACAGACCCTGGCAGGCCCTGGGAGCAGACCCTGGTCACCATGGGAACACGAGAGCAGAAATTTGCTTCTCTTTCCTCTGTGTTTATTACGTAAATTCCAGCAGAGACTATACCCCTCCAGGGCCTGACACATTTCTACTGCAAACTCTTCCAAAGAAGAAGGCATCCTTTTTCTCTGCTCAGCCCATTGGCCCGTCTCCTCCACACCAGGCTGCCCCACTCGCCCGGGGCAGCAGAGCACAGGGGACCCGACGCTACCAGGTTCCCAGGTGTCACCTCCTGCCCAGATCCCAGGGTTGGCAGCACCAAATAAGTTCTGCTTGACTGAAGCTTTTTCCAGAGCAGAATTTAAGTCAGATCCCTTCAGCACAGAGCTATTTAAAAATCCAGCCATTGGTGCCAGCATCACATGCTCTGCGAGCCCTGGGTCATCGGCCCACCTTCCAGATAAAATCCACTCACCCAGGGCTCACCCCCACCCCCACCCCACTCCTCCCAGCTCTCTTTAAAAACCAGCTTCCCATCTCTCCCCGCCTACTCCTCCAGGGAGCAGCTCCACTCCTCTCTCCTCCCTCGGGGTAGGGGCGACCAGCTGGCTCGCCTCCTGAACTGACCCACCAATGGCCCGGGACCAGCTGTGGGGTGGTGAGGCCAAGGAGAACCAGCAGGAATGAGTCACTGACACTGCAGGCCAGAGGCAGCTCCCTTAGCCCCACAAGGCTGCATGTAGGAGGGGCTGGTGCAGAGGGCCTGGGAAATGGCACAGCAACTTCCCAGCTGGAAGGACAGGGGCAGCAAGAGGCCACCCAGCCCCCGGCACACATCTTGCTCTCTCCCAGGCACAGAGGGTGTCAGAAGCTGGGCACACAAGGAGCCACTGTGCCCGGAAAGCAGTTGTGACTGCGGAACTGCCCCCACCAGAGCCACAGAGGGCGGTTGGTGCCCAGGCGGTGCGAGACACAAGCTGTGGATGCATGTGAAGGGGCAGACCAGCTGCAGGAGGGTGAACGGGGGATCTGGGGGCTTGGGCCTGCCAGTGATCCGGAGCAGGGGGAGGAAGAGGGGACAAAGCAAAACCACACAGAAAAGGGCCCAGGGGAGTGAGGTCAGAGCTAAAGCAGAAACAATACACTCGCTGGACTAAAATTAAGCCTCTAATGAAGCATGAAATATAATGTCAGGCTGCTGAGTTAGCGTCCAGCGGTGCAGAAAAGCACTGCATAGAGCTAGCTGCCTGCAAACCCAGCCTACCATGGCCTACCAACCCGCCTGCTCCCGCCCAGCTACCTAGCCCCCTCCCTGCTGCACTGCCTACTGGCTCACGCTGACAGCACATCCAGAGAGCCAGTGCCACTCCGAGCCAGCCCCAGCCCGTCGTCTCTCCGGTGCAAGAGACGCAGGCAGAAGGCTGCTTCACAAGGGCTGGCACTGCGGCCCCATCCGCCCCCGGGCCAGGCCAGAATGTCTGCAAGCAAGGCACCGCCAACGTCCTGCTGGCTTTCAGTGCATGGCTCCCCACCCCAGCTAGGACCCCGCTCTGCCAGCACGCTCCACAAGCAGCACTAAACCCACCGCCAGCCTGTCTCCATGCAGCCAGCCTCAGCTTGCTTGGCAGGTTAAGGGACTTGCCTAAGGACCACTGCAGTCAGTGGCAGGGTAGGGGTAAGGGATTTGAGCAGAAAATTGGGAGAGGTGGAGCTCGATTGTTTCTGGCTCCTAGGCCCCCCCCCAGTACAACCCCGGCTGCTTTCTCAATGGCGCAAACACAAAGCTGCTCCGACACAGAAGGGGCTTTGGGCCTGAAGAGGCCAATCAGCCCTCACAGGAGGACAGCTTCAGCGAGTTGGTTACTGCGAACTCAAGGCCAGCGAGGCACAGGTCCCTGAGCGTTGGCACCAGGGTTATTAGGGTTCTGCCCTGTCAGGCTGAGCCTTGCCCCAGCACCCATCTGCCAAGTGCCCCAGAACAAGCAGGGGCTGCCCCTTGGGCCACTGCTGGAGGCCAGAGACATCCAGTACTGGATTGCAGAGCCTGGGCCACTTCCTCCTTTGCCCATCAGCACTGACCCAGCCCCTCCCGCCCCCGGCCGTCACTCACCAGGGTGGGAAAGCCCATCAGGAAATCGTAAATGAACACGATCCCCGTCACCAGGTAGGTGATCTGCAGAGAGGTCTTGATGGGCTCAGAGCCGTCGATGGAGGAGCGCCGCTTGCCCTGCGCATCCTCCACCACAATGGCGGGCACGGTGAACTTGTTCTTGTTGGCACGGTGCCCCGCCTGCAGGGAGAAGGTCTGGAAGAGGGCGATGCTGGTGCAGACCACGCCCATGGCTACGCTGCCACCAACGAGGAGCAGGAAGCAGACGCCGAAGCCCAGGCCAATCTCGGTGACGACGAAGCGGCAGTCCCCGGCGTAGAAGCGCTCAGTGGTGTCGTGCCAGCCGACTGCCGGCAGGGTGGAGAGGATGAAGGACACCATCCAAATGCCCATCACAGTGTGCACAGCTTGTTTCTTGGTATTGCTCAGCCTGCAGGGGAGGGGGAAGGGGTGAATCACTCCGTGGGCACAGACCAGACCCCCGCCCCGGGGAAAAGACACAGGGGCACCGACTGCCCCAGTGCCACAGCACCACCAGGGTGCAGGCGCTCGGCATACAAAACCAGAGGTGACCCGGTGGAAGCCTGAGCGTGAGCCCTGCGGAGGCGGCTCAGACAAGGGGAGGAACAGGGCTGGAGCGACGTGGGCTCCTGCTGAGCTCAGGGCGGAAGGCGGCACGGCCTGCCTGGCAGACACCCTGGCTGTGCACTCCAAGCTCGGCGCCCTCGCCAAGCCCTCCTCCATAGCAGCACTCAGATTTCCACCTGGTCCCTGACACGCTCCTGTGGAACTCAGCTGCCCGCGGTAGCTGTGGCCGACCACTGCCTCGTCCCGTGGTGGAAGGGCTCCTCTCCCGCTGCCAGCTGAGCAACGCCTCTGACGTGGTAGCGCCGGGGCGAGCTCCTTCCACACTGGCTGCAACTCTGGGGCCCTGGCCTGCAAGGGGCTGAGCAACTTCAGCTCCCACCAATACCGTACTCCTCCCAGGGCTGGAGCTGCCCTTCCCGCCACTCTACCCTGCAAGAGCCACAGATCCTGCCACCTTCACCCCGGTGCCCAGTGCAGCCAGCTGCATTTGGGCCCTGCGTCACTCCCCGCCCACCTGAGAGCGCTGGCCATGTCTCAGGCGTGGCAGTGCCATTGGGACACTAGCCACTCGGGGGTTTCTCTGTGCACTGCGGGAGCCTCACTCTGACCTGTGTTCCCAAGTCCAGCAGCCGAGCTCAGCTCCACACTGCTGCTCAGGTAATTTCTGGTCCCTGGGGATAATGCAGTTGCCCCAGCCAAGGTGTCCCTGCCCTGCCCAGTCTGACCAGCACCATTTCTTTCTGGACAGTGGTCAGTTTCAGGTGGAGTGCCGCAAGGCTCAGTTCTGGGGCCACTGTTGTTCAACATCTTTATTAATGACCTGGATGAGGGACTGGGTTGCACCCTCAGCAAGTTTGCGGATGACACACAACCAGGGGGAGAGGTAGATACATTGGAGGGTACAGAGAGAACCCAGAGGGACCTGGATAAATTGGAGGACTGGGCCAAAAGAAATCTGATGCGGTTCAACAAGGAGAAGTGTAGAGTCCTGCACCTGGGGCGGAAGAATCCCAAGCATTGTTACAGGCTGGGGACTGACTGGCCAAGCAGCAGTACGATGGAAAGGGACCTAATGGGTTATGCTGGATGAAAGGCTGGATAAGAGCAAACAGTGTGCCCTTGTAGCCAAGAAGGATAACGGCATAGTAGGGTGCATGAGGAGGAGCATTTCGAGCAGATCTAGAGAAGTAGTTATTCCCCTCTATTCGGCACTGGTGAGGCCACATCTGGAATATTGCATCCAGTTTGGGCCCCTCAGTATAGAAAGGATGTGGATGTGCTGGAGCAGGTTCAGCAAAGGGCAACAAAAATGATTAAGGGGCTGGAGCACAAGACCTATGAGGTCAGGATGAGGGATTTGGGCTTGTTTAGTTTACAGAAGAGAAGACTGAGGGGTGATTTAATAGCAGCCTTCAACTTCCTGAAGGGGAGCTTGAAAGAGGATGGTGAGAAACTGTTCTCAGTGGTGTCAGATGGCAGAACAAGGAGTAATGGTCTGAAGTTGAAGAGGGAGAGGTGTAGGTTAGATATTAGGAAAAACTACTTCCCCAGGAGGGTGGTGAAGCATTGGAATGCATTGCCTAGAGAGGTGGGGGAATCTCCCTCCCTCGAGGTTGTTAAGTCCCGGCTTGCCAAGGTCCTGGCTGGGATGACTTAGTGGGGGCTGATCCTGCTCGAAGCAGGGGGCTGGACTAGATGACCTCCTGAGATCCCTTCCAGCCCTAGGATTTTATGATGTCTGGCTTTCTGCTGTACTAGTGCAGTCCACAAAGCCAGGCACCCATTGGTGGGGAGGGTGATGCTCTCAGCTCCCTGGGGCACTGGCCAGAACAGGGTGTATCCGCCCAGTGCTGGTAGGTGTGAAGCCTGGCTCAGGTACAACCATCAGCTCTGCCAATGCCCTGGGGTGGCTGCAGTGACCGGAGCCAGGGCTTGCATCTGCTGCCTGGTACAATCCCACCTGGCCTGGTCCCCAAGCACAGAATACATTAGTCTCAGGCAGACTCTTAACTAGAGCCACCAGCTGGTCTCCGATAGGCTGCCCAAAGCCAACCAACAGCAGAGACTGCTGGGCTGGCCTGACTCTTAGCTGGAGAACTAGGAGTAAATTCAGCCAGCGTTTCACCCAGCTGAGGGCTGCAGGGAAGTGCTGCAGTTGCAAGCTCGGGCCGGCAGGAGGCACTAGACTCCACGTGGAGAAGTTTTCTCTAGTGACTGTAAGAGTGAAGCTCTCCTGATACACCCCAAGATGAGTCTATTTCTGTTTGGGTTTCCCACTCTTCGGAAGGCACCCAGTGGGTATTTTTCAGTCTATTTATACGTAATGGCTCCTGCCGCATGAGAATTAAAAATGGCGGCTCAGGAAAGAGAGCTACTGGAGAGCAGTTGTGGGAAGGGAGATAAAAGGCACTATTTGGAGGAGACTTCCAGGGACACATACAAGAAATGAGAATGAGTCTCCAGTTAGATGGCGTGAGGGGGAGAGGAGGGTTCTGGGGAATTCCTGCAGCAGTTTGCACACGCTGTGAATTGCACAGCCCCTCCTGGACAGGCAGCTTTACAACTTCCCCAGGGGCCCCAGAAGCACATGCAGTGTGAGCAGCTTCCCAAGGGCTGGCTGGAATCCACCAGAGCCAGAAAAAAATCTGACAGCACAGAGGGGAAATGTGTTTAACTTGCAGAGGAAGTGACAAGAGGATTAGACCCAAAAACATGGGAGACAGCAGGAACGCGCACTGAGCGGTTATGCTTTTGCGGCATTTCAGATGCTCAAGGAATGCACTCTGCAGGGTAATTCTGTGATCAGCTGCCTCAGTATTCCTCCCTGCAGTATCAGGTCTGACACTGTCCTGTATGTGGGATTCCAATGGGCCATTTGCTATTTTTGGGGGAGCTAAAAAGCGTTTTTTAAATCACCCTAATCTCAGTTCTGCAGAGTGGGACACACAGAACTCTGGACCCTTCCCGTTGGCAGAAGGTGCAGAAGGAGCCAGCTTCCCAACACTGCACCTTACCCCAGGCAGTGTCTTTCAAACCAAGAGAGGAGCCGGCGCTTAGCTGGCTCCCTGCCCCATGCCTCCCACAGCCAATCCCTGGCTGGGGCTGCTGAGGTGCCAGTACTCAGTACTGGCAAGTACCAGCGCGCGCGCAAGCACGCACGCAAAGCACCACGCCTAGAACATGCCAATGGATTAGCTCATTCTTAAGGCTGTGATTTTACCTGAACCCTCGCTGTGTGAGCTGGTTGCCAGGCCCAGAGTTTCTATAGCTGAGGGAGGGGTTCCCCATCTCTAGACGAACATCCTGCAAGCCTGGGATGCAAGTCCTTGCACTGGATGGATTTTTACCTTGCTTTAAAAAACACACGTTCAATCGAGGTTGAAAAGGAAACCCACCGTTTTCCAGAGAGAGAGACATTTACCTGTAATTGACCGGCCAACGGACCATCCACATCCGATGGTAGGACAGGGAGGTGACCAAGAAGCAGGTGACCAAGGTTAAGGTATAGAAGGTGGAGACGAAGACCTTGCAGAGGCCTTCACTCCACTCGTAGTCGGAGCGCTGCCGCCGGAGCTGGATCACGGAGTACATGGTGATGGGGATGGCGATGTTCAGTAGGTGTGTCCCAGCCAGCGTGCAGATCAGGAACTCCAGGGGCTTCCATTTCTTCTGCTTGGCGCTTACACTCAGAATCCCCCAGCTGTTGGCCAGAGCCGAGACACCTGAACAGACCAGCCAGGCTACCGCATTGTTGTACAGTCTCTGATCATCATACATGGCGGAGGGCGGGGGCACCATCAGATGAGGCAGGTGGTAGGTGGCGTAGCAGGAGGAAGGAGGGAAGTAAATACATCCTACAGCGGCATGCAATCCATCCAGGGCGCTGCTGGGAGCGATCACTCCTTGCAGGGGAGCACCAGCCCCACACGACTCTGCAGCCTGAGGAAGACAGTGGGCCTGGCAGGTTAAATGCCTCTCTTCTAAGGTCTGCCCACCACTGCCACTGCTGCGTGCACCATAGCCTGCGGCCATCAGGAGGGAGGCTAACCCAGAGTACACTCGCCCAGGACTGGGGTCCCCCAGCCCAAGCACCCCTTCACGGGCAGGAAGATGAAGCTGGGAGCTTGGGTGGAGCCCCAGAGCTCGTCAGCCCCCTGGCTACCATAGAAAACCCCAGCCCCACAGCTGCTCCCGACACTCGGTGCTGCTGGCTCCATGCGTCCAAGCAGCAGCAGCTTCGTGCAGACCCAGACCCAGCTCATGAGCCACATCCCGGAGGGTCTGGCGGCGCTGGGCTCACCGCCTGCGTTAACGACGTGCGAACACAGATGGTCCACGAGCCTCTGAACCCCCGTCGCTTTGTCTGCCCGAGGACCTGCCCTGTGGCCCCTGCAGGAAGCTGGCCTGTGGCTGTGCTCACTCAGCATCAGGTGCAGCGACTGCAGGGCGTCGCCGCCATCCAGATGCTCTCGCCAGCTGCGTGGCGACAGGGCGACAAGGCAGGGGGCGAATAGCTGGTATGGGGCTAACATCTGCTGGCGAGAGAGACAAGCCTTGAGTGGCAGAGCGCTCCTCTTTGGGGCCTTCATCACAGAACCCCGGGGGGTTCGAAAGCTTCCCTCCCCACCTCCAGGCCTGCGCTGGTGCCAGAGCTCAGCATCGCAGCTCCTCGGCACAGCTCCCAGGCGACTGCTTTCTGGAGCAGCGCAGACCGGAGCTGCCATGAAGCGAAGCCGCTCCTGACACTCTGGCAGGCCAGCCGCCAGCTCCAGCCGAGCTCCCCGATACGCTGCGGAAATCCGCCCGGCTCGCCAGCAGGTTACCGTGGCGAGGCCAGGTACTGGGGCTGTAGCCAGCAGGCAGCGGTTGGAGCATTCTGAATGCCTGGGAGTGCCGTATGCACTCACCTCACCTGCAGGGTGTCGAGAGGCTGCGCTGTGAGCCTCGAGGACTGTGTGAATTCCCATGCAGGAGAGCGACTTGGACTCGTACAAAGAGCTGCTCTTCTACAGAAACTGGGAACTCCCTTCCCCAGGTCCTGGTTGGACCTTACAGCTGGAAACTCCCTACAGCCAGGCTGAGACGCCCCCTACAAAAGCACTGAAGACCTGTCTTGGCCTTCTCTCCTCCCCAGGGAGATGAGTCAGACACACAGGCGCTTCCCGTCAGCTGAGTGTGCAGCTCACAGCGCGTGTGTGTGTGCGTGCGCGTGCCCCAGAGCTGCTTGGACCCTGGGGGGCAGGGTTGCCGCTATTTTTGTCCATCCATGGTTGAAATAAATTTTACGTGCACAAGGCATGCGTGGATGCGTACCACCTACAGAAGAACATGCTGCCGGCTGTGGGCGCTCTGCCTGTGGGTACCTGAACCTCTCTTGGGCAGCTGCCCAAGTGCTCACCTTACAGGCCCTCTCCCCGCTTGTGGCCACAAGGAGCCGTGCCTGCGGTTGGGAAGGGCACTGAGGGGCGAGGGCAAGCCTGTGTGTGGCACTCCCAGTGGCAGAAGGAAATCTGTCAGAGCCCATCCCAAGCTGCGCTTTGGTTTGTTGTGTAATGTTTCTGCACCGGCGCCAGGGCGGGGGCAGCCAAGCACTGTATTCCTGGGGCTGTCCCTCCCAAGGCAGCAATTCGGCCTTTGGTTAATTCCTGCCTCCTCCCTCTCTCAGGCCTGGCAGGTAACTAAGTGCATTGTATTCTCTTTCCCCCTCTGCCTAATGACTCCCACTTGACTTTCAGTACGTGACATTCGGAGGCCCAGTGTAATTCACTGTTTAATCTGAAAGGCTTTGGGCTGCAGCAGCAGAGAGTGGAAAATAAGATACATTTTTCATTAAACTGCTCACAGCTCTTGAGACTCCAGTGCCTGAAAACCGAGATCACCAGCACCGCTATGTGCTGCTTTCTCACACCCAGCACCTGCCAGGCCACGAGCAAAGGGCTGCTACGTTCCAGGAGCCCTGGCACTCAAGCAGGAATACATGCACAGCCCAGGGGGCCTTTCTGAACATGGCCGTTTCCCACGCCCTCTGTTCGAAGAACAGGGCCACTGAAACCCCAGCCAGTGGGGGATTCTCCCCCACCGCGTGGCTCACAAGCGGCTTTGGCAGAAAGAGAAATTTGCAAAGCAGGAAAACATGCTTAAGGCCCAGCCCTGTCCTGTGCTCCGGGGCAGCTGCAGCCCTGTGCCCGACTGCATGAAGGCTGAGTCAGGATTCATGAGCTTTCCACCCTTCTTCATTTATCTGCGGCAGTCAGGCTGCCCCCAGCCCTTAGGGAGAGGCAGGAGAGCGAGCAGGGGCAGGCCAGAGCCACACACAGAAAAGAAGGAAGAGCAAAGTGAGAGGCAGACAGGAGGGGCCCCAGCCTGACAAGAATGGGACAAGGGGGTGAGCACAGCCAGGCCTGACTGCGACACGAGCATGCTTCGCAGCCAGACCCAGGAGGAAGGGCAGCAGATGTGCGGTGGGCAGGTGCCATGGTGATGGGGCACACCACCAGAACAGCGCAATGGCGGAGTCCGGGATGAGCCGGCTCATCCTGCTTCAGACTTGCTGCCCTAGAACAGACAAACGGCTCAGCGCTCTCTCTGCTCAGCTCCACTTCCGGCCCAGATGCATTGCTGTTCCTGGGGACCAGCTCGGACACCCCAGGTACGGGAACTCCTGGTGCTCCCTAAGGAGAAAGGGCCAGTTCGGCTTTCATAGTGACCACAGAGGGAAGACCAATTGCAAAAGCAGCTGCAGCAGCAGCCAGGTGTTTGCACATGCAGCTCAGGAATCCCCCCTGCACCCAGCCCACAACAGGGATGGTCTGTGGCAGCAGCTAGCCCGGACCACGGTAGAGGAAGGAGCATACCAGGCTGCAGACAGAGCGGAGGAGAGCAGCCTGGGGGAGTCTGTGCATGCCCATGGCGGGGAGTGAGGGCAGGGGACTCTCCGCCTGGTGCAGGGATCACTGAGAGGCACATGAGCCACAGGCTGTGACCTGCCCCACGGCGGGGACACTCCCCCCCAGGATGCTGCTGTGCAGCCTGTTCTCAGAGAGGGCAGAGCCCAGGCCAGCTCTGCCACCACTCCAGCTTCCGCAGGACAATGGGGTGGATCATGTGATCATTGCTCTGTCAGCCCATACGCACTGACCTGCCTGAGGCCAGACGTGGTCAGAACAGGCCCTGGGCTACACAGCCCGTGGGCTGAACTGGGTATGGCTGATAGCTCAGTGGTTAGAGCCCTGGCCTTGTAAACCCAGGGTTGTGAGCTCAGCCCTCGATGGGGGTGTCCTGGGGCAGGTCGGATTTAACAGAAAGGGATCAGGGATGGTGCTAGGTCCTGCTGTGAGTTCAGGGGACTGGACCTGATGACCTCTCAAGAGCCCTTCCAGCTCAATGAGAGCTACAAGCATGCTGCTATCCAATGCTCTCACAAGGCTGTATTACCAGTCAGACCCCTGGGGCCTGCCCTCCTCGTACCTCCCACGAGGCTGCCTGCCACACAGCCCTTTCTACCCCGTCTCTCACGCAGGCGCTCTAGAACCCTCTCTGAGGAGGTCTTTGCAGAGCTCTGGAGCCCTGGGTGGTTGTGGGGAAGGACACAACTGAGTCACATGCTCCCAACACGGGCCAAGGCCAGGGACTGTTCAGAAGGTGCCTGTGCCTCGGTCTCCCCTCAGTGCACTGACAGAACAGCGCAGCAGCAGAGTCCCGCTGTAAGCCCCTGTGAGAAGGGACTGCCCCACAGCCCCACCACTCCCTGGGGTCACATGGGTAGCAGCATGGGATATCCCAGGGCTTGGGGTCCTAGCATGAACTCTCTTCCAGATGCAAGAGGCAGCGGCTGTTTTAGGCTGTGCACAGAGCCAGGCTGGTACCCTGCCTGTGTTACCTCCGTGTCTCTTTGCAGGCTTTCCTTCACAGCCACAAGCACCGAAACCGCCCATCTACAAGGAGAAGGCACACCGATACTCTAAACTCATCACGGGACTCCCAGAGCTGGGGCACAGCAGTTTCCTGTGCTCCTGTGCTATTCTGGCCTGGCCTGGCCTGGCCTGCCTCGGTGCTGTGGCACTGCCAGGCCCTGGGTTCAATGAGGAGGCTGCTGCAAGGATGCTGTGGTAGTGGGGAGCTGAACTTGGAGACTCGCTTCTCCCCTGTTCTGCTAGCCCTCTTCAGGCTTCCACGTGGGCTGGGGCTCCAGCTGAGAGGGTGTATAAGGGAGGCGTTGCCTCTCCAGGAGGCCTGTCTCCCATCTGCAGTTCCTATATTAATGGCTGCAATGCACAGAGTGCCTGGCAGCACGGTGGGAAATCTAAATATATGAGCACGCGCTAAAAATAGAAACTCAAGTCAGAGCTGCTGTGGGCTTTGCAGCTCAGGCCAGCCTGAGACAAAGTCGGGGGGACCAGAAACGATTTCACAGACGCCCAGTGGAATCCAGCCCCCTTTGCTAAAAATACACCCCGCCGATCAGAAGAACATGGCTATTTCTGCAGAGGATGCACCGTCTCCCTCTTTTCGACTGCCATGGCAACCCAACCATCATCGGGGGATAAATATATATCCAGCCAAATACCTCTGCCGGCAGTTCAGGTCCAATCAGTACGTCTGAGCCCTCCCATATGCACTGCCTCAGACAGCTCTTACTGGACACGCCTCCTTCCTTTGCGCAAGGCAACCCCTTATGGAGATGGCAAACCACTGCCCTTTCCAGGGATGTGAGGCAAGGCACCATGGTTAGACTACTTGTGAGTAAAGCCGAATGCCAGCCCCGTTACCTTTCCCCCTCGCATCTCCTTAGGGCGCAGCACCTTGATTTCAGACCTCCGGGGGGTCTTGGGCAGCCTAGTGTAACCGCCCACAGGTGGACCTGAACCTCTGCAGATTAGTGCAGGCGCCTCTCCAGCTCCAAGCCAGCTGCCCCTCAGCTCAGGCTGTAGCAGACACTCATTCTTCCCCTGGGGAAGTGGTCTAGGTGCCACCGCATGGGACAGTGGCCCACACGCAGACAGCGGTTCCTTTACTTCTTCCACCCATGGGTAGAATATATGCTCTTCTGTGCACCGAGGCCTGTGCACATGTGTACCACCCACAGAAAAACAGGCAGGCGGCTGTGGGCGCCCTGCTCATCAGCTGGGCACTGCCTGAACCTCTCTCGAGAGCTGGCCAAGCACTTGGCTTACCGGAAGCACAGCTGAGAACCTATTTCTGCAGCACACGACTGTGCAAGCAGATGGACTCCCTCGCACTGTTGCAAATGGCTAAAGGAAGCGAGGAAAGGTCAGGCCTTCTGGCTTCACTGAAGCACGGAAACCTCATCACTTGTGTGCTTTGAACCCAGGCTGGGCTGGGCAGAGCACTGAAGGGAAGGATTGGTGCCACATGACCTCAAATCTTTCCTGCCTCCGGCACAGGGTTATTCCGTAAGTGGAAAGTGAGGTACATTCAGTTCCATCACTGCGCCCCTTCGGCCAGAAGTGCTATGGGTGAGTACTTACCTGTGCCAGAACACGGGACACTAAGGAGTTCTGAAGCTCACCAGCAAGATGACATCGAAGACTCGGCCATGACCAAAGGAGGGTGATTAAGATGCAAAGTCGGGCTCAGATCTCTGTTCAACTCCTGCCCCAAACTCCCACTGCCTTCGGGCAAGTCAGAGGCTCTCTGTGCCTCAGCTCTGCGGAACAGGGAGCACGCTGCTGGCAGCCCTTTCGTATCTTAGGAGTTCAGCTGGATGCTCCTTGAACTGGAGCCGCCTGGCCACGTGCATTTGGGGCAGCACTAAGCCTCCAAACTGCAGAGCCTCTGAGTTGTCCTGGAACGCCGCTATCAGCCACTGCCCAGTTTGGTCCGAGATGAGCTCGGAGAACACCAAGTTTTAGCTATTTAACATCACGTTTCTGCTTCCAGTGTTCCCGCTGGATGATGTCAAGAGGTGAAATATATTCTGCAACAGAGAAAGCAGGAAGTGAAGTTTGCAGCTTTTAGCTTTCTGTAGGTTAAGCAAAGGCATCTTTTCGGAGCTGAAAACTGCAGTGGGGCATCCCCCTCTGAACTGCAGCTTGAGGGGAGCTCAGGGCGCACAGAACCAGCCACGTGCTTCAGACAAGACAAGACAAGACAAGAACCCAACTGTATTTAACTCCATTTCCCAGGAGTTCCTTTTCTGGCTGGACTGACTGGGTCAGCCAGGAGTGCTAGTATCAGAGCCCCAGTCTTTCATAGGGAAGACCTACGGTTCATCTCCACCTCCTTCATGCTGGCACCTGACTGCCAGAGTGATCACAAAAGCCAGAACTGGAATGACATGTAAGGATACGGCCTTTTTCCATAGCCATGTAGTAAAGCCTGAAGTCTAAGGTCTCCATCTGCAGTCAAACTGAAGGAGCAGCTGCCACCGTCTGAAAAGCAGTGTGTCCCAGCCTCACGCTCCACCTGAACTGCACTAAAAGAGTGTAATCACAGGTTGTTATGTAGACCCTGTCCTAATAGCACCCACGACCACCAGACAGTCACCCCCACGACCGCCGGCTACTGAGCCCCCCACGACCGCCGGCTACTGAGTCCCCCCGACCGCCGGCTACTGAGCCCCCCTCCGACCATGGATAAAGAACCAGATCTCAAGATGAATGTAAAAAACCACAGTCTGACAGCACTTGTCTGGGAAGAAACTCCTCATCAGCAGCTGTGGTTGGGACAGCCTCCTTCCTTTGTCCTTCTGTTATTAGGCTCCCACCTTTGCTATTGTTTGCCTGTCAGACCTCTGTCTGGTTCCAGTGGTTTCTGCCTGCTGGCTAGTTAATGTTGCCAGGTGCCAGTCCACCATGGCAGGGGGACGATGGCTCAGTAACTGGGTTACAGCGCTGGGCTGATTAGTTTAAAGTGTTAGTTCAGTAACAGGGGAAGACCGAGCTAAGCAGGACTCAAGTGTCACTCTATAAATGGGGGCCCAAAGGAAGTTCTTTGGGACCCAACTCCAGGACAGAGATCCCAGATCAGCACTGCCAGAACTCACTCTCTGCCAATAGCACCTCGCTGAAACGAGCCCCCTGGCAGGAACTGATCCTGACTGGCCACTAGATTGACTCAAACTACAACGGACTGGTGAGTCTAAGGCCATCTGCAGGGTGTGTGTGCAAGAGAGAATCCATGGGCTGCTCTTCATGTTGTATTTTCAATAAACAGGCTGAATTGCCTTTTTGCTGGAAGAGATCCTGCGTGCTTCTTATAAGCAAAACCCTCAATGGCTGATGCAGTCTGGCTGCCTAGGTCCCACACAGGACATAGAACCACCAATCTCCTTTGGACCCAGTGTCTCTCCCTTTGAACACTCACCTCTGCCAGCCATTTGTCCGGGGCAGGCGAAGTCAGGTCCTTCCTTCACAATGTGCATGGCTGAGCTTGCTCTGGAGAGCTTATGCCTAATCTCAGGCCTTGGGGGAGGTCCAGGTGATTGTCGCTGGTCAGCATACTGCTGCAGCCTAGACCACAAACCGAGCATGCTGCCCCGTGGAGGTAGGTTTCTGACCCACCTCTGCTCTGACAGCCCAGAGCAAATGGGAACTGTGGGGATGTGACACTTCCCAGGGTACCAGATCACCCCACCGGCCTGTAGTCAGAGGGAGCCATGGTTTGCCTGCACCTGCTGTGAAACAGCCAGCCTCTGCCACTGCAAGCCCTGCCTCTCAGGCCACCGCAGGCCTGGCTCCACATGGCTGACCCCACGTCCCCAGGCTGTCCCTCAGGCATGCTGCGCCTCTTGCATGGGATGCTCTCAGAACACCAGAGGCATCATTCCCAAGGTGTCAGGAGGCCCCAGCCATATGAGGCAGCTCAGCACCTCCGCTCTGCTTAGCCCTAGATACGGCTACAGGAGAACCATGAGGAAGGTGGAGCTCTGTCCTTGGTGACGAAGAGGAAGAATTTGGTTCCCTATAAAACGAGCCCAGGCCCCGGGAAGGGTGTCATGATCTTACTAGCAAGACATTCGCCTGTGTCAGTGGTTTTCAGCCTGTCATGCACAGGCCCCAGGGGTCTGCAGGCCATGGCTAAGATTTCCAAAGGGGTCTGTACCAGGGATCTGCAAATGAGGCTGGGGTGAACGCCAGCGCTGTGTCCTACAAGAGCAATGGCCCCGAGTTGTGTGCTCGGCCATTCCAACCAGTTTGGCTGAGATCCCCCTCAGGAGCTGGAGCCCATTGGCAGTGTAGTGAGGCAGGGCAGCCTCCCTCTTCCCCTGAACAGGATCGAGATGCCAGCCCCCCGGCTAGAGGCAGCCTGTCCTCCCAGACTGCGAGACTCACGAGGAACAGCTGCCCCCAACTCACCACCTTGCCCAAAGCGGACCACTCCGGCTGGCTTTGCTTCCTAGGGTGATAGAGCTTAAGGCCAGAGGATGCAGCTTGATCACCGGGTCTGACCCCAGTGTAGCCCAGACGCCAGCCACACCCTGCACCTGCACACAGAGCCTGATGGCGGGAATGCGGCCAAAGCATCACAGCCTCCAAGACACTAGACTGCTATGTGTAAGGACACAGAAGTGAGCCCCGCAGCGTCTTCTGCTTCAGCCCTTGGGGCAGGGAACAAACCGCAGCCAGTGCTGGAGGTTTACTCAAGGCACCAGCCTGCTAGTTAGGGGCCCAAAGCTGGAGGTTCTGTGTTGGGGGTGGGGAGCGAGGCCCCAGCCAGTCCCCGCTCATGCTCAGGAGGAAGCCTGCAACAGGCTAGGGACAGAGAAACTGTGGGCTTGGTGTGGGCCCTCTGAGCAGGCTCATTATTGCAGCTCTTTGAGACACTGGTGAAGGAAGCTGAGGCAGTGGCTGCAGCAACAAGGTGAACCCCCTTCCCCTGCAGAAAGCCCGTATGAGCCTTTCAGCCGCTGGCCGGTGACCTGTGCCAGGGTAACGTGCTGCACGCAAGATCCACAGGGCCACCCTTCCACATGACTGCTCCTCCCAAGAGCAGCCTCCAGAGCCCCATCCGTTACAGTCAGCAGCGACGCTCTGCCTAAGGGCTGAAATGGGACACTACGCTGCCACTCCCAGTCACACGTCCGTAGGACACCGGGGGGCCTTATGTGACCTCGCGGTGGTGCCCGAACGAGGAGGCGAAACGCCACACAAACAGTGTGGCAGGATTACAGCCCCTGCGAGCAGACAGCTTGGCCCCAGGCCATTTATCAGGATAGCTAATCACGTGCAGCTCCCACAGCCCAGAAACGCGGCAGCTTGGAAGGAGCAGCCTTCTCCCTGGGTGCCTCCTCCAGTTTGTCGTTACTGCTGTCAGGTTCGATTTAGAACACAGCGATGGCCAAAAGGAACCACAGAGTCCGTGCTCGACACGCGCCCTTCTGTTCGTCAGCACCACCGATGTGCACCACAGCAGGTGTGGCTTAGTCACATGCTTAGCTCACCCCGGGGTTCCCCAGTTTCGGGCATGGAGCAGCCAGCCAGCCTGGGGTTTGGTCTGACGGGGAAGCTACGGAGACTCAAGCCTTCTTCACTTTCCCGTAGCCCTGCATCCCTCTTCTGAGTACAGCCGGGCGGCACTTCCTGATCTCAGTCTGACTTCTCAGCCTTCCTTGCAGCTCCACACAATAGCCTCCCCTCTCTCCTGCACATCTTTCCCAGAGGCAGGTTTTCGCAGGGAGGGTGTGTGTAGTGAGCTTCGGGGGCCAGTCAAGGGTCCAGTGCTAGCCCATACTGTACTGGGCACCACTGAGGCCCCAGAGGGAGTACTGTGCACTTCAGCAAGAGCAAGGACAAACTGACCAGAGAACAGAGGACAGCAAGAAAACTGACCGGAGTTCAGACAGCCAGGCCCGTGTGGCAGGTTGAAAGCCTGGGCCTGTGGAGTCCTGAGAAAAGCAAACTGAGGAGGGGAAGAGAATAGGCGTCTGACAAGGTGTGGGTGCTCATAAAGAGGGCTGTGTCCAGTGAAGGGAGAAGAGGAAGCAATGGGCGTCAGCTGCAAGGCAGGTTTAGGTCAGATTTTAAGAAAGACTTTCTAATGCTCAGAGCTGGCAAGCCCTGGAACAGGCTTCCAACAGGCTCTAAGCTCCTCATCCCTGGAAGTTTTAAAGACCAAGTTAGAACCAAACACTTGTCAGGGAGAGTCTAGGTCAGGGTCTCAGGCTCATACCCACAGGTAATGTATGGCCAGGCCATATTTGAAACACAGCCTAGGAGTCCCAGCAGCTGTACATGGGGGGTGTCTGTACCTGTCCTTCCAGTCCCACTCCCCATCCCCCAAGGGGTGCAGCCTCAGGGATCTGGAGTGGGGCTGCAGCAGCAGTTGGGCCCCTTGCACTCCTGCGCCAGCCTGAGGCCTTGGCCCTCGGGGATGGGGTGCAGTGGGGAGGGGGAGTTGGTGGGGCAGTGGCAGAAGGGGCAGGGTGTGGGTACAGACACACACAGCAAGGCACTGGGACTGTGTCTACACGTGCCGGCTACTTCGAAGTAGCGGCACTAACTTCGAAATAGCGCCCGTCACGGCTACACACGTTGGGCGCTATTTTGATGTTAACATCGACGTTAAGCGGAGAGACGTCAAAGCCGCTAACCCCATGAGGGGATAGGAATAGCGCCCTACTTCGACGTTCAACGTCGAAGTAGGGACCGTGTAGTCGTTGCGCGTCCCGCAACATCGAAATAGCGGGGTCCTCCATGGCGGCCATCAGCTGAGGGGTTGAGAGACGCTCTCTCTCCAGCCCCTGCGGGGCTCTATGGTCACCGTGTGCAGCAGCCCTTAGCCCAGGGCTTCTGGCTGCTGCTGCTGCAGCTGGGGATCCATGCTGCATGCACAGGGTCTGCAACCAGTTGTCAGCTCTGTGGATCTTGTGTTGTTTAGTGCAACTGTGTCTGGGAGGGGCCCTTTAAGGGAGCGGCTTGCTGTTGAGTCCACCCTGTGACCCTGTCTGCAGCTGTGCCTGGCACCCTTATTTCGATGTGTGCTACTGTGGCTTGTAGACGTTCCCTCGCAGCGCCTATTTTGATGTGGTGCTGCGCAACGTCGATGTTGAACGTCGACGTTGCCAGCCCTGGAGGACGTGTAGACGTTATTCATCTAAATAGCCTATTTCGATGTCACTACATCAAAATAATCTATTTCGATGTAACGTTCACGTGTAGACGTAGCCTGGGACTCCCAGAGTGCCAATATGACCCGTGGACTGTGAGGTTGAGCCCTGGCCTCAGTTATCTAGCCCTGCCTCAGCCCAGGGATGGGCCCTGGTGACCTCTCAAGGGCTCTGCCAGCCCTGCATTTCTAAGGTCTCAGCAGAGCAGGGAGGCAGCACACACCGTCCTGGTGCCACAAGGAGTCATTTCCAGGCTGCTCTCTGAAGCCCTCCTTGGAGAGGGCAGGTTTGCAGCGGCTGCTCTCCAAAGGCCTTTCCGAATGCGGCACACGTGCTGTGACTTGTTTCCCACCCAAGAGAACCCCTGCCTGGCTCACAGTCTGTCCGCTGGCCACAGCACAGCACTCCTCAAGCCTTTCCCAGCTGCGTCTCTGGGAGGTATGAGGAGCAGAGAGGCCCAGTGCAGCCAGGCCCCAAGAGCGGGTCAGGGCAGATACACAGCCACCTACCTGTGGGTAGCCACCCCCTGAGAGCAAGCTGGTCGCTCACTCCTGCCCCCAAGCAATGCCTGGCTACCTCTGGGTCACGGAGAGGTTCCCCGCCTCCCAACGGCCCAAGTGCAAACATCTCTCTGCAGCTCACCTTGGAGCCCCAAGGCATGGCAGGCCGGGGCAAGCTGTACTTTAGGTAAGGCCCAGTGAATCCGTGACAGTTCCTGTGTTACTGATCTAATCCATCGGACATAAGCCATAGGATCCCTTTGACTGCCACAGGATGAATGAAATGGAGACTCAGACTCTCAGCCAAGCTGCAGGGAGCTGTTCTTGGGTCTCCAGCTGAAAAGAGCTGCACTTGCTTCCTTCCAAGAGAACTACGGAAATATAAATCAGCGGTACAGACTGCTGTGCTGTTTGCAGTACAACACCAGTGCCCACACTCCAGAAATTGTACACCAGCCAGCGGGTAAATTATAGCTTGCATTAAGCCACACAAAAGTGAGTGAAGAAGCTAAGCCAGAGCCACCGAATGGGTGAAATTCAGAGTTCAGCATCTGCAGCAAGCCAGAGCAAGGTGCTAGGGAGGGACTCCTGCGATGTCTCGTCCGCTCAGACAGACAGACAGAAGGTAGAATTTCAGCAACAATCCAGAAGTTGCCCCTTTCTGCGGCTGTGGAAATTTGCATGGCCTTTGGCGGTTTCGTTTTCCATGGGGTGTTTTGAAACTGGAGGAGGACATCAGAAAAGGACAGACAACAACAACAAAACTAAACCTGACACAAGTGTCCATGAGCAGTGGCTCTACCAGACCAGTCTCAGACCCTGGCAAACGTTTGGCCTGATCCTTGGCCTTCACAGAGTCCATGTGCCACTGTCGTAATGGCAATGATAAAATGCCTTCCAAACGCTGAGCCTGCTGGACAGCACTGCTGGGCTGGAGTCCTCTCTGTGCGGACAAAGCTCCTCCCCAGGAGGCAGGAACATGCATAGGAATCCCACAGCTACTCCCCACACAAGGCTGAGGACTCATTCTTCCCTCACTTGCCTCCTACCCCAGTACTAAGAGCGCAGGGTAAATGCACAGCCCGGTCTATAACTGCCATTTCGCTGTAACAAAGGCAGAGGAACCACGCTGTGGGGTTCTGGGAAGGAGTGGTACTTGACTGCATGAAAGACTCATTATTCACTAACGATCTGTAATAATCCCCTAGATATTAGCTGAGTGACACTTACTTAACCACATGCGCGCACTGTTTGGGTTCCAAATGGCTCACTCACCTACACAGAGGAAGAACAGGCTGAGGCAAATTTCCAGCAGCTCACAGCTACAAACACCCTTAAAACATGAGTAGTGAAGCGCCGGGTTGTGTAACCCTCCTGCTGGGTGTGTACCTCATTCTCCCCTGCAAGCTCAGTTTTCCACCTGTCAGTCAAGCCAAGCTCGCTGCACACATAAGCACCCTACTTACAGGCCCATCCTTCACTGACACACCAGGCTGCACCCCAAAACAAGGGATGCTCTTACTCAGGGTCACTCGCACCTCTGGCCAATGCCTTGTTTAAGGTGACCAGCCACCCCGTTTTTCCCAGCACAGTACCTTATTTAAGCTGTCCTATGGGCGTCCCAGCTTTTCTAAGAAAATGGGCCAATTGTCCTGTGTTTTGTGGGGCTCTGTTGCCTGGCACCCAGCATCTCATGGCAGCAGCCTCTACTGCCAGCTGCATTGTTCCCTGGTGCCCACACCTGGGGGTCCTCTCCACAGGATGGCTGCCTTGTTCCCTGGCACCCCGTACCTCTATGAAGCAGTGAGGCAGCTCCTCCATGGGGCTGCTGCCCTGTTCCTTGGCCCCCACTGCTGGGAGTGTGTGAAGCCCCTAGTCTCAGCACTCACACCCCTGCCAAGAAGTTGCCAAGCCCCCATCCCCCACTCCCCCTTCATGGGGAAGCTACAGAGCCCCCATCCCCAGTGCCTCACAGTGGGGCAGCAGCCTCCATCTCCAAGAAGCCCTGACATGGGGGAGCATCTGTAATGGAGTTCAGGGATCCTCAAGCTCTGCACCCCATCTGCAGTCAGGAGTGACTCTCACTCAGCAGGAGAACAGCGGATTTATTAGCCAACAGGGCACAGCATCATACAGAGGAGTCAGTACGGCCAGTCCAATTCATTTTGGGGAAAAGAGGCCCCGAAGGGACCCCTGAGCCGGGGCTTCCCTCCCTCCCTCCTTTGCTTCCCCCTCTCTCTCCCAGCCCAGACTCACTGCTTCCCAACTCCCAGTTCCAATTCAAACCCCTCAGGCTCCACCTCCCCCTTTGTCTGCAGTCCAGAGGTGTTACCTGGTTGCCTCGGTTACCCTCAGCAGGAGCCCCACAGCCTCTGTGAGCCCCCCCCCACACTCACAGAGTACCCCCACTACATCACATCTCTCCCCCCTTCCAGACAGAGCCGAGTGGGGTCACTCAGCCAGTGACCTGGGGAAGTTCAGGGCCTCCCCACATGATAGGGCATCGGCTGTACCCTCGGTGCTCCCCTCGATGTGTACCACCTCCATGTCATAATCCCGCAGGAGGTGGCTCCATGTCAGGAGCTCGACATTGGACCCTTTCATGTGATGCAGCCAGGCAAGTGCCATTGATCTGCCTGCTTTGGCCTCCGGTGCACCAGCCACATTCTCAAGTTGGGCAGGCAGAGCCCATACGGCTGCTCCAGCACCAGCAGATCAAACAGTTCCTCTCTGGTCTGGGCCCCTGCCCCATCTGCCCACCAGTCCGTACAGCTGCTCCAGCAAATGTCTGGAATTCCGGCACTGTCCAGTAAATGAAGGTACAAATGTTTTCCACCCTTTGTATTTAGCCATACCTCTAAAATGGTTGTGTGCCTCAGTTTCCCCTTCCATACCACACAACGGTTACATCTACACTTAGATAAATATTTAAAATAGCCATGCTAACGGCCATTTTGAAGAATAGTAATGAGGTGCTGAAATGCATATTCAGCACCTCATTAGCATGCCACCAGCTGTGGCACTTCGAAATTGCCGCTTTTCATGCCTCGTGCAGATGGGGATCCTTTTCTAAAGGACCCCGCCAACTTGAAAATCCCCTTATTCCTATGAGCTGATAGGAATAAGGTGATTTTGAAGTTGGTGGGGTCCTTTTGAAAAGGCCCCCCTGGACGAGCCATGCAGGAGCAAAAAGCGGCAATTTCAAAGTGCTGTGGGTGGTGGCATGCTAATGAGGCGCTGAATATGCATTTCAGCACCTCAGTAGTATTCTTCAAAATGGCCGTTAGCATGGCTGTTTCTAAGATTTCTCTGAGCGTAGACACGGCCGATAGGTTTGGAACATTCCTTCCCATATGAGAGGCTGGAAGCCTAGTTACAGGGAACAATGGTGATATTTCAGAATTACAAACTCCTTCACCACACAAGTCATGCTGATACAATGTCACCACGTCACACTGTTCTCCCCAAACATTCAGCACATGGTACAATTCTACCATCTCTGGACCTAACCAGCTTAGTCACAGAATCACGGGCACATTCTCATGTTCCTCAACTAACATCATATATGCCATCATGTGCCAACAATGCCCAGATGCTTTGGATATGGGACAGACTTCAAGCTTTCTGGCTGTTTCTACACGTTTCTGTTTCTAATAAATGGCCTGAAATATGCTAATGAGACGCGGATGTAAATTCCCAGTGCCTCATTAGCATAAGGTCACATGATCTGGAGCCCAGAAGACACTCTTCCAGACTCCAAAACGGCGTGTAGAAGTGCGGCCCCGAGGGGTCTGCTGGAAGGACGCTCTCCTTCTGGAGGACCCTTTCTCCCGAAAATTTTCCTGCAGACCCCCTGGGGGCCACGCTTCTACACCCCGTTTTGGAGTCCGGAAGAGCATCTTCTGGGCTTCAAATCATGTGACTTTATGCTAATGAGGCACCGCAAATTTATATCCGTGCCTCATTAGCATATTTTGGGCCCTTTATTAGAGACCACACCTTAGAAAAAGAATTAATGGGCATAAAACAGACATTGAAACACTCCTGATTCACAAACCGATGAGCCAGCACTTCAATAGAGTGGGCCATTCCCTTAATGACCTAAAAGTCTGTGTTTTACTGAAAAGGAACTTTCACAGCTTTTGGTAGTAGTACCCTATTGGTTACAGTGGTTAGCATGAGTAACAAGAACAAACTCATTGCAGTTGTACGTTTACGTTGCTCTTTGGTAGACCACAACCTTTGTGTAACATCCTTGAGAATCTGGCATTTTGGGGCTAAATGGTAGAGGCCTTTTTTTGCACCATCAAGTTCTAATCTTCCTCCCTGCCCCAAGGGGAGGAAAACTTATCTCCCTGGGTGTGCCCTCACTTCTAACATTAGCTAGCCTATTGCTGATCCTCAGGAAGACTTCCCCTTCCCAGCCAATCTGAAAATTTGCATACCAGCCTGCTTTCTGAAAGCAGCAGAAATGTAGCACTTTAAAGACTAACAAAACGATTTATTTGGTGATATTGTAATGGGTTTTTCACTGTCAATCCCTTGGATATAATGTCCATCTTTTTGCATTTGGAGAGAAAGATGCTGTCTGTCTGGATCTGAGTGAGTTTTTTCATATAGTTGGTGGATCTCCTTTCCAAACAGCTAAATGTAGCGCCTTGCATGTTGAATAGTTACAGAAAGTTGCTTTGTTTCAGAGAGGTAGCCATGTTAGTCTGTATTTTCGAGAACAACAAGAAGTCCTGTGGCACCTCATAGACTAACATATTTTGGAGCATAAGCTTTCGTGGGCAGAGACCCGCTTCATCAGATGCATGTGGGAGGTTCAGAAGAGTATTTAAAGAGCGGGGTCCCAGTAAAAGGGAGGGCCAGAACTGACAAGGTCCATTCTGTCAGGGTGGAAATGGCCCGTTATCAGTAGTATACATCAAGAGAGGAGAAAAAACAAGTCAGATCAGTCAGGGGGGATGTGGCCCATTGTCAGAGTCTAATGTGGAGGTGAGAACTTCCAGAGCAGAGAAACTGCTTTTGGAAGGGGCTACCCACTCCCAGTCTCTGTTTAATCCTTGGTTGATGGAGTCAAATTTGCAGATGAATTACAGCTCAGAGATTTCTCTCTCCATTTTATTTTGGAAGTGTTTTTGTTGTAGGACTGCTCCTTTTAAATCTGTTACTGAGTGTCCAGGAGACCGAAGTGTTCTTCTACAGGTTTTTGTGTGTTACCGTTCCTGATGTCTGATTTATGTCCATTTATTCTTTTCCATAGAGACTGTCCAATGTAAATTGCAGTGGGGCATTGCTGGCACATGACGGTATATATTATATTAGTAGATGTGCAGGTAGAGGAGCCCCTGATGGTGTGGCTGATGTTAGGTCCTGTGGCGATATCGCTGGTGTAGATACGTGAACAGAGCTGGCAGCGAGGTTTGTTTCAGGGATTGGTTCCAGGTTTAGAGTTACTGTGTTGTGGTCTATAGTTCTTCGTGAGAATTTGTTTAAGGTTGGCAGGCTGGCTGTGGGCAAGGACAGCCCAGCCTCCCAAGGTCTGCGAGAGTGAAGGATCGTTGTCCAGTGACCATCACATACAGCCCCCAGCTAAAGCCTCTCCAATGCATCATCAGTGATCTGCAACCCATCCTGGACAATGATCCTTCACTCTCGCAGATCTTGGGAGGCAGGCCTGTCCTCGCCTACAGACAGCCGCCAACCTTAAACGAATCAGAATCAGAAGTGAAGACTATTACAAGAACACAAGTGTTCCCAGCATCTGGAGATGGGGAATTGCCGGCCTTCTCCTGCAAATGACTTGGGTCAGGACTACACTTCCAGTACGCTGGTCACACCCAGTCACTTGGTTATCACAGGGCTGCTCACATTCCCTGATGGCTTTCACTTTACCTGGACCAACTTCCAAATCCTGAGAAACCTTTACACTGTCTGCTCCGGACCCTTCCAGAGCACAGCCAGTGGTCTCACACTCAGGCAGGTCCTGGCCATCAGGAACTGAGACAAACTTCTCTCCAAACAAACTGCTGCCTTCTACAGACAAGCAATTTTCCTTGCTTCCCTTGCTCCCATTCCCTGCAGTTACCACAGACTGCTCAGGGAAACCTCCAGGGGGAACCCCTTCTTCAGGAGTTCCTTTGAATAACTGACCTCCATTTGGCTTTACAGGGGCCTTGCTCCCTTGAGCGACAAGCAATTCCTTCTGGGCTTCAGCTACAATCAGGTCCAACTCTGGGACCTTACCACCATTTTGAGCCACCCTAGGCTCACGCAAAGAACTTGCTTCCCTGGAAGTAGAAGCACCTTCCTCGCACAAAGGACCAGCGTCATTATCAGGGATGCCACTGCCCATCCCAGGGGCATTCCCATAGCTAGATTCAGAATCACACCTGGGATGCTCTTTCATGGTTCCCTCTCCAGCAGCCACAGGCTGGAGGAGTCTTCCTCAGACAATGGACTAGTGTCCTCACTGGCACCTTTTCAGATGCAGGCTCTGCTCTCTCCCCAGGCTGCCGCTGCTGCTGCTGCTCAACTCAAGACAATTGGAGACATTCTCCTCTGTCTCAGTCCCCTGGGCTGATCTCAGACACGCCCAGCGGTGAGGCAGCTTCTCTCACAGATAACTTGCTATTCCCAGAGGACAAGCTGCTTTCCTGCGCACACACACAGGCACCTTCCTCAGCCCAGGCCTGGAAAACTCTTTGCAGGCCTGTCCTGGCCACTAGGACACAATGGGTTGGAATCACTCCTTCCCTCCTTGAGCTGTGGCAGGCCACTCGGTTCAGAGCTCCATGCAGTCCAGGGTTCCCTGGCCCGATCTGGGCTCACCCCTGCAGGAGTTTCCTTAACTCTCAGCTCTGCCATTGCACATTCATGCTGTCTCTCTCTTTCTCTCAGTTGTTTCCATCCTTTAACCTCAATTCAGTTTCCAGGCGCTGCAGCTTCACAGTAGAGTTGCTGAGCAGGGTTGCAAACTCACAGGCCGATACCTACTGCACTCCTCGATTCCCAGAAGAATCCCTTCGGTGTGTCAGACTCTTTGGGGGTCACATGTTCCCGGGGGGTAGGCCGTAGGCCCCTCCACCTTTTCGGGGCCAATTCCAATGGACTCCCAGGAATAACCCCTCTTTGGGGACCATGACCGCAATTGCTCGGGTTCAGCCACCGGCCCCTCCGCCTCAGAGAACTGCACCTTACTGCCCGTCAGCACACCTGGGTCTCGCTGGCCCCCCTTCTTTCTCCTGTGCCCCAGTCACTTACTCCTGGATGCTCCATCCCCAGGGTGCAGTACATCCCACCTCTACCACCAGTGTAATGGGGTTCAGGGGTCTCCAAGCTGTGCACCTCATCCGTAGGCAGGAGTGACTATCACTCAGCAGGAGAACAGCGGGTTTATTAGCCGACAGGGCACAGCATTGTACAGAGGAGTCAGTACAGCAGGCAGAGACAGCCAGTCCAATCCATTCTGGGTAGAGGAAGCCCCCAGGGACCCCCAAGATGGAGGCCTTGCCCCCTCCTTTGTGTATCTCTCTTCCAGCCCAGAATAGCAGCTTTCCAACTCCCAGTTCCAACTCAAACCCCTCAGGGTCCACCTCCCTCTTTGTCTGCAGTGCAGAGGTGTCACCTGGTTGCCTATGTTACCCTCAGCAAGAGTCCCACACCCTCTGTGAGCCCCCCCCCCCATGTATCCCTCTCACCTCACAGCACCTTGGGAGACGAGTGTCCCATATTTGCCATAGGGCAATGTGCTCACCGGAGCACTGTTGCACAAGACTGCTGCCCGTGACTTCTCTTAGCAACATCCCCCAACACCATCTCCGCTTCCTGAAAGCACTAAACCGGGGAAACCAAGCAGCTTCTGAGAATGGAAAGTCAAAATCCAAAAGGGATTTAAGAAACTAACTTGCTGAAAACACAAAGGAGAAACAGTCTCAGCCCCCTCAGTCTGTGCCTCACCGAAACAAGCAGCCCTGTCGCACCATGCAAACTAACACATTCATTTATTGGGTAATGAGCTCTCATGAGTAAGACCCACTTTATCAGGTTTATCCACACCTGAAAATCTGAAGAAGCGAGTCTTAGCCATGAAAGCTCATTACCCAATAAAGGCATGTGTTACTCTGTCCAGAGCTACAGGACTGCCTGCTTTTACAAAGAAGAAAGTTATTCATTTCCTGTCTGCATGGCCAACCCATGAAGGCAGAGGACAGCCAAAAGCACACACACCAGCAGCTACAAGGGCAGATCCATGCGGCGCAGGGCTGATTGTGGGATCTGTAGGAGTCAGACAGGGTTCTTCATGGCATTTCCACCGAAATCCGATGCTCTGCAAAGCCTGCAGTGTAAGGTACTCCATGCCTGGAAATTCTCTACCCTCATTGGCCAGCAGCAGACTGGCCACAGAATGGAACACAGCGGTGATGGGCAACCTTGGCTAGCAAGTGGGCCGCATGAGTGAGCCTCCTTCCTCTCAGTGGGCTGCACGACTGTTGTAACTAAGACAGTCTCCCAGGACAGGGCAGGTGTGCTAAATGCACCTGTGTACCTACAATTTATGGGCTGTACTGACTGAACCACAGCTGTGCTAGGCTTGGATGCAGAGGCAGTGCCTGGCTCCCACAGTCAGTGTTGTGTGCAATCAGCCTGTGACCTACAGCCACCTCATTTTATGTACAGGGAGGAAAAAACTCAAGCAAACAGAAAGCAGCAGAATCCAGCAACCCTGCGCAGTCGGGAACGGTCAACAAAATGTCTCATGGGCCACACAAAATGCCGATAGGCTCTGATAGCCCACACTGGGATACAAGATAGCCTGGCCCGCAGAGCTCCTGGCTGCAGCACAGTAGGTTGCTTCCCAAGCTGAATCAGAGCACCTCGCCGGGGTCTGTCCATGCAGGGCTTCCCCACCTTTCCAGAAGGTTGGAGGTGAAGCCAAGAACAGCACCAACAGCAGCTCAGTACATAGGGAGTTAAATTCTCTCCACACACACACTGGAAAGGGCCTTTTTCAGACTGAGCTAAAGATGGTTCAAGTCGTTCAGGAAAGGTGGGAGGGGATGGGCAGGGTTGTTTCTGTTAGGATTTGGGAGGGTGGCAGGAGAACACAACCAATGGCAACCCTGGTGAAAGATGCCAATTTTGTCCCTAACATCCTTTCGATGCTAAATTAACAGCCTGGTTCCACTGAGTGGATGGCTCATGGAAAGTGCCAATTTCATGCTCATTGGAAAACACATTTTTATTTTCCTCTCTCTCTGTCAGGAAACTCCACTTATCCCACATTAATAACTTTACCTTTCCAAGGGATGCCAGCTACAGCGCCAATTGGACTGCACTCTTTCTATTCAAGGAGGAGGCTCCTAACCCCCGGCTGGTTGATGCAAGGTTCAGAACTTCTGAACTAAGTAAAGTGCTTGTAACTTCCCCTGCTCAGCACTGGCCAAAGCTTGCAAGGCACAGCTGTTTGGAAGCTAGCACTGGTGGGGGCTCTTCAGCTGGGGTGGGATGGGGGCTCCCCTCAAACTGACAGCACATAGCTGGGAAGCATTTTTCAGGTAGAAAAACTGAGGAAAATCAACAGTGGCTTTTCCTCCTCCTGTAGCGGCTACAGAAAAGCGAGACAAGGGCTCGCTGTGTCCTCCTAGCTCAGCAACTGACTCCTCAACCCACCCACCCGCTCTGGAACGTAGAACTGTGGTGCTCTGTCTTTAGCACCCACAGGCCCCAAAGGAGACTGGTGCCCTGCAGAGCAAACGAGCAAAGCAAGGACAGGCATGGACCCGAGAGCTCCAAGTCTGGGATGATGGAAAGATGCCACAGGTGGTCAGACACAGAAACAAGGGAGGGGCACCTGCAAGGGAGCTGCTCCAGACTCACACCAGTGGAGTGACGGAGAAAGTCTGGCCCCAAGACACCAACATAAGCTTCAAAGCACTTTGCTGTCAAACCTGACAGCAGGCCAGGTCCCTCTCGGCCTACAGAGCAGTATCTGCTTCACTCACCCTCTCTCCTCATCTGACCTGAGGGCAGCCACTCTTGCATAGCTGTGCTTCTGCCCAAGCTTGGCCAAGGGGTGAGCTGCTTCACCAGTAAAGGGCTAGGATGTCGCTGCCAGCCTCGAAGGTGGCGTGCATTAGCTCTGCCAAGTTTGCCATATTCAGCTGCTTCAGGTGAGAGCTCCAGAATCCCCTGCCCCCATCCAGCAGGCCACTTTGGAGAGGGCAACGTGAGACACCCCAGAGCAGGAGGTGAGCAATTCTTTCACTAGAGCAGCAAGAACAGCCATCGATCCCGACTAAACGTGAGGAGAACAGACAAGGATGAGCCCACTGTCTTGGAAATGCTGCCTTCATTTCCAACATCCTTCAGTCAGAAAACCACTGCCACTGGCATGTCCTCTTTAAAACATCAGATCAGTTTTGCTCGCTGGCTGCTGTAGTTATGGCCACGTGACGGAGCTGTAGTTATTCTGCACTGCATGGCCATTGCACTACCTGTGCCATACTATTGATCAGCTGCAGTGGCTGTTTTTACAGAACTCATTAAATATTAAACTTAAATGATGCCAATATTATCCTCGCTGAAAATACACCCTGAAGAAGCTAACAAAATACAGCCACCTTTATTACTTATTTAGGCAGTGCCATCACAGCACCAACATTTGAACTCGAGAAGCGAGTAAGAGAAATGACAGGCACAAAAGCTCTTGTCCAAATGAACGTAACGTGCTTTGCAACAATGCGACATCACGGAAGAAGTTTTGGGCTCCTTAACATGAGGGCCAGCAAGGGCAGGGGCCACGTCCTGAGGAAGGGAGAGGGCCCTACCAGGTTAGGCTGAGCTCTGGCTGAAATTCACACAGCACTTGTGCAAACCATCTTCAGATCTCCTCAGCAAGGGGGCTTGCCATGAGGTGAGCAAAGGGGGCAGGATCCCAGAGTATCCCACTATATACTTAGGAGGCAGGATGATCCTGGAAAATCATCATCCAGGAAAGCAGCTTGTGCACTGGGAATGGCAAGTTGTCTGTGAGAGAAGCTGCCTAATGGTCTTTTCCTCTCACTGCATCCAAGCTGAAAGCGAGTGCCAGGAAATTCCTCCTTGTGACTTGGGCATTTCTACTGCAGCCTGTTGAGGTGCTTTGACCCTGCATCGGGGTGTAGTAAGTGCACAGCCACAATACAATGGGCTGAACAAGACTGCTTTCCTCTGCAAAGCGCTTTGAGATGCATGGAGGAGAGGTGCTCTGTGTTACGGTTACAATAAAGCCGCTCACTCCCATTTGACACATGCTCCAAACTGCCATTTACGTGAACACGCTATATGTGCACCTGGAAAATAACCCAAAGGCTGCCACAGATTCCTTGTAGTTATTTACTTGAAACTACTTCCAGTCCATCCAAAACAGCAGCGAAATAGTGCCAGACTAGACAGATATTAAGTTAGACCTAACTAAATTCATTAGAGGCACCCTTTCTGCGGTTTGCCTGGGAATGAATAAAAATGCACAGTGTGTGGAAGCAGTCAGGAAGACAAGCTTACCTTTTGTTTTGTGCGTTTGGTTTCGGAGGGGAAGGCCCAGAAAAAGAGTAGAAACTGATTTAAAACAACAGCTTTTAAGAAACAAGCGCCCCTCATTTCAAGCAGATGAGGCAGAGAGGAGGCCTTCTGTCCTGCACGGGGTTGCTCACCAAAACTGCCAAGGCTTTGATGCATTTTAATGCAGTGCCTGTTTCTGTGGCATCGCTGGAATAATTCAGAGACATCATAGCCTCTTAACCAGAAGCAACCAGTTCACATCAATACTGAGCCAGATCCCACATCCCTGCAGCATCCAAGCTCCCAAAGAGTGGGATGGGAAGGTTTTCACCCACACTGTCTGCCCTGAAATGTAATTAACAGTCTGATGAAGCCAACCCACAAGGCCCATTGTCACTTGCAACAGATCACTTTGGAAGGATCTGTATTTTCAGCTCTACACAGGGGAGGGAAACCCCATTCTCAACAGCAGCACTGTAAGCACCACATGCAGAGAGCCTCATCTTACCCTCCCCCGGCTGCGTGTGGGAGATGTCACCTACACTGCAAGAGAATTCAGTCTGCACGCCTAGCTAAGTGGAGAGGCCATGCTGACTGTGGCACGCACTAGCTATTGGAAGTCATGTCAGAACCAAAGCTCAGGCCAACTTTCGTTTTGTTGGTCTAAATTGCAATCTGCCCTGCAGAGGTGCCATAGGTGTCTGCAGCAAGACTAGAACAGCTGCAGCAGCTAAAGACACAGCTGCCCCTGTGGATCTGATTACCAGAGACACACATGGGCATCTGTGGCACGCAGTTCCATGAGTGCATATGCAGCACTAAGGATATCTGTGGCAGCGCTCTTTATGATTTGCACCCCCTGCCTCATGGGCTCTGCCTACCACAGCAGAGTCTGCACCTCTGGAGTGAGAGCAAAGGCTACCACGCACCTCTGGGTCCCTGCTTCTGCCCTGGGCACTGCCTGTGGGCAAAGCCAACGTCCAACAAGCCTCTCGGCAGTCTTTGTGATTCTAGTGGGACGACTCCTGGAATCCCAGGAGCTACAGATGGACATGACCTATTGGCTCTCCCAGGCCACCTCTGCAAATACAGGACTCTTCCTTACTGCACCTTTTCCAGCATTTCTTCTGGTTCGTTGGTAGCCCCAGAGAGGCCACTGCTGTTAATAAACTACCTCCTTCCTCATGCATTACAGCAATAACTCCTCTACCTGCGAGGCAGACGACGACACCCCTGGATTTATCTGGGCTGCGAAATTCCTCAGCTCTCCGACCCCTGCAGCATGCTGCCCCAGGCTGACCTCTGGGGTACATGCCACCGCAGCAGAGCAGCACGGAGCAAACGCTGGCCCCTGGCTCGCTGTCTCTTCACTTGCAGCCCCAAAGCCACAGCACAAACTCCTCTCCCTGCTGGAGGGCCTGCAGCACTTCTGATTCCAGCCCAAGCACTCGGACCACCCCGCGCCACACACCGCTCGCCTCCTCGGATGTTCTTAATCTCTCTGTCCTCAGTCACCGTCCCCAGGGTTCCCAACCAGGCTGTGCGGTACATTTCATTCGGGGCTGTTCACCCGCTTCCAGCATCATTTGGGAAAACGTTGATGTCTCCCACCCTGGCAGCTGCCCCAGCGCGGGCAGGTTTCAATGCAGGCTGTGCGAGGCGCAGAGCACCAGCTAGACCGTAACACAAACCGAACCCCATGGACATGCCCGGGCCTCGAAGTTCTCAAAGAGCGTCGGAGCAGCAGCCGCCCGGCCGCAGGAGGAACGCGGGGAAGGGCACCGCTAAGGCAGAAAGGAGATGGGCTCTGGCTGCACCGCACTGGACCCCGCGGCCCAGGTCCTCAGGCAAGTGACCGGCCTGTGCAGCAGAGGGAGCCCTGGCACGGCCCTTCCGGCGGCTGCAGCCAGGTCCCCCGGGGGAAGAGGGTGTCAACGCCGCCCTCCCCGGGGCCCGGGAGGCGGGGACGTGGGGGCTGTGCGGCAAGGGGAGCCCGCACTCACCCACGCTGCGAGCCCCGGCCCTCCGGGCGGCCCCCTCAGCCCCGCGGCTCCAGCGCGGCCTCCCCCGCCTCTGCAGCGCAGCTGGAGGCGGCTCCCGGGCCAGAGCCGGAGGGGAGGGAAAGCCCCGCTCCGGCCGCCGGCAGCGCCGCCTTCCCGGCCCAGCGCTCGGGCACACGGGCGGCTCCCAGCGCCCCACGGCGGGGACGGGGCTCCCGCACCAGCGCGCCCTGCCCAGGGCTGGAGCAGCCGGGGCACCGCACCCCGCCTCGCCCTGCCCGGGGCTCTGCGGGCGCCCCCGCCCCGGGGTGCAGCCACCGCCGCCGGCAGGGCCCAGACAGCCGCCGGGGCGGGGCGGGGCGGGGCAAGTCCCCGGGGACCGGGCGGACGGCGGGGCGGGGGAAGTCCCCGGGGGGCGCGGGGGAAGACCGCGGGGGGGGCGCAGGGCGGGGGAAGTCCCCGGGGGGCGCGGGGCAGGCGGGGGAAGACCGCGGGGGGGGGGGGGGGGCGGAGTGTCCCGCTGCTCGCGGGGCCCCGCTGGGGCGCGCAGCCCGGGAAGGGGGAGCCGAGCCCCGCCCCGCCCCGGCTCTTACCTGGGGCCGGAGCAGCCCGCAGCCGCTGTCCCGGTGGCCGGGCTCCCGGCTCGGGGGCGGGGCGGGCAGGGCGCATGCCTACCGCCGCTCCGGCTCCGGCCCCTCCCGCGGCGGGGCGGGATCCCCCAGCCGTGCCGGGGGCGGGGGCCGGGCTCCCGGGGGCGGGGGCCGGGCTCCCGGGGGCAGCGGCTGCGGGGCTCCGGCCAGTCGCGACCCCGCCGCGGGAGCTGGGAGCCCCGCTTCCCCAGGGGGAGCGCCCGGCCCGGACAGGAAAGGGCTCGCCCGAGGGCGCGCGGGGCCCCCGCTGGCCGGTTGTTGAGCGAGGCTGGAGGCGGCACCCCGCCGGGCCTGGCTCCGGGGCTGCAGTACTTGGGCCGGGGAAAGCCCCAGCGCCTCCCGCCCGAGCGCCTGCGGCAGCCAGCCCTGCCCCGGGCAGAGGGAGGGGTTTGCGGGCTCGACTGCGCGGGAAGCGAGCGGCCGGTGACCTGGACTGGCTGACCCCGGGCCAGCTGCGGCATGGAAGTGCCCCTGACTCCACAGACGCAGCCCCCTTCATAGTCAGGCCCGCGGAAGCCCTGCAGCCTAAGGCAGCCGGCGGCCGCTCCTGGGGCGGGGTTGGCATCAGGGAGTCGAGGCCCCCACTCATCGGCTGGGTCCCACCCCAGCGCCCGCGGTCGGGAATCCGGACACTGGCACAGCGGGCATCCAAGGGTGGTGTCAGCAGCACAGCTGGGCTACAGCATGGCCCCGGGGTTCCTCGGGGCGCTTGGCAGCCGGCCGTTCCCGCGGCTCCTGCAGAGGCAGGGGCTGAGCAGCTCAGGAGCCAGCAGTGGTGTCCAAGTCCTACCCTGGCTTTCCCCAGTGCACGGGAGCTGGAGGTCCTGCCTCTTAGACTTCGTTCGGCCGCACTCCTTCCTGCAGAGGGAGTTGTTCCACTCTGTCCCTGCCAGAGGGAGGCTGCTCGGCCGCCTTACGTGCAGGGAGACGAAAGAAAACTATCACTCCCTCCTGCCTGCACCCGGGGCGGAAGAATCCCAAGCGTTGTTACAGGCTGAGGACCGACTGGCTCAGCAGCAGTACGATGGAAAGGGACCTAGGGGTTATGGTGGCTGAAAGGCTGGATATGAGTAAACAGTGTGCCCTGGTAGCCAAGAAAGCTAACGGCATACTAGGGTGGATTAGGAGGAGCATTTCGAGCAGATCTAGGGAAGTAGTTATTCCCCTCTATTCGGCACTGGTGAGGCCACATCTGGAATAGTGTCCAGTTTGTGGCCCCCCAGTATAAAAAGGATGTGGATGTGCTGGAGCAGGTTCAGCAGAGGGCAACAAAAATGATTAAGGGGCTGGAGCACAAGACCTATGAGGAGAGGCTGAGGGATTTGGGCTTGTTTAGTTTACAGAAGACAAGACTGAAGGCTGCTATTAAATCACCCCTCAACTTCCTGAAGGGGGGCTCTAAAACGGAGGGTGAGAAACTGTTCTCAGTGGTGTCAGATGGCAGAACAAGGAGTAATGGTATAAAGCTGAAGAGGGAGAGGTGTAGGTTAGATATTAGGAAAAACTACTTCACCAGGTGGGTGGTGAAGCTCTGGAATGCGTTGCCTAGGGAGGTGGTGGATTCTCCATCCCTTGAGGTTTTTAAGTGCCAGCTTGACAAGGTCCTGGCTGGGATGATTTAATATCGGGGTTGATCCTACTTGAAGCAGGAGGCTGGACTAGGTGACCTGTTGAGGTCCCTTCCAGCCCTATGATTTCTAGCCACCCTTAAGGACCACTTCCTGGAGCAGTTAGCCCGGAATGCAGAAGGGGACAGGCAGTTACTGATTTGGTTGGAAGTGGAGCACAGAGTGAGGTCCAAGAGGTTAGCAGAGCTTATTCACACAGTAACGGCAACTGTAAAGTAAATATGACAACCTCCTGGGGGAGAAATACCAATGAGACCCACCACATTAGCATTCAAGTCTAAAAGGGGAACACCAAAAAAATGAGGAAGCCCATTAAACAGAAATTAAAGTGTCACCAACCTGCACATTGGATATAAACTGTTTACGTATACACCATAACAGAGGCTCAAACTAAATGTATACACCAAATAAAAAAAACAAACAGTAAGACCACCCAAAATCTGGTAATCAGAAGCCAGAATACATCCTTTAAAAACTGCCTATTAAATTCCAGGGAGGAACATAGAAAGGAACATATAAACTGTGGCAAGTCAAATGCAAAAGTATAACTATGCAGGCTAACAATTATTTGCAGAACAGACAGCAAAAGACAGTAACAGCAACAATTTTTTAAAAATCTATCAGAAGCAGAAAGGCTGCCAGATAATCAGTGGGGCCACTGGACAACTATGTTACCACAGGAGCATTCAGGAAAGACCAGGCAGTTGCAGAGAAGCTAAACTGATTCATTGAGTCAGTATCCTGTGCAGGGAATGTGAAGATTCCTTTGAGGGGACACATCTGGGGAACTTTACAAGATTGAGATACCATTAGGAGGTGGCTAGGGACAACTAAGGGCTGATATGACAGAGATCCATAAAAGTCTGCCAAGTGTGGTGAAAGTGAAAAAACCCTGTTATTTGCCTTTTCACATAAAAAAATTGGGCCGATGGGTGAAGTTAATGGGTTCCAGGGTTAAAACAAACAAGAACTGCTTCACACAACATGCAGCCTTCTACCCTGGTGTGTGCTGCACCAACCCCTTGTAGGGGATGCTGGGATGGCCAGAAGCATGAAAGGGTTCAAAAAAGAACTGGACATGTTCCAGAAGGCGAGCTCCAGCAGTGACTATTCACCAGGATGGCCAGGGACCCAGTCCCATGCTCCAGGTGTCTGTAAAACTCTGACCACCAGAATGGCTGCAACTGGATGACAGGGTGGAGCACTCAATAAATTGCCCTGTTCTGCCCAGTCCCTCTGGGGACCTGACACGGGCCACCTGGACTATGGCTCTGACACTGGATCCTCTTTTTCTGTCTTTCGTGTTTGCAATGTACTAGAAAGGCCAGGCTGACCTTTTAGAGGGTCAATAGGAGGCAGAACGTGTACTTGGAGTTTGATGTTTGGCTTCAGTACAAGCTAAAGCCGTTACTGGTGCTGGCCTGGGGTAATTAGCCTCCATAGCTTGCAGGCTGAATTCCTGTGCAAGATCTCTGCATATTTCAAGGGTATCGCTCTTGGGTGCACACCACAGTGTGGAGAAGCCTTAAGACACATTCTGCCAAGCCCACCAGCTGTCAAAGGCTCAGCAGCTTTACTAGCTTGAGAACAGGGCGAGAGATGTCCTGGACTGAGGGGTGCTCCCCACAACTAGAGAAAACCTCAGGGGATGTCTGCAGTCACCACAGGAGCAGCACTCTCTATTGCCACAGCAGCCGGGAGCTCAGCTTGCAGCTCTCTGGGGCCGGGGAAGGGATTTTCTGAGTGTCTTGTAGCTGTCAGGCTGTATACAAGCCAAAAGCTGCAATAAGGCCCTTTCTCCTTGAGCCTGCTTTCTCTGCCGGCCAAGCAGAGATTCTGAGACAGACACTTGACTGATGAGTCCTGAACATCATTCGAACAAACCAGGGGCTGGTCGCTTGCTGTATGGCTGCTGCCAAAGGGATGCTTCTCCCTTGGCTTTTTGCCAAGCCCAAGGCCAGTGTTCTGATGAATGCGTGACGGTCGCATGCTGCCTCCTGGAGAAGGTTTCTTGGGGTGCTTGCCAGCCCCGTTGCCACACTGTAACAACAAGCCAGTAGGGGTCTCTTTCTTCCACCTAGCTGCTGGGGCAAATGGGGGAGATGCCCAAAGCCTTGAACCTGATCTGCAATCCAAGAACCACTGGTCCCAGGATGCACTATGAACAGGGCTAGTGGAAGCGCACTTATGCCCTTGCTGCTCAGCGCAAGAGGCGCCTACGACCATGCATCCCTCTTGAAGGGGAGACCCTACGTGAGCTGCTGCAGAACTGCATTTTGTATGTGACCTGTCCAGAGCTCAGAGGTGATTCGCCCACGCTCACTGCGTCAGTCCCTGTGTATGCAGCTCACGGAGCTGGGCTTCTCAGAGACAAGGAGCTGCCTCTTCGAAGCTGCCACAGTGCACCGCATTGGCCGTCACGTACCCCGATACGGGGGGGCTGCATTGGCTCCAGGGGATGTGGCTGCTGAGGCAAGCCCATGTGTGTGTACCAAATTTTGACCCCCACCTCCGCCCAAAGTGGATGCTGGACAGGGCTCCCAGCTTTACAAACTCTGGGTGTGCTGCACATTCGGGTGCATCGGACCCAGAGAAAGTCCTGGGGGTGACACCTGGGGCCCACTGACATCAATGCCAATATATCCATTGACACCTCTCGCCCCACATCATGGCCTGGCTCACTGCCTCATCCCGAAGCTGGCAATGTTTTTAAAGCAGACAGGTCTGTGCAGGGGAGTCAAGGTCTGATCATGCGGGTGACATTGAGGGTTTCTTGTCTCCGGTGAGTTCTGCCAAGCTGGGGTCTACTTGCCTCTGACGGTGCCAACCCTGCTGCTTGCAAGGTTCTTGCTCCTCACTCTGCCTCTATGGAAGTGGGCTGGACACAGATGGAAGAAGCGTGTGCTCCCTGCTGGGCCATTGTGGTTCCCGTGCAGCTTGCTCAGAGCTATCGGAGCACCCAGCGCTGTGCTGGATATGTGAAATACCAGCACTTGGATGTCTTGCCCCTTTGATTTTCAGTTTGAATGCTGCAGCCTGTGTTTTTCCAGGCCCCATCATTGTTACTCCTGTAGCTTAAAGCAAAGGAACCAGGCTATGGAATACCTGCCAGATTTATCTGTGGTGTGATTTCATTGCCTTCACTGGAGACGCAGGCCTGGCATGATTTTGTCCCCATGTTTAGATTTACTTTTACCAACAACTGCCTCTTGGTTTACCCTCACTAGCAGATTCTGAAGCACAAAACCTGGTGTACATTGTACACCTGGGAACACTGGTTTCTGCAGGGCTCTTTCCTGCTTTTGCATTATCACCATTATTTACTGATGTCGATTGTTTTGCAGGATCTGTTCCAGAATTGACTTCATTAAATCTGCAGCATCTTGCAGTGTCCATCCCAGGAATCCTGCCTCTAAAGCAAGCTCTCCAGTTGGATCGCTCCTCAAAGCCCAGAAAGAAAGGGTGAGCTTTGGAGTCTGCCTGGAAAATTAGCGAGTCTCTTTAGATGACCGTTTTCCCAAAAGGAGGAACTGTTACATGTGTATCTGGACCCACTCAATATGCAGAGTGATTAACCTCCATACTGCAGCACACAGCTAATTACAGCGTACCAGAACTCTAGTGTCTGCTACACGATCCCCCTTCGCTGCAGCAGCGAGCCGTGCGCAAGTCTTGCCTTAGCTGGTAATCCTCCCTCAGGAGAAGAGCCTTTTAATTTAATATCTCCAGCCCTCTGGAGGGGGCCACGCAGGCTCCTGCCATGCGCCAACCAGCATTTTCTTCACATGCATCGGCAGGGAAACACCGATGTCTCCTAGGATTGCTCACTCGGCTCTGTTCCGTTCCCCAGCGCTGTGTTCCCTGGGCCTGCTCTGAAGCTTGTGGATCTCCTGACCATAGTCCTGGAAAGGCCCTGGCTCTGAGTCGTTAGCAAGCAGCCCTGAGATGCTGCCTCTGGGCGGTTTTCTGTAACCTGCTGTTGTGCTTTATAGGGTCTTGCCTCAGTTTAAAGGCTCCAGTTAGAGTCAACACACGCAAGCTCATGAGGACCCCACACTGCAGGGCTGCACTGTGGGCCAGGACCCTAAGTGGGTCAGGGTGACCCTACAGGAAGCAGGCGAGAGCAGCAGGAATGCAGCCAGGCTCCCAGGTTTGCTCATTCATGCATCAGTAGCACCCACACCAACCTCTCCGTGACCTCAGGCCCTCCCAGGCCCACTATTACATGGGCCTCAACAAACCCTGCGTGGTTCTAGGGCTCAGCCCAGGTAAAACCTCGTGACCTCATTCCAGTGCCTCAAGCCTGCCACGTTCCACTGCATTTATGGAGCGTTTTCATCTCAATCCACTCACCTCAGATGTTTGACCCACATCTCACCCAGCTCGGGACTTACCCCAAGGGTCTTCCACACCCAGGGCTGCAGAGCTACCACCAGGTGCAGGACATAACAGCCAAGCCACTAAATGAACCTGTCCCATCATCATGGGGGGACTGTGGCTGTCCCTGAGACATTCCTTGGGGTTAGGACTAAGGAAACCAGGAGAACAAATAAAAATCAGATCAGACTTGTGTGCTTTATGTGCAGAGCTAAGGGGACCTGGAAAACATGCAAGGGAGCAGCTCTATCTGCAAACAATAAAAAGGTGCAATTTCAGTGTCTCTGCAGGCCCAGGAAGCAGTATTAACTATAGATCTTACAGTGAGAAAACCATAAATACTTCCTCCTTTGTTTGCAGGAGTGATCAATGCTCCAGATATTGGCTGTCATTCAAGAGAATGCCTTGTAATATGCACCCTTCACAGCACTCAAAGTAGTGGAGTTAGTGGAATTGATCCCATGGCTTAACCTGTAAGGAGTCAACATCCCTGAGGGCTCAGCCAGGCCTTACTATTTGTGTGTTGACCTAACTAACCCTTGTGTAAACGGGACAATCACAGTTTACACACCAGCTCAGCTTGTCATATAGATTTGTCTCCTGGTGGTGCTGATAAATACGTTCTGTTTAAGGAAGAGACGCTGCTGTATTGATCTGGAAGGATAGCTGTGCCTTACTGCAGCTGAGTTAAAGGAGCCCCTCCTTTATTTGGCCAGTCTGACAGCATGACTCCATTAGATCAGTGCTGAAATCTTTTCCCTTCCCAGTCATGCTTTGAGCAACATGAAACAATGGTCTGGGATGGCAAAGTGAGTGACCACCATGGAACCTACCGAGTTCTTATAGAGAAAATTGTTCTCAAGCAAACTCACATGATCACCGCAGCCCCTTGTAGAAAGCCAGAGGGTGCCAGTAGGGCAGTTAGGAAACATATGGGTAAACTGTTCAGAGATGAGCAGTGAATTTGAAAATGCTCCTCTCCCACCAAAACTAGGTAAATTTGGAAGATCTCGAGCTAGTCAACACCTTGCTGAAATTACATGTTGAAGTTGAATGGAATTCTGACGGTAGAGATTGATAACTCCACTCTAATGCACTCAGGAGTCCAATATCAAATCACTAGGGAAAAATGCATTTGTCTGGGAGCCCACGAAACCCAGGTTAAGGAAGCCAAAAAGTTGGATGGCAGAGTCTGTCCAACACAAGAGCTGGGCCATAAGAGATGAATGTACGGTACTGTGAGAATACCAAAGCGATATTGGTACATGCTCAACAGGCCATCATGCTGCTGTATTTCCGTGAGCCTAGGTCGTAACTTCAACTCATTCACTTTAATTGGAACATAATTTCTGGATAGTACTGCACCTCAGGGCTGCTGTGTGGCAGTGATTTATTTTTGCTATAGACATTAGCTGAGGATGTGTCAGGCTTTCCTGAATAACCCATACTAGGTATTTATATGGGCCATAAAAATTTGCTATGAGCTGTGACTCAGTGTGCAATTGATGTACTAGTCATTACTACTGTTCATTATTCTGCTATTAGATATCTGTATGTCAACAGCAGGACAGTTCATATCCTTGATCAACAGGACAAAGCAAAATACCCAGGAATTTCTAGGAAAGTATTGTGGACAATGTTGTTTCAGAAGGTGGAGGAAGCAATGAGTTAGACAGATGTCTGAGACACAGTTCTGATGATCAGGGAGGAAGTGGTTGGGAATCTGAAGGTATAAGGGAAGTTGGATGAAACTGATCACAAGATGATGATTTCATGAGTCCAAGGAAAGGCGTCAAAGCACAAGGACAATGGAGTGGGGGAAAAAACTGAGGCTGGGGAGGTGATATTCCATCACTCCTACTTCCAAAGTGAGTCTGATAGAAGACATCACTTCACCTGCCTTGCCGGTCTCATATTTTGCAACTGACATCACTAATAAAACCACATCACTAATAAAAAAGCAGACAAACTCAGAGGTGACAAGATAAAGTCCCAGGGTAAGAGAATCAAAGGGAAAGAGGAGTTCAAAATAGGTGGCAGTTTCTCAAAGATACACTATTAAAGGTGAAAGTCTCTCGATACAAAGGAAAGACAGACAGAATAGTAATGGGCCATGATAGCTTCATTAGGTGCTTGCTCCTTAATAGCCTGCAAATCAAAAAGGAATCCTCTCAAAAGTGGAAATGTGGCAAATTGCTGAAAAGAACAAACAGACAGCAGAAGCGTGTAGGGACAAAATCAGAAAGGCTTCGGCACAAAGTGTGCATCACCCAGCAATGGACATAAGAGAAAATGTGAAGAGGGTCTAAAAATAGTTTAGGAACAAAAGACAGACAAAGGAAAACAGACTCTCTCAGTGGGGAAGGAGAGATATAATGGACATCATCAAGGCAGCTGTGGTGTTTGTGTATTTTACTTCAGTCTTTGCTAAAAAGAACCAACAGTGATGAGGTAGTTCACAAAATTAAGATTAACAAGGATGATGGAATGCACGCCCAAACAGGGAAAGAACAGGCTCAAGAGCATTTTGATAATTAGATGTGTTCAAGTCGGCTAGCCCTGATGAAATCGTTCTAGGGTACCTAAGGAATTAGCTCACGGAATCTCAGAACCTTGAATGATTATCTTTGAGAACTCCTGGGGGATGGGTGAGGCCGCAGAGAACTTAAGAGCTACCACAGCCCCTATCTTTCAAAAGGGGAATAAAGATGACCCAGAAAATTATAGGTCAGCCAATGAAGCTCCTGCACCAAATTCCCAAACCATCATTCTGTAAGCACCTGAAGATAATGGGATTATAAGTAATTGCCAACATGGATTTATCCAGAACAAGTCATGCCAAACCAACCTAAATCCTCCTTTGCCAGGCTTACTGGCCTTGTGGATGTGGGGAAGCTGCAGACATACTTGATTTTAGTTCAGCTTTTGACAGCCCCACATCACAGTCTCATGGACAAACTATGGGAATGGGGTCTAGAAAAAAAAATGGACTATACAGTGGGTGCAAAATTGTGTGAAAGGCCATACCCAAAGAGTAGTCATTGATACAGCAGGGATCTGCTCAAGCTCCACAGCTTGTCGATATTTTCAAGCAGTGACTTGGATAACAGAGTGGTCCGTAATCCTATAAAATTTGCAACACATACTTAGGAATGGAAAAAAATCAAATGCACCCCTACAAACTGGAGACTGGCTAGGGGAGTACTCTGGAAAAGGAGCTGCAGGCCGGAGAGCATTACAAACTAAGCCAGCCACATGAGGCAGTTGCAAAAAAGGCTGATATCTGGGGTGTCTGAATGGGAGAGCTGTTCGTTAAGTGGGGAGGGAACTGCCCCACTCAACTCACCGGTGAGGTCTCAACTGTGGAACTGGGTGCCAACCTTAAGGAATGATCCGGACAAACTGGAGAGAGTCCAGGGAAGAGCAAAGAGGTGCTAAATGGTCAAGAACTAACCTGTGAGGACAACTGTATAACACTGGGCCTATTTGGTCCTTAGAAGACCGAGCAAAGCACTCGCTAGCCATTTTCAAACATGTCAGGGTGATCGAAAGAAGATAGCGATCAACCGTTCTTCACATCCACTGATGGTCAGACAAGTTATCAGCTTGAGCTACAGCCAGGTAGCTCTTAGTCAGATTTTATGGAAAACAGATTTCTAACTCTAAGGTGAGTTACATTCCCAAAGGGAACAGGCTTCCGATGGAGGTTTTAAGAACTGGTTGCAAACTCCTGCCAGGGACAGTGAAGGTTTACAGAAGGGGCGGGCAACCTTTTTTGGGTCAGGGGACACAAGTGAGAAGCAAAAACAAAACAAAAAACCTCACCTCACTGCTGCGGTCCCCAACTATCGGTTATGGTAGAGAGGGTGCAGGAAGCGGCTGAGAACCGGGGCGGGGGGAGGTCTGGACAGGAGGGAGGGGGTGGGTGATCTAGGCCAGAGTGGGGTGCAGGAGTGGACTGGAGGGGGAATCTGGGCAGGAAGGGGATGTAGGCCAGAGTGGGGCACAGGAGTGGGCTGGAGGGGATGCAGGCCAGAGGTGGGGACATAGGTCTAGGTGAGGAAGGGGGCAGGAGGGTTTGGGTGTGGGATCTGGAAGGGAGGAGCAGAAGCAAGGAGGGCAGGGAATCAGGGTGGGTAGGAAGGTGCAGGAAGGGGATGAGATGAGGGTCTGGATAGGAGGGGACACAGCAGCTGTCTGGGCAACAGGGGTGCAGCTTCTCTTTTCAGCTCCCCCAAACATGAATGGCCCTGTGCTCTCTCCCCCAGCTCCCGGGCACTGTCTTCTGGCCAGTCAGAGCAGCAGTAGGAAGCCTCTGCGCAGGCTGCTGAAGCCGCTGCTGCTCGCTCCCTCCCTCTTCTCCCGGCTGGGGGAACAGCAGCGACTGGCAGCTGAGGCCAACACTGCTTCCTGCCCCTTGTCCCCAACACAGCCCACTGTCTGAATCCGGACCGTGGCTTGCCTGATCTGGCCTGCGAGGCTCAGGGCTCCCAACCCCGCACAGGCTGAATTCTACGGACGGGAGCCCTAAGCCTCAGGGTCCAGCTCCAGCCACGCTGTGGTCTAGGGGTTCCCTACCCCTGCCCAAGACACTCAGCATGAAAACTTCTGCACATTTCAGTTAAGCAGCATTTCACATCCGATCCCACGAACACATTAACCCACCCTCACCCTGAAGGGAAATGACTCTAGACCCCACCTTGGAATGATTACTTAGACCACACCCACCGGGTCTGAAAAGAAAAAACATGCCACATGATCTTCTCCAGCTGAAGACTGACCAACTTTATTTAAGTCAGTGCACCGTAAATAACTTAGCTGTGCACATAAACATTACCGAGAGTAGAATGGAATGAATGGAGAGTCCCATACAGTACTGAGCGGCATTAATACTTGAGTATTTTAAACAAGCTTTGGTGTACATATTTGAGGACATACTGTAGATTAACACTGCATTACAAAGAGTCAAGGCCTTGTGTATTCCCTTGCAAACCTTGCTGCCTTCTGTGCAGCCTGGAGTTATCCTACTGAATTGTGTTGGAATCTAACCTTGTAGCGTTTACAGCACATCACATCCAGTTCTGTGTTGCTCCTACATGTGCAACATGCCCTTTACAAAGGGATTGCTGCTGGATTGCAGGACTTGGCCTTTGGGAAATGAGTGGCTGGGGGAGTCGACACAGGCCTCTGGCATGTGGAAGGGCACAGCCGTTTGCCTGGAATCATGGAATGAACAGATTAGACTGGATGTTCCTGCTAAACTGATCAGTAGTTTAACAATGCAAAACTGGAGTTAAGTTGGCATCGGTGCCTTTCGGATTAACATTTAGTTGCGCTGAATGGGGGAAAAGCTCAGATGTCACATTCTTTCCATTTACATGGGAACACACAAACACTCCATCTCAACACTGGAGTTGCAAGCAGAAAAGCTTTCTTTAAAAAAAGTGAACCTATGTTCTGGAATACAATTCTGCAGCAGTGTGTGAATTCTGCATCCATTTGCACAGTACCAGATCAGGGAACACACAGGGCCCCGAGAACACTTCATACAACACTAGTGCGAGGTTTGTTGTATTTGTCCAAGTAAATATTTCTAAGTGGCTATGCATATGTCTAGGTGGCTCTCCCGTAAATGTTTCGGTCCAGCTGAAAGCTCATTGTTGAGTGAGCGGTGGCATCTGCGCCTGCCTTTTTGCTTTCATTTGAAGGTATCTCCCTTTTCCTTCTTCAAAACGCTGCTTCTCTTCTTCAGTTTCTACCTGTTAACCAGAAAAAGCAAAGCCTTGAGTACTATTTCTGTTCTGCTTTCGAGCTGGCTCCCCCCCTCCTGAACCCAAACCCTTCCAGAGCCTGCACCCTGTACCCCAGCCCCTGAACCCTAATCCCCTGCCCCAGCCCAGGGCCTGCACCCAGCACCCAAACTCCAACCCAGAACCTGCACTCCCCCCTCCCTCCCCGCAAGGAGCCATAGGCAGGTTGCGGGGGTGGAACTTGGTCGGTAGCGGTGTTCTGGGCACCACTAAAACTTCTGCAAGCCTGCCATCCCCACATAAAAGCGCTGGAAGCCCTGCGACCTGCCACCCCCTAAGATAAAAGCAGCAGGTGCAGGTCTGTCAAACATTACAGGCAATTCACTTATTTACACGGAAAATGGTTTGTTAAGTGTGTTAGCCAGGGAAACAAATCAATTTTTCAGGCATGTAGAGGAGCTTTTAATTTCTTAGCCAAGCACATGCTGCCAAGTCCCTGATGGGATCACATCTTCATGGCCACTCATTTTATAAATTACAGCATTTGTTACACACCCATGTACGATTTTACATGGTTTGATAACCACTCCACACGACATTTGGCTGCAGGTAACCCTGCTAATGTGATCTGAATGAACAAATTCATTCCACAATTTAGAAAGGCATAAGCAAAACTATGAATGAGGCTGGGTTACTATCAGAGGCTAGCAGCAAGAGAAGGTTACCATTGTATTCTCTCGCATTTACACAGCAGCAGGGTGAACGTTGCACTTCCCAGACAGAGCCAGACAATCCCAGACTGAAGGAACTGCAGCCCAAGGACTTTGGCCTGCAAACCCATATGCTGTACAGGTGTAACAGTAGCTTCATCAACCCACAGGGCCTCCCCAGAGCCCCGCCCGCCTCACTACAGCCATCCTCTTAGGCCCTTACAGACAGGGCCAATCATTTACCATGTCTGCTACTAATTCTCACAGACACTTCTCGGGGCCCAACAAACGGGGTGATGCATAGCGAAAACACCCTCCATGAGCTGGGAGCCGATTGCTTTACTCCCGCATGTTTTAGAGTAAGATGCTATTGGTAGAAAAGACTAGAATGAGCTCTGGAACACAGCGTCAGGCTACAGCGCATCCTTCCTCCCACAGACACCCCAAAGTTGAGGTCGAAGCTGTCGAAGGCTGGGCACCTCCCAGCCAGCGGAGCACGGCAGCTCTTTCGCTAGCTGCGTGGCTCTACTGTGTTTCACACAAGTTGTTTTTTCCAAGTCACTGGTTCTCCCGTGTTCAGCGTTGTCTCTGGGATGGGCATTTTCCTCAGGGGGCTGTCAGGCCCGGCTCGGCTCAGCCCAGCAAACGGGAGCAGAGTGAGGAAGAAGCAGAGCGCTTCTTTACCAGTGACTGAGGAAAAAGCCCCTAAAGCCAGTGCTTTACATCGTCTGCAGCAGCCTGTTCTGGAAAGCCCCTTCACAAGCCCGGCTGGCCTTGTCCCTGATCGACTCAATAGCTTTCCCTAGGCTACACCTCCAGTGCACACTGCTTGCACTGGAATACCTCCCCACTGCAGTGCGCAGCAGGCTAGTGACTCGTGTCAGCCTCTGGCAGGGGGAGGCAGCAGGCAAAGGTTCTGGTGGGGGGGGACGCTGAGCCTTTACACCGCTGTGTCACCCCGAGCGAGCCAGGCCCCCCTCCATCTTCGTTTCCTCGGGTGTGGCAAAGGCTCCAGCAGTAGGACTCCACACAGGTGAAAACAGCAGTGCAGAGGGGCTGACTGGCTTGGCCAGCTGGTGAACTGCCCAGGTAGATACCCACATCCCTCAGGCATGCCCATGATCCACTTGCTTAAGTTGTGCCTTTAAACCAGTGCCAAAAGGCTTCCCCAGGATGTGTCCAGGGTGGGTGCAGCCCAGCAATCAGTGGAAGCCCAGGGTGGAGGCTCGCACGTCTTTGCCAAGCCACAGACTGCTGGCCAAGATGCTGTTCATTGTTCGCTGCGGATTACAAGATTCACCAAGCACCAAGAACAGAGACAAATCGCACAGGCCAAGCGTGCCCCAGCTGAAAAATCTGCACCTGAGCCAGGAAGGTTTCATGCTTAATTGCAAGCAGCAAAGGGGATGATCACAGATCACAACAATTTATTATTATGTATCATTTTGATGCTGTTTTCTAGCCTGCAGAGTAGTAATGTGAATTGCCTGGTGCTTTTGAGGGTTCTCCTGGCTGAATTGTTAGTGTAAGCGTGTTGTAAACAAGGGGAAGCTTTGCCTCACTGAACAGGCAGCGAGAGTACACTAACTGACTGAGCAAGGGCCCTGGGAAAGAGGGGCAGAGAGCAGCCTCTTGTCTGCGTGGGCTTTGCTCTCCATTACAGGCTTTCCTGGCAGTAAGTGGCAAACAAGTAAATAAACGACTAATGCAGCTGAAGTGCTCTGGAGGAGAGCCCTGCTGCATTTGCCAGCAACCCATGTCTACAGCAGCCTGAGAACAAACCCTGACACATCCCTCTTCTCCCGAGCACTGGCCGGGCCGGGCCGGGCCAAGCTGTACTGCCGCAAGGGCAGCTGAACGTGCGTGGCACCATTCTTAATCCAGGTGCCATGTGGTACGAGGTCAGATGCCTGGAAGAACCCAGAGATGCTGTCTCAGCACTCTGCCTTCACCCACCACATCAGGGGTTATTTAAGAATGTCAGGGAAGGGGGACAGAAAAGTGCTCACTTGGTGCATCTAAGGAACAAAGACTCAGGAGAATACTGTGCGGGATCCCACTGGCAAGGCCCTCGGATCTCACAAAGACATGCACCTCCCCTTGAAGGCATATAGCTTAAAGCTGTAAGTAGTAATACGAATGATGGGCCTCTGATACCAGCCCCAATTCCCTCAACTAGCACATGGCAAAAATCAAAGGCAGCGCAGCACACTGGGCAGTTGCCTGGGATAATCAGTTAAAATATAGAATTCTGGCCCACATGGCAGCAAACCAGATTAACTATTAAATTACTGCCCAGAAGAGAGACCTCTGCTCCAGGAGCTGCATCTCACATGGCTGCTCTGGGCAGGCCCAAGAGGAGATGCCAGATGCTAGAAAAATGTTGTGGAAGCTCCAGTGGCAGGAGGATGTTGAATGCAGGGAGGAGCCAGGTGCTGTTAGCTTCCCAGGAGCATCTGCTCTGGAATGAGCACTCTCACTTACTTCATAAAACAGCTGGTTTTTACACCCTGATTATCCTGTCCAGTGACACGAGATCTCAGAAACCTCATGGACCTGTAGAGGGTGGGAGTGCAATTTGTCTAGGGCTGGCTCTGGGGCATAGCAGTAGCGTGGCACATTACCAGGCAAGGAAGTCAGTTCCAGCCAGGAGAAGTAAAGATTCCTAAGCCGTCATAGCCTGGCCTACAGCTACACCCAGTGGAAACTAAGGGCCTGGAAATTCCCAGCGCAGGCTAGCCCAAGGTCTTTGAAGGCATCAGGCCATTTCATTACCATGGTCCAGCCAGGAAAGAGCCCCTCTGCCTTGGCCAGAGTTGCCTGTTCGGCCTCCATGGCGAAGGCCGGAATCTGCCCTGTGGGGAGCAGGAAGCCAGGCCTGCAGCACTCCACATGCCTGTGGCACCCAGGGCTGTTTGACATTATTCGAGTGACTATCAGGCACCACCATGCTGCTGCCTCTCTCGTCACACGGAAAGCAATGGGCGATGAAGTGACACCGCGCAGCCGCCCACACTCCAGCTGGCTCCAGGGGCTCCTTCCCGCCTCCCTACACAGCACACGCTTTGCAGGAGACATTTGGGTGCGGCACGCTAAGGGCAGCTGCAGAGAAAGCAGCGGAGGCGGCTCTGGTCGAGTATGCAGGTGTTTGGTAACCGCACTGCACACCCCGGGGCTCTTCACAGACCAGCTCAGCTGGCTGCCCTCCCTGGGTGTGGCACAATGGAAGAGGATGGGGGCAGGACGGCTCTCACAGCCCTATGCAGAAATCTACAATTCGCAGGCTGTCCAGCCAGAGGGACCGTCAGGACAAGATCGTTTGACGTCCTGAGTGACAGCTACAGCACCACACACTGATTACAGCACCAAGCCCAAATATCAATGGACAGGCTACAGCTCCCTTTAAAGAGCAGCCAGTCTTGACATCCTCCAGGTTGCTGATTTACCACCTCCCTAGGTGATCCGTTCCAATGAGCCTCACGCAAAACCTGTCTCTGCTCTCCAGCTTGTCAAAGGAAGAGATGGAGAAAGAACAGAGCCGCATAGTGACTGAGTGCCAGAGGTGACATCAAAACAGGCGCAGACTCAGCCCCTAGCTACTCAACTAAGCGGCCAGCCAGACTTCCAGCCAAGCAGAGTTGAGGGGTCTAACACAGGGGTGCGCAAGAATTTTCACAAAGGGGCCGCTCCACAAATTTTGGTACTGGTCATGGGCTAGCTCTGGGCCCCCAGTGGGGGCAGGGGGTGGAGAGAGACACTGATGTTGAGTGTGTGCTGCAGTGTATGTGTGACAGTGACTGTCGGGGGCATGTGTGACAGCAATAGGGTGTGTGCGCTGGCTGCTGCTGGGTAAGTTCCTGCAAGAAGCCAACCTCTGTCTCTTTAAGGGATAATTGCTTCTGCTCTGTTATGTCATCGTGTGTCCCCCCATCCCCTGGTTTGCACTCCTGAGTCACTTACCATCCATGCTTCAGACTGGAGCAGCTCTGCCGTGTCTCCTCCTCCCCAGTCCCTGCTCAGCAGAGGCAGGGTACAGGGGCAGGGACACCCTAGCTTCAGCTCTCCCCTCTCCCTGTCTGCACAGCTAGCAGGAGAACCCTAGGAGCTGCTCAGCTACAGATGGAACAAGGTGAAGGGAGGGGCAGCTGAGAACATGCTGCTGGCTGTAAGTGTGCACGCTCTGCTCATCAGTTGGGTGGGCTGGAGAGCCACACAAGCCCATGGCTGATTTTGCCCACCCTTGGTCTAGCGTCTGCTGGTGTTACTGCTTATGAGGGTCCCTTGAGAGTGCTGTAAACACTCCCATCTCTGTGCCAGGACTGGCAGGCAGCATGCTTGGTGCGAGCAGCTGAGTCTGGTCCTGAAGTCTCATCTCCTTTACGATGTTCAGCCTGGCACCACTAGCATATGTAAGACTCACCCATGGTGGAAAACATTGTTCTTACTTTCCGATTGGAAACTTACAAACAAAGCACTTTGACACTGTGCATGGGAAAGGCAAATCTGAGAACATACTCTGATAAGTTGGCATATGAAATAAGTAATGAAGCTCACAATTAGCCAACTCAATAGCCTGTCTGTTTTGGAATTAATGGCTGTCTGGGCTGATCAGGGCTTCCAGCGGTGGGCAGAACAATTTCCTGCAAGCCTGACAGTTACAGACCTCTAATTAGTGAAGTCATGCAGAGAAACCTCACTTGAGTTTATAATGGGAAACATAAGGCGTCTGTGGATCGTAATGAGTGCAATTAAAACTTGTGTCCAGGTTATTTCCAATATTTAATTGAGCAGGGCACACGGGGTAGGCTGAACTCTGCAGTGACTTGCACCTGTGCAAACCCACTGTGTTGGGCAAAAGGCAGGGCAGAATTTGCCCTACAGCTGCAAATATGTATGGTCACAAGGCTCATGAAATGCATAGCAATATTAAGTCTTATGGGGACTTAAGCACACTGGTGATGGGTAGCTGCAGGAAGGGACAGTTTCCAGCTGGCAGCACCTTGCCAAGACCTTTTTGTGAAGCATGCAGTAATACACCCATTCTGTGCAACTTTGAGGTGCCACAGAGCAGCACTGGCCAGTGCATGCCAAATCAATGCCCATTATAGCGATAGAAATCGACATGGCTGCACCTCCTACCAGAACCAGGCCTTATGAGGCAACAGCTCTTGGAAAGATGCTGGAAGTCACCACTACTGAGACCGCTGCACAAACATCCCATCGTGTGTCCTCCCTACTCCATTCCCACTACTTCCCTAAGGTTGGATTCAACTGTTCATATTGGGGACTTCAGAGATAGAGGCTGATCTCATCATAAACCCAGTTCTTAAAATAAAGATGCTCTGTAACTAAATCTCTCATGCCTGTTCAGCAACTCTTTAAACAAAGCAGAACCACGCAAGCAGCCAACGGAGAATATGCTGCTAAAATATCAGCTCCCACAACAAGGAAGTTGCTATTTATATTTCATAAATAGGCTACGGAGCTGAACTTTAAAGCCCAGCAGACCTTTTGCTCCTCTTCTTGTGTTTTGTTAAAGCAGCTCTGCGCTGAGCTCCGCTGCCCTTGGATGAATATGCCAGTCGTTCTATGCAACACTTGTCTGCAGCACACATGGCTCCTAACTGCACCCAGGAAGGGACTAAATCTTCTCCAGCACACTTGCAGTTTAAAGCATTTTGCTTTGCGTATTTCCTGAAAAGGGCTTTGTGCTCTGAGTGGGGCCATTATGAATCGCATCAGCAAACCCACTGGGTAAGCACAGTCGACCTAAACATCTCCTCGGGGACTTGAAGGAGGCACATGCTGCACATTAAACAACCCAAACGCGAGCCCAAAAATCCCAGGTGGTCAGTCTCGACTCTGCGTCATTAATATTTCCTTCCCCAGGTGGTCAGTCTCGATTCTGCGTCGTTGATATTTCCTTCCCCAGGTGGAAAGAGACCAAATATAGGCACAGAGTGAAACATCCCCTTCCCCAAAGCGCTGCTTCCCAAAGCCGTCCACAAAGGGCTTAAGGAGTGCATGGCTCACATGCAGGCCTTTGCAGGGGGCGTAATTCCAGCTACTAGCCAAGGATAATGTCTGCGGAGGAGTCTGTGCCAGGAATGGACATCATGGACCCCCAAAACTAATTCTGGCACTCAGTGACAGACACACAGACAGGGTCCCTCTAATTTCTGCCAGCCGTGGGCAGAATAATTTTTGTTCTGTGCACCAAGGCATGTGCAGATGTGCACCACCCATAGAAAACCAGGCAGGTGGCTGTGGGCACTGCACTAATCAGCTGGGCACCGCCTGAATCTCTCCTGTGCAGCTGCCCAAGCACTCAGCTCACAGGGAAGGCTACACGCAGGCGCTCTGCCAGCCAGGAAGCGGGGCCAGTAATACAGCTCAGCTGCACACAGTTGGTCTTGTGATCGGGTCAGATAATGGCTGTAAAGGTCCACAAATGCCAAACATGAGCTTAACAACGATTGCATTTGCCATGGGTTTGAGATGCCTGGGGAAGAGAAGGAAGGAAGGAGTTTCCCAAAATGCTCAGTGCTCCTTAGTCTGCAGCATTCTAAGCAGCCTGTTGGAGACTCCTCTGCAGCACCATGGTACTAGTCAACAGGTGTAGAGAGAGCAGCTTGACAGACAATGGCAAACACGCCCCAGTGAAGACGGACAGTGCCTGAACTTCCACAGTCGGTATAAAAATATCTCCCCGGGGGAGCCCACTGCAAGTGGCTGAGAGAGAAGGCCAGCCCCCTTGGGCACCACGCTGATGGGCAGAACACAACACAAACAAACGGCCTCTTTGCAATGCTGCGGGACAGGCTCATTAGAGCCGGCTGTGCCTCTGTACAGCCTCACAAGCTTCACGTGCCCTAGCTGGTGGGTTGTGTGTGACTACAGCTGCTCAGGTCATTAGCAGAAAAGGGTTGCGGCCAACAAGTCTACCAAGATTCTAACTGTCTGGAAGACCAAGCAGCCAAAACTCCAGCTTAGGGCAGATGTTCACACGCACCTCTGGTGTGTGTTTCGATATCAGACACCATGAGCTCCCACCTCAAGTCTCCTCTCACTGGAGTTACTCACACCTGACTTACACATTCCAATCAAGCTTCCCCAGGTCTGGAGAGTTTTACACCCCCAGAGACAGGATTTTAACATGCAAGCACCATGCCAGAAAGATTTCATTTTTAACTCAGCTGGAGAAACCGCTCTCAGATGCACTCAGAAAGAGCTGGCTGATACAGAGCCTCACACAGCCGCTTTCTTCAACATCTAACAAGAGCTTCACCTTTGTGCTTCACCACTGGGGCTGACGGTGTCAATATATATTAAGGTTCCCATTGGCAAGGGCTGTCTGGATAGGGTTGCTGCTACCAAGAGGGTGATCCTGCTTCATATGCCTCTGTTACTCAGCATTTGGGAATCCAGAGTTCAGGCCAGGTGAATGTGTTGCTATCATACCAGTCAACTACACTTTTTCAGCTGAGTGGCGGAAGGGCCAACTATTAAAACTGAACTCTAAACAGCTGTAGTTAAATCAGAGGTAAAGAGATGGAAGACGAGATCTAGTGGGGTGGGGGAAGTTGACCTCTTTTACAACCCATGAAATATGCAACAGGAACTTGAAGGGGGAGATCATTTAGACAACATCCAAAAGAGCATAGGAATCTCTCTGGGTGTTGATACCAGCAGCAGTATTATGCTCAAGGTAGCACAGAGCAAATGAGCAGCTTGTGATGTCAAAAAGTTATTAAGTTCCTCGCAGGTTCAAGGGAAACATTCACACAAAGTAGCTCATTTCTTTCTAGTGACATTTGCATTGCTTCAATTATTCAGCAGTTTGAAAAAGAATTAGAGTTTAATTTCAGCTAAAGACGGTAGCCAGAACAATGCAAATGGCCAAAGCAAATACGCGAGTGCCACTCTCTACTGCGCAGCAGAGGGGATTTTTGCAGCCCATTAAGATGCAACAGGCAGAGCTGGCAGTAGACTTGACCTTGTATGTGGAGATGGGGGGAAGAGGTGAGCTCTAGGTCCCCCAAAAGGGGCAGGACCTCAGGCAGAAGGGGTGGGGTAAGGACAAGCCCTCAGCATTGTCTGGACCACGCCTCATTTCCTCCAGCTAGCTCAGCTGAGCCTGGATCACACCACCCAGAGCTCTGGAGGCAACTGAAAGGGCCCACAGCTCTTGGTGCTGCTGCTACCACAGTAGCAGCCCAGAGCCCCTGACCCTAGGGCAGCTGCCCCCCCCCCATCGGGGGCCCTGCAACAAGGTCAATTCTCCCCTTTCCACACGCTACTTTTCACCAGTGGAACGCCACGGAAGTCGGCGGTGACAACCTCACGGTTCATTGGTTGAGCCATACAGACCTCCACTCTCTAAACCTGGAGAAGTTAAACGTGCGCTTACTGCACTTTGAGGAGGCAAATGGAGGACGGCAGGATGTCTCACGCCCAGACTCCCGAGCACGTCTGGACTTCTATAAACTCTGGATTCCAAGACACTGCAATGAATTCTTCACTCTTTCTATAATCCTGTCCTCAGGAAGGAAGGGAGGGATCACTGGAGGAATTTGTGCAGCTGACCAGGCTATAAACACGTATTGCTTCATACTCTCTCTACCTCTCTGGTGCCTGACTGTACAAGAGCCACAACACTCAGGACCTGGTACAGGTGACTCAGCTGTAATAGATGGTGCAATACCTGAAACAGACAGCGACTCTGGCTGTACCTTGAGAAGATGCCCTGCAAGGCACAGACTAGGAAACGCCTGCCTTTGACTGCACGCTGGCGTAACTCCATTTGTGCTAACAGATTTGCATCGGATTTAAGAAAACGTAAGCCACGACCAGACCCTCCGATCATTTCATAGCAAAGTTTGTTTGCCATCACTAACCCGCAGCTTTTCAAACGTTTTCTTGTCTCCATCGGGATATTCCACCCCCTGCCAGAAGTTCCAGTGGTTGAAGGGCTGCCAGCCCCACTGACCGAGGAGTGCTGGTGCAGAAGTACGTCTTGTGTCCTCACTTGGGAACCTGCTTTCACTTGCCACTGGAGCCTTTCCCGTCAAGCCCAGAGATGGTCAGTAGGTAAATGCAGTGATGTAACAAGCACCACCAAGACACACACCTTATGGGAATGGAAATTCCTACCAGCACCAGATGCTTTGTCCAAAATCATCTGTAATCACAGACCAGGTAATGCAAGGCCCATCCAACTGATACAGGTTCCTAATAAACCTGGGCCCAGCTCCTCCAGGATTTCTGGCTGCACCCTATGCTAGTGGGAGCAGGGGTGATTGAAACCAGCCTCAAACTATAACATACTGCAGTCACTCCGCTCCCCACTCCAGGACCCCTCTAGACTAAAAGCTCTCGGCCACACAGCAGAACCCTCATGGTAAAGAAAAACTCAGGAATCCCGATCAAGCTGCTTTCTAGGCAATGCAAAGAGGCTGGAATGTATCACGCCAGCTGGCCCTGCTCTGCAGCGTAACCTCATCATGGAGGCATTAGGAAATCTTGTTAAGTCCAATCGTTTCTGGGGTCTAACCAAAGAGTCCTGCAGACTTAAAACCAGTGGGCAGAAATACCTAACAACTCAAACCCAATGAGAAACGACTGATACGGGAAACAAACAAGCAATAGGACGGGCCAGGCCCCTGGAATCCTGCAGATACCATCCTGCTATGGAAATTAAGGCCTCCTGTACCAACCACTTTCTTGGTGTCTCTATGGTAACATGTGGGACTGTAGGTGTGAAATAAAACCCTCATGTTCCAGTTAGTAATCCGGGGGGCCACTAGGGACACTTGTTGATTGAAGAATAACAAGGGGCAAATCTAACCCCGATGCCTATTTCCAGGCCTCCCCATTTCTGGGTCTCTCTCCTTGGATGGTGGAGAGGCGGTAGGAAAAGATCACCTGCTTCTCATGAGCGAGCTGCACAATTTTTCTTCAGCTCAGAGGAAAGCTGTTTTTCCAAATCCAATAGCTTCTCTGCAGTTGCATTTGAACAGTAAATAAGAGACTCCCTGCCAATGTAAAATCCCACTGAGGGCGAAAAAAAATCACAAAATGATTCTCCTGTCCCCATCACAGTAACTACCACCTGACAGCATCAGCCCCAGCTGGTCTGGAGTGACTGTTCCGTCTGGGACAGAAGAGAAGGTCAGTGAATCCTAGGGGAGAACGGAGTTTGATGGATTCCTCTCTCCCCACCAGTTTGACAGCTAAATTAAGGCTTCATTCATCTTTAACCAGAATGTTACAGGCTCCAAGTACAGTACCCTTAAGGTAACAAACCCTCTTAAAATACCACACCCACAATCAAGGCTCTCCCTGTTAACGTTTCTCCTCTGCTCTGCAGAGAATACCAGCTCCCGCACGCACCAGACCACGTGTACCCAAGGTAGGCCAAGATGGTCGCTAAGTGTTTGTGTACGTTTACAGACTGTAGCAGAACAGCTACACAGGCTGAAGTGCCCAGTGAAGACACTCCCTATGCTGAGGGAAGGGCTTCCCTCACAGTGCAGCTACTCCAGCTCCCCAAAAGGTGATGAGTCCCTCTGTCGCCAGAGTGCTGTCTCCACTAGGAGTTTGGTCAGGAAAACTGCAACACTCATTGTTATGCTGCCACAAGTCTCCAGCCTGGTCCAAGCCAGAGCATGAAGATTGAGGACAGTGGGCTGACCGGGAAGCCTCCTGACAGAGAAGGGGTGGCCAGCACACTGCATCTGGTGCTATGTGGGGTTCTGACCATTTCTGAGCGAGGTCCCTGCAGCAGCATCCCGAGAGGGAGAAGAACCTCAGAGGCTGGGACATTCTCAGAGTGTATCAAACTGTGGGCCGACATCACTTGACCACACAGGCCGCTGGAAAGAAAACTGGCAGAGGCAGGTCAAGCTTCAGACTCTTGATTTGAATGGCCAGCTTCCCGCATGATGCCCAAGTTCTGCCTTAAGGAAACAGTGGCCCCCTACAGCAATGGCACAATTCAGAAAAAACAGGATTCCAACACTAGAAAGATGTCCTGATAAGCCAAGAAAGGCTGGCCGTGGGCAGCTCTGCCAGGTACTGCACCTCTCCCAAGCAGTGAAGAGTTGCAGGTGCCATTCAAAAAACTGGGCAGAAACAGCAGGCGCCAGATTCGCTCAGTGCTAAGATACTTCAAAATCTAGTTTCCTAGTGACTGCAGCAGCCTCTTGCGTATGCCAGGAAAGACACAACCATTCAACTGGCAGTTTATAAAGCACTGATTAATGCGAAGTGCCCCATTCCACCTGCTCTTGCATGGTTTGCTGCCACCATCAATGGTACTTCTGTCATTAAGTAACAACAGGCCTGACAAATACCTTTGCAGATGTGCTACAGACTAAGTAACAACAAAGGCTACTAGGACATACTTCTCCCAATTAACTCCCCCGTAAACTCTTGATTGGAGACTAACTTCTTTCGCTGCCACCTCTCCCTTTCACTGCGCACGACTGCTGCACCTCAAGGGCAAGAGGCATGACGGGAAGCGGTGTCACAAGCCAGGCTGTGGCTGACAGTCAGTTCCCCAGCTCTGTTCACAAATGCAGTCTCTGCGCATCTCTTGCTTTGTGGTGCCTAGCGATCCAACCTGAACCTCGGTGAGCGTGGCTGGCTCCGGACAAATCCAGCCAAGACAAAAGTGATGTTTGGTGTCACAGGAGACCAGTGTTTCAACACCAGGCAAGAATCATTCCGTAGCCAACCAACCCCAGTGGGTCCCCAGCTGCAAGCGATGGTATAGTAACCAAGTTATCAGGTGAGATGGTAGGTTCATTGCTTCTGGTTTGTTGTTTATCTGAAATACAAAGAGACTGTAGGGACCCTATGAAAAATAGCCCAGAAGTGGATTTGTTATGGGCCCTCCATGGTATGTGACAACAGGTATAACCAGAGACCCTTGTGGTCTGTCAATATTCAGCTTCCACTCCAAGATAGCATAGACAGCCCCAGCTACTGGGACATAAAAGCTTCTTCCTTGCAATACATTAAAAATGTACACAGCAGGCAAATACAGGTGTGTGAAATATAACTGCAACTCTGATGGCTAAGGTTATAATTAACCAACAAAGTGATTTCAAGGCTGGCAGACGGGGGGTGAGGGGAAATCTGCACAGTATAAAATATTAAATCAAGAAATAACTCCATGTCAGCAGTTCTGCACTACATGTCAGGAGAGCTAAAAATACACAAGGAAGCTGAAGCAGATTCAAAGGAGTGAATGGGCAAGGGAAAGCATCAGGCTCAGCGAGGGGATGAGCCACTGATTGGGAGGGTCCAGGGTGCAGTTTCCTCTCTCCATTCATACATTACATGCCCTACATGAGCCTTGATAACTAACAAGGAAGGCGAGCGAGTGAAGCTTAAGTCAACAGATTGTTTCTCGATGCAGAAGAGAGAAGACCATTGATATCTAACTCCATACGTTTTGAAGGTTGGCAAGGCTTGCTTTTGAAACACTTATTTATGCTTCTATTTTTCTGCTGAATAATTGAAGGAAAGATCTTGTTAGACAACAAACCCCAAAGTATGGCACATGAAAAGCTGACGCCTGTAAGCTATTCAGTTGTTAATGAACAAAAAAGACACTTGTAACCTCTGAAGCAAGAAATTGAATATTTGTTTTTAGGAAAGATCTCTATGCACGCACAGTTTAAAGGCTGTGTGTTTGTTAAGTGCTTACGAAAGACAAAACCTCCCAACAGCATTTCAAGGCAAAGGAAGAGTCATGGCCACTTCTAAAACACTTTCTGCTGCTGCAGGAGCTGTTACACTCAGTAGCGACCCTCCAAGGAGGGGGGAAAAAACCCAACATTCTGCAAAGGTATTTTGGACTTTGCTCCCCATACTTTGGGTTAGGGCCCTGCCACCACTGTGCCGCTGCTGTTCTGCTATCTATCAGTGAGGTGCAGGAGCAGAGAGGCAGAAATTCAGGTACAGGTGAGATTTCCTCAAACTGCACATGGGAAAAAGTTTACCTTTCCCTGCGACTCAGAGGGAGTTTGCCTGCTCCGTATCTAGAAAGCAATCAGCAATAATGAGGAGAGAACACAGGGAAGGAAGAATGTAGGACAAAAATGCAACATGCGGATGTGATGTGGCAAGTGATGTCCTGAACTCACTCAGTGACTGCTCCCTGAAGAAAAGCAACAGAGATGCTACTGGCTCAGTCCTGGTGCCCCCTCCAGATGAGCTCAATTACGCAGCATGCTGGGGACAATTATTCACTTGCCCTGTAGGGTAGCATTCTCTGCCACACCAGTAATGGCAATTTTAATCAGTAGCCCACTAACGTAATTAACAGATCAGACAGAGACACGACGGTATCAAAGCTAAACGAATCGGTTGCTGCAGGGCAGAAATGCAGCACGGGACAGTGAGCGTGGGACAGCAGCCAGACTCTGGTAAATTCACATGCTAGCAAGTAACTCACATTTGCAGACCTAAGGCAGGCAGGCAGGGGTAACAATTAGGGTGGAGGGAAAGTCACCTGTGAATAGCCCCTCTTTCACCTTGCTGTCCTGGAGCTCCAGAAGCTCCCCACCTTGGAGGGGGATGCTGGGCAACTGCCTGAGGTTGGGCATGAGATCCCCTTCCAGGGGGATCAGACCAAGCACAGAAACAGCAAACAACCTCACACACTGCAGACTCAGCTTTGGGGACGTGCACGGTTTTGGCCTGGCTTCCCTTTGCATGGAGCTCAAGGCAGGGCTGTTGCCTTCTGCCTCTCCTGGGCAGCCAGATATCACAGTGACAGTTGAGCCGTCTGCCGGGACGTTTTTCTAGTGTACTTGGTAGGTTTGCTAGCAATCACCCTGCTCTGCAGGCCAGTTAGCCACAGCTGAATAAATGGCTCCAAAAGCAGTCACAGCCGCTAGCTGATCTCCTGCGTTAATTTGCAATAGCTCTACAGGTGAAGATGGAGAAGTGCCAGAAAAGTGCTCTGGGCTTTCGAGCAGATCTGCTCACTCAGGTACAGATGCAAGTCTGACAAGATGAGCTAAGAGCAGGAAACATGAAGCCACTATCATGCGGGCCCCATCATCCATAACACCATGACTCCCTTGTAAATTGGCTCTGTCTGGGCAAAGGAATAACCCAACCGCCCTTTTCAGGGCTACAAGGCAGGAGTGAGACCTTACAATGAATTGCTCCTGTGCTGCTCCATGACCCAGTGCCTCACATTACCCAGCAAAAAGGCTGGTATCTTTAAAAGACGACTCCTTACCACCAGCTGTGGAACAGGTAGCGTCTTCCCCTCCTTGCTCAGGGATACATAGGTGAAGAACGCACTGGCAGCTCGATATCGTTCTTTAGGTTCATCAACAAAAGGGTCAGCATCCACAAAAACCTCGATCTCCATGGATTTATTGCTTGTGAAGGTCATGCGCCCAGAAATAGTGATGACACAACCTGCAAAACACAGATGGCTTGGTTAATCAGCGGTTCCTATGGTGGCAGCTGGAAACGAGCCATGCATTATTTAGACTGCTAAAGCACTACACTGCTAAATGGGCTAACAGGCGGGTTCAGAGCAATTTAAAGGCAAGATTGATTTTTTTGTTAGGCAACAAAGAGGAACAAGAGGCCTTGGAATGTTTCTTGCCAACTGTGGATTTTGTTTCCCTTTCTCTGGTTAAGAGAATTTCTACACTCCATGGTGGCAACAGGCAGCTGAGAAGAGTAACAGGCAGGCAAAAACCAATCTCCATCTGGAATGTCTGCAAACAAATGCCCGTCAGCACAGACTATGGCATCCTTTAGAGGTGTCAGCAATACGAACCTCCGGTATGCAACATCAAATGACAGACTCTCACTGTGCACGAGATACTGGTGGCAGCTCACACACCCAGGAGCATTCTCCCATCCATCTCTCAGGCCCAACGTGTCTGCTGCACACTGCAGAAGAGCAACACAATGCCAGGGCAGGAAATGAGGAATACGAGTTACAGTGGAGGTACTGGAGGAATACAGGGAGGCAAAATAGCTGGCATCTGATTACATCTGGGCCACTTCAGGTTTTGTGTGGGCAGTGCCACAGCAGCACCACAAGAGCAGCAGTTTGGTTGGTATCTTTGTGGCACAGCACTGCTTCCTCAGCCTATGCTGGGGACAGGACTCAGAGGTAAGAGACAGGAAAGCGAGGCACAGGCTCACAACACGAAGTCCAGCTCTGAGCTCCATCCATGACCACAGTGCCTGAGGTCCGGCTCTACCAGTCGAAAGAGGAGATGAAGCGTTTGCATACCAGGACTCTGGCTGGACATCCCTACACACTATTCCAGCAATGAGCATGCCCACAAGGGCAGCTCTCAGGGGCACAGGGACAGGCCAGAAATCTTCTTATCCCACCCTCCCACTCATACACGTTCCACATGAGGGAAGTTCCTGAAAATCGCTTCAAAACTTAACAGGCAGAGTCTGTGACAGCCTCAGGAGACGGCCTCCATGAGCTATGTAGATAAAATGCACGAGTTGTAACTAAAGGTTCGCAGCAGATGGGTCTCCCAGAAAAGCTCCCCCAGAATCCGAAATCAGTGTTGCAGTGAGGAGTACCTGCTTTAGCCTCTTGATAGCCCCAACTCCTCGCTTACCTACCGCTCACTCCCTTCACAGTTTTGATAAGTAATGTTCTCTTGGAAGCAAGAGGCCACTTTTCTTTCAGCACAGCAAGTCTTTGTCTAACCCCTTCCTCACACAGAAGAGCCGATGCAGGTCACGACTAGCAATTTAGGAGACAAATAGTTAAAATGGATTTTCTGCACATCTGCTACGGATAAATTCACCTAATCAGTTTTGACATTTAAAAGAAAACACAGCCGGCTCCCCACGCTAATCATTGCCATTATCTATCATTTCAAACCTACTCCCTGAGATGAATAAGCAGAAATGGATTCCAATATATTTCACTGATAATGGAAGCAAATAAGGTCAAACTCCACAATGAAGACAATCACATTTTCCCAGAACTGTTCCAGAGCAGCAGAATACAGATCAGGCTGCGGTAACATAACCTAAATAGCTCTGGTGCTAATTTGGCCATATTAAAAAAAAAAAACATCTTGCAGGTCAGTTGTATTAGACTCGCTTTCTGGACTATGGGGACCCTGTCTTAGCTTCTCTGTTCTCCTGAACTCTGAACTCCATTACATCCTGGCACTGTCACATTTTTGTGCACGACTTGAGACCAAGCGAAGGCAGGAACTGCCATATTAGAGCAGGTCAGCAGTCCGTAAAACCAGGATCCCTCCACCCCTCACAGGCAGCAGCTAATGCCTCAGAGGAAGCCAGATCCAAAGCCAAAACCATGCTGTGATTTGCATGGTGGATCAAGCCAATTTTCTGACAAACCCTATAGGGAGAGCACATTGGTACATTGCACTGCTCCCTCTTTCTTGAGGTCTGAGGTTCGGAGAAGGACAGAGTAGCTTCAAGGTAATCCTAACCAGGAAGGGGAAGCTGTGTGAGGGTGGACATCCACAGCCTGCAACCACACGTCCCCTATCTAAAGGGAGAAAGTCATCCTGCTTAAATCAAACCATTGCAAGGTATGCAGTCCAATGCAGCAGCATTGCAGATATCAAAGAACCAAAGCAACACTCAGAACACTTCACAAGGGAACAGGGACAATGCTTCCGGCACGTCCGACCCTTTCCCTACCGTACCATGACGGGGTATGCACAAATTGCCGCTTCACTTTCTATCACACGAAGGTGCCCGAGTGATTGCTAAATCACTCAGGTGTTGATGAAGCGCTTATTGTACCTATAATGATGAACTACCCACCCCATTACAGAGTTAAAGCAACCCACCAGCATGGAGACTCACACACACTGACATGCAGAAGAGAATATTTCACTCTCAATATATGTCACTAACATTGGTGTCATTAGGGATTTACACTCACTGCATTTTTGGTAGGATGCTACAGTTACAAAGGCGGCGAACTTTGCTTTCTCAAAGTGCCAATCACCCCAAGATGTCTGACATCAAACAAGTCCTGACAACAGCTAACCAAACCCTCTCAGGGGGAGAGAATCACAAAGGTAGATTTAAGTATTTGCTGCTTAAAATGAGCACAGGGGTTGGTAAAGTTAGAGGTGTCTGGAGCTGCTGAATGATGCCAACATTTAACATAACTGACTACCAGACAGTTCAAGACTGCCTGTATTCCTTGGCCAAGACTGCAAGTAGTTTTAGGAGATTGTGCACCTTGAAACAATCCATCAGTTTGCACAATCACACATAGGTTGTTTTGATGGAAATGTGGGACTCCTCTAAAAATAACGTTACTAAAAATGGTAATAAATTATTCCAAAGGAATTGCAGAATGCCTGTGATCTCACATTGGAGCTAAACAACAAAGGACACATACAAAGCCATGGAATTTAGTGCTTATTGCCTGTAGGGAATGTATCACAGACCTCACCACCTTCCATCTCAGTGCAAGGTGCATGTCAATTGTCTTTCAGACACGTTCTGTGCTTATGAAGTTGAACACTGAGCTGAAGCCCTGGCAGTACAAAGCCCTCCACTGCACATGCAATTCTCCCCGAGGGAACTCAGAGAAAGGCCACCTCACGTGCCACTTTAGCCATGATGCGTGATGAGCTCCTGGGGACTCTCAGATTTATTAAAGCAAACGTTTGAAATCAAGTTCCCACTACACAGGTTGAAGGGAAAGGACCTGTTCACCTGGGGGCAAGCTCTGGTCACCTTAAACCCCAAGTCCTGGTTACAAAATCCGCAGCATACCCAATGAGCATTGTCCCTGAGTAGGATGCACGAGCTTTAAGTGGCAGGGAATAAGCATTTGCGGGTACCCCCCCCCACGGGAAGTGCAAGAGAGACGGGGGCGGGGGGGGGGATATACTATACTGATGAGGTGGCTATAGGATGTAATGGAACAGAGGTACTCCGCCAGCAGCTCTACCAACGTACACCAGGAAAAGCAGCAGCAGCTGAAGCCAGGAAGCTCCTCTTCTAAATGACAAATGGCAGAATACTGATGGCGTATCACCAGGTGTAAGTGCAAAGAAAAGAGTGCAGCTTCCTCTCCGTCGATCCCTGTGTAATACGCACATTAAATGTACATGACGGCAGCTTTTACACCTCAAGTGAAAAATACTCTGCTTGAGCCACGCACAGGGAAAGCTCATAATTTTCAAGGAATTCATAATTAAAAGCAGCCTAAAGTAAAAAAAACCACGTTGAATCATGCACTGAAAGAGCTGGAACCATGTTGGTGTCATGTGAAGCTTGTGTCTTCCCGTCAATGTAGTCATTACTTAAACTCAGAGTATAAAACCTGTCAGTGGAGGAGCTGCCTCTCGAAGTTCACGTAATTTTAAACCCAGCTGTGAAAGCTGTCACCTTGAGTGAATTCCCGACAGTTAACAGTCATTCTAGCACAAACACATCTCAGGAAGGGGACAGAAAGTCACCTCTTTCCATACCTTCACTCAGTGAGGCCGTCTCTCACGCTCACACAAAGAGAACAGCAGCACTGCTAATGAACTAAGTCATGCGAGCTCTGCCCTAGAAAAACAGTTATTTAGATAAAAAGGTGAACTCATCTTTATTCCTTCTGGTTTGAAAATAATGCTGTACACACCCAGCTTCTAAAACCCACACACACATTCCGATTTGGGAGGGAGGAAAAAGGAAAGACGAAATAACTTCTCAGGAAACTTTTCTCTGTGGGTAACGCTCTCCCCTCCCTATCCAGAAACTCAATACACATAAGCGGTCAGTGAACACTTCAATGGGGCCATTCTGTTAAAGACCTGAGAATTCCACAGAGACTTTAACAATCTATGCCCCACCATCAACTTATACCTCAATTACAACATGCAAGAGATACATTTCCTGGACACTACAGTACTAATCAAGGATGGCCTGATCAATATCACATTGTACCAAAAACCTACTGATCGCTATACTTACTTACACTCTTCTAGCTTCCATCCTGCACACATAACTAGATCCATTGTTTACAGTCAAGCTCTTAGATACAGTCGCATTTGCTCTGATCCAACTGAGAGAGACCAAAAACTACAAGATCTCTACCAAATATTCATAAACCTGAATTACCCACCAGGAGAAGCGAAAAAACAAAAATTGACAGGGCCAGACGCATACCCAGAGACCAGCTACTCCAAGATCGGCCCAAAAAAGCCAAGAACAGAACACCACTGGTCATCACCTACAGCCCCCAACTCAAACCACTGCAACCAATTATTAAAGACCTACAACCTATCCTTAATCAGGATGCTACACTCCAGAAGGCCCTGGGTGACAGGCCTGTTCTCTCCTACAGACAACCTCCCAACCTCATGAGGATTCTAACCAAATAGCCACAGTCTATACCCCAGGAATACCAGTCCTAGAACCTTTCCTTGCAACAAAGCCCATTGCCAGCTTTGTCCACATATCTCCTCTGGAAATACCATCACTGGACCTAAACAGGTTACTCTCGGAATCACGGGCACTTTCTCATGCTCCTCTACCAACATCATATATGCCATCATGTGCCAACAATGACCAGATGCTTTGTATATTGGACAGACTTCTAACTCCCTTAGACAAAGAGTTAATGCGCACAAAACAGACATCAAAACACTCGAGATCCACCAACCAGTTAGTCACCATTTTAACAGAATGGGGCATTCTATTAATGACTTAAAAGGTATGTGTGTTACTGGGGAAAAAAACCCCACAAACTTTCGCACCATTCTTCAAAGAGAAACGGCCGAGCTGGCTTTTATACTCAAATTCGGCACATTAACACGTGGTTTAAACCGGGATGGGAACTTTCTGAGTCACTACAGGGGCTCGTCTGCATACTTGGCTTATCTAATTCTTGACCTTCCTTCCCCATCCCTCCACTCTCTGATTTGCTCCCCTTGATCATTTTTTTTTCCTAAATTTGTCCTCCTTGATTACTGTTTTTGGTTCTCTGTGCCTTAAATATTGAGTCTGTTCTGCTAGGGCTATGGTCTGAAGAAGTGGGTCTGTCCCATGAAAGCTCACCTAATAAATTATTTTGTTAGTCTTTAAAGTGCTACTTGACTGCTTTTTGTTTTGATAGTGTATAGACTAGCACGACTCCTTCTCCGTTACTATTCAGACCTGAGAATGTGTGTCCTGCAACACAAAATGAACAGAATCATAGAAGAGTAGGACTGGAAGGGACCTTGAGAGGCCATAGAGTCCAGCCCCCTGCCCTCATGTCAGGACCAAGCACTTTCTAGACGGTCCCTGAAAGCCATCTATCTAACCTCCTCTTAAATATCTCCAGTGATGGAGATTCTACCACCTCCCTTGGCAATTCGTTCCAGTGTTTGATCACCCTGACAGTTAGGAACTTTTTCCTGATGTCCAACCTGAACCTCCCCTGCTGCAATTTCAGTCCATTGCCTCTTGTTCTATCCTCAGAGGCAAGGAGGAACAAGTTCCCTCCCTCTGCCTTATGACACCCTTTTAGATACCTGAAGACTGCTATCATGTCGCCCCTCAATCTTCTCTTTTCCAAACTAAACAAGCCCAATTCTTTCAGCCTTTCTTCACAGATCATGTTCTCTAGACCTTTGATCATTCTCGTTGCTCTCCTCTGGACCCTCTCCAATTTTTCCACATCCTTCCTGAACTGCGGTGCCCAGAACTGGACACAATACTCCAGCTGAGGCCTAACCAGCGCAGAGTAGAGCGGGAGAATGACTTCTCGTGTCTTGTTCATGACACACCTGTTAATGCATCCTAGAATCATGTTTGCTTTTTTTACAACAGCATCACACTGTTGACATATTTAGCTTGTGGTCCACTATAACCCCCAGATCCCTTTCTGCTGTACTCATTCCTAGGCAGTCCTTTCCCATTCTGTGTGTGTGACACTGACTGTTTCTTCCTAAGTGGAGCACTTTGTATTTGTCCTTATTAAACTTCATTGTGTTTGCCTCAGCCCATTTCTCCAGTTTATCCAGATCCTTTTGAATTATGACCCTATCCTGCAAAGCAGTTGCAACCCCTCCCAACTTGGTATCATCTGCAAACTTAATAAGTGTACTTTCTATGCCAATATCTAAATCGTTAATGAAGATATTGAACAGAACCGGTCCTAAAACAGAGCCCTGTGGAACCCCACTAGTTATACTTTTCCAGCCGGATTGAAAACCATTAATAACTACTCTCTGGGTATGGTTATCCAGCCAGTTGTTCACCCACCTTACAGTAGCCCCATCTAAGTTGTATTTGCATAGTTTATTGATAAGTATATTATGTGAGACCGTGTCCAATGCTTTACTGAAGTCTAGGTATACCACATCCACCGCTTCTCCCTTATCCACAAGGCTCGTTACTCTATCAAAGAAAGCTATTCGATTGGTTTGACGTGATCTGTCTTTAAAAAAACCATGCTGGCTGTTCCCTATCACCTTACCACCTTCCAAATGCTCGCAGATGATTTCTTTAATTACCTGCTCCATTATCTTTCCTGGCACAGAAGTTAAGCTGACTGGCCTGTAGTTTCCCGGGTTATTCTTGTTCCCCTTTTTATAAATGGGTACTATATTTGCCCTTTTCCAGTCTTCTGGAATCTCTTCCGTCTCCCACGATTTTCCAAAAATGATTGCTAAAGGCTCAGATACCTCTTCTATCAGCTCCTTGAGGATTCTAGGATGCATTTCATCAGGCCCTGGTGATTTGCAGGCATCTAATTTCTCTAAGTAAAATTTAATTTGTTCTTTTCTTATTTCAACTTCTAAACCTCCCCTTTTTCACTAGCATTCTCTATGTCAGGCATTCCTTCAGATTTCTCAGTGAAGACCGAAACAAAGAAATCATTAAACATCTCTGCCATTTCCAAATTCCCTGTTACTGTTTTTCCCTCCTCACTGACCAGTGGCCCTACCCTCTCCTTGGTCTTCCTCTTGTTACCAATGTATTTGTAAAAAGCCTTCTTGTTTCCTTTTATGCTTGTAGCTAGTTTGAGCTCATTTTGTGCCTTAGCCATTCTAATCTTGCTCCTGCATGCTCGTGTTGTTTGCCTATATCCGTCCTTTGTAATTTGTCCTAGTTTCCATTTCTTATACGATTCCTTTTTTATTTTGAGATCATGCAAGATCTCCTGGTTAAGCCAAGGCAGTCTTCTGCCATGTTTTCTATCTTTCCTACACAGCGGGATAGCTTGCTTTTGGGCCCTTAATAATGTCCCTTTGAAAAACTGCCAACTCTCCTCAGCTGTTTTTCCCCTCAGTTTAGCTTCCCATGGGACCTTACCTACCAGCTGTCTGAGTTTACTAAAATCTGCCTTCCTGAAATCCATTATCTCTATTGTACTGTTTTCCCTTCTACCCTTCCTTAGAACTGTGAACTCTATGATTTCATGATCACTTTCACCCAAGCATCCTTCCACTTTCAAATTCTCAATAATTTCCTCCCTCTTTGTTAAAATTAAATCTAGAACAGCTCCCCCCCGGTAGCTTTTTCAACCTTTTGGAATAAAAAGTTGTCTGCAATGCCATCCAAGAATTTGTTGGACAGTCTGTCCCCTGCTGTATTAGTTTCCCAACATATACCTGGATAGTTGAAGTCCCCCATCACCACCAAATTCTGGGCCCTGGATGATTTTGTTAGCTGTTTAAAGAAAGCCTCATCCACCTGGCTAGGGGGCCCATAGTAGACTCCAAGTAGGACCTCATCCTTGTTTTTTACTCCTCTGAGTCTAACCCAGAGACTTTCAACCCATCCATCTCCTACGTCCATCTCCACCTCTGTCCAAGTGTGTACATTTAATATACAAGGCAACACCTCCTCCCTTCTTTCCCTGTCTGTCCTTCCTAAGCAGGCTGTACCCTTCAATACCTACATTCCAATCATGAGTATTATCCCACCAAGTTTCTGTGATGCCAACGATATCATAGTTGTATTCATTTATTAGTACTTCCAATTCTTCTTGTTTATTTCCCATACTTCTTGCATTTGTATATAGGCATCTCAGACATTGATTTGGTCTTGTCTCCCAGTTTTGCCCTGGCCCTCTTTTTACTCTCCCAGTGTAGCCCATACTCCCTCCCATTTCAAGTTCATCTCCCAGGGATCCATGCTCTCCACTTACCTGCAGGCTTTGCTCCCCTGCCCCCGTCGAACTTAGTTTAAAGCCCTCCTCACTAGGTTAGCCAGTCTGTGTCCGAATAATGGTCTCCCCTCCTCGAAAGGTGAACGCCATCTCAACTACCTCACATAGACTGCTTCCCTTCCTTCGATGCTTGTAATTATCTCAGACAGGACACTTAACATCCCCCACACCTCTCACCCCCATCCCTGAACTCCATTTGATTTGTCAGTTTTTATTGCCTTTTTTTGGTCCTCTGTACTTACAAATGTCAGACTATTGGAAATGAGATTGATCTGAAGAAGTGGGTCTGTCCCACAAAAGCTGATCTCTGAACAAATCATTTTGTTAGTCTTTAAAGTGCTACATTTCCGCTGCTTTGTTTTGTTGGAGTACAGACTAACACGGCTACTTCTGTTTCTATTTAATATCAGCAGGGTCTGCAAATATCTGGGAGAAGCAAAACTCACTGGCGCTAAATCTGAAATAGACATAAGCAAATATAAAGCAGGTTTACTTTTCTCACCCTCCTCCACCATTTTGGGGGGAGCTGAAGGGAGAGAACTGAGGCAGCAGGGGCTGGAGTTTGATTTTTATTTTAAAAGGAGACCATGAACCTGGGAGCATCTCTCCTCCATTTAGTTTCCTGGCATTAGATCTCTTTACATGCAGATAATCTGGAGGGTCCTCAGGCACGTGGGCACTAGGCTCAGTAGTATCCAATTCTAATGTCTCTTCACAAGACGGACTCTCACAAAATATTTGAGTAAACAAACCCTGAATTTTTGGTTCCCCAGCTCAGTCTAAGTGCTGGATCCTGCTTGAGCCTTCCCAGCCCTCTGGTATTTTCACTGCTTTCAGCTTTCCTTGAAGCAACACTGCAAGCAGCAACCACTGAGGCTGTGAGGAGGAGTCCAAACAATGAATGCAGAAAAGCCTCCTCTTGGGAACCTCACGTCTCCCCAGTCTCCATTTCATTTGTGACACTGGAATGGCTTTCCCAGATGACAAGTCAAACACAGGCATGAGTGTGCAGGTGTTGCGGGAAGTGGGAGAGGACCCTCTCCAAGTGCTGAAAAAGCCTGCTCCTGCAAACGGCCTCTGAAGGAGAAGCACAGGGAAGAAAAGCCAGGGCAGGCATTCTAGGAGGCAGAGACCACTTTTGGACAGGGTCCCTTTTTAAGGCTCCTCTCTGATGTTCGTAGTCTGGGATTTTATTGCTCTTTCCAGAAAGTTCCTCTAACTGCATTTCGTTGTTTTGGGTTACTCTGCGCACACTGCTCCTCCGTTAGCAAACCCGCTGCCCGTGCCCAGCTGCCCTCAATAATGCACCAGTGCTTGCAGCAGATGTGCCAGCAGTGTGGACAAAGCTCTGTCAGCGTCTCAGCGTGTGAAGACAACAGGGCAATAAATACAGCCCTGTCTCTTCCCGAGGGCCCAGGAGACTGATGGGCATTCCTGAGAAGCCTCAGCCATAATTGCCTGGATCCTGCATGAACCTCACCAACTCTACAGTCTGCACCCAGACTGCACTTCTCCAGCTCTCTGCTATGGGGGCCAGGAGAGGGGGCACCCCGGTAGGTGGCTCTGGGTGATGGAGAAGTAATGCTCCACTGGACAAAACAAGACCACTGCAGATTAAAATAGTTTATTTACAGTTATTAAAAAGCAAGCCCAAGCTTACATCAACCAGCACTTCACTACTTGCTGCCTCAAGTCCCCAGAGCAAACTCCACCGGCCCCAGGCATTGTCACTAGCAGCCAGGCTGAAGGAGTATCTGTGACAGATTTAAATAAAGTTACACACAGTTTCTGATACCTCACCGGGCTGAACCTCCTGCCTCTCCTGCCCTTTTACAGCAGATTTCATCGTTTAAGAGATCTCTCTCTCTCCTCTGTTGATGGATGACGAGAATTGTCCAGGAAAAGGGAAACTGCAGACCAACTAATCAGGGGAGACATCCAAACTGGCTGCACAAAGTGAAGTGCTGGCAAATGCAGAGTAAACTGAAGTGAATTTTTTTGGATCCCATCTATAGGAATCTTTGGTGTTAGGTGTAACAATAGCAGGTAAATGTGCAGAAAGAGGCGTGATTGCACTGTCAGCTGTAACAATTGTAGGTAACTAATGTGCAGAAGGAGGCGTGATTACACTCTGTGCATATGAAAAACAGCTGGAACCGCTCAGCAGGTTCGAACTGCAAACCGTTCCTGGACTGAGACGGAGCAACACCTGTCACCGTGCAGGCACATGTGGCACATAAGAGCTGGGGTTCCTGGCGGGAAGGATGCTCACGGACAGCATGCAGAAGTCACTTAATCTGACTCAACGCACTTCTGAAATGTCACTTGCTGCTGCCTCGTGTCTCTCTGCCCGCCGCCCCCGAATAAAATGTGACAGTCAGAGAATTGATTGGACATGGATTTCAGAACTGGGTTGGGTTCATTTAGTCCACACAATCGGAGGATCCCATGTTATTAGAATTGCTACAAGATTTCTACATGGGGCCAATAACTCCACAGGTATCAATCAGCACTGCAGGATGCCTCTAACCTCTCAGTGGGTACGCGGCGGTGCTGAAAGATGGTTTTCAAACCCGGGGAGCCTGGTGGCTACATGCACAGTCTAGGTACTGAACTTCGCTGCTTCAGTTCCACAAACTGTGCTCCCAGTTGCCATAACATCCTACCAGCTGGAACCTGGTACTTACACGCTGCATGGCATGGTGACAGATGACATCTCGCAGCCAGGGAACCTACAAGCATCTGCAATGAGAGGCTTCAAGATGTTTCCCTTGAGTGTTGGCTCAATAAAACTCCCAATATTGAAAACCCAACCCTGGATCATCTCACCAGCTGCTCCTGCTCAGGCCACAGTCTGGCCCACGCAGCACACCCTGCAGGTTAAAGCCAAGCCCTCTCAGACAGATGGGAAATACGCACCAGCAGGCAGGGCCCTTCCAATGAGAATTCTGTGAGCCTCTAATCCCCTTCAGTTGTAACCCTCCCCTCCCTAAAAGGACAAACAGCATAAGAGAAAGCCGGGCTCTTCAACAACAGAGAAGCTCCAAACTGGCTAGGTGCTGCTCAGACATTTGAGACATATCTTTCCAAGGAGCTCACCATCCCAAAACCCAACCCTCAGACAGGTCAGGGAAAGGGATGTGTCATTCCAACAGCAATCAGCACAGTTACAGGCACGTGCATGTTAGTCTCATGACAAAAATTAAATGTCAGACCTATTGCTAGCAGGCATCAAACTAAAAGCCAGTGCTGTCACTGTGAGGTAGTCCAAGAGCTGCCAGCACTGACTGGGCAAGCAGCAAAGGCAGCCCGCCAAACAGCCTATTGCAGAAATCACATGGACTGTGGTGACAAGAGACTCTCTCAGGGAAGCCACGCAACTGCCAGGCATGGAGAAATTAAAATTGGCAGTTTAAGCCTCTGCCACTACCTGCCATGCCAAACGAAGCAGGGTTCCAAGAGAGCTACTTTCCTAGCAAATCCTCTAGACGGTTTGCCGAAGTACCAACATCACTTGGTAATCTCAGAGGAATATACGAGGAAGGCATTGGGACCCACCCAGAAAAAGATGGCACCTCTGAAATCCAAATCTGGTGAAGTCATCGCTGACAAAGCCAAACAGATGGAGCGCTGGGTTCAGCACTACTCCGAGCTGAACTCACGCAAGAACGTTGTGGTTGACGCAGCCCTTGATACCGTCGAGCTCCTACCAGTAATGGACGAACTGGATCAAGAACCGACTGTGGATGAACTGAAGAGAGCCATCGACAGCATTGCAGCAGGAAAGGCCCATGGCCAGGATGGTACCACCAGAGGTAATCAAATGTGCTGCGGACACACTCCTGGACCCCCTACATGAGCTACTGTGCCTGTGCTGGAAAGAGGGTGAGGTTCCATAGGATATGCGCAACACTAACATTGTAACGTTGTATAAGAACAAAGGAGACAGAAGCGACTGCAACAACTACCGTGGAATCTCCCTCTTAAGCGTCACTGGTAAACTGTTCGCTCGCATCATCCTTGGCAGACTCCAGAAGATTGCTGAGAGGGTGTACCCCGAATCGCAGTGCAGATTCTGTGCAGAGAGGTCTACCGTTGACATGGTCTTCTCTCTAAGGCAGCTGCAGGAGAAGTGCAGGGAGCAGAGAAAGCCACTCTACATAGCCTTCATCGACCTGACCAAGGTCTTTGACTTGGTCAGCAGGGATGGTTTGTTCAAACTGCTCCACAAGATAGGCTGTCCTCCACGGTTACTCAAGATGATCCAGTCGTTCCACGAAGACATGAGAGGAACCATCCAATATGACGGCGCATTATCGGATGCTTTCAGAATCAGGAGCGGCGTCAAACAAGGATGCGTGCTTGCTCCGACATTGTTCGGGATCTTCTTCGCACTCCTCCTGAAGCATGCCTTTGGATCTTCAACAGAGGGCATCTTGCTGCACACAAGATCTGATGGGAAACTGTTTAATCTTGCAAGGCTGAAAGCTAAGTCTAAGGTGCGGGAAGTCCTCATCAGAGACATGCTGTTCGCAGACGATGCTGCTGTAGTGTCTCACACAGAAGACCAGCTTCAAAAACTGCTGGATCAGTTCTCCAAAGCATGCAAGGACTCTGGGCTTACCATCAGCCTAAAGACGACAAATGTACTCGGTCAGGATGTTGCTGAATCCCCATCAATCAGCATTGACAACTATACGTTAGAGGTCGTCCACAAGTTTGTTTACCTCGGGTCCACCACTGACACCCTGTCATTGGAGACTGAGCTAAATAGGAGGATTGGAAAAGCAGCCACAACTCTGTCCAGACTCAGCAAGAGAGTGTGGAATAACAACAAGCTGTACACACACACACCAAAATGCAAGTCTACAGAGCCTGCATCCTCAGTGCCCTCCTTTATGGCAGCGAGACTTGGACCCTGTATGCCCTCCAGGAAAAGAGGCTGAACGTCTTCCACTTGCGCTGCCTCAGGCGCATCCTTGGAATATCATGGAAGGACAGAGTGACCAACACCGCCATCCTCGAGCAAGCTGGAATCCCAGCCATGCACACCCTCCTCAGGCAGCGTCGACTCTGCTGGCTTGGCCACGTCCACAGGATGAATGATGGAAGGATTCCAAAAGACATCCTCTATGGTGAGCTAGCCTCTGGCAAAAGACCTCCCAGACGCCCCCAGTTGCGCTACAAAGATGTCTGCAAGAGAGACCTCAGAGAGGTAGACATCGAGTTGGACAACTGGGAAGAACTAGCAGATGACCGCAGCAGATGGAGGCAGGGGTTACACAAGGGCCTTCAGAAGGGCGAGATGAAGATCAGACAGCTAGCAGAGGAGAAGCGAGCGCACAGAAAGCACACTAAGGACTTGCCAGACACCCACTACATCTGCAAGAGATGCAGCAAGGACTGTCACTCTCGTGTGGGTCTTCATAGTCACAATAGACGCTGTAAATGAAGTCCTCAATTGAAACTTTAAAGGGCACGATCCATAGTCTATGCAGACTGAAGGATGCCTACTACTAACATCACTTCTATGAGACAGAAGGTCAGAAGACTGGCTTGCCAGGTTCTTCATAGCTCTTCCAGAGATACGCCAAGACAAATACAGGCCTGGTGCAAGTGGGAGCTAATCTATTAACAAGAACAGCTTCTGCCATAACAACTGTTAGTCTTTAAGCTGCCACCAGCTTTCCCTATTCGTCTTCCCCACTCCCTTCATGGTTTCATAGACTTCACCTTTAATCCTTGGTATCACTTCTTTTCTAAACTTAAGAGTCTCAATCTTCTTCATTCATATGAAAGCAGAGTAATTTAACAGCAGAACTCTTCAGATAGCACTTTGTACAAAAGCTCCATGGGACACGAAGGATTTTTTTAAAAAGAGGTTTTGTTCATTTTCAGTGACGTTATTACCAGTTCATTCATGTTTAGTACTTTATATAAAAAATAACTGAATATTATTAATGTACACAGAGCTAGAGCCTAGCTAGCACACAAAAAAGTAAGTTTGCTTAGCACCACCAAGTTAAAATATATATCTACACTCAGAATTAGCAACCAGAAACCCATACGTTGCATGCTTCCATCACAGATATGGAGAGACTGCATAGCCCTACATTGCCATGAGCGTGTGCATGCACACACACACGCCCATTGGTATTCACACATCTGGCAAGAAGATACAGGGCTGTAGTTATTTCTATTTCTCTACAGAACAGCAGAGTCCATATCAGAAGCTGAAATTTGGTACCTCTAACAGGACAATTCTTCAGGGTGCTGCAAGTTCACCGATCTGATATATTTCAGAAAGAAGATATTGTGTCAAATTGACTTCCCATACAGAAGTGGCCCTTACACCCTAAGCACTAAACAGTAAGAGGATTTCATTCCATTACACTCAAAGGAGCTGGTTTCCTGCAGGTGCTTAGGCACAATAGCAGCTCAGAGGAGAAAACCAAGACTACAGACTATTTTGCATTGTGAGGCTTGGCAAAGGGACTTGGATGCACCAAAGCTAGGCCCAGTCCCTTTGTGAAAAAACAAAATACTAAGGGTTTTTGCTCCCACTCCTCTGCAAGCAACAAGACTCCTAGAAACAGCATCACCAGTGTCTTATACAGACAAAACGCCTTGGAAGATGTTGCACTGGCTTGTGACAGCAATTCTGCCTCTCCATGACTGTGCCCATTCACAGACACATGACCGAACAGGTTCTATGAAACAGCTCCATTCCCAGCAGTCAGACCCTCCATTTGCTAGCACAGAACTTGGGGATGAACCACTCAGTGGTGACCGTATCTTCTTTGTGCCCAGGAAAGACTTAGCTAAATTAGTATCTCAAACTGCGCAGACTCCAGTGGACATTCTCATTCATTAGGCCAAACCCACCCAGTCTTTACTCGGGTGATGATGGGAGTTCTGGTTTCAGAAATGAGAAAGGTCTTCAGTTAACACTCTACTGATGGCAGGTAGAGGTTTAATTTTATTAGTTTTAAAAACAAATTTGTTTATATTTCTACCTCAAAAATTACTTTTCTGCAATGAAAACCATCTGTGAACAAAGCAGCTCCTGTTGCAGGAAGAATCCTTTTACAACCTGGACTTCTAAATTAATTGTTGAAAAAAGTGCCTTACTCTATCGACATTTATAGTCATTAAGGCTACGTCTACACTAGCCAAAAACTTCGAAATAGCCATGCAAATGGCCATTCTGAAGTTCACTAATGAAGTGCTGAAATACATATTCAGTGCCTCATGAGCATGCGGGCGGCCACAGCACTTTGAAATTGACACAGCTCGTCCAGACGGGGCTCCTTTTCAAAAGGGCCCTGGCTACTTCGAAGTCCCCTTATTCCTATATGGGGGACTTCGAAGTAGGTGGGGTCCTTTCGAAAAGGAGCCCTGTCTGGACGAGCCGCGTGGCAGTGAGCAGCATCAATTTCAAACCGCCGCAGCCGCCCACATGCTAATGAGGCACTGAATATGTATTTCAGCGCCTCATTAGTAAACTTCAAAATGGCCATTTGCATGGCCATTTCGAAGTTTTTAGCTAGTGTAGACACGACCAAAGAGTTCCTTTCAAAACCCTAGTATGTTGCACAGTATAAATTCAGTTGGAAAGCCACTGAAAACTCTCCCATATAACTTTAGCCAAATGATATGTTAACAGACAATGTATTAATCTTACTGGCTACTGCATGTTCTTCTCCCCTCATTTTTAAAACACAACATTGGGTTTATTGGCACTGATTTTATTGCATTGTATTTTAAACTTATTTTGTCTAAAGACCTCCTGAAACATCCCATCTCTCCTGAGCAGCTGGATGGAACATTTTGTAACATGAAAATCACATTAAGTTTACTATCTGCACTCTATAAATTCCAAAATGGTTTTAAACATCAAGGAGAATAGAGAAAGATTTTGAATTCATTCCCTGGATAGGAAACTGCAGTTTCTCAGCTCATGGAGGGAGCTGCATAATTATAGATTAATGCTGACATTAATCATCCCCTCTGAGCTGGAATTTTGAGACGCTGGTATTTCAGAGGTTATATAATTTTCTGAAAAGCTCTTGCCTCCTCAGATGTGAAGAAAAGCTCTGCATGGCTTGAAAACTCACCCTCTCACCAAAAGAGTTGCTCCAGTACAAAATATTTACACACACACACACACACACACACACACACACACACACACACACACACACACACACACACACACACACACACACACCCCCCCCTAACAGCTCAGAGTAAGAGATGACAGGCTTCTGGCCAGCACTTACCCACATTGTAAAAAACAGCAGCCCACTGTGGGATTCATTTCACTTACAGATCAACAGCAGGACAGGCCAACTACTACAAACGAGCTAACAATCAGCTTGAGAGGCTTAAACTCAACTTTGCTTGACAATAAAAATTAGAGTCTTTACAAAGACGCTGGGTTTGTTGCTTGTAAACTCTAACCCACTAGTCCCCCTTTTTGTCCTGGCGCTGCACTTCACTCTGAATGATGCCTTAGAATAGGCATGTCAAACTCAAAGCCTACGGAGGGCCACACAAACGAAAAATGATAGAAGTACATTTTCTTTGGTGGCCTTGAATGCTATTGTAATGTTGTCTATTATAGACTATGCTTTAGGTATAATTCATAATATTTTTCAGGTCTTGTTTGAATATAATATAGTAATTTTAATTGAGTATTTAATACTAATGTGAATTCTATTGTTTTATAATTTTATTAACAGTTCATAAAATTTGACACGTAAAATTATTTGCTCATATATAATAATTTTAATTTAAATAAAAATTTAAGGTACTTCGCACTCCAGCCAGGTCCCCAGGGCTGGAGCTGCTGACCAGCTTCCAAGCCCCAGGGCTGCCAGGGTTCTCCCAGCTCCAGCCAGGTCTCTGGGGCTGGAGCTGCCAGTAGGGCTCCCACCCTCAGGGCTGCCAGGGTTCTCACAGCCCCAGCCGGTCCCTGGGGCTGGCGCTGCTGGCAGGGCTCCATGGCCCATCTGGCTCCCAGCCCCGGAGTTTGACATGCTTGTCTTAGAATGCAAGTTAACTATGCCAAGCAATATGTTCCACCTGGCACTTAGCTGTTATCCTGACAGTACTTTTCCCAGACCTGGAGAAGAGTTCCATGCAGCTTCAAAGCTTCTCTCTTTCACCAGATAAACTGGCCCAGTAAAACATGACCTCACCCACCTTGTCCTGATAACAGAAAAAAGCATTCTGGTAATCACTGCTACAAATTAACTGTACAAATACCCTGCCCTCAACAGATCAGAAAGCAGAATTTTACCTGTTCCCTTCACCTGTAACTTCTTCAGGCTGGACAGGCAGCAGGCTGATACATATGTCAGTAAATAAGGTTTTGGTAAAATTGTGCATCCTGAAGTGACCACTCAACATCTCTGCTATTCTAAACAATACCAAAGGCTACAGCTCAGGGACTCTGTCACACAGCCACCTTGACAACCTCTGCAGCAATGCAGAATATCCAGGGTTGTCAATTTTGACAGCCAAAGTGAGTGCTAGGGGGATAAAAAATTGCCTTGACCCTGACTGAACAGTACTTCATGGTGTGGTTAGCAGTGTCATTTATTTAAGTAATTTGTAACAAAGCTGCACTATACCAGGCTTTCATTTCTTTTAATTTAGCCCTGGCAGTGAGTACCTGCTGTGTGCAACATGGGAACTTAACTGTATGAAAGAAATAAGTCATCAAGGCAGCCAACACCACCTCAGTGCTCACAACCAGCCCCCAAGGCAGTTTGCTTGCTTCTGTACCTGCCTGGGCTGCTCCACTCAAGCGGACTGGGTTGCACAAACACAAATAAGGGGGGAAATTGGCCCATTTAGTCTTTTTCTGGGGCACACTTTCACCTTGGAGCAAGGGATGCTACAAGCATGACTCCCAGCACAGACAGATGGAAACAGCTTCATAAAGATGTACGTAAGCACAGATGCCCAAATGGTGAACAGGGTGCCCAGAGAGCTTTGCCTCCAGCATCCAAATCCCTAATGCTGAAACCTGCACAAGGAGCATTCTAGTGTGCTTAGGAGACTGGGTTTCCTTGATAATGATTTTTATAAACAGCCAACCTCCAGCAACAAGAGACATAAGCTAGTTTGGTAGTGATGGGGGTGGTTGAAGAAGTCCCCTTTTCCCAAGAAGGTAAAACGTGGTTTCCCTGTCTGAAAGACGTGTCTGAACTTTTTTTAAGACGAGGCAGCATGCAAGTCGAAACGACTATTGGTGCTCCTTGCAACAGCAACGCTGACGCAACGCGTACGTCTGCCGCGGCCTTGCAACAGCAACGCTGACGCAACGCGTACGTCTGCCGCGACGGTGGAATCAATGGAGTGGAAGAAGATTTCAAGAGGAAGACTTTGGTTTAGCTTTACCCAATCAAACCCTCTGGGACCAGTCTAGCCACTAGGGGCCAGCACCAGCCTATATCAGGCCGATTCCTCCAACTTGGTCTCTGGCCAGAGTGGGGTCTTCCTTTCACTTTGCTCCCTAGCAACTAGAGGGTGTCAAGAAGGGGCTTCAATGAAACACCAATCAAGTCTGAAGCATCTAAGGAGCTGCTTCTCCCCAGTCCTTTACCTTTTTTGATCTTCTCATGGAAGTTAATGGCATCCACAGACGCTGTGACAATGTTGGTCTTGCAATGGCGAGCAGCTACAATCCCAGCTACCTCATCCATTAGCTTCATTGTGACACCTGCAAGGGAAGAATTATAGATTAGCAATCAGACCAAACACAGGGTGACTTCCCTAGACTCCAGGTTCTTCCGACAAACAGCAGCTTGACACACTTCAGAGACAAACTATAAATGAAGAATTGGCTACTGCCCTGCTTCCTGCTGTCAGGACGGGCATTCACTCTAGCCTCATTTTGCAGGAACCTCAACTTGTTCTCATAAGGAGTCTCTGGGAACATGAAAGGCAGCAGTTTGCTGTCTCCACTGAGGCTCTGGAAATGGTTAGCCAGGGCTTGACTTGCTTTAAAATAGCAAGAAGATGTGAGCAACAGACATTTCACTAGCTAGACTTTTACAGCATGTCCCCCAAAAAGGCCAAGATAAATTCAGCTTTGGGAATACAACCGGTGGCATCTTTGCATCGTTTAACAATGCTGGGCCAAAAAATGAACAGACTGGCCTGGTCCCTGCCCAACGGCACTAATAACTGAAGTGTGGGCACCGTGGAATGTGGGTGGTTGACAAATCACAAAAAGCAGGGACTGACAAGGAATCAGGGGAACAAGAATATCCCCCAACCCAGCAAACCAGCCTGAAAGCAGAAGTACATTATAACAAACATCTTTAAACTGAATCACTGACCCCCTCCTTGCAGGCATCCCACACTGCATGAGGGTTCAAGAGGGACTCAGATAAGAGGAAGGTAATGGCTTTGTGCACAGGCCCGCAAGGGCATTCCGTAGCTGGTTATACTCTGCTGCAGAGCTCTGAGGGCATGTCCACACTAAAATCATGTAACAGGTCCACTTACAGCCACCACAGTAATTACTGCAGTAGTGCACGTCCACACTGCCCTTCTGTCAGGGGGCACTTCCTCACCAGGAGCACTCCCATTGACTTAGAGGGGCAGGACAGGAGACGCAGCTCCCCACTTTGGAGCGCAGGTTCTGCTCTGAGGCTCCTGGCTCTCTGCCCCCACCAGGAGAACTGCAGCTACTAAGGTTCCTGGCTTTCCCTCCCCTGGCTGGGAGCCTGGCAGCTGCCCAGCAGGGAGTCCAGAGCAGCAGCTGTGCTCCAGGTGGGCAGCTGAGACCTCAGGCAGCTGCAGTGCTCCCCACAAAGAGCTAAGACCTTGGGTGGAGGCAGCCCCTGGCTGGGAGTGGAGAGCCTCAGTGCAGCTGGGCTCCCAGCAGGAATGAGGAGCTGGGAGTCCAGGCAGCCAGGACCTTGGGAGGCAGCTCAGCTAGGAGGAGCAGCGTGGTTCTAGCTAGAGCGCGCACCCCAGTGGGCTTCTGCCAGTTTCACAGCTCCAACACGGAGCTGTGATATGAACAAGAATGACAGCCAACAGCAGTGCAAGCGTCCTGCAGTGTCTACCATTGCCCTACTATGCTGGTGCAAGCCTTGCACCTCACATGGAGCTGGAGTTGTGGTGTCAGTGTTGTAGGGCACCTACGTCCGAGGGAGTGAGGCTGCAGCCTGGATGCTGACAATTCGGTTGAAGTCAGCGGCCTTAGGTCGACCTAAGGCTGTACAGCAGATCAAGCCTTTGATTTTATTACTAGGCAGTAGAAGCAGTAAGGTCTCTGCATACTGCACCCCAGCTATCAAACCTAATACCGTGTAAGGAACACGCTCTGTTGCCTCCCATGGGATTGTCTAGCACACTAGTGTAAAGACAAATGAAGGAGCCGCTGATCATTAACAGCCTCAGAAACGAGGCTGACAAGGGAGGCGCTGTTGTCACCATGAATAGGACAGACTGCCAAAAGGAGGTTGCCAGGCAACTCTCCAATACTACATTCTACAAGTCACTGTCCCAGGATCCCACTGAGCAATACACAAAGAAACTACAGCATCTGCTCAAGATCCTCCCTATAAAAAAAACCTACACAGACGCACGCCTAGAACCCCAACCAGATTTATTCCACCTACTACCCAAGATCCATAAACCTGGGAATCCAGGACACCTCATCATCTCAGGCATTGGCACTCTTACTACAGGATTGTCTGGATAGGTGGACTCTCTACTCAGACCCTATGCTACCAGCTTTCTTCATGATACCACCGACTTCCTCAGGAAACTACAATTCATTGGTGACCTTCCTGAAAACACCATCCTGGCCACCATGGCTGTAGAGGCCCTTTATATCAATATCCCACATGAAGATGGACTCCAGGCTGTTAGGAACATTATCCCTCATGAGCCCGAGGCACAAATGGTGGTGGAGCTTTGTGACTTTGTCCTCACCCACACCTATTTCAGATTTGAGGACAATTTATACCTTCAAATCAGTGGCAGTGCCATGGGCACCCGCATGGCCCCACAGCATGCAACATTTTTATGGCTGACCTGGAAGAGCGCTTCCTCAGTTCTCGTCCCCTAGTGCCCCTCCTTTACCTGCGCTACACTAACAACATCTTCATCATCTGGACCCATGGGAAGGAGGCTCTTGAAGAGTTCCACTGTGATTTCAACAGTTTCCAGCCCACCATCAATCTCAGCCTGGACCAGGCCACACAAGAGATCCACCTCCTGGACACGACTGTGCAAATGGTCACAACCACCACCGCTATGCTGATCTACAGGCCTCCAGCTTCCATCCAGGGCACACTACACGATCCATTGTGTACAGCCAGGCACTGAGGTGCAACCACGTTTGCTCCAATCCCTCAGACAGAGACAAACACCTACAAGACCTTTACCAAGATTTCCTCAACCTACAATACCCACCTAAGGAAGTGAGGAAACAGACTGACAGAGCTAGACAGGTACCCAGAAGCCACCTGCTACAAGACAGGCCCAACAAGGGAAACAAGAGAACACCACTGACCGTCACATACAGCCCCCAGCTAAAGCTTCTCCAGCGCATCATCAGTGACCTACAACCTACCCTGGACAATGATGCTTCACTCTCACAGGCCTTGGGAGACAGGCCTGTCCTCGCCTACAGACAGCCGCCAACCTTAAACTCTCACCAGCAACTATAGACCATAACACAGTAACTCTAAGCCTGGATCCAATCCCTGCAAACCTTGATGCCAACTCTGCTCACATATCTACACCAGCAATATGATCACAAGATCTAACATCAACCACACCATCAGGGGCTCCTTTACCTGCACATCTACTAATATAATATATGCCATCATGTGCCAGCAATGCCCCACTGTAATTTACACTGGCCAAACTAGACAGTCTTTATGTAAAAATAAATGAACATAAATCAGACATCAGGAACAGTAATGAGTCTGTTCTGGTCTGGCTATGGTCTGACCCACGAAAGCTCACCTAAAACTATTTTGCTAGTCTTTAAGGTGCTACTTGACTGCTTTTTGTTTTGATACATAAACCTATAGAACACTCCAATCTCCCTGGACACTCAGTAACAGATTTAAAAGAAGCAGTCCTACAACAACATTTTAAGAATAAAATGCAAAGAAAAGTTTCAGAGCTGCAATTCATTTGCAAATTTGACTCCATCAACCGAGCTGAACAGAGAGGGGGAGTGGTCGACCCCTTACAAAAGCAGTTTCTCTGCTCTTGATGTTCATACCTCCACATTAGCAACTGACAAATGGCCACATGCCCCCTGACCGAACTGACTAATTTCTCCTCTTGATATTCACAGCTCCACATTAACTGCTGATAATAGGCCACATCCACCTGACTGAACAGACCTTGTCAGCTCTGGCCCTCCCCTTTACTGAGACCTCCCTCCTGAAATCCTCCTCTGAACCTGTGCCCCCCCCCCCCCCATGCATCTGATGAAGCGGGTCTTTGCCCACAAAAGCTTATGCTCCAAAATACCTGTTACTCAATGTTTAACCATTACAGGCCCTCTCACACGTAACCTATCGGCCCGACAACAACTCAGATCAGCAACGATGTGTGATGAGAAAGAACAGAGCTGCAGAGGAGACCCCATCTTGCTGATGGTTTATACTTTATTTTGTTCATTCACCTCGTATCAAATGTGACCTGTCTGCTGCACGGTGTGGTGATAAGGCACACCACTGCCAACTTTCTCTGAGCACCAGCTGTCCCTGCTTGGAGGCCCGGGGATGCCAGATGAGCTGCTGCAGGTACCACTGAACCTGCCTCCTCTGCCCGCATGGCCCCTTTTTCCTTACTTTGCTGAGCCAAGCACCAAAGCCTCCTCTAGCAAAGAACCCAGGCAGGGCAGCCCCAGCTGCAGACATTGAGATCAGCCCTGGGAAGAGACTTAGCTTCTGGGACTTGCTCCAGATCGAGGTGTCCCCCCCCCCCCGAGATTCAGACCCAGAGTTCTTTGAAATTTGCCTCCTCCCTCAATGTGGAGGAAGGTAGGCACAGCCTCTCACCTTCCCCAGTTAGAAATCACATACTCTGGTTCTATTATAAACCAGAAATAAGCTGAGTTACTACAAAAAGTTGCATTTTAAGTGGTCAGAGACACAGCAAGCTGAACAGTAAGAAAATACAAAGCATTCAATTAAGCTAAATTCACTAAAGACGCTGTTTATAAATAATAATCCCTCACCTGTAATGCTGGTTGGGTAGAGACTTTCACAGGCCAGGGACCTTTCAGCCTAGATCCAGCAGTTCCACACCACCCCTGGTTTGCTCCCTCCCTGGCTAACACAATCTCCAGTAAGGCGGGAATGATGTGTCTGATTCCCCACACCTGTGGGACAGCTCAGATGAGAAAAACGCAGGTCACCTGACTCTGCAGCAGTGCAGTGTCCAGGAGTCATTACCAGCATGGCACCTCCCAGGAAGGCCAGGCCTATTCACAGCCCATTGTCCTCACTGAGGGCCAGCAGCCCTATCTGGCGTCTCCACAGTTGTACCTGAAGTGTCAGCAAGGGAGTGACCCCAAAGCAGCAAGTATGAAATACACATACACAGGGCAATATTCCTCACTTCAGACACCAAACAGACGCACACACGAATGGGATGGCCACCTTTCCAATGATACCTCACATGAATTACCCTGCTTAGAGCCTCTCAGTTACGGCACAGTCAGATCACAGCATATTTCACGAAGAATATGGAACGCTATGTCACAGCTCATGCGTGCACACAGCAGGGTTATTCAGCAGCATATGGTCTGTTCTGGAATATGCTACAAGGACATATCTTAAAATCTTAAATTGCAGGATTCAGCACCATCAATAGCTAAAGCTACTGCATCTCTCTTGTTAAAAGCAGCAGTGAGGCAAAGCACCTCTGAAATAAATTCAGAGCAGTCTTTTATCAAAGGTAACCTATGCTTTACCTCAAAAGCTATAATTCCCACTTGCCCCAGTGGGTGTGAAAATGAAACTATCAACCTGCTGTTTATCTGCAAGTTGGGTAATTTATGACTTTTCCTGACCATTTGTACAGGTAGGTTCATGGCCCAGCTGTATAATACTGCAACAAACAGGCAGTCTCTCCCTTTCAGGTAATTCAAGCTGAGTCCTTGAACTGTTCCAGGCAAAATAAACAATGTGTACCAAATGACAACCACAAAGATGGGTTAGTAAAACAGGGAGGAGCTGGGTGTCATTTTGAGAGAGTCAGCAGTGTACTGCTTGCCAGTGTGCTCATTTTGGGATAAAACCACACAATAATTGGAAACTTATAGGGGTAATACTTTTGCCACAGATCAATCACATGACAGTATAGCAACTGACACAGCTGTGCTCTGGTTTGGACACTGTCACACCTTATCCTGCAACACTGGGCATAAATTATTCATACAACAGTAGGACCCCGATCCCACTGTGCTAGGCTATGTACGAACACCGACAGAAGTCTGACCAAAGGACCTGGCTACATTATAACTGTACAGTACACACACCCCTCGCTATATGAGCGAGGAAGAGAAGGAAGGAGCAAACTAAAGCACCTTTGGGTAAGTGGCTGCTTGTGTTTGAGGGTTCTGGGCTTGTGTGTGTTTGTTTGTTTGGAGTTGGAGTGCTGAGCTGAGCGTTTGTTTGAAAGGCCACATGCTCAGGCAGGCAGTTGGAAGCTGTGAGTCTTGATTAGGTTTGAATCGAAACATCATGTGCCGATTGGCTGAGCTGTAGGCAGAGGGGGGAGCTATCAGGGAGGCCGAGCACTTAAACCCCGCTAGTAAGCGACCAGGGAGCTTGCAAACAGGGTGAGTGCTAACAGGAGGGAGTTTTAAGAGGGGAGTTTAGAGGGGGAGCTTGGAGGGAGCCAGTGACTTCTATTGCCCTTAAACTTAAATCCTTTATAACAACCTCTATCTGAAACATTTAATTAAACCCTCATATATAATTAGAGTAGGAAATGGAGGCAGAAGCCCAGCAGCAGAGTAGGGGCTATCCTGTTTATTGTGTTGAGTGCAATATGTATGACTACCTACCCTGTGGGCGGGTGGCGTATGTGCGCGCTCGATGCAAGGAGCTCCTGGCCCTCAGAGACCAAGTGCGTGTTTTGGAGGCCAGGGTGGCTGAACTGGAGGAGCTAAGGAAGGCAGAGGTGTTTGTTGATGAGACTTTCCGGGACATAGTAGGGCTGTCCCACCTCCAATCTGACAGTCCTGATGCTGTTACGGGGGATGAAAGGCTCAGGGAAGGAGAACAGTCAATGGGAGCAGAGGGAAACCATCCCATAGTTGGGACCCTCCTTCCAGAGAGTGCTATGGTATCCTCTCGCACCGAGGATACTTCTCCAGGGGAGGGAGCGCCAGCTGTTAGGAAGAAGCAGGTTTTAGTAGTGGGGGATTCGATCATTAGAAATATAGATAGTAGGGTTTGTGATGACCGGGAGAACCGTATGGTGACTTGCCTGCCTGGTGCGAAGGTTGCGGATCTCTTGAGGCATCTAGACAGACTTATGGGCAGTGCTGGGGAGGAGCCAGTAGTCGTGGTACATGTCGGTACCAATGACATAGGGAAGGGTAGAAGAGATGTTCTGGAGGCCAAATTTAGGTTACTAGGAAAGAGACTGAAATCCAGAACATCTATGGTGGCATTCTCTGAAATGCTTCCAGTTCCACGCGCAGGGCCAGATAGAGGGGCAGAACTTCAGAGTCTCAATGCGTGGATGAGACGATGGTGTAGAGAAGAGGGGTTTAGATTTATTAGGAACTGGGGACACTTTTGGGGTAGGGGGAGCCTATACAGGAATGATGGGCTCCACCTAAATCAAGGTGGGTCCAGACTGCTGGCATTAAACATTAAAAAGGTCGTAGAGCAGTTTTTAAACTAAGAGGTGGGGGAAAGCCGATTGGTGCGGGGGAGCACCTGGATCGGACGGAGACTTCTCTTACACGAGGCTCCATAGATAGGGATTCCCTAGAAGTTAGTCAGATAGGGAGCGTGGGAAATAATATATGGGCAAGATCAGATGTGAAACAATTGCATATAAAAAAATCCAACATGTCTGTGAAAGGCGGACATATAAATAGTGGTAGTTTTTTAACGTGCTTTTACACTAATGCTAGGAGTCTGTCTAATAAGATGGGTGAACTGGAGTACTTCATATCAAAGGAGGAAGTTGACATTATAGGCATCACAGAAACATGGTGGAATGAGGACAATCAGTGGAACACTATCATACCGGGATATAAATTATATCGGAAAGACAGAACAGGTCGTGTGGGTGGCGGAGTGGTACTATATGTGAAGGATAATACAGAATCAAATGAAGAAAAATCCTAAAGGAATCAAAATGTTCCATAGAATCATTATGGATCACAATTCATTCCTCTAATATGAATATGGCATTAGGAATATATTACCGACCACCTAACCAGGACAGTGATAGTGATGCTGAAATGTTAAGGGAGATTAGAGAGGCTATCAAAATAAAAAACACAGTAATAGGAGATTTCAATTATCCCCATATTGATTGGGTACATGTCACCTCAGGACGGGATTCAGAGATTAAATTTCTTCATGCCTTAAATGACTGCTTCTTGGAGCAGCTAGTACAGGAACCCACAAGGGGAGAGTCAATTCTCGATCTAGTCCTGACTGGAACGCAGGATCTGGTCCAAGAGGTAACTGTTACTGGACCGCTTGGAAATAGTGACCACAATATAATAACTTTTAATATTCCTGTGTTGGGAAGAACACCGCAGCGGTCAAACGCTCTGGCATTTAATTTCAAAAAGGGGAATTACACTAAAATGAGGAAGCTAGTTAAACAGAAACTAAAAGGTAGAGTAACTAAACTAAAATCCCTGGAAGCTGCATGGAAACTGTTTAAAGACACCATACTAGAGGCCCAACTTAAATGTATACCCCAAATAAAAAAACACAGTAAGAGACCTAACAAAGAACCACCGTGGCTTAACAGCCATGTTAAAAAGGCAGTGAGAGAGAAAAGGGCAGCTTTTAAAAAAGTGGAAGTCAGCTCCTAGCAAGGAAAATAGAAAGGAACACAAACACTCCCAAATTAAGTGTCGTAATGTAGTAAGAAAAGGCAAAAAAGATTTTGAGGAACAGCTAGCCAAAAATTCAAAAAAGATAGTAAAATGTTTTTTAAATACATTAGAAGTAGGAAGCCCGCTAAAAAAGCAGTGGGGCCCTTGGATAATAAAGATATAAAAGGAGCGATCAAGGAAGACAGTGCCATTGCGGAGCGATTAAATGATTTCTTTGCTTCAGTCTTCACAGCTGAGGATGTTACAGAGGTTCCTAAATCTGAGCCAGCCTTTTTAGGTGACAAATCTTGAGGAACTCTCCCAGATTGAAGTGACATTAGAGGAGGTTTTGGAGTTAATTGATAAGCTGAATAGTAACAAGTCTCCAGGACCAGACGGCATTCACCCAAGGGTTCTGAAAGAACTCAAATGTGAAATTGCGGAGTTAACAACAGTGGTTTGTAACCTATCCTTTAAATCTGCTTCGGTACCCAATGACTGGAAGACGGCCAATATAACGCCAATATTTAAAAAAGGCTCCAGAGGAGACCCTGGCAATTATAGACCGATAAGTTTAACATCGGTACCAGGCAAATTAGTAGAAACAATAGTAAAGAATAAAATCGCAAGGCACGAATTGTTGGGCAAAAGTCAGCATGGTTTCTGCAGAGGGAAGTCGTGTCTAACTAATCTATTAGAATTCTTTGAAGGGGTTAATAAACATGCGGACAAGGGGCACCCAGTGGACATAATATACCTAGATTTCCAGAAAGCCTTTGACACGGTCCCACACCAAAGGCTTTTATGTAAATTAGGCGGGCACGGGATAGGAGGAAAGATCCTTTCATGGATCAGGACTTGGTTAAAAGACAGAAAACAAAGGGTTGGAATAAATGGTAAATTTTCACAATGAAGGGGGTTAACTACTGGTGTTCCCCAGGGGTCAGTCCTGGGACCGATCCTGTTCAACTTGTTCATCAATGATCTAGAAAATGAGGTAAGCAGTGAGGTGGCAAAGTTTGCAGATGACACCAAGTTGTTCAGGACAGTCAAAACCAAAAGGGATTGTGAAGAACTACAAAAAGATCTCAGCAAACTGAGTGATTGGGCAGCAAAATGGCAAATGAAATTTAATGTGGGTAAGTGTAAGGTAATGCACATTGGAAAAAATAACCCAAATTACACGTACTACATGATGGGGTCAAATTTAGCTACGACAGATCAGGAAAGGGATCTTGGAGTTATAGTGGATAGTTCTCTGAAGACATCCACGCAGTGTGCAGCGGCAGTTAGTAAAGCAAATAGGATGTTAGGAATTATTAAAAAAGGGATAGATAATAAGACAAAAGATATCATACTTCCCCTATATAAAACTATGGTACGCCCACATCTTGAATACTGTGTGCAGATGTGGTCTCCTCACCTCAAAAAAGATATATTGGCATTAGAAAAGGTTCAGAAAAGGGCGACTAAGATGATTAGGGGTTTGGAACGGCTCCCATATGAGGAGAGGCTAGAGAGACTGGGACTTTTCAGTCTGGAAAAGAGGCGATTGAGGGGCGATATGATAGAGGTATATAAAATCATGAATGGTGTGGAGAAAGTGAATAGAAAAATTATTTACCTTTTCCTATAATACAAGAACTAGGGGACACCAAATGAAATTGATGGGTAGTAGGTTCAAAACTAATAAAAGGAAATTTTTCTTCACACAGTGCACAGTCAACCTGTGGAACTCCTTGCCGGAGGAGGCTGTGAAGGCCAGGACTCTATTAGGGTTTAAAAAAGAGCTCGATAAATTTTTGCAGGTTAAGTCCATAAATGGCTATTAGCCAGGGGTAAAGTATGGTGCCCTAGCCTTCAGTACAAGGGCAGGAGATGGATGGCAGGAGATAAATCACTTGATCACTGTCTTCTGTTCTCCTTCTCTGGGGCACCTGGCATTGGCCACTGTCGGCAGACGGGGTACTGGGCTGGATGGACCTTTGGTCTGACCCAGTATGGCCATTCTTATGTTCTTTAATTAGTTTCCAAATTTCTGCTTGTAGGCGAAAACTCATAAGAGCGACACTAAATTCCCATTAAAATACATGTAAAAGTCTCTGATTTGTTCCAAGTGCTTGTAATTTGACATAAACCAGTTGAGCTTAGGTACTTTTCTGGTATATTTGAATAGTTTGGCACCAGAAATAGGATTAGTGTATGTATGTGGAGCAGGGATTCCCAGCCTCTGGATCGGGACCCAAACATGGGTCACCATTAGATTTGTTAAAGGTCGCCAGCTGGGCAGTTCCCAGTTGCAGGTGGCTGTTAAAGAAGCCATTTGCAGTTTCTTAACACTGCTGCCTCAGGCAGATATCTATCACTAGAGATAGCAATCACCTTATGCTTAGGTGCTGAAAGCTTAACACTTGAGATAATTGGACTGTTACCTGCTGGGAGCAAGAGGGCTGGGGGAGTCATCCAGACTAGCAGCCCCTGTAAAGAGGCTGTGGGAGGAGGAATGTCTAAGGCAGGGGCCATTTAGGGCTGTGGCGGGGGGGGGGGGGGGGGGGCTGGAAACTGAGGCTGGGGGTGGTTTAGGGATGGGGGGGTCTAAGAGTGGGGGAAATTTGGAGCTGCAGGGGGATTCTAAGGCTGGGGGCAGTTTGGGGCTGCTGGGGGTGGTGGTCCGGGTCTCCCTGCTTCTCAGCCATGGACCCCATGGCTTGCTCATATTAGTGGGGGAGCAGGGGGAGGTCATTTAGTGAACATACATAGGCATAGGTATCCCTCATTTTAGCGAGTACTCATAAGAAAAGTACTCTTTAAACGAGGGATGGGTGTATATGACAACAGAATGGAATAGCTAGCAATGCACAATAGCTTGAAGTCCACATTCCTCTAACCTTCCAAGGAATTCAGCCCAACTCCTTGCTTTTCTGCTGTCCAGCATGTGTTAGAACAAGGGAGCCAGAGAGAAATAAAGTAAAGCAAAAGTAAGTGTACCTTTGCAGACATTACCCCCAGCAATCCCAGTGCTGCTCATAAGCCATTCCAGGACACTCTTTCCTTTCTGCAGAGCCCGTCTGCGCTGCAACCACGTCGCCTGCCCAGATGCGGCGTGTGAAATAAATGGCTCCCAATGGGCACCCACCAAGACTCCATTCCTGCTCATCTCCAACGAGCACATCTCCCACTTGGAAGCTGCTCAGACACACCGCGCCCAAGAAAGGCCCCATGGCACTTCCACTAAAAGGAAGGCTGAAACTGGTGGCTGAGACACCCACACATTGATGGAGTCCCAGAACCAAGCTCAGGTCCTCCAGCCACCCAAATTAGGCACCCAAAGTTAGTACACTTTCAACCTCATTCCTGAGCCTCCAACCCCCTCTGTAAAACAAGGCTCCTGCCTCGTTAACTCACAGTGGGGTCGTGAAGGTGTTTGCCAAGAATGTACATACTACAGTGATGAGTGTCCCACAGACACACTTGACAAAACTGATAACTTGTCTTTAGAGTAGGGCTTGAAAACAACAACAGATAAGGAGCGTAGACTGAATCATAATGGGGAGAAAACCCAAGATACTCAACAACTGCTCACTGAGCAAGCACCATCCACCCTGTGCACTTAACAAGGCAGAGTCCCATGGAAATAATTCGTAACAATGTGATTGAGGAGTGGAGCTTAATGAATGTGCACAAGAGGGCTAAATTAAGGTTGCAGAGGTAAGCTTATTGCTTGCATTCTCTTAAGTTGAGACTCCTAGACTCTGCAAGCTTAATACAGTTCTTTTAACAGGCTTTGCATACAATACTCTGAATTTAAAAAGAAATCTGAAAAAACAAATTCCTTCTTACAGTTCAGCAGCAGGAGTGGAACCTTTAGACCAGGGCTGGCAACCAAAGGAGCAAGAATAGCCTTTTTTTTTTTAATTCAGTAAAAAACTTAATTCAAGAGCTGCAATGCATGTGAATCTGAGATGGTCCTCGATAAATAACATCACATCAGACTTTAAGGACTTCCTTGTGGCTCCCAATGTAAAGTAAAAAAGCCTCCTGATTCATTTTGCTATTGTGGTGAACGTCTAAAAGCTGAACAATGAACAATTTGTATCTAAATAGCAAACGAGATATGCTCTCGAAGCTCTTGGTAACTCCCCCTCATGTGCCGTGCATTGTGGGATGTGTGTGTGCACTGTTCTTTTAGAGGCACAGGTTGCAGGCCCGTTTTAGACCCACTGCAAAGACCTCCGCCAGTCAACCTAGCAACAGTGGGCTGTCAGCCACTTTATGTGCCAGCCCTACTGGAGATGAGACTGTGCCACTGGGTTTCACAGGCCTTTGTTACGAGCAGAGGCCTGGAGACACTGGGAATGCTGGGCTACCTTCCAGGCTCTAGAAGAGAACCCTTCCATGACACAGGCTTCTGCCCTTTCCTGCCAACTTGCCAAGCTCTATCCCTCCTGCACCGCCACTCAAACCACCTCATTCTCCTCCCACCCCACAGCCTCTTCTGCCAGGCCCATTCTCCTTGCCCACCCAATCCCAATCTGCTCCTGGTCCAATCTGTCTCTCCTTCTCCTCCTCCCCTCCCTTGCCCCAATCCAACACTTCCTCCCTGGGCTCCTTATACACACACACAGCATCCTCTAACCTGGGGCTGGGAAACCACCTGGTCTGCAGTCCCAATCCATCTTTTCTGGAGCCAGACCCAAGGCTTGGGGCTCCCCTCCATAGAATCCAACCCGCAGTGGGGTGGAGGATTGGGAACCCCAAGCCACCCCACTCTTACCATATCCCCAGCACCTCCTTTCAAGACCCTAGACTCAGTCTCTGCTCAGCTGGTCCCAATTCTCCCTCAACTCATGGCAGTGGGACAGTCAGCCTTGGCTGCACAGAAAACATGCCACATTTCAGCACAAACAGCTGAAATTTGCCAGAAAGCTATAAGGCCCTGTTTTCGGATGCTCATAATGGAAAGTGTCAGGCAACCGTCACAGGTGGCAATAGTATCAGTCCCTCCTATAGTAGAAACCTGCTAAAGGAAAAGCTGTTGCCACCCGAACTGTATTAACAATGCAGCAGTTATGACATTTCCTACAACAACATTTCCACTGATTAAGACATTTAAAGCAGGTTTCCCTGCTGTTGAGAAACCAGCGCTGAAGTAACACTGCAGGCAGACCCTTCATTCTACACTTCTGTCTGGTAAAGGGAACTCATCTTTTGTGCATAACCAAGTTGTTTTACACAGGCAGCATTTATCATCTATCACTGTATTTAAGATGTTATAAATAGCCTGAAGATTCACGACCACAAGACAAGTCTGCCAAGTACAGTTTATTAAATCTCTCATTTTATTCCACTGAGAGCTAGCCCTGCCTGGCGTAGAGCACAGCCGGCTGCAAGATTCCACCGACAGTATATCTAACTGTTACTAAAAATACCCCAGCAGTGCAAGCATGTTAAAGCCGGGCATCTTTTCCGGCTCTGTGCACTGCTTTCAAGAACAGCGTGGAGCTGTGAAGGAATAAAATTGCATTTTTCTTTCAAACAACTTTTTTTACCCAAATATGGACAGCTCAAGGAGTGCCACAGACCTTTAATGCCTTTTCTTTTCCCACCTCAGTATCTGCAAGTGTCTCATCAGGGCTGCTGGAACAATCGGTACAGAAGCGAGGCTGGGAGCTATTGAACCCCTGAACCCTGGATGGAATGGAAACCACTCAATGCTGGCAGAAGCAGCCACTACTCCTAGCATTTATGCCTCTCAGAATAAACACTTAATCCATGCTCTTGACAGCATGGTGGGACCTTTTGCAAAGCGGGTGCAGAAGTACTGGCGACATTCCTCTTCTGGTCAGTGAGAATCCATAGGAGACCTGTCCCCAGCTTGTAAGCCTAACCCTCAGCATCTGAGTAAGCACTAGACCACAACTCAGCAGTCCAGCCAGTACTGTAGGCTCTGCATGGTAAGGGCTACTGTTACAGGAATGCTGAGTGTGCGCAAAACTGTCAGTGGGTCAAATCCGTTTTCCTGTTCTGTTACACACATCTGCAGATTGCTTTGGGACCCCCAAGGGCGGCAGGCGATGCGTACGCTTCCACAAAGCCACACAAATTCCACGCACTGATCTACGAGCAGTTCCAGGACAGAAAGTTTCCTCCCAAGGCCAAATCTCTCCAAACTTTGGATTATGGAACCAGAATCCCAAACTTGATATTTTACCTCTCCCTCCTCCAAAAGAAAAAAAATGCGGAACGGCCATAAACCATTGGCAGCTCAAATGTCCCTGAACTTGGCCCGAAACGGAATGCTCTCTTTTTACAACCACCACTCCCCTTACACCTGTTAAGCCTATCTAGGGCAGAAAACGCCACAGCAAGAAACCAAGTCTTAACAAACCCACTTGAATAAAGCAAGTATTTTTCCCCCAGCCTCATTCTGGATCTTTGGCTTTTGCTGCCCCCTCTGTCTGTGCCAGAGGACCAGCTGGCTGGATGTTACTTACATTTGTGTTCACTTTAGTACTGCTCTGTGATGGGTGTAGTCACAGATGACCCCTTGGGATGTTCCCTGATGTGTGGATCATACCACTGGCACACACCACCTTGCTCCCTGGAGCGCCACACCACCCTGTCATGCTGAGAAAGAGTCTGGTCTTGCCCAGCCATGGCACAGACTTGGAATTACTGTCCCCCAGCAGAGCAAAAAGGTGGGTGGCAGTGGCATGATCAGCAGACTGGGCAACATCTCCAGGGACATCTGTGACCACAATCCATCACACTGACCTTTCCACATTTTATTTTGGACACTTGGCCTCTTTCCCTTCTGTGCACACCTCTTTCCAGGTTCAGGTGCTAAATCTTTGCTCTTTTCTTATTTCTCAGACAATGGATGCTGTCAACCAGGGGAACGTTTCTTCAGCAAATTACAGTAATTTCATGTTCAGTATTTATAATCTGAGATTTGCAATTTAAAAGATGACAATATTGTAGGATTTACATTTCTCAGCCGTGTCACTTTTTTAATTTCCCACATTAAAAAAGCAGCGGGGCTTGGCCTAACTGTGAATTCCAACATCTGGTACTGCAGATATTTTTGAATGTAACATTCAATTGCCTGTGCATCTTAAGTTGACAGTATGTTGATTACCTTTGAAAACAACGTTAAAAATAGATGCTTGTGAAAAACTTTCCAAAGGCTTCTGATGTGTGACTTCTGCAAGCAGGAGCTGCTGAAGTGTTCTGAATTCATGAAGAACACCTCACCTTCATTTACCAACAGAGCAAAGAAAATCTTCCTCTTTTAGCATTTACTTGTCCACGGTCTGGTAATATATGAAATGGGAAGCGTCACTTTTCTACTGTATTACAGCAGTGCCTAGTGATTCCAGGCGTGGCCTGGGACCCATGTTTCCACTAATTGTTTTAATGCATGCATGGAATAAGTTTTGCTATGTGCACTGAGCCATGTGCGGAGGTGCACCACCAGTAGAAATACAGGATGTCCACAGAGGCTGCTCTGCTAATCAGCTGGACAGCACCTGAACTTCTCTTGAGTGGCTACCCAAGCACTCGGCTCATAGGGAACGCTGCCATGGACCCCATACTGAGAGCTGCTGTTGGGAAGCTTACAAGTGGTGGGGTCAGACAGGAAGGCAACAGAAAAGTGGAGTGGGGGGAAGGAGGCAACAAGGAACAGAGCTTAAGAGGGAGGAAAGAGGAGGGGTCTCAGTTCAGCACTTGCCAAAACACATGCCAGGTGGGAGTGATTTGGAGGCATTATGCCAGAAGTCAGTACCATGGAGAGCACAATACCTAACAGGCAGCGTTATAGGACTGACTGGGGCGACTGGGCAGAGAAGAGTATTTCCATCTCTGAGTTAAGTTTAAACTAACAGCCTGATCCAAGGCCTCTTGAAGTCAAGAGGAACCCTCCTGTCCATGTTGAAGGGGGTGGGATCCAGCCCTGGAGGGGGAGAATAGCACACAAGGAACCAAATATCTGCTCCCAAGTCCATCATCGCCCACCAAAATGATTTTTGATCAATTTGAGGCATCCCAAGTGCCCTCTAGGCTTTTCACGGGTGAGTTACTAAGCTCTTCTTGTAACAGTATAACCAACATGGTTTCTCTAGCCATACTGAGAGGCCTATAGCTTGTCTGCGGCCAGGCTAAAGAGCAGCAGCCATGAAAGAAAGGTTACTCACCGTAGTAACGGTGGTTCTTCGAGATGTGTCCCCGTGGGTGCTCCACATTAGGTGTCGGGCTCGCCCGGCGCCGCAGATCGGATCTTCCAAGCAGTTTCTGCCGGACCGCGCATGCGCCGGTGCGCGCCGCTCCCCCGCGCGCTCCCGGCCATGTGCGCGATCCGGTCCCCGCCAGTTCCTTGACCAACCGCCTCGGATGCTCCTGCAAAACACTAAACAGAGATCCGGAGCGGGGAGGATGGGCGGGTAGTGGAGCACCCACGGGGACACATCTCGAAGAACCACCGTTACTACGGTGAGTAACCTTTCTTTCTTCTTCGAGTGTCCCCGTGGGTGCTCCACATTAGGTGACTACCCAGCAGTAACCCAAGATAGGAGGTGGGTAATCGGATTATGTGCAGCTTGTCCCCGAGAGGACCGCTGCCAAGAGACGGGTATCCTCTTGGAATACCCTGTGAAGGGCGTAATGTTTGGCGAAGGTGTCACAGGATGACCAGGTCGCCACTCTGCAAATGTCTTTTAGCGCAACGCCCTTGAAAAAAGACTGTTGATGCTGCCACCGCCCTAGTGGAATGAGCCCTGGGCGTGGCCAGTAAAGGAGTCTTTTTGAGTTTGTAGCACATTTTTATGCAAGATACGATGTGCTTAGAGATTCTCTGCGAAGAGAGACATTCTCCTTTTGATTTGGGAGCGATAGAGACTAGGAGCCTATCCGTTCTCCGGAAGGACTTGGTCCTGTCCATATAGAAAGCTAGCGCCTGCTCACATCCAGGAGGTGTAGGCGCACCTCTTTGTTAGAGTTATGAGGCTTTGGATAAACAAGGGTAAACAATAGGTTCGTTAGTATGAAACTCAGAAAGAAACTTTAGGAACAAAGGCTGGATGCAGCCGTATGGTTACCGCCTCCTTGGAAAAACAGCGCAGGGCGGCGTTGCCATAACTGCCTCAAGCTCGCTCACCCTGCGAGCTGACGTGATTGCGAGAAGAAAGGTCGTCTTCATCATAAGGAGGCGGAGGGAAACCGTGGCCAAAGGCTCAAACGGTGGTCCCCTTTTCGCATTAAGCACCAGGTCCGAGTTCCACAGAGGTGGAAGCGGTTTCTGAGGGGGGTATAGGCTTACCAGCCCTTTGAAGAACCTGGTAACCATGGGATGGGCGAACACCGTGTGCCCTTCCTCTTCGTGTCTGAACACCAAAATGGCGGCCAGGTGGACCTGAAACGAGGATAGCGAGAGTCCTCCTCTCTTGAGGTCCAGTAAATACTCTAATATCACAGCCATAGGCACCGAAAGGGGGCTAGCTGTTTGGTAGAACACCATGCCGTAAAGCGAGTCCATTTCTGCTTGAAGGTCTTCCTGGTGGAAGTCCTCCTGCTACTTTCTAGGACTTGCTGCACTTCCTCCGTACATGTGCTCTCTAGGGAGCTGAGCCATGGATTAACCACGTTTGTAGTCGCAGGCTTTGGGGGTGCGGATGCACTATGGACCCCTGGGCTTGCGTGAGCAGATCCCGCGCCACCGGAGGGGACCTCAGTGGCCGGTCCGACATGCGCAGGAATAGGGGGAACCATTGCTGTCGATCCCACGTTGGGACTATCGGGATCATTCAGGTTCCTTCCCTCCTGGCTTTCTGCAACACTTTGTGGATGAGCACTGTGGGAGGGAAAGCGTAAAGCAGGGGGCCCCTCCATGAGATCGCGAAGGCATCCCTCAGGGACCCCCGTCCCAGTCCTGCCCTGGAGCAGAATTGTGGGCACTTCTTGTTGTGCTGAGTAGCAAACAGGGTCTATCTGGGGAAAAACCCCATGCGTGGAAAAATCGGTTGCAGCAGATCGGGACGGATCTGCCACTCGTGCGTGAGTGCGAAACGCCTGCTCAGCTGGTCTGCCTTCACATTGCGAGCGCCTGGTAAGTACGAGGCTTTCAAGGTTACATTGTTGGCGATGCAGCAGTTCCACAACCGGACTGCTTCTACACATAAGGCACGGGACCGAGCTCCTCCTTGCCGATTTATATAAAACATGGTGGAGGTATCGTCTGTACTGATCCCGACTACCTTGCCTTTCAGTTGGTCTCGAAAGTGTCTGCAGGCGTTGAACACTGCTTTGAGCTCCAGTATATTTGTGTGCAGTGACTGCTCCATAGAGGACCACAGCCCTTGCGTCACCTCTTCGCCCATGTGTGCTCCCCACCCTATGAGGGGGGCATCTGTAGTAAGAAAAACCAATACGTGTGGTTGGTGGAAGGGTACCCTTGTTAGCAGGTTCTCTGGGTTTACCCACCATTGCAGGGATTTGCGCACCTCCGTTGTGGGCGACGCCATCCTGTGAACAGTGTGTGCTGCCGGTTTGTATACGCTCGCCAGCCAATGCTGCATGCTGCGCATGTGTAACCTGGCGTTCTGTTGTACGAAACGTTGCTGCTGCCATGTGGCCCAGCGGCTGTAAGCACGTCAGAACCGGCACCATAGGGCTGAAGGTGAAGCCTTGCGCGAGGGAGCCGATGGCCCGAAAGCGAGTCTCTGGTAGATACGCCCTCGCTGTAATAGAATTTATGCGTGCCCCTACGAACTGTATGTCCTGTGTGGGGTCTGTCTTTGATTTTGTCAGATTGATAAGCAGGCCGAGCGAAGAGAACGTGCCTGCTGTGACACATATTATGCGTAGTACCTCCTCCTTTGAGGCCCCTTTGAGTAGGCAGTCATTCAGATACTGGAATATAAATACCCCCTGTCTGTGCAGGTAGGCTGACACCACTGCCAAGGTCTTGGTGAAGACTCTGGGGGCTGAGGAGAGCCCAAACGGTAGGACCTTGTAAGTCGAGGGCTGCGAACCAATCTCCATCGTCTAGTGCCGTAAGGATGGAGGCGTTTGTGATCATCCGAAAACGTTGCTTGCGCAGGTACCGGTGAGGCCTCGAAAATCTAAGATGGACCTCCCCGTGAGGAAGTACCTCGAGTAGAACCCTCTCCCTTGCAGTTGCTCCGGCACTCTTTCCACTGCCCCTACGAGCATGAGATGGTCTACCTCCTGCTTGAGCCTCGCTACATGGGAGGTCTCCTGGAGGTGGGGCCCCGGGTGGAGGTCATGGCGGTGGGAGCAACTGGGAGGGGATGGCGTACCCCGTGGCTATGATCTCCAGCACCCATGTGTCTGTGGTGATCCTTTGCCACTGGTTATAAAATGGTCGGATGATGGCCTTGAGCACTGGTTTCGTGCCCTCTGGAAGCGAGTCCATGAGGGAGGTCAACCTAATGTGGTTGTTGAAATTATGGTTCGCTAGATGCGCTGCGTAATTTGCCATTGGCAACAGTAGCGTGGAGGAGGAGTAGACCTTTCTGCCCAACAGCTCTAGCTTTTTGGCATGTTTGTTTATTCCCCCACGTTGCGACGACTCCGCCACCAAAGAATTTGGTTGTGGGTGGCTGAACAGGAACTCCATGCCCTTCGTGGGCACGAAGTATTTTTTTTTTTTTTTTTTTTTTTTTCGCTCTTTTGTGGACAGGCGGAATAGTCGCAGGAGTCTGCCATATCATAGTGGCAGGCTCCAAGATTGCGTCATCAGCGGTATTGCTATTTTGGAGGAGGCCGGAGGTCTCAGATTTTTGAGGAGCTTATGGTGTTGCTCTTGCACCTTTGCTGTCTGGAAGCCTTGCGTGAAGGCCACCCTCGTAAAACAGCTCTTGGAACTGTTTGAGATCGTCCGGAGGATGGACGCCCCCCGGGGCCGTAGCCTCATCCGGGGAGGAAAGCGAGGAACCGCTGGGGTACGTCTTTCTGGACCCTTCCGGTTCCTGCTGATGATGGTACACCCTCTCACTAGAGGTGTGCGAGGAAAAATCTCGGGGTTCCATAACCAGTCCCCCCTGAGATGCTTAAGTCTCTGTCCCCGGTCACAATTGCCCTTGGGGGTACGAGATCGTTCGTAGGGATCTTTCCCTAGTAGATTGCCGATGGTGTCTATGCCCTGCGTGGTAGGGGCGACCACGGCAGTATAAGCACTGGTCTTGGGAAGGTGACCTAGACCACTCCCTTGGTGCATACCCTTTGCGTCTGGGGGAGGGAGACCGTCGAGACCCTGGAGAGAGCGACTTTGCCTAATAGTCCAGCGGTTCAAATCCCAGGAAGGGTGGAGGTGGTCCCAGCCAGGGTGAGGCTGGTTGCAGAAATGGAGAAGGGGGCTCTGGGTAGGCCAAGGAGGGGGGGGGACCCCTGCCTTCTAGTTGGAGTCTGCAACATAGCGGAGGGCTGTGAGAAAGCAACTACACAGCCCTGTGCGGAGAGGGGCTGCAATGCCTCCTCTTGTGTGCAGTCTTCCCCCTCCCTTGAGGAGGTAACTCCGCCCCTGACATACAGGGGATCCCGGCCACGTCCGCACCGAGCTCGGCACACTCGAAGTCGGTGCCGCATGTGCGGTGTCCTTCGGTGCCGGCAGGCTGCGTGCCTGCGCGCTCTGCACCGCCGGTTTTCCAGGGGTCAGTGGTACCGGCGCTTGTTTAGCCGCCGCCCTGCCTGCGGTGCGGGGCGGCTGGCTGATTATCGAAGGGTGAGCCGCTTGCACGTGGCTCTCCGTGCCGCCGCCGATCAGCTGTTGCTGCGGCTGGGGGCTGCTCGCTCCTCCCGTCCCGCTCGTTGTTGCTGCCGGCAGGGATCGGGCTGGGGGGCATACAGGGCATTCCGGCGTCCGCACCGAGCTCGGCACGCTCAAGGGCGGTGCCGCACGTGCGGTGTCCTCCAGTGCCGGCAGGCTACGTGCCTGCGCGCTCTGCACCGCCGGTTCCCCAGGGGTCGGTGCCGCTGCCTGCGGTGCCGCTGGTACCAGCGCTTGTTTAGCCGCCGCCCTGCCTGCGGTGCGGGGCGGCTGGCTGATTATCGGAGGCTGAGCTGCTTCCACGTGGCTCTCCGTGCCGCCGCTGATCAGCTGTTGCTGCGGCTGGGGGCTGCTCGCTCCTCCCGTCCCGCCCGCTGTTGCTGCCGGCAGGGATCGGGCTGGGGAGCATACAGGGGATTCCGGCCCCGTCTGCACCGAGCTCGGCACGCTCGAGGGCGATGCCGCATGTGCGGTGTCCTCCGGTGCCGGCAGGCTGCGTGCCTGCGCGCTCTGCACCGCCGGTTCCCCGGGGGTCGGTGCCGCTGCCTGCGGTGCCGCCAGTACCGGCGTTTGCTTAGCCGCCGCCCTGCCTGCGGTGCGGGGCGGCTGGCTGAGTATTGGAGGCTGAGCCGCTTCCACGTGGCTCTCCGTGCCGCCGCCGATCAGCTGTTGCTGCGGCTGGGGGCTGCTTGCTCCTCCCGTCCCGCTCGCTGTTGCTGCCGGCAGGGATCGGGCTGGAGATACTTTCCTCCGTTTCTGCGCTGATGGGGTGAGGGAGGCAGCTTTCCTTTTAAGGGCCCCGGAGGGTCCCTCCTGCTGCGGCCGCTCCGGCACTTCTGGCTGGAGGGCCTTGTCAAGAAGCAGCATTTTTTTTTTTTTTTTTTTTTTTTTTTTTTAAAACCTGAAGAGGACATTGTTGGTGAGTCTTTGTGTTTTTAAGTGGGTACTTAGCACCTTCTTTGTGCCGTTTTCCCCGTCCGATGGTCTGCCTTAGCCGGAGGGCTGATAGCCCTAGCTCCTGGCCTCCGGCGCTTGTTACTGGGACTGGCTGAGCTGTCCCTCTCCTAGCTTGTTCGTTGTTTTTTTTTTTTTTTTTTTTACAAAATAACAAACAGCTAGCTTATAGTAGCCTAAGTGCCTGAAAAAAACTTTAAGAAAAAACAGATAAAGCCATTGAATACACTACTTGGCCTTAGCCTAGTTGGATTCCGTCTGCAGCCGACGGCGGTTAAGAGGAACTGGCGGGGACCGGATCGCGCACATGGCCGGGAGCGCGCGGGGGAGCGGCGCGCACCGGCGCATGCGCGGTCCGGCAGAAACTGCTTGGAAGATCCGATCTGCGGCGCCGGGCGAGCCCGACACCTAATGTGGAGCACCCACGGGGACACTCGAAGAAGAACTGTGACACTACAAGTCACATACTCACATTTCACCTACATTCCGGCACGAGAGTAGCATATCAGGCTGGTAAGACGACGACCACATCCTAGTGCTGCCCACTGTCGAACAGATCTCAAGATAGGTAAAGAAAACTTAATTAATAGCACTTCGCCTGGCAGGCAAGGATTTATCAATAGCTGAGGTGGAACCACTATTCTCTGACGATTGTCTTCACCTTTCTACTGTTTTCTGTATATTGTCTGGTTTGTAATTGCTCCTGTCTACTGTACAATTAATTTTGCTAGGTGTAAATCAGTTAAGGTGATCAGTTATAATTGGTTAGGTAATTCTGTTACCATAGACTATGACTGGTTAGTAAAATTGATACCATCACTGGACCTAACCAGGTTATTCACAGAATCACGTGCACATTCTCATGTTCCTCAACTAACATCATAACAGACAAACACACTCCTGATCCACCAACCGGTCAGCCAGCATTTTAATGGAGTGGTCTGTTAATGACTTAAAAGTCTGCATCTTCCTGAAGAGAAATTTTCACAACAGTCTTGAAAGAGAGGCTGCTGAACTCTTTTATACTCAAATTCAACACATTAACACGTGGTTTGAACTGGGATGGGAATTTTCTGGGTCACTATAGGGGCTCTTTTGCATACTTGGCTTAATCTAATGCTCGACTCTCCCCCGCTCCCTTTCTGCCCCTCTGCTCTCTGATTTGCTCACTTTGATAATTTTTTTCTGATTTGTCCACCTTGATTACTGTTTTTGGTTCTCTGCGCCTTAAATATTGAGTCTGTTCTGCTATGTCTATGGTCTGAAGAAGTGGGTCTGTCCCACAAAAGCTCACCTAATAAATTATTTTGTTAGTCTTTAAAGTGCTACTTGACTGCTTTTTTGTTTTGATAGTATATAGACTAGCATGGCTCCCTCTCTGTTACTGTACTAAAATAATTGGTCACGGTATAGCTAAGCAGGACACAAGTTTCACTACTTAAAAAATTGGGTCCAAGAAGAAAAGAAGAGCAGAACCATCAAGGGCTGGGGACAAAAGAAGAACAGGACGGAAGAAGGAACACCTTAAGGAGGACTCACCCCCAAGACCCTGAGGTGCAGCAACCAGCATCCAGAGAGTGACACTGTCTGTCCCAACAGGGGAAGTCTGCCTGCCTTGTCAGGATTGGTGAGCATGATACTGTGTGCTTAGCATATATTCTGCTTTCTTGGCAATTGTAAATAAATAGAAAGAAGATGATTACTGTGTAAGGCTTTTTCAGTGGCACAGATCCTGCATACCTGCAGGGAATTATGCCCTGAGCCCTAGGAATTGGGTAAGGGTGGGAGTTTAAATCAACAGGGTCATGCCTTGAGCCCTATGGATTGGGTATAGGTGTGTACGTTCCTGAGCATGGAAGGGATGAGAAATTTGTGCAGGTAACACTCTGAAGGGGGTGGTGGTGTAAAAGTTCACCACACTTAGTTTGTATATATAGCTACTGTAAATGTGTATATATTTGTACAGATAGTTCTAGAACTAACTCCCAAGAATCCTTTCCTAGCACTGTCTCCTGCTTGCATCCAGTGGGAAATCATGCAGCGTGTTGGTCCCTGTATTTTACAGGCAGACACCTCACAGCATCTCCTGCAGCTACGAAAGCAGGTCTCTCCCTTCCTGTGCTCTCTCCCTGTCCCCGCCCTCCCAGCATGTCATCGGCACAGGAGCTGCCATTGCAAGGACAGATGGATTGTGAGACTGGCTTAATGCCATTTTATTAAGTGCCTCCTTCAACCCAAGCTGCCAGCCTGTAACTGGGTACTGCGACAGCCTCCCTCTGCACTTGTCACAGCAATGCTACACTTGGGAGATTATGTGACCTTGCTTCAGTGGGCAATTACCGCAATGGTTAGAGCTGAACTACATGTAAGCTCTGACCCACTCTGCAGGAACCATCTGATTCCGCTTGAAGTAAATTATGTTACTTGTCACCAGGCACAGGCTCACAGCTGTTGGCTGTGCACAATATTATCCTGCATCCTGTTAATTACTTTTAAGGGAGTGAGGGGAAAACTCTGTGCTGGATTTACCTTTAGCCCAAAATAAGCTGGAACAACATATTGACTTAGGAACCAAAGAGCTGCCACGCACTGGCAAAGCTTTGGGCAGGAAAGCTCTTTGCTGCTGAGAACAGAGAAGCAACGATGCAGCTTTGATTTCCAGGTGCTAGCAAAGTCTTTCTTTCAGGGGTGCTTCCCAGTCATCTACACAATGCACTAGAACTCGGCACCTCTGGAATTAAACATCAGGCCAGAGACAATGAGGCCACAGGGAAGCTAAAAGGAGACTCGCTATGCAAGTCTGATTAAATGGCTGACAAAGAGTCAAAGCCCGACCAGCAGGAAAGCTTCTGGGAACTGGCTGGCTCAGAGACGATGCGTATGCACAAAGCGTCAGCTGCCAAACAGAGAACACGTATCAGAGAGGTCATGGTGCTAGTCTGTATCTTCAAAAACAATGAGAAGTCCTGGGGCACCTTATAGACTATAGTCTACAGAGAAAAGGGTGTCTCAAAAACCAATCTCACACCACACTGCCCAAGAAGAGACCCTGCACCAAGAGACAAATGCCAAACTCAGCACATGTAGCCACAGAAGAGGACGAGTAAGGAAACGGGGTTGAAATAAGCAATTGGATCTATGGCCGAGACACTCTGCCACCATGTCCATGGTCCCTGACAAATACGCAATGGATGTCTATCCATTGGGTTGGACCAGTCTCCACCTACCAAAAATCACCATCACAATGATCACCAGGTTGCTTTTGTGTTCAGGCTTTCCCAGTGCAGCCTGCAAGGATGAAGAGAGGAGTTACAATAACCTGTGGCTTAGCTTGACAGCTCTCTGCATGCCGCCCATGCTCTACCCTGGAGTCCACTTCTCATACTCAGCGGTTTAAGTTCTCCCACAGAAATACCTGCACTGGGCGTATAGTTACTGACGGAAGCAACCACACACATGCCCTTCTTGTGGGAGAAGCAGATCTCCCACCAGTCAGGTCCTCATCCAGATAATCGCCTTGATCAGCCAGAACAGGCATCGTTCCCACAGCACTGGGGCTGCTCTGGAGCAGGAGAGAACAACTTAGTACAGTGCACATCTGTGCTTTTCCACCGGAGCCAGTGTTGCTAGCCTGTCAGAGACAAATGAAATCACATTAACCCTGATTTAGAGAGGGCTTTAAATGCAGCATCCCATTACTCTTCTGCTAAAGCCAATTAATCACTCCCCCAAAGGGCCCATCAAATCCCATGTTCAAATCACAGCAGCTACACAAAAATCTCAGCCAGCACCAGCGTGCAAGCAGCTCTGTGAAATGGAGACATGGATGCTTGCAGGCAGCGATGGCTGCACAACACAGGAGAGCTCTCCTCTAGAGCCAAGCTTTGCAGTTTAAAGCACTGACAGGGTTTATGGGCAGTCTGACACACCACCCTACTGTCCAGCATCTTCAGCCCCCATCAAGGCTGGGGAAGCACAGCACTGTAAGATTAGACCCTCCTTCCACAGATGTCTACATCAACCAGCTCCATGGAACAGTGACTCTTCCTGCACCGTGCACAGCACCCCACAGCCCAACTTTCACCTCTGCTTTTGACTCTGGTAAGGAAGCTCACTTACTAGAACCAGCCTTTCCGCCCGTTGATTTCTAGGGGAAAGTCACTTCTGATGTGCTCTGGCCAGACCTCCGCCACCCTCTGCATACACGGAATTTCCTCAGGATTCAGAGCTCACAGCCAGATTCTTCCAGGTGCTAGGGGAGCAAGGAGTCGTCTTGGCCTGTCTGAAGGGAGCTAGATGGGCCATAGGCAGCCATTTCTCCCCATGAGCAGGCTCCAAATTCCTCTGCCTCTCCTTTCACAAGAAGCTAGCAATGAGAGAGCTCAACCAGCTTGTCTACCTACAGCTTCTCCCCTTTGGCCAAAGGGGGGCTCTTTCCTTCAGTGGATTGGCTTTCGTTAGACCAGCAAAGCAGCCAAAATGTCAAAGTGGCCCTTATTCCTGGTAGCCATGTACAGCTCCTCCTACCAGGCAGCTAAGCGATCTGAACTGCCTACACAGAGGGACAGAACTGCCCTTTGCTGAGAAAGCATTTGCAAAGCAAGGTGCCATTTGCCAGGAGTGTTCCTGATTGGAATCTCTCTACAGGACACCACTGATGCTCCCCCTAGTGACCACTCTGCAGGTCTCGCGTGGCCCCTCTCTCCACAAGTAACTCCACTCAAGGCAAGTAGGACAAAGCACAGCCTAGTTGTCTTCACTACAGCAAGAGGGGCAGAATAAGGCCTTACACTTGGCTCCCTTCCCTGCTCTGTGGATACACACAACCCATTAATACCGAAGTTATTCACAGGCAACAGATCACATGCAGCATGAAAGGGAGATGAATATGAGTAATAACTCTGAGAGAAAAGCTCCAAAAGCAAGTAGACCAAATCTGCCCACATTTGACACCAACCCACTGCACAGGGCTATTACCTCAAAGCCTGGGAGCAGACAAGCTATGCCTATCGTCTTGGACTTAAAAGCTGCCCCACTGGGAACACCCTTTGCTCTCCCCACTTCCTGACCTTCCACAAAGGGCTCGCTGCGCAGCCAGCTCCCTAAGGATGATGCCATTCCACCATGCTCAGCAGGTCAGCCAGATCTATCCCACTATCTATCCCACTGCTTAGGCAAGTCACATCACATGGATGTCTAGTAGAAGGCTTATATGGTCTGCTGGGCCATTTAATCAGGATGTGTTCTTCATTTCAGCCCCGCAGAAAAGGAACAGGCGGTTGGCACTGAGTTCTCAGTCACCACAGGCTGAAGTGCCACCTGAGACCCTGTGCTGCACAGCCAGGAGGCTGTCCCCAAACCATTCAATCAAGCGTAGCTGTGATAGGGCTCACACAGAATGGGCTGGCAAGGTGTTTGATCCCAGAACAAGCAGCCACCTGATGAAGAGTGTCTTACTCTATACACCAACACTATCCTGCCTTTCCTTAAACGAATTAGTGATGCGTTCCATAGCTGTTCTAATAACAATCCCAGAGAGCAGAGAAATGGTTCGTAAGGGAGAATTACTACAGTACTCAATCACTGTATTAGCATTACCAATTGCACAGCCTCAACTGCTGGAAGATACAAAATAGGAAGAAATATTGTTCAGGAAATCTCTCAATAACGGAGCCACCATCACTAGTCTTCAAGATCTTTCTGCTGCTGTAATTGTTTCAACTTTTACACATGCAACAGCAGGTGTACTGAAGAAATCACAGTGCGATGTTGACGACAGAGCGCTACAGTTACAAACTAACTTTTGCGACTAACAGCATTAACTTGATCAAGTGCAGACCTTACCGAAGCTAACCCTAACTCTTCCACTCGTAGGCCAGCAGCATTGCCAATCCTCAGTTTTCAATGAGTCACAACACGCTCACCCAAACCAGTAGCAGCTTTAAAAGAATTGGTAAATAAATGTTAAGTTCTCATTTGCCTCCTGTTTTATGCCTTTCAACATCACTCAGATCACATGGTGAAGCTTTTCTCTAACCACAGGTGCTAGGAATGGCTGCCTTCACAAATGAAAGCTGAGTGCCATCCCCAGCCACCTCACTCCGCATGGAATGGTTATCTTCACCTGTAACACTTCCACTTGCCGATTGCTCCTCCTTGACTCCAGGAACACAGGCTGCAAGAGATGGCAACACCAAGTAAGGCAACGTTCCTGCACAACAGCTCATTTCTCCACCAGCTACAACTGATCGTGCAGCAAAGGTTTCTCCTAGAGGAGCAATTACATTAATGTTCTATTACAAGTTCCCAGCTGCTCAATGAATGCTTCATATCTGCATTCTCAAACAAGCTGTCACAGGCCAAAAGTGCAACGAAAGCCCTCACTCCTCCTCACACGCAGCTTCGTGCTATTGATTTTGACTTTAGAAAGCAGGGAAAAGAGCTGCCCATTCCCTGCTCTGGTCCCTTGCGCAAGCTTTCCTGAGGATGCCCACTACCCAATCCATGGACTGCTTGGCCCTTAAGATCATGGCACAGGGGCATGGAAAAGGTGGCAAGTGCCAGGTGCCATGAGGAGTAGAATCAGAAGCCAGCAGATGAAGGAACCCGTCTGCTGAAGATGCCAGCACGAGGAAAAAGAGCACTGCCTGCTTGAATTTAGTCTGGGGATCCAACTCAAGCCCTCTCCTTTGAATTTACATCTACTCCTTTGGTCTGTCACAGCCCACCAGCAGCTGGGCAGCAGAGTTCAGCGTTTCAGAAAACGAACTGAGAAGTGGGGCCTGGTCATGTAATGCAGAGTGAACCCTGACTTCAAAGTCTCCATGCGCACCAAGCAGAGAGACTGGCGCATACACAGAACACCAGGTACGGAAGTATCCAGTTAGCAGCACTCGGCCCTCAGACGCTTGTTGACGAAGTGAAAGGAAATCTAGCACTCAACTTACTGGCACTTCTGGTTGCCTGTTCACAATGCAGAAAAGTACGAGTCCAGGTGATCAACTCCCGGGTACCAGGGAAAGTTCTGTTGGATTTGGCGATGGATTTCCACAGGAAAAGTGGGAGACAAAATACGGCCAGTCGCTGCTCACTCCCTCAAGCTTGTCTGCACACTTCAGTTCCACTGGCTGCAGTGAGTCAGCAGACAAAACTGTAGGTCAGTACTGAGTGCTTTGGCAGCAGTAGGTGTGAGGGGATTCAGGACTGGCATAGGGAGGGAGGGTGTTTCAGATTAGGTTCTGTGTTGGCTGGAAATTTGCATGCTGTCTCCCTTCATGTGCTGATCATTTACCTTTGCCCTGTGCTAACTAATACCATAGCACATGAAAGAGAAATCAGAACCAAGTGCAGTGTTGCTTTTCACACCATTAGAAGTATACAGAGATGTCTGAGACAAAAGGTAGAGTTAGGAAGGAGAACATTCATATTATATTTATTACACTTAGGGAAAAGCCATTTCAAAACTTCATTTTAATGAGCTTTGGAACAATGCCTCACTTCCAACATTTACTGAGTGAGGGCAGCAGCTGAAGACATTTGAAAATGCAAAAGCAAAATTAGAACAATTGAGTTAGCGAAGTTTCAAACTAATTTGCTCAAGGCAAGAGCTTGTAAATACAGCTTAAAGCTACAGGTTGAATTTAAACAAGATTCAAAACAGTACATTTTCACAGCAGACATCATTCCACAGCAAGGGTGGGATTTTTCCAGGCCCCCGTGACTTCCACATGGTTTTAAATAGAACATGGTGCTGTGTTTGCTGCTGCATCTGTTGTTTTATGCCAATTAACCCTCACGGCTGTTAATTATACTTTCATTTCTGGTGATGAAACCCAAGTTATATTTCTGTTTAGAAGAGGAGCAGGAAACTGGATACATTTGTGTTCACAACCCTATAGAAATCGCAGGTGCTAGAAACAGAAGGCTTTCATTCCACCGTCTGGAGTCAGCCACTGTACATCTTCACAATGCGCCATCACCAACTCATTCTGCATGGACTCATTCACTCCTGAAACATTCCATTCTCTGATTGCTCATTCGAGACCTCGTCATGAGAGCAATGAATTGGGCATGATTACATTTGTACCCTCAAGAACAGGGAGCCATCAAGTTGGGTTTGTTTAGCAGCACATTGGACTTAAACCTGCAAACTCAGAAGTAAGGGTGTTGCTTCTTCCTGCATTTCATGCAGTTTTATTATCTCGTCCTTTCCGAGAAGCCAGATTCCAATTGCTCTCGTGTGATCAGTGTGTAATGGGGATGTTAAAACAGTCAGCTGGGAAAACAATAGCGTAACTGGGTAACTGTTTCATCCTAGGTCCTGCTGCTGGCCCTGCCATGGTTGTGCACTCACACTGCTGGCTGCCACTGGAGTTAACTGGCAAAGGACAGTTAACCAGTTAATATCCTTAAAACTGAGAGGTGCATCCTTAAGCATTAAGACTAAACTTGATATTTCCCATCAGTTTTCAAATTCTCTTCTACATGGGAGAAACCAAAGATTTTACTATTAACTCTTGACATTTATTTCACGTTTCTGCTGTATATTAGCACTAGCTGTTTGTCACTTCACCTTTGAGTTCCACTACACACATGGTGGCTACATTTTTTATCAGATTTTAAAATTTATGACATTGGCAGTCTAGTTAAGATGTGATTGTGCAAAGCTTTTGTTAGCTAGAGGCATCAGGCTGGCTCCCCCTTGATGTATACACCCTTTGCTAGAAGCCAGGGCCCTTGTAAATTAATATACTACAGTTTATGCAGCGATTTCTAATGGACATGCATCGCTAATGGCAGTGAGAGCAGATCTCACTTGCCTGCAGCCTTGTTCCTCTAATTTCAGTTTATCTAACCAAGAAAAACCCATCCATAAACAGACTAACCAGAGGACCAGCTTTTCATTTTGCAGTATCTTTTCAGTGAAAATTAGATTTAGTGAGCAATCACTAACCATTTTTTAAAATCTAGTAGAAAATTAACAATCAAAACAGTGACTTGACCCTGGGCTAATGCAGGGTGGAATAAAAGCAGCTATTCTAGTAGGATAAATAGGAAACAATCTAACCCTTATTTTCACTCACCTGCCTGAAGAAAGATTTGGAAAGTTTGATTAAATGTGATTTGATGAAGTCTGAGGGCTTAAACACCTTGCTTGTTATAAACACTTCTTACACTGTTTATATCACAGATGCTGCCTGGGAATTAGGTAGCTGATGCAGGGCAGGGAGATTTCCCTTTGAGAACTTCAGTGAAAGTAAATTTTGAGTTATGACATGCAGAACTGTATTCCTGCAGATGCAAAGACTGTTTTGGCTATTTTTAATGATCGCTCCACCCTTAATATACATAGCAATGGCTACACACTGGGTGCCTGGCACATTACAAGAACATTAAAATGTAGCAGCAAGGTCCACAAACAACAAGAGAAAGGGCTTCTCCCTTTCTTAAAGACTGCTATTGCCCTAGAAGGGGCTCCACTGGCTGTATCAGAAGGAAGATACATGGCTCCCCTAACTGGAATGAGGCAATGAAGACTTCATTTGCATAACATCTTAGCTGGCTAAATACTCCCAGGCATGTTTAATAATACTTCACAAGGAGCCACTTTCTGCACTGATTGCATGTAGCTAGAGGAGCATGGCCATTTAGCAGCTCTGCAAGGAAAGCAGGTATTGAACTACAGTTTTACTAAACGTCTGAGTCATTTAGTTTTTAATTCCTTTGTGGGGAAATGAGAAAACTACACTACTCCATTATCTCAAGAGCATTGTTCTGTTTATCCAGTCTCAGTACTCCTGTGCGCATGCTCTGTTCTCTACTCCAGCAGATGACTATGCTTGGTGCTGTAGGCACACCTTATGAATCATATGTACAGTGTATTAAAACTAAATGGTGCATTGGAGAGCTGCTGCTAAATGGACCCCAAACACCAGCAGAAAAGTGAGCGTGCATCAGAGGCTTTCTGTATAAATTGACAAAGATGTTGCAATTTATAGACCTTGAAAATAATTTACCATCTTTCTTCCTAGTCTGATTGCAAGTCAGGCATTTGCATGTTATTGATCCATCTTCAATACCAACAACTGTAGCTCATACAGATATCAAACTCTGCACTGGTGAGTAAGTTTCACCCAGTGGTACGCTAAAATGGCTCCCATATTGGCATGGAATCAACACTACAAAACAACTGAAAAGTGAGCAGAACTGCAGAGATCAAGGTGCAAGGGTGGGTAAGATAAGCAGAAACTGTCACGCAACAGAATGTAAAGCAACAGCCTCCCCAGTTAGGGAATTGCACTGCAGCTGAAGTCACTAAAATTGAAGTATTAGGAACATCAGTGCTGGAAAAGCAGTTCCCTCAATACAGATAAAGTAATGCCAGTACTGTAAAGAAAGTAATCAGTCTAATTTCCATACGAATCCGTTTCACACAAATATTTAGTAATGTAACAGCTGAGCAAAGGCATTTAGAATTGATGCACCTCCAGAAATAAGCAGTACTCTCCCTGGGCTGGTATCACGCATGACTTCAAACTTAACTACCTAAGCTAGCTGGAAATTTAGACCGCTCCCACTGTAAAGTGCTCATAAGCATCTCAAACAACACCACCACCACCACCACATAACCTAACCCAGTCTCATTGACTCATTCTGTATTTTCACACAGTACCTCACTCAAGTTCCTGGGGCATAACAGGGGCTCCCAAGTGCTACCACACTACAGATAGAAACTATTATATTTCCCCACCTCCTTTATTGCGGAAGAGCCCTGAAGGCTCCGTTTACACAGCCCAGGCCAACGAGCCTCCCACGGGGCAGGCCTCTCACTACCAGGCTGAAAACAGCTATGCAGACAGCACTTCCAAGCTGTGGCTGAGGCAACAGCTCAGGCTCAGAAGCCTAGGGCCAGGGCTAGCTTCGGCCCAGGCTGCAGCTGCAAAGCCCTGTACAGAGCACGAGCACCTGCCCAGCCAAGTGCGATTGTATTAGGCTGTGTAAAAAGAGCTTTGCAACTTATTGTATTTTAGTTATTGTTAGAGAGGTTACATAGGAGGTGAGTCCTAAAGTTACACATCGCACTGGTGTAAGAGTGGTAAGCCAGAGCTACTCACCTCCATGCACAAAGGAATGCAGAGTGCAGTCTGACGGGCCCACCAGATGGATCAAGCTGGACTGGCTATAGCCTACGGTGTATGGCTCTACGGAAAGAAGAAAGGGGTCAAATCTGTTTGGCAAGGGTTCAGCACTACTCATGAGAATGCTGTAAAGAGCCAGAACCCGATTCTTAGCCCAGCCCATAGAGGACAAACACTTTTGTAAAATCGTGATGTGCATTTAAAGCTGGCAATTCTCTGAAAAGAGGAAAGGCCATTGGACACAAAATGGTTCACTGCGGTGAAACTAAACTGCCTTCTTAAGCAGCAAACTTGGCTCTGTTGCTAGTCAGCCTGAACTTCAAAAACAAGCTACCATCTGAAGGTCAGTCGTTTAACGTTATGCCAATTTCAGTTTCACACCAGCACCCTGAGCTGCACCCCCTTAAGAAAAGCAGCCCCACACCAAGTCCACTCTTGACCTCCTGCTCTTCTCTGCTGCCCTTGCAATTCCACCAAACTGTCTCTTGCCTGGTCTCTCAGTGGACAACTAAAAGGCCTGACATACAGCTTCTGCAGCCAAACCCAATGGAAGAGGTTAGCTGGGCCACAGATCAATGGAAACATTCCTAAAAACCAGTTTGGTGGAAGAGGAGGAGGGGTTTTGGTCCCTGATTGCGTGTGCAGGCGCACACGCGTGTGCGCAGGTCTCTTCCAAGGCCAAAGACTATGACGATTCTGAAAGTAACGTGCTGGGAAAACAATACATTCAAGGACCCAGCTTTCAGCCCAGTCTTCGTCCTGTTTATGCTGTGCCCACTTGCAATTGCGGGTGCAACTGGTATCTGACCTGATCACCGGCGTGCACGTGCATCTGCATTTAAATCTGAGTCGAAAGCTTTGGACCAAATATGCTAGCTGACAGAATTGCTTGTAAAAGCCTCTGCTTGGTGAGATGTCAGCACAAACTTTGGCTCACACAAAATAAATCTGATAGACAATCACCTGCCATTATTGCCTTCAAAGGGAAGCAATAACCCAAACAAACATTTAAAAACTTTCCTCCTTAAGGTGTAGCTGGCAAACATACAACACAGTGTAGTTAACTGCAAAAGCCTTACCTTTAGTCTGTCTGTCTGTGAGGCAAGGAAAGCAAAGAGAAAAGGAATGAGCAGCTTTCCTTGTGTACCCTGTTTCAGCCAACAGAAAACTGCCACAAGGCCCGCCCCCCACGTCTGTCAAGACTGTGGTCTGGCTAGTTGGCGTGCATTGCAAAAGTAGAGAATTCTACCTCCTGGGCTCTACTGGAGGGAACTCAGTGATGCTGACAGACGCTTTAGTGAGAGCCCAAAGAATGGAGCCTGCCCACAGAAAAGAGACTGCACAGGAGACTACAGGCTTCTGTGCGTGGCCCAGTCTGGAGAAAATGACCATGAAGAGGAAGGCAAGTCACTCTTCACACCCATCCAGCTCCACATCTGTTTCAACTTGATTTCTAGCAGTGTCTATGGGCAGTTTCACACAGGCAGCTCAATGACAGTGAATGGCTGTCCATCATGGGACAAGGACCTATGGGGCTTAAACTGCAGCAAGGAAGGTTTAGGTTGGACCTTCAGAAAAACTTCCCAACTGTCAAGATGGTTTAACACTGAAATAAATTGCCAGGGGAGGTTGGGGAATCTCCATTGCTGGAGATATTAACAGCAGGTTAGACAGACACCTATTGGGCATGGTCCAGAAAGGGTGCTTTGTCCTGCTGTGAGGGCAGGGGGCTGGACTCGATGGCCTCTTGAGGTCCCTTCCAGTGATAGTATTCCATGATCACTGCCAACAGTGGCTAGATTTGAAGGGGTGGTTTACAAAGCCAAAGAAAGGCTTCTTATTTCACCACGAATCCCCTCATTCATCCAGGTCCTCACTTCATTACCCACTTTCTGAAATGGGCACTGCTAGCAGTGTCTGAATAAGAGCCTGTCCCAGCTGGAGGTTGGACCGCTATGGCAGAGCTTGGGCACACCAGCTTCCCTTTCACCTCTGCGATGGACTCTCAACACTGAGGCTTTCAGAGCCGTGGTGTTAATGTTCCCACTTAGTAGAAAGTTAAGTTTTTCAGATCTTTAACAAGGACTTTCTGCCATAAAAATTCACATACTGTTTCATCTTCCCCTTAGTACCGGCATGTGGAGCAGCAGGGGAAATGGTTTATAAAACCTATCAGGCTCCAGAATGAGACCAAAAGAACACAGTTGCCTCTTGTGATTTGTTGCTAGGCAACTGCTACCTCAAAATGCCTGAAACCTGGCACTGTCCTCAAATTTTCAAGATAGTTAAAATTAACAAGCTGTAGAAAAAGAGCCTCTGTTTAAAACGACAAAAGCAGGCAACATGCAGACTCTTTCGTAACTCCACCTCAGAAAGGGGCTTACAAGTTTACCTGGCTATGTACTCCAGCAGCATCGCCAGGTGTGCTTCAAATCTCACAGCATCATCGTGGAGATGCACAGCCAGAGACAAATGAGCAGAGCCGGACTTGACTCTTCTCATGCCCATACACACACTCTGAGATTGCACAGGTTATGCCATATCAATAGCCAAGCCCAGCAACTCAATGCTCTGAACATCCAGCATCAAACCCAGCTGCTCCCTGAAGACAAGCAAAGTGGATGGGGGCCAAAGGGGATTGTCTGTGAAGGGGCAAACTTGGGAACCCTCGGGCTACTAAGTAACCCACCCCGTCTAGTCTGCTACTTTTTCCACCTGCAGACTTGTCTGGGAGAGTGGAAATGGCTGCCCTTTTACAATGGCAGGGAGACACTCTCCTGCCCAAGCCTCTGGAGAGATCAGGGTTTGTGATTACACAAGGCATGAGTCCAAAGGAAGTTCCCCACTGGCGATAGCAGAGGCAAGAATTCCAGGAAGAGAGTAAGTTGTTCAGCTTCCTTAAAGTGAGAGACTCCACCAGGGAAGCAGAACGTGGCCCAGAGCGAGGAGGAACACAAGCAGCTCTCAAGAAGCATCCAGTAATGGCAGCACAGGGAACCTGGGCAGCGAGAAGTCAGACACGGAGTCCAAGGCCAGCTAGTGAGTCGGCATTCTTGAGCCCAAGGGGCAGCTGGCATATCATCATGATCCCTCATGGAATGCCAGAGGAAATCTTCACCGGACTGGAGTACTCCAAATGCCCTTTGATGAGCTCTAGAGACACCTTGCCAACTCCAGCCAAGAGTATTCGATCTCTCAGCTACGCACTGACAAAGGAGCTTCAGCACTGGTTAGAGCCCAGGAGGCACAAGAAGAGTTTTTCAGCAAGCGCATGCTGAGGGAAACCTGATTCTGCAGCAGCAGAGGAGTAAGATGCATAAGAGTGAGGCCATTCAACTATGCCATCATGCCCCAAGCAGAGACACAAATGAGGGAAATGAAGATATTTTATTGAAACCAAACCACAGGTGTGGCAATTCTCATGATTTTAGAGCTAGCAGTGCTGGGGTGTTTTACCACCTCTCTCATGAAAGCATGGTAACAGGCACCAACTCACCAATGTTAAAGATGCCTCCTGTCTGCCAGTAACGTGAATGTGGTTGATGCCAGCAAGATGGCTGCCATTTCCCTACCATCCCTGCACATGGGAGTGAGAGAGCCCTTAACAAAGCTGGCTACCACCTTCCACTCTTTTCAACAAGCCCTGGCCACACACACAATGGCCGGCAGTATACAATCCAGGCAGTGGGACACGACAGACTGAATAGCAGGGGACATAGGGCAGGGGGGCGTGCAGAGAACAGTGCTGGGAGGAAGGTGAAGGGGAGGCCTGGCAGCTGGCCCATCTTGGAGGTAGCAGTTGGGAAGGCAGCGTTTCCAACTCTCCAGACAGACTGCAAACCCCAGGGTTCTGGCACATGCAGGCCACACTGCCATGGCAAAGCAAGCAGCACCTCAGGCATGGGCATCAGAGCAGAACTCTGCATCAGGGCCTTGGGGCAGTGGGCCCAGATCTGCCTTGCGTGCATGTGGCACTAGGCCAGAGGGGGCCATGGGGCAGCAGGAAGCATGTGGGAGGCGTCTCCGGGAAGAAGTGCTGCAGGACACAGGCAGAGAAGACCCTGGGGTGGCAGGAGGTAGAGAAATGTTGCTATGAAGGGAAGACAGCCTCTCCCTTCCACGTTGCAGACATCTGCTTTCAGGGGGCGGGGTAAGAGAGGGTAAGTCAAGTCTTCCTCTGAAACATCTATCCCTGGCCCACAGGGTCGTGGGGGTAGGAGGTGGGGCAAATGGAAAGACAGGTTGAGGCGTTCCATTAATCATCCTGGTGCCTGAAGAGGTTCCCAGCTAGCCTTTAAAACTGCACTCAGTTTCACACCCTCAGAGCTGGATGCCCCACAATGCGAGATGGGCACACTTGCCTAGTAGAGAGAGCAAGAGAGTTTGGCTAAGACCAATGTTCTCTTCTTGGCTCGATTGTTGGCTAGCTGGGTGACATTGGGCAAGGCACTTAAGGTTTGTGCCTCAACGTTTCTCCATCTGTGAGAGGGAAGATATGAAGCTTACCACTTTTTAAGAGACGGAGATCAGTGGGTGAAAAGCACTATATAAGGAATTGGTCACTGGTACTATACCCAGGCTACATTAAGGCATGTTCTAAGCAGCAGAAGAGTAACAAAACAAGGCTGAGAACTCAGCTGAAACATGGGTCTTTATCAGCAAAGCAGGTCTGTACCACAGCCCAAAGTCAGCGCGTTATGGAACTTGCAGCACTGTTTTTAGCTTCTGCCCCAGAGTTAGAGTGACCAGTCCCACAGAGATGGGGCCTCAGTCTGACGCATGCACTCCACACGGATGCTGCCAACAAGTTCTGGGTGTTCCAGCCACCCTCTCTCTTTCAGGTACATGCGTGGGGTCCCAACCCTTCTATTGCTTATCACATGGAGTCATGGGATGGATAAGGTGGAGAACTCATGATGTTTTTGGGCAGGAACTTGTCTCCACCAAGTTAAGGTTCTGCCTTAACGTCATGGTTTTGAAGCCTGGGACAAGGAGAGTGAAAAATTTTGCAAGCCAAATAAGGATTTCTTAATGACTCCCCACTCGGGATGACTGCATTACCTGGGTTGATAACAGGAAAGATGATGTGCCCATTTCTCTCTTTGGTTACCAGTCGTTCCAGTTTTTGCTCTTCATAGCGTTTCTTTCCTTCCTCCTCCAGCTCTTTAGATGCATACTGAAAGGAAAGAACACAGACAGGTCACACAGTGCAGTGCTTGGGTAAAAGACAAGTTATGCACGAAGGACAGACCAAGATGTGAGACTGGGGCTCCCTAGCTGAACAGGTATTGCCCTCAATACTCTGCCAGATGCTGCCCTAGTTATCGCAATAAAACCAAACCTTGCCCAATGGCTACAAGTGCAGAGCCAGAGATGCTGAGCACCAAACAGGCCTGGGAAAAGGGAAACGGGTGATGTACACAGTCACTCTGTTCCTTTGCTGTGCTAGAACCCCAGTGTTTACCAGTCACTTCCTGGCTGCCAGGCCCTTCCTGTCCCTGGAGGTCTCAGGTGGAGCAATTCAGTCGTCTTCAATGGAGCTGTCACTTTATCACTCAGCCGCGGTTATGCGCCTCTTGTTCACAACATTCGCTCCCTCCTGGATGGAGGCACACCTGGCTGGTTTTCAGCCTGATCACTCCCCTTGCTTCATTTAAGTGACATAAAAATTTGCTACTTTTTCTAAAGCGGACGAAGTGAAAAGGCAGGCATAGCTGGCGTGCATGTAGACGGACCACAACAGCTCATTTCTGTAAGTTACGTTTCTTTATTGCCCACAGAGCAAAGCAGCTCTTTCGTTACTATAACGTACCATCTATGACCAAATTGCTGCCCTCTACAGAGTACTGAAGTGACCTGAACAGATCCTACACACACACACCTTTACACCTTGCACATGTTCCAACAAGCGTTAAACTTCACTCAACAGTATATAACTACAAACAGTGAGACAAGCATACCTTTTGGGAATGATGAAATTCTAAACTACTTTGCTGCTAATGGTTCATTCCAACATTGAAAAAGAGAATCTTAGTTACAGACCTGTCAAGCAGCTACTTCCAATTCTTCCCAAAACATTCAAGATACAGAACAAATGGTTATCCATTTCAAACAGCAAAACATGTCTGAAAAATCTCTCAAGTTACATTCCAGCATTTTCTTAATTGCATCTTTTTTTCCCCCAGAACTAGAAGTTGAAAACCTGCTACTGAATGGACAGACTTAGAAGCACTTTCAAGAGGAAGTACTTGGAAGAGGCATCAAGACACAGGCTCTGTTTGTGCCTCTCATACAATACGATACGATTTTAAAAGTGCTGACAGCATGCTCAGACCGGTACAGGATGAAATTAAACAGCCTTTACCCTGAAGAGCTCATAGTCTAAAGAGTCATGATCACAGCATCCAGGACACAGGGTGGAAAGCAAAGACTGACTCACTCACTCACTCACACTTACCTGTTGTATTACAAATAAGTCCTAAGGCTTTAACCAACAGTGAAGTGCCTGCAGTGTAGGACATGGCTATCAACCAGAACTTCTGGGTTACTTTCCACTAATGACACTATTTCCAAATGCTCTCTCTTTACTGCACCAAAGCAGGGGCAGCCTGCTAAGCACACCTTCATTTTGAGCACCTAATTATCAGCTCTAAACCCTGAAGTATAATTTCAGTCTCCTGTTTGATAGAATCCCATTCACTGTCTGCACCAAGCCACTGGTGTGCTTCTGAAATTTATATTCCACAGGACAGCAGCCTGGAGAGAGGCTTAAACTCTGCCTACTTCCTGGAACTGCTGAACTCCAGATAAACAACAGCTGTCATTTCTGGGTGAAACAAGGATGCTTTACTGTCAGTGTGCTAAAGCCACATTGCCCCCTGTGGGGATGCAATGCTCCACAAAGTGGAAAGAGACAGTTGCTCCAAAACTAGTTATACGTTGTTGATCAGAGACTTGAATGGGAATGTGAACCCTGCCCCCTTTCAGGTGCTGTCTCCAGATGGCACGTCTGCAGCCATACAATGCCTCTTTTATGTCGCTCCTGTCTTTCAAGGAAAGGGAGAAGCAAATTGTTATTGTACAAGGACGCTGGCATGTGGGTTACTCCTTCTCCTGGGCGCTTCTCTCCCTGCAGCAGGGCCAGCACCTCACTTCAGAGAGTGCTGGGGTGATGCTACATTCACATTGCTAGCTGTTCCTTCCAAGTCCGGGCCCCCTGCTGCCTCATAGCACAGTCCCAGAGTACTGGATGATGGAAGCAAGGTTGTTGGAAGGACTTGTCCCTGAATGTTTTTTCATCCCCTAAAAGCAGACATCTGAGAGTCTCTCAGGCTTTGCCTGCACTCTGCTATCCTCAAGCAGCATAGCTGTATCTAGGCCAAGCACGAGCCAAGACAAGGGCAAGCCAGGCTTTGCAGGCAGAGTCGGAGGAAGTAGCTGCCGCCTGATGTCTGAAGACACTTCTCTGAATTTGGCTCATTCAGCTTAATGAGTTTGTGTCAACGCATGTGACCTTGCCAATATACAGGTCACCTGAAAGTAAAATTACACACCCAGCCACCAGCTGCAACACACCACAGGTGTATGTGATTTACTATGGACTGTCCTTGGTCTTCCTCTTGCTTCTAATATATTTATAGAATGTCATCTTGTTACTGTGTCTCTAGCTGGTGTGAACTCATTTCGTGCCTTTGTCTTTCTAATCTTGCCCCTGCACATGTACCGTTTGCTTATATTCATCCTTTGTAATTTGTCCTAGTTTCCACTTTTTATATATGATGCCTTTTTGATCCTAGCTAAGCCAAGGCATTCTTTTACCATACTTTCTAGCTTTGCTACAAAGCAGAATAGTTTGCTTTTGGTCCCTTAATAGTGTCCCCCTTTGAAAAACCTGTCAACTCTCTTCAGTTGCTTTTCCTCTTAGTCTTGCTTCCTCAGGGATCTTCCCTACCAGCTCTCTGAGTTTGTCAAAACCTGCCTTCCTGAAGTCCATTGTCTCTATTTTGCTGTTCTCCCTTCTACCATTGCTTAGACTCTGGATCTCTATGATTTCATGGTCACTTCCGCCCCAGCTGCCTTCCACTTTCAAACTGTTGCTCTTGGAAGCACAGCTGTTGTATCCAGTCGGTTTAGTTCCGGTCTTCTGATGGGATATATAAAGGTACCGAGCCACTTCTATGTCTGCACCTCTTGGTCTCTGTATCTAGTGAGGATCGAGCTCCATTTGTGGCCTCTATGCATGTACAAAACCTTATGGAAACAGCCAGGGAGAAATCTGAGTCCTGAAGAGCAGCACTCTCTCCCTTCACAAAGCCAAGCCTGTCACCTCTCCCACTTAAAGGAAGAAACTTCCCCAGCTTAACTGAGGCCTGGCTCTCTTGTGCGAACTGGTTAAGTCCCAGGCCTGTTTGGCTATGGAGTGGGGGTGGGGGGACAGCATTGTCTGAGATCACTGCCACCTGCTGCAATACAGTCAAAAATGTGGTGAGACTAGTCACTAAATCAAAGCATCTTTTCCTTATTGGTGAGGGACGTTAAGGGTAAAAAGAAACGCAAAACTGCCCATACCACTGAGATGGGACATCCCAACCATAAAGCTAGGGTTACTCCCATGCGAGCCCAATCCGACCAGCCTGGCGGTGGACACATCAACTCTCCGTGTAAAAAGAGAGCACTAAAACACCAGCATGAGGCACACCCTGCTCGGGATCCCTGCAAACACATATACAAAGTCCTGAGCGTGAGGATTCTGAGCTAACATCTAAGTCATTACCTGAATAGGAGGAACTTCAAGGACTTTGTCCACGTTCTTCAGAGAAAGAGGCACATACCACAGAGTTGCCCTGTTAGTCACCCGCTTAACACCTTAAAGAAAGAGCAAAGAGAGTGTTCATAAAATGCAGATAGATTGGAAACATGTTAGTAAAACCAGCATAGATGGAACATTAGGAGCCAAAATCCTCCACAGTGCAAGCGACACTGCTGAGGCTCAGTAACAAAAGCAAGCAGCCCTGATATCACAGTGAATTTCCTGCAGAGGCACCAGACTGCTCCAGGGGATTATCTGGTATTCCCCACATAACTTTACGCCCTCCTTTCCCAGGCTCATTCTACAGGCACACAAAGAGAGGGAGCCACTGAGGTCACAGAGGCCCACAATCAGGGAACTGGCTTGAGAAGACTTCTCTGGATGCCACATGCCAGCATCCGAGAAATAGCTGAAAAAACGGCCAAGAACCACCAGGGCTCTGCTTGCGGTTTGCGAGCATGGAACGTCTGCCACAGCACAATCTTTGGGGCCTGTTATGGCCGAGCTGCATCCTAGCAACATCTGATCATCAGGCAACACTGTCCTGGCTTTAGAGACTGCGGATCAGCAGCTCCAATACAGCTTCAGCACGTGCTGTGTTCTGAGCCCAATCAGTCTATTATGCTACAATAGGTCAGACAGAGGAATTGTGGGACAAGGATTGTCAAAAAAGCCTGCAACAGCTGCTGCATTCAGCAAGAGATGGGCAGAGCCTATCCTGCCAGCAATGTTGCTCCAGGAATGCTTGAAGCCCTCCCGACAGTGTAGCAAGTGACACAGGCCCTGTGGCTGCATCGTTACAGCTAGCTGGCACCATGACCTGCTAGCAGGGTGACCTTTCTAAGAGCAGATTTAAATGCCAATGATCACAGACAGGAGCTGGATTTTATTGTAAGTGCTGCAGGACTCATTGGCTTCTGCTGAAGGTCTGGAATGCTCACAATGTGCTCAGGACCACAAACCACCACTGTGGTGAGAGATGCGGGTAGAGTTCAGAGCCAGGGCTGGGAATTCATGGGCTCCTGGCTTCATGAATCCTACCTTTGGGGAACCCCTAAACACAACATATCCAGGTACAAGAGTAACTGGTGAAAGGCTACACTGGGCAGATGTCAAAGACAACCAGACTAGCTCTTATCTTGCTCTTCAAAAATATCCAAGTCACGTTTTCTGTGCCAAACAAACAACCCGACACTGAGTTTAAGCGCTCCAGGTACCTTGCTGAGTAACCTTATGTAACAACCCATCAGGGGATTCTTTCTGACAGGATTGTTTTATGTCTAAATATTCCCAGAAGTCAAAGGTCCGTGACTCTGAGGACATCAAGCTCAGAGACTAGCACTTACGGCACACACAAAACTCTCAGTCAAGACAGAGCTGTTAGATAAATGGAGGGTAACTCACTTCTGGTCTGGGCGCTCCATTGCATGCATGGGCCTGTTGTCAACACAGCCAACAACAAGCCAGCCAGGGATGGCGACTCTTCACGGGCGGACGGATCTTTGAGTGGGAAATAGGGGAGGCCCATTTCCCCTTAGGCCTGCCACCTCCTCCTAACACTCCCAGCAGCAAGCTCTGCATGTTATAAAGAGAAGGGTGTGTGTGGCGTGCCAGGCCAACTGCGGAGCAGAGCACACACTTAAATCCTTTAGCACTGTGACCTCCCTAAGCAGTGTGAAACTCTACCCTCATCTCTTCTTCCCAGTGGAGCATGCTCTGAATTGCAGATACAGACTCCCAGCTGAGGGCTCAGCCTAGCCAAGCTCCAGTATCAGCCACTGTGGAACTGAAGTGCGAGATTCTCATCTGGTGGGAATCTGAAGGGGCAAATTCCCGTCTTCCGGCATCAGGGTGGGTGCTGGGATTTTGGGAAGCACTCCCGTAGCAGCACACCACACCAGGAAGGCCATGGGCAGTGTTCCTCCTAAGCTGAGCTCTTGGGAATCAGGTGCTGCCCAGCTGGTTAGCACAGTGCCCACAACTAGGTCGTGTTTCTCCAGGGGTGCACATTCGCATGCGCCTCGGCACACATAAAACATTCACTCCACCCATGGATGGAAAGGATTAGAGGGAACAGTGGCCATGGGGGAAGATTACCAAACTGCCCTGCACAGCTCATTGTCATAAACCAGTCAGTCAACATGTGGCAATAGCTGGGAGCCCTGGCGTCAGTCACAAAGGACCTGGCAGGGAGGAAATGTGCAGGCCGGCTCTAAGCACACAGGATCAGACTTCCAGGCACACACTCCCACCATTCTGCCGACACAACATGACTTGGGCAGAACAGCTGCTGCCAACTAGAGTTCTCCTCAAGCCTGCAAAGAAGCTCGCCTGCCGGGGGCCACTCAGATGCAGCCCGGAGACAAGTCCAAGTCAGCACTAGGTACCAACAGCTCTACTCCATGCCTGACACCACCCTCCAAAAAGAGGTGGGAGCAACAGCCAGCACCCCCAGGAAAGATGAGGACACCCAGATTGCCCAGGTGTGGCAGGGTGGGGCCAGGAGAGGGGAGGCAGGAGTAGAAAGAGACGGGAGACAGAACTAGCAACCAAAGTAGGAACAGCTGATGAACAGGCTGCCCTAAAATCAATCAGGGCCAGCAGATCCTACTCAGGGGCTACCTTTATAAGCTCTTCCCCACGCAGGGCAAGGGAAAGGTGGGGAAGGAGAGTTTGGGAGACGAGTGAGAAGGAAGGAGACAGAGACACGGCTGGGTCCGCGAAAGAGGAGAGGAGGCTCAGCAACCCAGGGGGGCTGCGCTGCCCCAACCCAGGGGGGCTGCGCTGCCCCAACCCAGGGGGGCCTAGAGCCTCACCAGAGACTTGGAGGAACTGGTCAGCTGAAGGAGCCAAACTAAGGAGGAGACCAGCTGCCACGACTGCCACTCGAGGAAGGGGACACCAGGGAGAAGTGGCCCAGGGAAAAAAGCTGCAGGGGCCAGGGTGAAGCAAGTCAGCCCTCCCAGGTAGCGGCTGTCCAGGGTCCCTGGGCGGGAACCCGGAGTGAGTGGATGGGGACCAGGTTCCGCCCCAGACTGCCCCCTGCCCCAACAAGGGTAACATGGTGCATAAGGTGGGGCCAGTGGACTAAATAGAGGGCCTGGGGCCCAGGAATGAGACTGACTGCACCACACATGGTGGCAGTTGTGGGATCTGAGCTGCTGTGAGACCCTGTGGCAGACCCACCTAGAACAGAACAACCCTTTGTCAGTATCGCGAGACTGACAATGCAAGACATAGTAAAGGCCCTTATACAGGCTACCGCAGCCCAGCACAAAGCCACCCGGGCTTATGCCGCTACACAGCAGGAGCCCTGCAGCTGCAGCAAGAAACTAACCAGCTGCTGCTGAGCCAGGCTACCCAGAACTGAGCAACCCTGGAAGAGGTGGTGCTGCAGCTAAAAACCCTGACTGCCCACATACTGGCTTAGATGGAAACCGACTGCAGTGGGCTGGTAACTTCCTCCAAAAAAATGACAGGAGAAGACGATGTGGAGGCAGACCTCTTGGCCTTCGAGAGGACAGCCGCACGGGAAGGTTGGCCCCGAGACCAGTGGGCCAGCATCCTGGCACCGTTCCTGTGTGGTGAGGCGCAGAAGGCCTACTTTGACATGCCTGAGGAGGCAGCTGCCGAATACACCCAGTTGAAGACAGAAATCCTGGCCAGATCTAGGGTGACCACTGCTGTTAGGGCCCAGCGGTTTCATGAATGGAGGTACTGAGAGGGGAAAACCCCAACGTCCCAGCTGTTTGACCTAATTCACCTGGCTCGAAGGTGGCTACAACCTGAGACCTACGCACCAGAGAGGAGTGTAGAGATCGCTGTACTGGACTGCTGTATGCGGGGACTTCCACCCAATCTGCAAGGATGGGTTAGCCGGAACGACCCGTCCTCCTACGAGGAGAGGGTGGCGCTTGTAGAGAGACAGCTATCTAGCAGGAGCCTCTCGCGACTCTTCCCCCAGGGAAGACACTGAGCCAGCCAAACAAGCCACTCCTACCCTTAAGGCCTGCTCCTCCGAATCCTTGTGCGGGACAGGGGGTGGAAGGAAGGAGGTGGGAGAGCTGTCAGAGGCCCTTAAGGGTCCGGGGGTTACTAGAAAGGAGAGTCAGGAGGCCAGGCCAGGTAGTCCAAGGAATAGACGGCTGCCACATAGTGGATATCAGCATTATGCATGTGGAGAGACAGGGCATATAGCAGCCCAGTATCCACACAGAGGAGCCCATGCAGTGTGGCCTCGGGGACAGGGTGGGGCCCTGTGGCCTGATACACATGGTGGGTGTAGTGAAAGCCCCCCACCCGTATACGCGAAGAGTGAAGATGAGTGGGGTGGAGACCACAGCCCTGCTGGACTCTGGAAGCGCAGTCACCCTAGTCTCAGGGCAACTAGTGGGACAAGACCAACTGTCTTGGGTCAAGCGCACCGGGGTATCCTGTGTACATGGGTACATGAACTATTACCCATCATCCCTGTACAGACAGAGGTCCAGGGGAATGTGGCCAAGGTGACAGCGGGGGTAGTCCAAGGGCTTCCCTACCCAGTAGTGATTGGGCGGGACTTTCCTGGATTCAGGTCACTTGCTGCCCAAAGGGAAGGGGGAAATAGGGGAAGCACCCCCAGTCTTCTGGGAGTTTGCCCAAGATCTGTTCTCTGCACCCAGAAAGCCCTGCAAGTCCCAGTGTGAGAGAAGGGCTGTCAAGCACCTGGGAACCCGGCTCCGGATTGGAAACCAGAGGCAAGCCCTAGTTGCGGGGGAGACAGAACTGGCCCAGCAGAGCAGGGTATGGGAGCAGGGAGGGCCTGAGCCTGGACCCAATACCGCCAAACCCCCTAGGCCAGAAGAGGAGGACCACCTCCTTGAACTTGAGAAGGTGGGACCCTCCCATACAAGTTTTGCAAAGGACCAAGCCGATGACCCGGTGTATCAAAGCGCACGTAAAGAAGCAGCGGAGATAAATGGGGTCCCCGTGGAAGGGAGGGCCAAGGGTCCTGGGCCGTACTATATAATCAAGGGGGACCTACTGTACTGGGTAGTGAACGTCCAGAACCAGGTGGTGGAACAACTCAGTGCCCCAGAGGCACCGGAGGACTGTACTGGACTTGGCCCATAGCCACCTGTTTGGCAGTCATCTTGGGGTGGAGAAGACCTCAGACCGGATTCTGCAAAGGTTCTTTTGGCCTGGGGTCTATGTTGAAGTCCAGCGGTATTGTGCCTCCTGTCCCAAGCGCCAGCTGCGTGGGCCCAGACCACAGCTGCGGGCCCCGTTGGTACCCTGAGCAGTGATTGATATCCCCTTTGAGAAGACTGCGGTGGACTTAGTCGGACCATTAGAGAAGTCTGCTCAAGGACACCAGTACCTCTTGGTAGTCCTGGATTATGCCACCCATTACCCAGAGGCGGTGCCTCTGCGTAACACCCATTCAAAGACCATCGCGAGAGAGCTGCTACAGGTTTTTGCCTGTGTAGGCATACCCAAGGAGATATTGACTGACCAAGGTACCCCCTTGTCTCCCGACTGATGAAAGAGTTGTGTGCACTACTCCACATTCAGGCTCTGAGAACGTCAGTTTACCACCCACAGACAGATGGCCTTGTGGAGCGGTTCAACCACACCCTCAAGAGCATGATCTGTAAAGTAGTAAGCCGGGGTGGGAGCGATTGGGATGCCCTACTCCCCATCTGATGTTTGCCACCCGGGAAGTGCCGCAGGCCTCCACGGGCTTTTCCCCATTCGAGCTGTTGTATGGGCAGAGACCCTGAGGCATCCTGGATCTCACGAAGGAGACCTGGGAGGAGCAGCCAAACCCAGGGCGTAATATCATTGAGCATGTCCTCCAGATGAAGGACCGGATCGCCAAAGTTACCCCCATCATCCATGAACACCTGGCGCAGGCCCAGGGGGCCCAGCAGACTTACTATAACAGGCAGACCAGGGTTCGGAAGTTTAAGGTAGGAGACGGGGTGATGGTGTTGATTCCAACAGCAGAGAGCAAGCTCCTCGCCCCGTGGCAAGGACCCTATGAAGTGGTTGAAGTCCTGGGGGAGGTAAACTACAAAGTGGGGCAGCCAGACTGCCGGAAGACAGAGCAAATTTACCACATTAACCTGGTGAAACCCTGGCAGGACCGGGAGGTGTAGCCGGTTGCCCTGGGGGTGGTGAGTTTAGAGGAAGGCCAGGAACAGTAAGTAAAAACACTCTCCAAAGCTGACCCCAGACCAGCAGAAGGAGGTCCTTAACACGCTGAAACGGCACTCAGACGTGTTCTCAAACAAACCCTGGCCACACTGCTGAGGTAGAACACCATATTGTCATGGACCCAGGGGTAAGGGTATAGCTCAGGCCCTTCAGCATGTGTGTCCAACCTTTTGGCTTGCCTGGGCCACATTGAGCGAAGATAGTCTTGGGCCGCGTACAAAATATATAATATAGTTAATGTATATAAATCATATAATAATGTTAAAAGTTTACGATCTTGTTGGGCCCCATTACTAGCTGTCCAGGGCTGCATGCGGCCCACAGGTTGGATACGCCTGCCCTACAGACTCCCAGAGGCAAAGTGCCAGGAGGTGCAAGAAGTGAGGAAGATGCTGGAGCTGGGGGTAATCGAAGAATCCCATAGTCAATGGTCCAGACCCATTGTCCTGGTGCCTAAGCCCGATGGCGCCCTCCTGTTCTGCAATGATTTCTGAAGGCTAAATGAAGTGTCCAGGTTTGATGCATACCCCATGCCGCGTATAGATGAATTCATTGATCGGTTGGGGAAGGCTCGCTTCCTGTCCACCCTGGACCTAACCAAGGGCTATTGGCAGATTCCCTTGGCCACCCCAGATGGCCTATATCAATACACCATCCTCCCATTTGGGCTACACGGTGCTCCAGCCACATTCCAAGAGCTAATGGATAAGCTACCATGGCCACACTGCACATATGCCGCAGCGTACCTCGATGATGTCATCATCCATAGCCCGGACTGGGACACGCACCTGGAGAAGGTGGAGGCGGTGTTAGATACCCCGAGGGGGGCCGGCCTCACAGCAAACCCAGCAAGATGTGCAATAGGACTGGTGGAAGCGAGATATCTGGGGTACATTGTGGGAAGGGGCGTGGTGAAGCCCCACCTAAATAAGGTGGCAGCTATACAGACCTGGCCCTGGCCAGTCCGGGAGAAGCAAGTCTGGGCATTCCTAGGTCTAGTGGGGTATTACCGGAGGTTTATTCCCCATGTTGCGTCCAGGGCTTGCCCACTGATGGACCTCACGAGGGCCTATGGCCTGGAGGTGGTGAAATGGACCCCCGCAGCAGGAGGCGGCATTTGTTGACCTGAAGGCAGCCCTATGCAGCGATCCAGTCCTCACCACTCCCGATTTCAAGAAGGAATTCTTGCTGCAAACAGATGCCTCTGAAGTCAGCTTGGGAGCGGTACTGTCCCAGATGGTTGGGGACAAAGAGCATCCTGTCTTATACCTAAGCTGCAAGCTTCTCCCCAGACAGAGAAACTATGAAGTCATTGAAAAAGAATGTCTTGCTGTAAAGTGGGCCATGGAGAGCCTCAGGTACTACCTCCTGGGATGGAAGTTCACCTTGGTTACAGACCATGCGCCCCTGCAATGGATGCAGCATAACAAGCACAAGAATGCAAGAATAACCCGGTGGTTCCCATCCCTGCAGCCGTTCAACTTCCGCATACAACACAGGGCTGGGGCCCAGCATGGGAATGCTGATGGCCTATCTCGGGTACACTGCATGCTGTCCCAAGTAGCCCAACCCTAGCGTGTTGAGCTGGGGAGGTGGATATGTGGCAGGGTGGGGCCAGGAGAGGGGAGGCAGGAGTAGAAAGAGACCGGAGACAGAACTAGCAACCAAAGTAGGAACAGCTGATGAACAGGCTGCCCTAAAATCAATCAGGGCCAGCAGATCCTACTCAGGGGCTACCTTTATAAGCTCTTCCCCACGCAGGGCAAGGGAAAGGTGGGGAAGGAGAGTTTGGGAGACGAGTGAGGAGAAGGAAGGAGACAGAGACACGGCTGGGTCCGCGAAAGAGGAGAGGAGGCTCAGCAACCCAGGGGGGCTGCGCTGCCCCAACCCAGGGGGGCTGCGCTGCCCCAACCCAGGGGGGCTGCGCTGCCCCAACCCAGGGGGGCTGCGCTGCCCCAACCCAGGGGGGCCTAGAGCCTCACGAGAGACTTGGAGGAACTGGTCAGCTGAAGCAACCAAACTAAGGAGGAGACACCAGCTGCCACTCGAGGAAGGGGATACCAGGGAGAAGCATCTGGGGGAAGTGGCCCAGGGAGAGAAGCTGCAGGGGTCAGGGCAAAGTAAGTCAGCCCCCCAGTATAAAAAGGATGTGGATTTGCTGGAGCAGGTTCAGCGAAGGGCAACAAAAATGATTAAGGGTCTGGAGCACAAGACCTATGAGGAGAGGCTGAGGGATTTGGGCTTGTTTAGTTTACAGAAGAGGAGACCGAGGGGTGATTTAATAGCAGCCTTCAACTTCCTGAAGGGGAGCTGTGAAGAGGAGGGTGAGAAACTGTTCTCAGTGGTGTCAGATGGTAGAACGAGGAGCAATGGTCTGAAGTTGAAGAGGGAGAGGTGTAGGTTAGATATTAGGAAAAACTACTTCGCCAGGCGGGCGGTGAAGCTCTGGAATGCGTTGCCTAGAGAGGTGGTGGATTCTCCATCCCTGGAGGTTTTTAAGTCCCAGCTGGACAAGGTCCTGGCTGGGATGACTTAGTTGGGATTGATCCTGCTTGAAGCAGGGAGCTGGACTAGATGACCTCCTGAGGTCCCTTCCAGCCCTGTGATTCTGTAGTGGCATATGGTGGGGCCAGTGGACTAAATAGAGGGCCTGGGGCCCAGGAATGAGACTGGCCATACCGCACCAGGCTAACGTCAAAAGCTTCTCTCAACTATCAGCCTGGCTTCCTCCAGGCTTCTCTGGGCAACGGGAGCCTTTCCAGCCTGTGCATCCCAGAGCCCATCCACTGTGAGTGGGCTACGCATGCAAGAGCGGCACATGGGTACAAGGACCCCCAGCTCGCCTAGTGCTGCCAAATGCCATTCCTCTGGTCAGGTCCTGCAGGCTGCACACGAACGTCCTGTCGCCAATAGGAACGTTGCATTTGGCCACAATTCCACATCATTTTTCAACTACAGGCAAATATGGAAAGACTTTCTGCTGCACTTTGACTGAGAGGAGCGCTGACGAAGCTCCATTGTTACACTCAGCTAAAGCCATCCTGACAAAACTGCTACCATGGCAACTACACAAGAGCCAGCCCTTTCAGGCCTCGGTGAACAACGTGCCCTAAATTATGCAAAGCAAGTTAATTACAATTTTTTACTGTTCATTAATAAAAATTATCAGGACAGTAATTCCCACTGAGTGTTCACGTCTCAAGAGACGCACTCTTCTCTCAGTGCAATACTGCTCCTGCCACATCCATAGACATTTAATATTTTGATATTTAATACCAGTTGCAAAGCTCGACCATGTCCCTTTACACTTGACTCGTAAATCCGAATGTCCTGCCATGGTCAGTGCTGCAGGTTAAGGGAGAGGGGAAATGGAGGAGGAGGTTCTGATGTTTTAGGGGATATTTATTAGCTGACAATTTGTAATCAAGGAGATCTTGCCAGACAGGCATGCACATAGGTTCAACTGAGTCTATTCTGCAAAGAAGTGGGCAGAGCAGCCATGCTGACCTCCATGTCCCATGTAAACTGAATGCCTACAGGATACTCGAGGCAAGTTCTTTCTGGAGCTGGAGGCAATTATGCACCAAGGTCAGCTGTACCATTTACAGTGCCAAGTCTGCAAACACCTCCCCAGGCCTCTCTTCCACAGCATGTGGAAAGCTGACAGACCCTGGTCATCGACAGGTGGGACTGACGTGGCAGCCTTAGGTGCTAAAACTATAAGCTTCTGCAGCATGAGGCTTTTCACGAAGGCTACAGAACAGACTTCGCTGTCCCTTGTTCTTGGTCTCAGTGCTTGTGGGTCACACCTGGTTTATCGTAATCATGTCTGCTCTGATGCACTCGATACAGCACACCACAGAGGCTCCCTTCTTAGCCAGAATTCTGTGTGTGCCAACTGCCAGCATCCAGACCTGGGCTGTCCTTGCACACTGCCATGCCTTACCTGCTGTCCTGACAGGTAGTGACTTTCTTGCTAATAAGCTGCTGCTGCTGTTCCTGGGCAGAGCCTGGCATACCACACAGGTGCTGCTGAGATGGTTATCGTGATACTCACAGTGAGACTCAGTCATGCCTTGCATTGCCAGACCAGTCTTTACAGCTCACATGTACTGGTGGTCTCAGTGGTCCTAGAACACCAGCAGCAGTTTCACAGGAGGGTTAGTCCCCAAGATCCTGCTGCTATGTGAAGGAATCTTCTACCCAGCTGTGCTTCTAGCTTACGCTCTTCTACTGTGTAGCAGTATTTTGAGACTGCAGAGGCAGGTCTACCCCAGGAACAGGGACTAAAGTAAATCAGGGAGAAAGATGTGGCTTTCAAGGTTACTACTATGCAAAGATCAAAGCGAATGTGTTCCTTGTCAGGATGCTCTTGTATGAATGACATCACTGGACACAAGGGCAGACTGTGTCACAAGTTTGGGTAGATCTATGAGCTCTGCTTTGGGATGCAAATCTCTGGACACCAAGCAGGAAGACACATCTTCTGGATAAAGGTAAGTCTCCTATCTCAGGTGTGTGGCCTCCATTACCTCGCCTGAATGGCTCAATCTTCACAGTATGTACCCCCAGCTGTGAGGCCCACGATTGCCTCTCCCCTCCCTTTTACAGATGGCACATGGAACACTTGGGCGAGGGCATTTAGGGCCTGTGTGTACAGCTACATTAATACGCAGGTTCTGCAGGAACAATCTGTCATTGGAGGCAAGCATGCCCTGTCGGAGCCTGCACCTGCCATACGGCTGCACTGGCAGAGCAGGAAGAACAGAAGGTAAAAGTGTTTTCTGACACTTCTCGGGGGGCGGGGGGCAGCGCTGACCAATCGCAGCAGGAGTGAGATAACATGTAGGTGTGTCAAATGCTTTTCATGCTGCCCAGCCTGCATCAGTGAACAGGTTACCCTGCAACCCATTGAGCAGCGGGGCAAGAAACACCCCCTCAACACAGGCGGCTTCTGAAGGAGTTGCTTTATGAAGGCAGCACAAGGGTAAGGAAACTGACTAGACAGGTGGCCCACTACCCCACAGTGAGCTGCTGCAGGCACAAGGGAAGGGGACAAGCCATGAACTGGATGATAACAAGAGGCTCTAATACTCTGCATCTCTCACACACACACACACACAGACACAGGTTAACACGTTAAATTAGAGAGAAAAGCCAGGCATTAGTTCCTTCTTGATCCTTTTCATTGGAGGAACTGGTAGGCTTGCATAGATGTGGGAGGGTTTGACATTAATCAAAGGCATCAGCTAACTATGTCTGCTCAGATTAGTCTCAACCCCCTCACAGGCTCAGCCTCAGTATTAGTGCTTCAGGAGATACAAGGCATTAAACAAGATTTATTTTCATCTAGTTGCTACCTGTAAGTGCTGCAATTAGAGTAAAGAAAATTTCTGCTTTGCTCAATTGTTATAGCCCCCAGGCCTGTTACTCAAACAGAACGTTGCATCCACTCCCTCCAACCTCTGATCCAAAATGAAGTTTTCCTCTCTGCAATTGTTCAGATTACTAGACTGAGGAACAATTTGTTTGCAAAAAAAAAAAACAAAAAAAAAAAACCTACTTGAAAATGTAAATGATTTGACTATTCTTTCGATGCAGTTTAGTCACTTGCTTCTCTTAAAAATCAAATGGCATGAAATCTCATCTACTCATTTGTTACAAAGAGCTTAAGCTGAACTGCAATTTACACTAGCTTCCTAAGGCAAAACTGGAAATTTTAATGTTTTTGCTGTTTATGATAATGAAACTTGAGGGAGAAACATTTTCTTTCAAGTCACATTCTGTCAACAAACTACACTGACAATTTAAAGGAGCGAAGTCATCGTACAACATTTCCTTAACAGGATTTTTTACCCTTACATGAGGAGTAGAAGTGCATCTCCGAAAAAAATTCACTGAGTTAAGTACCCACCGCTAGAAAAGCGTGGGGGCTGCAACATAAGAGCAACTGACACTAAATCATGGCTCTGGATAGAAGGGGTGGCTCCGAGAGACAGGACTGGGGGTGGATTAGTCATACACAAAAGTATCACAACGAACAAGAACTTGCGCAGGCGAAAGGAAGTGAGGAGGACAGAAAGATGCATCCAACCAGAGTTACTATGTCTAGCCATTGGGTGTGTCCAGTAGTGACTGCAATTTTTCCCTCTCCTCGCCCATGCCTACCGGGCCTTCGTGCTAGCCACACCCAAACCCTCACAGCCCTGCTGCTATTCACTTCAGTTTTCCATGGGAGTTTGCAAACTGGGCTGTTGTCTACTGTGAACAGTGCCGAGACCACCAGCATCCCCATGAAAAGGCTGGAGGCAGGACGTTTTCAAGAAAGCTGCAGAGAAGAGCTGGCTGTACTTGCACCCAGCAGTGGTGAGAGCCTTCAGAGAGTTCTTTAGAAACAGCGTGAGATAGCTAGGTAAGACCTGTACAAGCCACTCAGAACCCCCCAAGGTATGTGCAAGAATCAGCAGTTTCCCAGCAATGTGTGCTCCATGCAAACAAACTGTAGCATTAAACAGATTGCAGGACTGAGCTCCTCCCAACCAAACTACCCTGCACTTAGGGCACATTTTACCCAAAAGTTTCTGCTTTCAGTGGGGGTTGTGGGGCCCGGCCTCCAGCATTCCCCCGATGAAGGCAGGGAGTTTCCCAAGTAATGCTAGAACAGATAAAAGCACCTCTCCCCTCACAGCCAGGCGCTGAGAGTGACTAGGCAGAAAGGATCTGACCATGAGCCACACGAGCTTTCTACTGGTTTTAATAGTTTTCCCCAGAAGCTCTGAGCATGAAGCAACCTTCAGCCAGTGGCGGGCACCAGGAGGTTCTAACATTTGCATCTGAAAATTGTTGGGTTTTCTCCTTCTTACGCATGAGCAAGACCTACTGGAGTTTCCCATACTGCACTGGAACTTTCCAGAGCAAACAGATTCGGTTAAATAGCGATCTTGGCATTGATAACATAAATCACGTCTCAGCACATAAACACACCAGGTCTGCAGCACCACTGTGCCCGGAGAATCTGACAAAGGGAGAGTTGTGCTTGTGCGAATGCAAACACCAGTTTAAGAGAAATAAGAAGAGCTTGTGCATGCAGCCACCACAACCTCCGGCAGTTGCCATGTGGGAAGATGAAAATGGGTTACCATGGTTACAACTGCCTGGGAAGAGAATCTTCAGCTCAAACCAGAGCCAAAATATTCATCCTCCTAAGCTACAGACCCCATCCTGAGTAACTAAAGTCTTAAGCTGCAGCAGCGTCAGCAGACCTAGCACTTCTTCTAATGGAAGAGAACAACCCAGCCTGTATGTTTAAGTCAACATCCAGCAATTGTTCAAGTTCCCAACTGTAACACAAAGGTGTTGACGTCCCAGAGCGGTGAGTGCAACCCAAAGAGGGGATGTGGCACCTACACTCCAAAGCTAGTGCAGACAAAACTTTGATACACACGGCGGATCAGGAGCCAGGTCAACTAAAATCTTTCAAAGTCATCACACGCAGAATAGATGGCCATTTTTTCCCTCTTTTCCTGCCCAGCCTCCCTCCATTGCCATTAATATGCAAAACTAAGTATTTTTTGTGTATGCCATCAACACTCAAGCATTCCAGTTAGACAGAAGAGGAATGCTAAGAGCACATTGCAATGTTGGGTGCTGTCCTCAAAGGAAGAGTATATGGCAGAGAAAATCATAGCACATTTAACTGCAGCCTTCATTTGTCACTATGCATTTAAACCTTCTCTGCACAGAGAAAACAACTGTAGCTACAGCTATGCAGAGTCTGAGAATTTCAACAGCCCAGAAAGCGGGTATGATGTTCACACGCTTAGCTAACCTTGAATGCGGACATCCCTCATGGTCCCATGAACACCAATGCTACAAGCAAACCAACCACACTTAAACAGTTCAACAAACCTGTCAGAGCTAGAGCCAGGAGGGCTTAGAAAGAAGCACTAGGAAAGAGTCCTCTTCCACCAATTAGGAGGTAATTCTTACTGTCAGTGGGGAAAAAAAGTCTGCACAGATGTCGTCCAGAACTCCAGGTCACTCAGAACTGCTGTTTCACTCAGCTGAGCTGATGGGCCTGACAACCTGCAACCACCTCTGCAGCTCTCACTGGGCAGTCTCCAGGCAGAGACCAACGAGGAGACAGCTACTGCCCAATGGCCCTGAGCTCACCTTTCCCACAGAGCACCCAAGCAGACTGCCAGGTTCCTTCAGGGATGTGATCCCTGAGAGAGAGAGAGTAACTTGGCTGTTCAATAGCCACCAAGACCTTCCTTAAAGGCCATGTATCCAGCCTTCTCCATTAGCCTCCAGATTCATTTCTTTGGTTCCCCTGGCTCCAGGATCCCCTCCCCAAGATGAGCTGCTTGGGACAGGTGTGCAGCATCTCACGCCAGTGTTCAGAGTGCAGCAAGGGAGGAGCCATACCACCTGAAAGGGTGTGATGTAGCAGGGGATATGGGAGACAGGTGGAGCCACTCACACAGGGTAGGGATGATCCCCTGCTGTCTGTAACCTAAGCTAGCAGGTAACACCTCTGTCCCTGAGCAAAGAGGGGGAGGAGCCCAGCTGGATTTGAATCAGAGACGGCAATGGGAAGCTGGAGGGAGAAGGGGAAGGCAGCTAGCCTGTGCTGAGGGTGGCTAGACCCCAGATGGGGGCACCTCTCAGGCTCCTCTCCCCCAGATAGATTGGAGTGTCTGTCTCTGCCAGCTGTAATGACACCTTTGCACTGCGCTGCATCTCTGTCAACTAATAAACTTCCTGTTCTACCTGCTGAGTGAGAGTCACTCCTGCCTGCAGATGGGGGGCAGTGCTTGGGGACCCCTGAACCCCACTGCACAGCGACTGGCAAGTTATTAACAATTACAACAGACTACCAGAAAAAGACACTGTTGGACAGATGAAAAATCCACACAGCCATCCAGTAATCAGCTGCTGATTGGTGGGCAGACAAGCAGCTAGGAACCAGCCATCTTTTTATCATCTTTCTAAATGTGAAACCAAGGAGAGATCTTTCAGACGGTGCCTCTCTTCAGAGCTGGAAATCAGGCTCTTACAGCTCCATTATCCTGCCAAAGTTGTTTTGCTTTGGGACAGTTTGTTCCCTGGGAAAGCAAAAGCAAAAAGAAATTGATTGCATCAGGCACTACCTGTGAGGATGTTTTCAGACAGCACGTTGACTTGAACTTCCACGGAATGTTTGGAGGTGTAAGTGATTTCTGCACTGACGTGCGCCACTTCCCCAATACACATGGGCGAGAGGAAGTCCGTGCGCTCCACCCGGGCCAGCACAGCCATACAGTGCTCCTGCAAATTGCAAATTAACCACGGTTAGACTGTACTGTACTATACACCCAATGAGAATCAAACAGAATTGCTTACACTCAACATCAGATAGACCTGGGCCAAAGTAAAGGTTTGGAATACCTTGCTGAATGACGCCCTCTTTTGTTTAGTTGGGGGGAGGGGGAGGGAGTAATTCTGGCCTAGACTAACTTTAAACTAAGATTTACAGTTAATTTGCTGACTGCTGAGTTGAGAGAGTAAACGAAGTTGGTGAATTCTGGGCAGAGGACTCAGACTTGGTTTTGCCACAGAGTTAAGTACTTCTGTGAGAGATACAACTAAACGGGGGAACAAGTGCCCACTGCTGCTCAAGGGCTGTGCATCCGTCCAAGAGAGGCTGCCAGCATGCTACGTTTACCAGAGAAATGGCCAGTACAAATGCAGTTAAACCCTTATTTATGCTGATTGTAAGAGGGGTCTTCTAACCACAGAACACTGTAGCTAAATAACCCATATGACTCATGGTGCTTTCGGGAAACAGAGAAACCCACAGGACTACCCCATGGAGCCAGCCAGAGGAATAGAGAAGAGTCATTTTGCCTTACTAGTCAGTTGTTTAATCTGTCACAGTTTACACGGTATGTGACTCATCAGACCTCAGAAGCCTTACTGGGGTACGTACTTGGAGAGGACTGGAATTCACTGCTCTGGGTTTGGTCAGAAAGCCCTCCAATCCAGTGTGCCGTGATGCATCAGTGTGCTCTGAACTCTGTCCAAGTGTGCCCTGAAACTGTCAGTTTCCCCTCACTGGTGCTCTGCAGAGAGCCACCACGAGGGGGAACCGACAAACCGTGTGCCAGCTGGGATTCAGGCAGCCTTGCTCCTTGAGCCCCAGCTGTTCCAGGATTTCTCAATCCCCCCTTTCAGTAGTTCTTTGCAGAGCTGCCGCAAGGGAAAATGAGGACCCTGAAGGAGTCCATTTGCACCAGGAAGCAGCTGAAATGCATAGGTAGGCATAAATGGTAAATTTTCTGAATGGGAGCAGGTAACTAGTGGTGTCCCCCAAGGGTCAGTCCTAGGACCAATCCTGTTCAATTTATTCATCAATGATCTGGAGGAGGGGGTGAGCAGTGAGGTGGCAAAGTTTGCAGATGACACTAAAATGTTCAAGATAGTCCAGGACAAAGGCAGACGATGAAGATCTTCAAAAAGATCTCACCAAACTGAGTGACTGGGCAACAAAATGGCAAATGGCATTTAATGTGGATAAGAGTAAGGTAATGCACATTGGAAAAAATAACCCCAACTATACTTACAATATGATGGGGGCTAATTTAGCTACAACTAATGAGGAAAGATCTTGGAGTTATCATGGGTAGTTCCTTGAAAACATCCTCACAGTGTGCAGAGGCAGTCAAAAAGGCAAATAGGATGTTAGGTATTATTAAAAAAAGGGATAGAAAATAAGACAATGAGTATCTTACAGCCCCTATATAAATCTATGGTACGCCCACATCTTGAATACTGTGTACAGATGTGGTCTCTTCACCTAAGAAAGATATCCTGGCACAGGAAAACGTTCAGAAAAGGGCAACTAAAATGATTAGGGGCCTGGAATAGGTCCTGCATGAGGAGAGGCTAAAAAGATTGGGACTTTTCAGTTTGGAACAGGAGGCTGAGGGGGGGACATGATATAGAGGTATGTAAAATTATGACAGGTGTGGAGAGGGTGAGTAAGGAGAAGTTATTTACTTGTGACCTTAATACAAGAACTAGAGGACACCAAATGAAAATAATGGTTAGCAGGTTTAAAACTAATAAAAGACAGTTCTTCACTCAGCGCATAGTTAACCTGTGGAACTCCTTGCCAGAGGAGACTATGAATGCTAGGATTATTACAGAATTTAAGAAAGAGCTAGATAAATTCATGGAGGTTAGGTCCATAGAAAGCTACTAGCCAATGGTCGGGATGGTGTCCCCGGCCTCTGATTGTCAGAGACAGGCGATAGATGGCAGGAGACAAATCACTTGATCATTGTCTTCAGTTCACCCTCTCTGGAGCACCTGACACTGGCCGCTGTCAGCAGACAGGATACTGGACTGGATGGACCTTTGGTCTGACCCAGCATGGCCATTCTTATGTTCCCAGCCTAAATGGGCTGGCACAGAGCCTATGTCCCCTCCCTGCTGTGGCAAGGGGGGCGGGGGTGGGGGAGTGGAGGGCAAGAGTCTGTTGGAGCTGGGATGTGTTCTAAATCATGTGTCCTGGCTATAAGGGGCTGGTGGGGAGGGGATCCTGCTACCCCCCCTGCAAGTAACAGCGTAATCGCTGAAATGTTCAGTACTTGATTACTCAATATTCCTTCTGATCCCTCTTTAGCGTGTTGTGTGCACTGTTATGTAGCCCACGTCTCTAGTGAGACCGTAACCATAGTACATGTCGGTAAACGTTATGTTTATGAGTAGCCGATTCAGCTGAAACAAAGTGGGAGTGCTGTGCAACTGGAGTCTCGCCGACACGTGCCCGTTACTGAAAAGGTTCGGAACCAGGAGCAGGGAGGAGCTGCGGCACCACCTGCTGGAAGCTCAGTAAAGGAAGAATCTTTTGTAGGCTTGAGGAGACTTTCATTTGGCCAAACTGAGTTAACACCCACTCACTGCTTGTGGGTACTACAGTGAAGAGGCTCATTTTTCAGAGGTGCTGCAGGCCTGCAGCTAACATGGGCCCAGGGGCTAGATATGGGGATGGTCAGCACCTCTGGAAGTCTGAGCCTAGGTCTCAAAACGGGCATCCTAAGATGAAGGCATCCAAACTCCATGGCTGTTTCTGGAAGTCTGGACCTTAGAACTGTGAAACGGAACTATCGCCACCCCTAGAGCGAGCTCGGTCACCCAGGAGCGATTAGCTAACTCCTGTCCCGCCCAGCAGTTAGCATTACTATGCTCCTACACAGCAGCTTTGTCTGCCCTTAAATTATCAAGGTAGTTTGCACCCAGCAGCTTGTCTCCAAATGAAGGCCCCAAACCCCAGTGAGAGACTCATGCTCCACTAGGTTCTGCCAGCATCTCCCTCGGACAGGCAAGCGGCAACCAGGGCAGCCCTGTTAGTGCAGTACAAGACTTGGCAGAACTCATGGGGGGTCCGATTTAATTTTTTCACTATAGCCATTTTTACTGCTGAAAGAAATTAAGGTGGTGGGGGCTCCCCTGCGGGAGTCAGAGCCGGAGTGAGGCAGAGCAGGGCTACAGGGGGTTCCCTACACTGACAACAGGGCTGCAGGGATAGCCACATGTGACAGAGGCTGCACCTGCACTGATCGGTACCAATGAATTCTCTCCCCCATTTCCATGGGGGGCTGAAATCAACAGCTTCCAGTTTATAACAAACCCTGCCAAGGGCTGTATAACCTCTCTCAGCCAGCGTTCAGTCTCGCGCCGATGGTCGTCCTTAGTGTCTCCAAGTGCACTGGTGAGGCAGTTGGCTCTGGACACGTCTGGCCAGCAGGAGCAAGAGACCAAGTAGGGGAGATGGTCAGGCTTTTATGGCAAAGGTGCCAGCCAAACGTTGCTTATTGGAAAAAAAATGGTGCATCAGTATCACTGAGGCACATTTTACTGAAACATTTACTAAAATGAAACAAATCTTTAATATTAAACAGGGAACAAAGAAATAACTACCAAATCCCCAGGTTGGTTCTGACACCGGAGTGGATTCAAGCCAAACTAACAGCAAAAATGATCAATTCCAATGTAAGGAACGTGCCAGCAGGAACTCAATCCTGCTGAAGGCTGGGAGAAATGTATCTCCCAGAGATCATTTGCATGAGAATGCAAAGGTGTGCATGTGCGATACCTTGCAAACAAAGACTGATGGGTAGCAAGGAACCAATGAAGTTTTGTCTATTGGAAACACATTGTTGTAAAAATCACAATTTATGCTATCACTCAGTATAAGAGTTGTTAAATCTCACCAATGCTCCTAGTCATTGTGGGGGACAGAGCAGTCAATATGACTACATAAGACACGGATTACACAGGGCTCCCTGGTTGAAAGCATTGTAAAGCAGATGGAGGGATATGGATTGAACCAGCTAACTGAATGCCTTGGCCTTGCCTGTGCCTTGGCCATATAGCTATAAACCTGGTTTGACTGACTAGTCCTCCCCACCTGTTAAAGGATAGAGCTGGATACTAGTGTTTTTTTTATGAAACTCCACTTTGGTAGGTATCAAGAGCTGAAATCACACGGTTTTGCCTCAGGCCAGACATACAGCTCAACCAGTAGGTGGCTGGTAGGAGGAGCGGCAGACGGATGGATGGACGGACAGTGCAACTGACGGCTGGTAGGAGCAAGCAGAACACCAGACCAGCGCAAAGGTGACATTGTCTCCGGTTCCATGAGGGAATGCATCAGGGTGAGGTGTCAGGGCCTGCATGGACTGGACCAAGTTGCAAGTGGGGCATTTGAATTGAGGGCGTGGAGAAAGTTGGATGTGTGGACTGGCTGGTTACAGTATTGGACCGGTGAGGCTGAGAGGCCCAGGACGCTGCTCAATGCAGTTGAGCTGGGATAGTTACTTGAGGATTGGTTATGAACTCTGGGTGTGGTGTTTTCCCAAGCTTATGCTCGTTGACTTTTCTGCCTCTTTTATTAAATGTTCTTTTCTAGACAGACTCTGTGCTTGCGAGTGGGGAAGCATTGCCTCTCCGAGGCGCCTAGGGGGGTGTGATGTTCCCAGGCTACTGAGTGGGAGCTTGAGCTGGTTGTGTGTGAGATGGATGAAAAGGAACCCCTAGATGTTGAACCTGGCCCTGATTGCTGCCAATGCGTTCCAGCAGAAGGGTTATGTTTCAGGGGGCTCGTCCGGGATTCTGGGTCAGTACCCCTCGCAAGCACATGTTGAGTGATTTGCTAAGTGGGAATTAACTGTGCTTGGTATTTGAGGAAGTTACTGTTTGTATCACGGCTAATTTATCAGGGCTGTTGGGCCTTGGCCCAGGAACCTCTAGCTCAAGGGTGGCAGCCTCAGCTGATGCCTGGGTGGAGCCCCTGGGGCAGACATTGGGAAAGCGTGCGCTACCCCATGTTATGGAGAGCTTCTATTGTAAGTTAAGATTATTTCCTGGGGAAGAGGAGTTTGAACCCTGGCTTGAACACACCACTGAAATGCTAGAGCAGTAGGCTGTAGCGGACAGAGAGGAGTCTCAGGGGCCCAGCTTTGGATGTGATTTGCACCTTGAGGCTCACTAAGCCTGATGCCAGTGTAAAGGATTGCCTAGAGGCCCTCACTCACGCCTTTGGGATCATAGAGAGCCCTGAAGACAGTTATTGTACCTTCCTTAATGCTAAACAGCACCAGGGAGAGAAGGTTTGGGCCTATATACACAGGCTGGAGAGACTGCTACAGAGAGCTGTCATTAGGGGAGCAGTTACTGTGGAGCAGATGGACCAGGACAGACTGGTTCAAATTGTAGGAGGAACTCAGTATTACAGCCTGATTCTACTTCATCTCAGGTTAAGAGGACAGGAGCACCCACCAAGCTACTCCCAGCTGATTAAAGAGATCACAGAAGAGGAAGCAAGGGAAGCTGCCAGTGAGTTCTGGGAAGCCCAGATGCCTGAGCCAGCTGGCACAGCACCACAACCAACAGCCAGTGTACTGATGGTAAACACCAGACAAGACCTTGCTCAACAAGTTCAGGTCCTGACAGGACAGATGGCTGAGTTGCAAAGCGTCATTGACCAGGCTGGGATTTGCAGGGATGAGGAGCCTCAGGCTGTGGTGATGGAGACATCGGTATCTGGAGCCACCATCCCACCCAGGCGGAGGAGGAGGAGGACAGTTTTTCTGCTACTGGTGTGGTCAAGATGGGCACAGTGCTGCCAATCGCTGAAACAAGGAAAATCCCGGCTTAGTTTATGGAAAGCTGAGGATTAGTCGGGAAACGGTCACAGAGTTTGGGAAAGGGGCTGCCTAAACTCACAGGAACTGAAGGGTCCTCTAGAAGAGCCAGACCCACTGCAATCCCACAAGGGCTGATGGGGCCACAAGCGGAGGTCACTGTGAAGATAGAAGGGATGAAATGTAGAGCCGTGCTGGATACAGGATCTCAAGTGACTATTATATTTCAGTCATTCTACCAACGAACGCTTGGGCACCTGCCTATTCAACCACTGACGGGTCTTGGTCTGTGTGGACTCGGCATGAATGAATACCCCTACACGGGATATATCAGAGTGCACCTAGAGTTCCCGGAAGAGGTGGCAGGGGTAGAAGAGGAGGTAGACACAGCCACCTTAATATGCCCTGACCCCAAGGGTACCTCTGATGTGTCCGTACTAATAGGGACAAATTCCAGTCTCTTTAAGGTACTGGCGGAATACTGCAGATGACAGGCCGGGGACCAATACCTGACCACGCTGATGATTTATACACTTCGTGCTGAAGCCTACCAGAAGATCAAGGATGCTAAACAGGAGTCACCTGAACTACCAATGGGTGCTCTAATGTACGCGGGCCCAACTCCCTTAGTAGTGCCTGCAAGGATGGAGTGAGAGGTGCTCACCAGGAGTACCTGGCTGAAGAGCAGTGGAGGAACTCTAGCCGTGGTAGAGCAGCCCATTGAAGGAGGACTCCCTGAAGGACTGCTGGTTCCCCGTGGAATCATAGTTTTACCCACCGAAGCCCAGGAAAAGGTGACTATAACTGATTGCTAATGAAACGAGTCATGACATTGTCGTGAAGCAAGGGCAAAAGATAGCGGACCTTGTGGGCCAGAATCAGTGCAGTTCTTGACCTTGAAGTGGGTCATCACTGAGAAGTTTCGTGACTACCTGCATGGTGCTAAGTTCCAGGTATGGACAGACGACCCTCCATTGATGTACGTATTGACCAGTGCTAAGCTGGACGCTAGTGGGCAGAGATGGGTGGCTGCCTTGGCCAGCTATGAGTTCAGCATACAGCACCAATCTGGGAGAAGCAACATTGATGCAGATGCATTGTCACAGTGCCCACGGCCACCAGAAACTGCCGAGATTCCTTTAGATGGAGCGAGAGCCATTTGCAATGGAAGTTATCACAAGTCCCAGGCCCCTGAGAGGTGTACTGCTGCAACTCTGGGTTTCCCACCCAAGAGTGGGCCATCTACCTCTGAACTACACAGTGTTGGACCAATCTCCACTGCCCAGGCTCAATGCTGTGGACTGGCAAAAAGCCCAATTGCAAGATGCTAACATCTGTGACACCCTACTCACAAAAAGAGAGGGGCAAAACCCTCGGACCATTGTTCTCTCCACTCTGGGAAGTAAACTACTGTTGAGGGAGCAGAACAAACTCAGACTGGTACAAGGGGTGCTGCACTGGGTCACAGCAGATCCACTGTAAAATTGACAAACACAACTGGTACTGCCAACAGAGTACAGAGCCCTGGCCAGGAGGGCCCTGCACAATGATTTTGAGCATTTGGGTATGGAAAGAACCCTTGAGCTTATCCGCAATAGTTTCTATTGGCCCTGGATTGCTGAGGACGTACGCAGGAAATGTGAGATGCATGCACAATGTGTTCAACCGAAAACTCTGCCCACTAGAGCCGTCTATCTGCAGAACATCACAACCAGCAAACCCTTGGAATTGGTATGCATCGATTTTTGTCTCTAGAACTGTATGGGAAGAATATTGGAAATATCTTAGTAGTGACTGACCACTAGACCTGGTACACTCAGGTCTACCCCACAGGTGACCAGAAAGCCACCATTGTAGTACAAGTATTGTCAGAAAAGTATTTTTCACTGTTTGGACTCCCAACTCGGATACACTCTGACCAGGGGCGAGACTTTGAGAGTCACCTCCTGAAGGAGGTGCTGAAGGTGGCAGGAATAAAACAGTCCAGGACAACCCCTTACCACCTACAAGGTGACCCTCAGGCAGAACGATTTAACCAAACTCTATTGGATATGCTGAGGGCACTGCGCCCGGAGCAGAAGGCATCCTGGAATCAACATGTTGCCTTTTCGGTGCACCCCTCCAATGCTATGAAGAACGACGCTACCAGAGCCACCCCGTATTTGCTGATGTTTGGACGAGAACCCAGACTACCCATAGACCTACGCTTTGGGGTGTCAGAGGATGGAGAAAGCAATGAGACATCTACAGTATATTTCCCGACTAAGGGAAAAGCTGCAGGATGCCTACCGTTTGGCTACAGCAGCTGCCTGCAAGAACACAGATTGTAACAAACACCAGTATGATGCAAGAGTGTGCCCACAGGAGCTCCAACCTGGGGACAGAGCTCTTCTGAGAAATCTAGGTGTTGCTGGCAAACACAAGATTGCTGATAGATAGAAGGCAACACCCTACCTGGTGGTGGAAAGACTTAGGGACCTGCCTGTTTACAAGATTAAACCTGATGGTGAGTCAGGGCCAAGGAAGACAATACGTAGAAACCTCCTACTGCCTGGGGGAGAATTGGTTAGTGCTTTCTGAGATGGACTATGACAAGACCGGGGTGAAAAGGAAGTTCAAGGCCACATCCACTACCCAACACAGGCAGCTGTGGATCTAATCTACTCTTACCCAGCACCTCAGAGTGACTCTGAAGAGGATGAGGCCCCAATGGGGCACCTTAGAATGGGAACGAGTCCCCACATCCTATCGAGGGAACATGGGGAAAGTTCAACATCTTCAGTGCTAAATCCCAAGGCAGACGACATGTTTAGGCCTGTGGCTGGAAACCCGCCTCCCACAGCAAGACTAGTCTGGGATGATGAGATTGTCCCACTTTCAGACAGTCTGGAGGAGAACCAAGCATGTGCAGATACACCTCAATTAGCAGACAGAGATGTTTTTGCCCAGGACACCCCTGGGTATGAGCAAGAGATAAAAAGGCCTATGCCAGTACGAAGGAAATCCTCAGGAGGGCCCCCCTTGCTGCTGTCCTCAGAAGTGGCTCCCACAGCCCCTATTATGCCCATGCTCAATAGGCGAGAGAGTTATAAAGCCCGTAAATAGACTAACTTACCAGGCACCAGGAGTGGTTGGGGGCGAGGGATGTAATACACCTGGCGCACAGGCTCATGGAAGCCATAGTGGGTTTTTTCAGACCCTTAGAAGTGAATTCACATGGATGGTGTAATCAGAAGTGTGATTTGCTGGGATGACAAATTCCCGGCTGGGGGGAAGATGTAACCCTTCTGCCGGAAGGCACTGGCAGCAATCAGGACTGGGTTCAACACCTAGGGATTCCTTTTCATCCATCTCACACAGAACCAGCTCAAGCCCCCACTCAGTAGCCTGGGAACGTCACACACCCCTAGGCACCTCGGAGAGGCAATGTTTCCCCACTCGCAAGCACAGAGTCTGAGTGTAGAAAAGGACTTTTAATAAAAGAGGCAGAAAAGTCAATTAGCACAATCTTGGGAAAACACCACACCCAGAGTTCATAATCAATCCTCAAGTAACTGTCCCAGCTCAATTGCATTGAGCAGCGTCCTGGGCCTCTCAGGCTCACCAGTCCAATACTGTAACCAGCCAACCCACACACCCAACTTTCTCCACATACCCCCAATTCAAATGCCCCACTTACAGCTTGGTCCAGTCCATGCAGGCCCTGACACCTCACCCTGATGCATTCCCTCATGGAACCGGAGACAATGCCAGCTTTGCGCCAGCCCGGTGTTCTGCTTGCCAGCGACCAGCTGGTAGGAGGAGCCACTTGCCAGTCACGCCGCCCGCTGATCCTCCTACCAGCTGCCTGCTGGTCATGCTGTCCATCTGTCTGCTGAGTGTCTGGCCTGTGGCAAAACCCTGTGATTTCAGCTCGATACCTACCAAAGTGGAGTCTCATAAAAAAACACTAGTATCCAGCTCTATCCTTTAACAGGTGGGGAGGACTAGTCAGTCAAACCAGGTTTATAGCTATATGGCCAAGGCACAGGCAGGGCCAAGGCATTCAGTTAGCTGGTTCAATCCATATCCCTCCATCTGCTTTACAATGCTTTAAACCAGGGAGCCCTGTGTAATCCATGTCTTATGCAGTTATATTGACTGCCCTGTCCCCTACAATGACTAGGAGCACTGGTGAGATTTCACAATTCTTATACTGGGTGTTAGCATAAACCGTGATTTTACAACATGTTTCCAATAGACAAAATTTCATTGCTTCCTTGCTACCCATCAGTCTTTGTTTGCAAGGTATCATGTATGGACACCTTTGCATTTTCATGCAAATGATCTCTGGGAGACACATTCCTCCCAGCCTTCAGCAGCACTGAGTTCCTGCTGGCACGTTCCTTACACCTATATAAATTCTAGGAAGGACTCTGTGGTGCCCAACTAAAGAATGTTACCACATATGTGGTTTAATTAGTTAACTATTGTAATGCTGAAACTCACAATACCAAAGCATTTTAGAGCCACCCTCCTCCTCTGCTCCTAACCCACCCAATACTGAAACATGGACTAACTGAATGTGCCAGAGAAGCAGAAGTTGTATAACTCTCTTAGATCAGCTCAGGTCTCAGGGCTTCTAGACACTGAACTCACTTTCGTAAGTTTCTTTATGCGACAATATTTAGGGCTATTTAAAACCAGGGACATACTTTCAGGTGCTCGTCTGTGTGGATTTTAGGGTTAGTGTCACTGACACACACACAACCAGGTGCTTCCAGAGCCCATAAGTGTAAACAGTGGGATGTCTCCCACTTTGATTTGCGTGACTAGAAGGGAAGAGCCATAAGAGAACAGGAAGTGCACTCTTCTGCTCTCGGTTTCCTGACTAACGGGGGAGAAGGAATGGGAGCAATGGAGACGTCCACTGGCACATTGCTTCTTGAGAGGTGCAAGGAGCCAGGGGTCACAGGCGGGCAAAGCATGATCGATGTCATGACTCGCACTCCATGATCAGTCCCGAAAGACTGCTTGGCCTTAACCTTGATTCTTACAGTTTGCAAACTTCACTCTGCCTTGCAGCACCTCCCCCAGGGCCAGGCCTTCAGACAAATCAGGTGCCAGGCAGACCTCAGTGCCCACAAGTTGGACCACTGAGGTTTGACTCAGACCAGCCCCAGCAGGCACCAATTTAGAAAAGATCCACTTAAATTTGCAATACAAAAAAGATGCCAGGTTTCACCACTACGTCCGAATCACCACCTTCCTCCAGACAAGAAAGTTCCCAACACACGAGGCCACTTTTGGGGAAAATGGCAGAGCCATAAAATGACATTGTCACTAGTCTATGGAAATCAGATATGCAAATAGCTCCCTGGAAAAATCTAAGCAACAAAGTGAGTCACTCAGTCAAACTTATCATTTTCACCATCTCTAGTTTCATCTTTCCCCTTCCTGTTAGAGAACCGGGCTGTAGGTCAAACAGCTTATCTGCCAGCTTCATCGCACAAGAACGCACTTGCTTTAAAGCCTACCGGGATGAGCAGCAGGCCAAGCTGCCGTATGTCTTCCAGAAAAGGGCCCTGTTCAGATGCAGCCTCGGAGCTGCACCGCTTGCTTCTACATGTGCACTTCATGTTTCTACAGACAACAGGCCTGCAGTCAAGACTTTGAGCACATAATTGTAGTCATCCAGGTAGATTCACACCCACCTGGAGCCCATCAAGTCAACAGCAGGACTAGATTGCGAGATCAATCTCTAAAAGACAAGCTGCTCCTTTGGCATCTAGCCAAACAGATCCAGGTTAAAGGGTTGTGCTGTTCCTGAACTTGTCAGAGCTGACACATGCTGACCAGCACTATGCAAGGAGCGCCTTCCCCCTGTACTCCACCTAATGCACCCTGGGGATGGCCCACTGAGTGATGGCTGAGATGACATTAGGCAGATGTCACCAGAGGCGGCTTTGCTGGGACCAAGAGGGGGTTCTGTATGCTTGTTTGCAATATGGCATTTTGTTATCACCAGCAGGTTTACTTGTGAGCACTTTTTTGGTATCTGTTCTCAGTCAGGGTCAGAGCCCCATCCTGCTAAGATTGCAGTCACACAGACAAAGCTCTGACTCAAAGGAGCTAGCCATCTGCCGTGTCAGACTAGGACAAACAGGAGGAGGAGGAGGAGGACACAATTCACACAGGTAATGAAGAACTCATTCAATTATATAAGCTGCTGACTGCTTCAGCTAAGCCATCAGAGACAATTAGCAACACCCACAGGAAACCTCTAGCTGATCATTTCAGACAGTGTTTCTGTTACAGTAAACTCTTTCATATCCAGCAGCCCCATGACCAGGAGGTTGCCGGATATTCAAATATTCTGGATAGTAAAGACGCATACCTAGCAATGCGTAACACTACAGAAAAACAAGATTCGATATTAAACAAATGTATGCATGACACTTTATTTACAAAGAGTTGTATTGTACACTGTAAACATACTGTTTTTGCTGTATTTGTATTTACTCTCACTATACTGTGAGTAAGTAAAATTTACTTATGCTTAAAGTACCAGTTATTAGACTTCTGGATAACAGAATGCTGGATATGAAACCAAGAGTTTACTGTATTAATTTTCACAGAAATGACTCATGGATACTGGTGTACTACCAGTCACTAGGAGCACGGCAAAGATTGTTGAACACCACACTAGATTGTATTTGAGAGTAGCAAGAAAGATGGAAAAATACTATCATAACACAAGTAGGCAGAGCGGTATGACATCTCAGGCAGTCCACTTACCCAGAATTGATTCCAGATGGGAATCTGAAGTACATACATTAAACCACAGTAAACCCATGTGAACACCTCATTCAGAATTAAAGTTAACTTAATGCAGTTCAGCTTTTAATTGACTCAGTGAACTAAGCTAAACTGAAATTAGGCAGCAATATAAGAAAGGATAATATAATTAATACAAATCATTACAGAGTTATGGAAAATAGACTAACACTACCTTGATTTTTTTTTTTTTTGAGGTGATTACAAGCATGGTAGATAAAGATGACAGCACTGATGCAATGACCTTCTGCAAAGCATTTGACCCAGTACCAGGAGAATATCAAAACTACAATGATATTCACAAGTTTACAAGGGTCATGTTAAATGAGTTAACAATTGGCTTGCAGAAAAGTGATAATGTAAATGTAAATCACAAATCAATGAATGGGAATGTGCCACGTTGGCTCCCACAAGGATCAATTCCTGGCTCTGCATTATTTAACATTTTACCCATGATGTGGCAGAAAACACATGATCACTGAAAACGTTTGCAAGTAACAAAAACTGGGAGACTAGCAAATACGGACGAGAACAGGTCACTGACTCTGAACATGGCATTGCCAGGTAAACCAGACGCAGGGAAACTGCATTTTAATGCAACTAAATGTAAACGTATATATCTAGAAACACAACACACAGGTCATACCGACCGCATGAGGGGCACTCTCCCAGGAAGCAATGATGGAGACAGATTGGGGTTACAGTGGATAATCAGCTGAATGTGAACTCACGGTGTGCCATTGTGGCCAAAAGCACTAATGTGATCCTAAGATCCATAACAGAAGAATCTCAGCTAGGAGAAGAGAGCTTCTTACCCGTTTCCAACACTTGTCTGACAAATGCTGGAACACCGTGCAAAGTTCTGGGGCCCAAAAATTCAAGAAGGATGTTGATAAACTAGAGAGGGGTTCAGAGAAGAGCCACAAGAGTTAAGGGGTTAGAAAACCTGCCCTTATATTGACAAGCTCACGGCACTCCACCTATTTACCTCACCAGAGATGGTTAAGAGGTAACATGATGTACCTATACAGGGAACAAATATTTTACAGTGGGCTCTTGCATCCAGCAGAAAAAAAGTACAACCACTGGCTGGCAATAGAAGCGAGATAAATTCAGATTAGAAATCAGGTGTAAATATTTAATGGTTAAGTGGAACAATTTCTCAAGGGATCACAATAGATTCTCCATCACTGACAATTTTTAAAATCAATATTGGATGTTTTTCTAAACATCTAAATATGTGCTCTAAAAATTATTCTGGGGAAGCTCTACAAACTCTTACGCAGGAGGCTAAACTAAGTGATCATAATGATCCTGGCTTGCTTAGGGACCACAAACATCCAAGAGATTTAATCTGGCTTAATGAATCCTCTTTAAATTCACATCTTTAGATTAATTCAGATTAACTTTCCTGACTGTGTCTCAGCACAGACAAGGCCCTCTCCACTTCTGGAGACAGACTTGCAACCTTCATGTTCTTGTCACAGTAGCAGTGTGTTAACAGATATTACAGAGAGGACAGCAGACCACATGCACTCTTCAACAAGTTACAGAAACACTTCTGGTAACACCAGTTGAAAACCCCACACAGCACTGTTCCAAGAGCAAAGATACCCTGCACTGTAGCAGCAAGGGCAGTGACCAGTGGTGAACTCCCCAATACCCGGCTTTGAACAGTCCAAGTCTGAAAGGTCAGAAAGAAAGACTGAAGTCTAAGGCAGCCCTTGAAAGACCTCAGAACAGTGCACCTTCTTGGAACATCAATAGAAAGATCACAGATAAGCTGTAAACCTTAGAAGGTACCAGTCCAGCCTGGCTTGGGCATATCAGGTCTCTGGTAAGTAGAGACAGAACTTGTGTTTCCAAAGCAGTAAAAGAAGAGGTTGAGTATGAGAAATGCAGTGTTCCTCTCTCCAGAAAATCTGAAGCCTGGGGAAATAACTCATTTGGAGTATACTCCAAGCCACTCACAAATCTTTTGACCTTTAACGACCATGAGATCTCTCTTTCAATTTCATTCTAAATGGAATAGAAAGGAGGAGGAAATTGCCTGTTTCACCACTCCTGCCTAGCACGAGGTCTGACACTACCAAGGGTTTTCCACTAGGTGGCAGTTCCAAACAAAGTGACACCAATGAAACACCTGATCAGACTCCTGTATAGGAACACAGAGCTAAGGGCTAGGTCTCTTACTCCCATTTACTGCCTTGGTCTGGTTTCTTCAGTGGGCCTAATCATGCAAGAAACAAGAGCTAAGGCTGCATGACTAAGTGGAAAAAAAATGCAAAGCTGAAGGTTCCAACACAGCCCAGTCACAGCAAACATTCAGTGTAACAGCAAACACAGAAATGCCAAGAAAACCCACAGGATGTGAGAACAGCACACAAACGACTTGTGGGACACCACCCTCAGTCGCTGCCATAGCTCTCCCCCATCCTTGCAGTTCTTTCCTGGGACGTTCTCAATTAAACATGTACAGACTCACGTGGGTCTCTTCCAGGTAGTTACTAAATGAAATAGGGTTGCAGTGGTTTTACACTGGACCGTATCGAGCTGCAGCTGGAACGGATGAGCTGCAGTCCCCAAAATACCTACCCCTGCCTGGGAATTGCAGTGTCGGGTGCTGATGATGGCCCCCGCCTCTTCAATCATTTTCAGGATGGTCCCCCCGTGGACATTCCCTGCATTGTTTGCATCATCCGGACGCATTATCCTGCCACAAAGAGAGAAAGATGCAATATCTCATACTTCTATTCAATGCTTACCCCTGCCCCCTCACCTACAGAGCTGCTGGAGATCACCACAGCGCAGCTAATCCCATCACTTCGAGTTCAACTCCAGCCACCGTGTCTTTCCCGCCCAGAGGGAGCAGTGAAGCTAACCAGCCCCAGACGTGACCTCCATTTAACCGGAGACCATCGGACTGAAGGAAGTTATTCAGAAAGCACTGGATGAGACAGGCCAATAGTTTCCTGTTCATTTCACTTCTTACTTCTTTCACAACTAATCTGATACTGGTGAAGGAGGCCAGAGTCCCAAATGACATCCCAGCTCTCCTCATACCAACCCCATGTTAGAGGATCTTCAAGTGCTTTACAAGCTGTAATTAAGCCTAACACACCAGCATGTTCATTCAGTACAATCCCCATTTCACAGAGGGGCTAATGAGGCACAAGGCCCAGAGGGGCTCGCCCCACACCAGTTTGGATGGACATAAGAGCACCATTCTCCCTTCCGGGAGAGTCCATCCAGAGTAAGCAAGATCCCCTCAAACAAACAACTACCAATACAAGCAGCCTCCTTCAAAGCACAGCTGTTAACAGTCCACCTGTCTGTGCTAGGAGACTGGCCCAAAGCAAACAGTGGTTGGCAGGAACAGTCAAGTGGTGGCAACGATTGCGAGCAGACAGCGCCAAAAGCATCAACAGGCACCATGTCCCACCAGGACTTGGCCTCCCACTCTGTTGCAAGGCAAGATGGCTTGACACACACCCACTGCACAGCTTAGTAAACTGAGGGTGTCACTTCCAGCAATGGGGAATTCTGAGAATGGGGGTCCCGTTGAACGTGACCTGTAGGTTTCATGATGACAGTCTATGCAGCACACAAACAACCCTAAGTGAGCCACAAACTTAGCAAGGTGCTTTTCCCGTCACAGCTTTGAGACAGACCATATTAGTGGACTATTCATTTCTTGAAAGCCACTGCATAACAAAACAAGAGCGTCCTGCTCCCACACCCTCCAAGGCGGGAGGGGAATTCCAGAATGCTGTCAACAGACCTGCCCTGCACTTGGGCAATCCAGACGGTGGCAGTGCTGTCTCATGTCACAGCCGCTGTACCCCCATTAGAGTAAAACACTGAGAAGTAAAATCCATGGTAACCATATCTTCTCCCTTCCTTGCCATAACCATGGTTACCAAACCACAAAGCCATGTCAGCGATGGAGTGTGAAACACAGTGACGCTTAGAAAATTTGACATACATGCTTGGCAAACCTGATGAACCAATTCAACCTCATTTAGAGCAGGAAGAGGAGTGATGGTCTCTTAGCATAAACCCAGAGGGAAGTCTAATGTGGCATTGCCTGCCAGAGTGGCCCCTGGAAGTGTGAGGTCTAGAGAAGAACTAACGAATGTCACTTCCCAAACCAATCCATCATTTCCAGGGCCAACCAAATGCACCAGCCCGTGGGGCTCCCCAAAGTGTAGGGCCCAGAGCAGTCAGCACAATCTGACATACCTTAGGGGTGGCTCTGTCCCCTGCAGAGCTGTGGGTAACGGAGCAGCCCCCACACCACCACTCCTGCAAACGCCAGCTGACTATCCCCCTTGGTAAGGTTTTCACACAAGGTTCTCTCTGCACTGGGGCAGCGAACCCAATGGTGGAGACTAGCACCCCAACTATGAACATACTCCACGCCTGCACAAAGGTGTGTGCGCCAGAAAAGGTAAAGGTGGGACTGGAACTCAAAGCAGCTGGGGGAGCTGCCACAGCAGCCACGAGCGAGCCAGGGAGTAGGACCTGCAGGGGCTGGAGAGGGCCTGGAAACAGGGAGGAGCCCCTGGGATAGTCCTCTGCGGCCTGGAACCAGCAGCCCACCCCTGCACACTCACCATGCCCCAGTATTTCCCCTCACCATCCTGTGGCCCCACGTCCCAGGGAGCCTCCTCCTTGGCTGCTCTGACCTGTATCCTCTCAGGCAGCTTGCAGCAATCCTTCACCTGCTCAGTTTTATGGTACTACATCAGACCTTCTCCTGCACAGGTCAGCTTTTAAAGCCCCTGAAAAACTAAAGCACCATGCAAGCACCATGACCACACCACAGCATCTAACCACTGATCAGACTTCTGCACGATGAAGCAGACATGAGCTGCAACTGCTAGCTTCCAGACAGCATTATCTACTCTCAGAATACAAACCAAGGCAGTTACTTCTTTGTTTCACAGCTGCACAACTGGTAGCCTGTTTATTATTATACCAAATGGTTTCCAAAAAGAGTTCAGTTAAAAGAAAACTAATCCTCTGAATAATTGTGGATTACTGTATTGATGGGTTTAGGAGGTAGAGATTATCCCAGGGCATGGCTGAGCTAGAACTCAGGTGCAGAAGTGAATTCAAGAAGCAGTTACTTCTCTGCAATTGGGGTCACGTGCTGGATAGACAGAACCCTGGAGGGATGGACCATTGGACCAATCCAATCTACAGCAGCCACTTCCTACGTTCACAGGAATTAGCAGAACATAACAGAACAAACCCAGCAGCACAGTACTGGCTAATAGAGAGCAGCTGCTGGGGGCGGGTGGGGGAGGCACTGATAAAGCAGCCTTTAAATGAAGTGCAAGAGACTTCCGACCCTCCAACAACTACTTTCTGCAAAACCAGTTGGATTCCGTGCAGGCCGTCTCTTACAAAGAGATGGCCCCTTGAGGACGAGAGTAGCACAGCGAGAGGAACAACTGGTTTTTTTAAAGTTGCTGGCCGTTCCAAAAGATTCAGGTCAAACCAAGTTCAGATCTTTGGGGAATTTTCAGCACCATTAAAGCCAGTTTAGTTTGGGTCCAACAAAACCAGCCACAGATCCACAAGCTTTTCTCCCCAGGTATTTTTAAAGGCTTGGGTAGAGGTGCCTGGCATAGAGCACTTCAATGCGTAGTTAGGACAATCACCTGGAACGTGGAAGACTCAGGTCCAAAACATGAGGCTATTGTCCCTCTCATTAGCCAATGACTATTCAAGTATTTTACATGAAGCACCCTCCCCACCCAGGATGCCCAATAGCCTGGCGGTCAGAGTGGTCACCATGGCATGGGGTGGCTCTGCATTCCAGTCCCTGTTGGGGGTGGGGGGGAGGGAGTGCCCGGCACCCTGTGTTAACGGCTTAATATGGGCACCACCACCTCCTTGTCCCTGGGCTGTTGTAGGGACGGCAGCCAAGTCCTCTGTGAATTTCCCTCTCACACACACACCCCGCCCGGATCCCCTGCAACACAGACTATATAGCCAAAACTATTTGGGAAACTGCAAGTTCACAAATACTCCCAAAAAACCTGCATTCCTGCAGTGCAAAGAATGTCAGTATGAGAGAAAAACAGCTCAGGTCTCATGAGCAGATGGACACCACCACCACCACCACCAGCAGCCAGATTTACATACAACCTGACTGTCTATTCAGCTACAGCCACAGGTTGCTGCAGACAGCTTCTTCCTTCGGAGAGCTAGCATAGCCTCAAGTGCCGTCACTTATCTCTGTCCTCCTTGCCTGGGAGACTTGGACTTTGTTGTTCTCCCACACGCCGCTAGATACCACCACATGCAAGAGAAGCCTGGAATAACTCGTACCAGATACACTGACAGGCCATCCTCCTGAGGAGCTGACAGAGCCTTTGACTCTCCGAGTAGTGAGCCCAGAGTCAGATGTGAGGTTGCACTCATTCATTATTTGCATCACATAGCACCACTGGTGATGTCATTTCTGCTGCTCCAGGTCAGCCAAGTGTATCAAATTAAGACCCTCGTGGCTACCTGTGCTGCCCAATCAAAAACAGGAAGACAGGCGCTCAACCAATCAGCGTGACTTGTTTAAAGCTAGCAGCGTAGAAACCACTGCACTAAATAATTAGGAAAGGAGAAAGTCACTCCACAAAGCTGCTGCATTCGCTGGAGAGCTCATGTACACTGTATCCAGCTATGCAGTAGCCAGTTCTAGAAGCACATGGCACCACAGTTCTGCAAGTTTCTCCCCAGCCCGTGACAAGACACTTCTGCCCAGAAGCACCAAATGGCCAGCCTCCACAAAGAACTCCCCCGCTCTTTACCCTGGGTCTGATCCTGCATGGAGCAGAGCTCCTGCCACTCCCACTGATGAGGCAGATGTTCAGTGGTTCACAGGATCAGAGCCTTGTGAAACAGAGAGAGCGCGAGCGAGCAGCAGCAAGGAGGAAGAAACATTTTTCCATTTACTAGCCTGCAGTAGCTTAACTAAGAATCAGCCACTCAGCAAGGGGAGCAATTTGTGGTGTTCAGCCACAAGCCAGCCTCCTTAAGCTCACCCACCTGTTCCAAGTCATTGGTGACAGGTGTGGGAGGGAGATTTATAGGGGCATGGAAGAGAAAGGTTTTTCACAGAGGCTCATAAAATGACTCATTTCCCTTGATATCAGCCTAGCTGGCCTAAAAGATTGTAGTGCAAAGGTGGTGCCTAGCTAGCCAGGCCAGCATTGCTAGAACAGGCAGAGGTATGACAGGTGTTACACAAAGCCTTTAAACATTTCCTGCTTTCTACCATCTTCTAGCTGAAGAAATAGTTCCCCACATCACACCTCACAGCACAAACCGAGCCTGGGCCAAACCCACCACTTAGGCCCTGGGTGCGCCAAGTGGGGGGCGGGTGAAATTTCATAAGAGAGCAAGCACAGCACGATCAGCTGCTCGATCTCTCTCTCTTCAAACTGTTGGAATGGGTTCCGGTTTGTATGGCTGGTCGTCGCATTCACGCACCAGTTAGTAAGTGCTTAAAGTAAAAATGTTATTTTCTTACATTTGCTGAAAGGTTTTTTTTTGCTTCCCCCTTTCATATGAACATAACCAAAATGTCCATTGGTTTGGATTGCATTAGATAAGTTGTTACATTAGATAAGTTGCTGGTCACAGGGACGAAAAGTGGGACCCAGCATGAACAGTTTGCTGGCCGCTGACTTAGGCAACCCCAGGTCTGCTGCTCCTGGATTTGAGACATTCACATCCCTGAGACTATGTATATGCTACAAACCCAGCAAGGACACACAGCTGTAGCATGGTCGCATAAACACTTAACACAGCAATGCACAGGATTTTCCTGCTCCTGGAGGAAAGCCAACCCTGGGGATACTGGAAGTGGGCTGACAGAATACTTCCACTAGCATGTATGTGTGTGTCTGTAACTGGGCTCAGAGCAACCTAACTATGCTGCACAAGGCGTAGTCCTGAGCAATGTGAATCAAGTCAACCCAAGGTCTGAGCGTGGACTAGGCCTGCAACACACAGCTAAGCTGGCATAAGCCCCGGTACAGACATTCCAGGGTTGACAGAAGAATTCTCCACTATCCTGGCTGCTGCCATTGAGGGGGTGAATTTACTACAGCAAGGGTCTACATTACAGCATAACAGCAGCATAGCTCCAGAACACCACTGTAGCTTTTCCAGCGCATGCCCCAGTTGTCAGGGCCTCCTAGATAATGAATGAGCTAGATTCCATGGGAGCATAGCACCATGTGCAGCTGGATCCCCATAGTGAGTCTGGGCTCCAGAATCATCCCAGCTCTTCCTCCGTGTCATGGGTTTAACCAAAAAGCTCAAGAACTCTGCCAACGCCCACGGTACAGCCAAGACAGCACATGGGAGTGGTTGCTCTGACTGGATGCAGTTAAGGTCAGAATGTCACTGGCTGCACAACGTTTCTCATTTGGCAGCCCTCTCGTGCAACCTAACAAATTCAAGTCTTCTGTTCTTTGATGCTTGTGCAGACTTGCCATCACGGGCACCTGCTGTATCAGTGCTGGGAAGCCAGTAAAGCAGAAAAAAGCAGAATAATTGCTTGTAAGTTACTCAAGAGTAGCATTCACTCCAATTTTTTCCATTCATGTGTGGAATAAATTTTGTTATACGTAACAAGGTACATGCAGCTGTGCACCGCTATAGAAACACAAGCAGTGAGTGTTACAGGCGCTCTGCTAATCAGCTGGGCAGTATTTGAATCTCTCCTGGATGGCCACCCAAGCACTCAACTTACACACACCACCACTCAAAAGTTGCCATTTCACTATACAGGCTCTACCAAGTCTAGCATGAGACCTCAAGAAATTATCCCTTAATCTCTCTGGTTAGAGTTCCCACCAAGCATTGCCTCTTGGAACAGGCAGGGATGGTGACTCTTACTGCTACATACAGCAGGGAGAACTGAAAGCATCACACAATCCCACCTTGGGGAGAGGCCAGCTGATCTGATGGTAGGCAGTATTAGCTGCATGGAAGTTTGAGGGCAGCTGAATGCACCTCACATTCTGCAATCCAGCTGTTCCAATCCTGCTTCTCAATCATTTCATGTCCAGGAAGAAAACTGCACAAACAACTGTACAACTACACTCAAGTCACAATTTGCCATAGCCCAACTACACTTGCCATTTTAGAGCCATCAGAACAGAAATTTACAGTCTCGTTTTTACATTTAGTAAGACAGAAGCTCACACCACACTATATTGTCTGCCCTTCAGATATGGAATATCTTTGTAACCTTTTCTCTGTAGCTCTACCAGTTAACCCAGGGGGAGCTCTCACCTCACCAAAGCTAGCAGAAGCCACAGGACTGCTGTAGGCATCTTAAGACAACATCCAGTACCTGGATTCTGTGGGAGCACGAGCACCTGGTGGCCGGGCCTCACTCGCAAGGCAGAATGACCATACACTCCATCTTGGAACGCTATCATACAACGGCGGGAAGGTCTGAAGCCAGGCCAGGAGAAAGAAATCAGAAAGTTGACAAGTAGTTGGAGAGTCCCCAAAGAGAACATCCTGACAAGCAGATAGCAAGCCCCCAAAGAGAACAGCTGGGGCTAGTAGCTGGAAGCCCCCCAAAGAGAACATCTTGGTTGTACAACATCAGAGGGTCCCAGGGGAGGTTCAGAAAAAGACCAAGGACAGAGGAAATCTTGTAACATGTTCTGACAGGCCGGGAGGATAGAAAGCCCAAATTAGGTAACAAACGCTTTAATTGGCCAGGTATCGAACCCCCAAGTAAGAAACAGTATAAAAGGTGATTTAGCAGGAATAAGGGTGTGGGCTCCTGGACACAAGGCAGAGGCTAGCAACTTCCAGTCCAGACAGCAGACCCCGGCCTGATCACCCGGACATCACCACCACGAAAGGTCCCAACCAAGCCGCATCTCTGACTTGAAGGGCCGCTGTAACGTAGTTATTGGTGAGATGTGGGAGCATTGGATGTTATTGGTAAGTCACATGTAATTATATATAGTTATATGTAACCTAGTATTTAGCCTATGCCAAATAAATAAATATATATATAACAAGTGTTAAGTAATTGTAGTTACGAATAAATGAATAAATCACTATTGGTAAATACCACTAGCTGGTCTAGCTGGGTCTGTATAGAGAATCATTGGGACTTAGAACAGCCACAGGGCATTGTGGTGTTCACAATCGGAGTGTTATTGTTCCTGATACTCATAATACTGTGGAAACGTAGGTTTTAAAGTGGATACACTGAATCATATATTGCTGCTACACTATATCAGGCTGCTATAAAGGTGGAGTGGTTGGTCCCGGGCCACCCGACTCCCCCCGCTGTATCACACCCCCCGCGCACCCACAGGACCCGGAGTAGGTCGGCACATCGTCAGATTCATAATGAAAACTAGGTATATCACACTCCCACTCACCTTTTGGGCTTCATGTTCACACACAGAAATTTTACTCCTTTTTGAAGGGTACATACAGATAGTCGCACCTGCAGCACTCTTTCATGACTTCAGCATAGGAAACACACACAATGAAGTCCTACAGAATTCTGTGGTTGAGCAGTGCTCTTATCTGCTTATGAAGTTATCACATGAATTTGTGTATGGAACATTCCAAGTCCTCCATGAAGACTATGTATTCAGAGATGAATATATTCTGCTCTAGTCAGAGATCATGACAATACAAAGTATGCTGGGAAGAGGGATTCCTCTGAAGCTAGCCAACAGAAGTTAAAGCAGCAATTAGAAATATCTGATATATTTATAGTTAGGGAAGGGAATAGGCAGCCTTCACTGCTTATCTCCTGGGCAGGAGCACAAAGGGCATTTAAAGAGATACTTTTAAAGTTAGAATTGTTTGTAAAGATTTTCTGTAGAATACACCAAGGGCTTGTCCCCCTCCATATTAGCGCAGACTGGAAGACAAGTGTCCATGATTTTGAGGGGTGAGCGGGACAAAGATGCTTAGAGCCATAAGACCCTTACAGAGTTTAACACCATATAGATCCATAAGATGACAGCACTGCTGTGCATCTTCTATGAACAAGCTATCTGTAATATTTGCTCCAATGTAATTTTAGATTGTTACACACACTGGAATGAAAAGCAGTCAAGCAGCACTTTAAAGACTAGCAAAATAGTTTATTAGGTGAGCTTTCGTGGGACAGACCCACTTCTTCAGACCATAGCCAGACCAGAACACACTCAATATTTAAGGTACAGAGAACCAAAAACAGTAAGCAAGGAGGACAAATCAGAAAAAGAAGGGGGTCTGTCCCACGAAAGCTCACCTAATAAACTATTTTGCTAGTCTTTAAAGTGCTACTTGACTGCTTTTTCTTTTGATAGTGTATAGACTAGCACGGCTTCCTCTCTGTTACTACACTGGAATGAGGATTCATCGTTACAGCCCAATAAAGTCTCACACTCATCAGATCAAAGGACAGATCATTACACAGTGATTCACAAAATGTGCAAATTAAACCAAAGTCCCATTTACACTGATGAGCCAATAACACACACATTAGCCATTGAACTTTGAGACTGCTTTTAACTTCCACTGAGCTTTTTACTGACTGACCCCTTGAGCAGAACAGGAAATACTTTGTGCTTCTCCGAGTATCAGTTTATCACCTGTCAGCGTCGAGAGGTGCAGGTTCCTTTTCAGTTACCTGTCCCTGCAGTCACCTCTGATGTCTTCTGTGGCACAGGACTCAGCAAAGGAGCTACGCGGCTCTATGTCTGAGCCCTGAGGAGATGGACACATTGACAAACGCAAGGAAGAGCTCATGTCAATGGACCAGTGGCCCCGGCTAGTCAGAAAAGGGACTGGCCAGGTGTACAGTGAGGAGCAGATACTGCGGGAGGCAATAGGCATTTTTATAAATAAAACAAGTGTCAGGACTGACCCTATAAAATCGTGACATCTGTTCAAAGAGCTGCAAGCCCCGCAAGCCTAAGCGAGTGCGCGGTGCTGCCCCAGCGGCACCGACACACAGGAAGCAGCTACATGCCTGAGAGTCAGAAAGCTCTGCCTTGCTGTTCTGAGCCTCACCATGCACCCATCCAGCATGGCAGGTGCAACGCTGTGTCTCGGGGGGCACCAAGCCTAGGTACAGGGCTTGGCATTGGGGGAGAAGCTGAGTGAGCTCCGTCTGCCAGTGTGCTCATCCACCCAGAAGTTGGAGCCCACCCAAGTTTTCAGTCCTAACTACACCACTAGTGTCTGTATCTTTCACCCTGGGGGCATCTCTTCAAAACAGGGAGACATTTATTGAACTATAAGCTAGTCTAGACTCAAACTACTGACAACGCAAGACGAACAGCACCATGTGATTTGCTCAGTCTAGGACACAACAATCACTCGTTGGACCATCCTGGATCAACAGGACACAAGTATCCACTACCACAATTCAGGCATTCCCTCAGTCTGTCTCTCTCCTGACACCTGTAAGGGACTAGTCGTCCTTCACACACACAGGAAAGTCAGAACCTTATTTACGGGCTCTACATTTAAGCCAACTGTCCTAGCAACACCTACTGTGTTTCTGAGAAGCTGACAGACTACACTCTAACCCCACCACAGCTGAATGCATTACCCCTCATGCCAGCTGCAGCCCTTTTCAACAAGCAAGGAAAGTCTGGTCCTGACCCTGTAACAAATGCTGTTCACAAACTGACTGTGCACAAGTAACCTGCAGGACACATGGAACAGATGGAAAGCCAGTCTCTTACTGGTAGAGCTCACCAACATCCTCAGCACTCTTAACAGACTCTGCCCTTTAAGGTTCTCACACAGCCTAGAACCCACCTGACCACCATCAGCTACTGTTGTGACGCACACAAGTGCTGTATTCCAACGTATGGTGCCCACCTAACCTCAGCCCAGAGCCTATGAAGACTGCTCTCCCAAGCTAGCTAACTAAAGTGAAGTCAAGCAGAGCCATTCCTGGTGTCACCCCAGATTCGGATTAGTTTCATTTTTACAGAGTCACCGTTGTGGTTGTTGCAAATATTGCAGGCGAACATTAGCCAACAGTTTTGTTGTAACAGATTTTCCACTTTCCATTTTATAAATGTTTATTGTATAAACCCAAACACCTCTGCCACGCTGAAGGTATAAATCAGCAATCCCACTGAGATCTGAGAAAGAGACTAGCACAGGGTGGCCCATGCCAGCATTAATCCCATTTCTGAGAGTCAAGCACATGCCTACCAACAGAGTTCTAAAGCTCTGTGCTTCCCCTGCCTGCAGAGAACCTGCCAGCAGCTTTATGGCTGCCAAAGTTAGACTAGAAGTTTTTTTCACTTCCAATGCTCCCTGTGCTACATTGCCAATTCCTGCAAGGAAGGGGAAAGAGCAGCAGGCACACCACCCATCCGGATTAGTTTCACCCTCACCTCTCAGCTACGTTTGATCTGAAAACAAACGTACGAAAAACACTGGGATTCTTTATACCAAGAGGCGCTGTTCTAAATCTCTCTGCCAACTTCACTACCAACAGCCAAACCTGGGCCTGACAGATTAACTCGTACTCTCCAGGGTTCCCTTTCCCCTGAGTGACAAAACTCACTGTAATTTATGCCCACTGTAGTCAGAGATTTATTGAGCTGCCCAATTAATTGCAAGCTCACTTACAAACAGTACTGTTTTCCTACTCACTTGGAGACCAGATGTCCTGGCTTCCTGCAGCAGCATTAGTACTATATTGCTTAGATGTTATCAATCAGGGTAAGATGCACCAGTCATCTTCCCAGCTCCTGGAAGCAGTTCTCAGAACATAGGCCCATCCCAACCCATATCATTTTCATCTTGCTTAAGCTGTGCAGTAGGCCAAAGGTAAACAGGCATTAATGAAAAGATGCCAAGTCAGATAAAGCTCAGCAACAGGAAAAGCACCTTTGATTTTCTTTTTTTAAATAAAGATCTTGGCAGGAACACCTGTAACCATTTTACAAAAGAAACAGATCCACATAAGCCTGTCTGCAGGGCAAGGAACAAAACAGCCCGGTTCAGGACAGCCACAGAAACATCCAGAGTAGGCAGGATAAATCAACGTCATTTTTTTTAACCTGAAATTTAGTCCCCCAGACAAGAGGCACTAAAATCAAAGTTCATCAGGAATGTTTATTTGCTTTTACCTTGGCTGCCCTCAGACTCCAGCAGAGACCATGGCAGGGACACCGCACAGAACCCTGAAAGTACAGCTACGACACGCTGCTTCTGCAGCTGCAAACCAATTGCTAAAGTTAGGCTACGCTATGGCAGTGTTGTAGCTACAGAAATTGAAGCTTACTCCAAACTGGCTGGACATCAACATGTACCAAAGGGGATTTAACTGTAAACATATCAAGGGAGAAGACCATCTTACCCAAAGGACATTCTCATGTAGTAACACAATAATGCAGCTTCATGCTGTCTTTCCAGTAAGGAAGAAAGTAGCTACATCTTTGTCATGCTGCCCCATCCTCCTGCCAACAAAGCCAGACAGCCAGGGACAGTATGGGCTCAGCCTCCCATCTCTCGACATATTACAGCAGTGGTTCCTAAACTTTTCAGCATGACGCCCCCCCCCCTCCTTTGATTTCTGAGAAACCCTCACACCCCTCCACCTCTTCTTTACCATCATCCAAGCCCCCCTTAACAAAAGATTCAATTAGTAATTTAAAATGAACACAAACTTGATATAAAAATGTTATTTGAAATTAAAAATAAGCACAAATAGTTTTTTCTTGGCCCCCTTGGAGGAGCCTGGTCCCAGCTGCCCACGCCAGGCACCCACATGCCCGAGCCCTGTGCTACCACAGCTGGAAGCAAAGATCAGTTCTTTCTTGGGGTGGGGGAGTGATGGGGGGGCTGGGTCACCTCACATCCCCCTGGAATTTCTTCACCCGCCCCAGTTCGGCAAACCGAGTATTAGAGGGAACAGGGAACTCTGGCCAATGAGGTGCTGACTCCCGAGAAGTGTTATGCACTGAGCGAGACCAGACACTGGATTTACTACAATAAACCCTCCACGTATGCGGCTTCAAGGTGCGTGATGCGAGCTGCGCACAAACTGAGGCTGCTCTGCAGCCCCCTGCCCAGCCGCAGGGCTGCCAGCGGGCAGCAGCCAGGAAGCCGCCCAGCCCTGGGGGGCTGTTCAGTTTCCCACTGCGCAAGCAGAGGGGAGCCGGGCGCCCACCTCCCCGCGCCGTGCAGGAGGACGCGCCTGGCGCGGGGGCGCTGCAGGAACACAGCCGCGGGGGCTCGAGGGCCGCCTGCGCTGTCCTGGACAAAGCCCGGCCCGGCCCGGCCCGCACAAGCGCTCGGGACACGGGCTCGTCCGGCCGGCGCGGCCCTGCCCACCACAGCGCCGACCCCACCCGCGAGGGACGGGCAGGGCAACAGCCCAAAGGAGGCGGGAGCCCAGGGGCTCCACGTGCCCCGCGCCGGCGGGAGCCGGAGCCGGAGCGCGTCCCACGGGCCGGGCGCCGGTGGGGAGGGGGAGGGACCTGCACGGCGCTCCCGCGCCCGGCGCCTCCCGGGCAGGGCCCCGCCCCGCTACCTGCTGAGCTGGATGGCGGCCGGGCCGGCCCGCGCGGACATGGCGGCGGAGCTGGGCCCGATCTGGGCGCGGGCGCGGAGGCGGACGCCGCCGGCTGCGATGAATGGAGACGGGGCGGAGCGTGCGCAGGACCCGCTGCTGCGCTGCCTGGGTTGGCTCCGACCGCCTGGGAGCCCCGCCCCGGGCAGCGTGAGGTCATGGCGCTGCGTCATCCCCTGCCGCTGTGATGTCACGAGCCCACATTTGACGTCGCTGCCCGGAGGGATGGGGGGGGGTCTCGCGGTAGGAGTCCCGCTCCCCCCCCCCACTCCCGCCGGCCGGCTCCCGCTCTGCCTCATGCTGCTGAACCCCGGACAGACCGTGACCCCAGGTCCACGAGAGCCAGCCTGGCTGGGCAAAGGGGGAGGCCCTATTGGAGGCTGAGGGAGAGCCGAGCTGAGACCCCTGTGTCCCAAAACACCCACTTGTCAGCCCCCACTCCCAGGGCAACGGGCCCTTAGACCCAAGCATGGCTGGAAGCGCCGGAGGGAGGAGCAGGACGGCTGGCCGGCAGGGAGGAAGGGAAGGGCGCAGGCCCGGTCTGGTTCCCCCATTCCACGGGGCAGGAGAGCTTCAGCTCATCATGAGAACTGCTGCAGCAGCAGGCAACACTGCAGCCTGGAGAGAAACTCACCAGAGCTGGCAGCACTGCAGCACCGCCACAAGTACGTGTGCTGCTCTCTGGCATAGGCAGCTACCCCCAGGGGCTACCTTGCACAGGAGGCAGATGCATCAGCCGCACCACAGTGACCCACTCTCCCTTGTTCTGCCTCCAGGCCCAACTCAACATGAAAAACAAATACCCCAGCACCACTGACAACCACAGAAGCAAGGCCCTGAGAGCACCTCCCAGTACAGTACTCCCCCACGTGACCCCAGATGGGTCAGCAACTCCCAGCATGGCTGACAAACTCACCACACTGACCACAGGGCAGTCCTAGTGTTTATGTCTAAAGCAGCCTGCATGGGGGCCCAGGTGAATGGTCTGGCTCAGAAGCCTTCATGAGGCATTGGGGGTTATGGATGTACTGAAGATCTGTTTCCAGAATGTGTTTTAATTTAGAGGTGGAGGAGTTTTCTGCCTGCTGTAGTATGTTGAGTCGCCTGCCCCAGTTGGTGTGTAAACAAAGCTTTGCATGACATGCACAGTGGGAGGGGTGTTTGCTTCCTAACTCAGCACACAGACACATGAAGTGGTAAGTGCCCCTCTACCCAGCCACCCCTACTGTGCTCAGCCACAGTGCCCTCTTGCCCCTGCCACCCAGATGCTGTGGCCACAAACCCTGGCCTTGCCCCCACACCGATGGACCAGCACCGCCCCAGTAAACTCCTGAGGCCTCCCAACCCGACCCGACCGCCTGACATAAGTCTCCTGCCCTGTGACCCCTCCACCCCTGCCCTGACCCTCCCACACACCCCAAACCTCTGCCCTCGCTCCACCACTTTCCACGGTCTGCCCAGAACTCCCCACAACAAATCCCTACTGTGATGTCTGCACCCCTCCTGCCTTGGCCCTCCCACATGCCCCGAACCTCTGACCTCCCCACCCCAACCCCACCCTTCCACCCCCTCATCACAGCCAGCCCCCAAACCCACCACTTCTAAGCCTCCCACCTAGCCCTCAGTGCTCACTCTACCTACCACACTCCCCCTGCCCCAAGCTGCCCCACACCAAACCCCTGCTGTGACACCCCTGCCCAGGCCCCATCACTCACACCGAACGCTGTGCTGAGTCCCACCACTCTGCCCATCCTCCAGCACCCCCACTCTTTGTCCTGAGCCTGATGCCCAACCCCTGCCATCACCTCTCCACCCCTACCGCTGCTGTCCAGCCACCCAGCTCAGGGAGTGGCCCCACCACCAGCAGCAGTGCAGATGAAAGGGAGGCAACACCGTATTATACCAATCTTCCTTCTGTGCTGCGGTTAGCGGTGGCACTGACTTCTGAGCTGGGTGACCTGCCAGCAGCCACTGCTGTGCTGCCACCCAGATCCAAAGGCAGCGCCGCCATCAGCAGTAGTACTGGCAGAAGAGTGGCAGTCCCATACCATGCCAGCCTTCCTGCTGTGCTGCTGGCAGTGGTGCTTGTGCAAAATTACCTGGTGATCCTAAAGTGAACGGCCACGCTCGGGCATGCTAGGGTGCATTGCATGGGCACTTGAACAACGTGGTGATGTATGTGGCATGGAGGCAGGGTCCAGAAACCCTTTTAAATTGTTATTGGGAGATATACCTCAGCACAAACAGGCTACACCACTAACCCCACACCAAGAACTGAGGAACCAAGTGAACTGAGCCAGTCGAAACCAGTCAGCAATGGAATTTAATGAATTGCTTGCAGACTGCACTATCTGCAGCCTTCCTCGCTCCCGTCTAAAATTGACAAACAGGAAAAACCGAAATAGGAAAGATCCATGGCCTCTGACCTAGCAGCCCAGAGGGCCAGCTGCATACCTTAAAAGGAAACAATAAGCATGAGATATATGGTTGTGTAAAATGGGGAGGGGGGCTGAGAGGGGCTGCAGGCAAAGAGAAGCAGAAGCAACCAGGATGTGATGAGTCAGGCCTCGGGTGGAGCCAGCAAACGGCAGGACCATAAAGGGGGGCAACAACGTAAGGAGGGAGAAGAACTCCCGAATCCTGGAGAGACTGGACACTGTCTGCAACAAGGACTGATCACCCTTCGCCGCTCCTCCCACCTGCTCACGAGTTAAACAGAGTAGTGCGTGAATACCTATTGGTACCATGAAGAAATTTGTAACAGTATGGCTTAGACAGCCAGATGCAGTGTTTGTTGTTTTGTTCCTGTACCTGCTCAGCTGCGTAAGTAAAAGTTAGCATTTGCATTTTTATCTCTGGTTTTCCTTTTAGTGCCCTGCCATAGCTGTGTGTATTACTGTGTGACTGTCTTTAGTTTCATGAGCCTGTAAGGGTCACGTGTAAGGCTGAGGCAAAGACGCCCCAGAACCCTTGAAAGGGCTTTGACCCAATGACCGGGAAGTTCTGAAAGCAAGCTGCCTCAGCTGGGAAGTGTGGTCCGCTGAACCTCGTGTTCTACAGGACAGTTTGTTTGTTTGTATCTGTAGGTCCCACTCTCCTATTAAGCCTTAAGTCCTATCCCCTGAAACTCGAAACTCTCACTTCCTGGGTATAGATAACAGCTCTTAGAAATCAGGATAAATAACAGCCAATGAATTCCCCAACCCGTGGGCTGTTTTAGACAACTACTGGGAGTTAGAAAAACCTCAGGGGGTGTTTCTCTTTCTTTTGGGTGTAATCCTATTCCCCCTGTTAGTAGTGTGGTGTAAGCCACGGCTATAACTACACCAGTTTCATAATAGCAAAATCAATCCCGGTGGTCCGGGTCATCACCGAGAAGCAGCCCTCCTTCAACAGTTCAACACTTCACACACCTCTCACCTCCACCCTTATTTAGGCCTTGGAGCGCAGCATATTTGCTCCTCAGTGCTGCCTTCCGAGCTGGGTGCTCAGGCAGTGGCCGCGGCTGTCCAGCCACCCAGCTTGGCAGGCCAGGAAAATCACAGACAGTTTTAAATATTTCCAAAATCTGCACAGAGCAGATCTGAGGACTGAAAAAGGGGTCCTGCCTGGGAAAACCTGGATGGCTAGTGGCCCTACTCCCAGCCCCCTCCTGCTCCCAACCCCTTTTTAGGGTGGGAACCCCAGCTGGAGAAAGGCTGCGCTTGGGGATTCCCCAGTGACTTTGATGTCCAACACAGCCAAAAGTGTCTGGCAGACCATTTCGCACAACTTTCACTGACTGGGTCATAGATAGGGGTCTACTAACTTAACTGCATTCTGGTCCATTTCACAGCCAGTGGCCACAATGGTCCACTTGGGAGCAGGGTAGGCAGACAGACTGAAACATGATCAAAACAAAAAGCAGTCAAGTAGCACTTTAAAGACTAGCAAAATAGTTTATTAGGTGAGCTTTCGTGGGACAGACCCACTTCTTCAGACCAGAACAGACTCAATATTTAAGACACAGAAACCAAAAACAGTAAGCAAGGAGGACAAATCAGAAGAAGATAATCAAGGTGAGCAAATCAGAGATTGGAGGGGTGGGGGGAATTCTTGATCTTCCCCCCCACCCCTCCACTCTCTGATTTGCTCACCTTGATTATCTTTTTCTGATTTGTCCTCCTTGCTTACTGTTTTTGGTTCTCTGTTCCTTGAGTGTGTTCTGGTCTGGCTACGGTCTGAAGAAGTGGGTCTGTCCCACGAAAGCTCACCTAATAAACTATTTTGCTAGTCTTTAAAGTGCTACTTGACTGCTTTTTGTTTTGATAGTGTATAGACTAGCACGGCTTCCTCTCTGTTACTATTCAGACTGGAACATGGATTTCCAGTCTCTCCTTTCCAGTTCTCTCCAGTGCTAAGATAAAACAGCCCCTGCCCTCCTGGCCATGCTCACCTCCAAGAGGTACTGGAACCTGTCAGCGTCTGAGGACCGTGCCAGCAGGTTCCCCAGCAGGCCAAGACTACAGTCAGACAACCGTTGCGCAGAGCCTGCAAAGGAAGGGACAGCCATGGTCACAGCTGGGAAACTGGGAAAACTTCTCAATAGCCCCGTGGTCAGCCAATTGGCATCCGGACTCCGAGAAGCAGGAGGTTGAGACGTTCTCACAAAGCGGTGGGAGTGTCTGTCCTGCCTGGCTGATGTCAGGGTCTCTCTGTGAGGTCACCACCCCTCCACAATAGGCTGAGGGCCTGCAACAGGGCTTTATGATGTGTCTGCCACACCCAGCCGTCCCCTGCAAGGCTGATTCCTGCCCCTGGCCAGAGTCTTTGGGCACATTGACTGATCAGAAAACCCTGCTCTGAAATGAGCTACAGCCAAACAGTTCTTCATAACCATTATTCAGCAAGTATTTGATCAGCTTCTATGACGACGTAACAAGCTCTGTGGACATGAGGAAGTCAGTGGATGTGATATACCTTGACTTCAGCAAGGCTTTTGATATGGTCTCCCACAACATTCTTGTCCATAAGTTAAGGAAATATGGATTGGATCCTTGGACTATAAGATGGATAGAAAGCTGGCTTGATGGTTGAGCCCAACGGGTAGTGGTCAATGGCTCAATATCTGGATGGTGGTCTGTTTCAAGCGGAGTGCCGTAAGGCTCGGTTCTTGGGCCGGTGTTATTCAACATCTTTATTAATGACCTGGATGAGGGACTGGGTTGCACCCTCAGCAAGTTTGCAGATGACACAAAACTAGGGGGAGAGGTAGATACGTTGGAGGGTAGAGAGAGAATCCAGAGGGACCTGGATAAATTGGAGGACTGGGCCAAAAGAAATCTGATGCGGTTCAATAAGGAGAAGTGTAGAGTCCTGCACCCGGGACGGAAGAATCCCAAACATTGTTACAGGCTGGGGACCGACTGGCTCAGCAGCAGTACGATGGAAAGGGACCTAGGGGTTATGGTGAATGAAAGGCTGGATATGAGTAAACAGTGTGCCCTTGTAGACAAGAAAGCTAACGGCATAGTAGGGTGCATTAGGAGGAGCATTTCGAGCAGATCTAGGGAAGTAGTTATTCCTCTCTATTCAGCACTGGTGAGGCCACATCTGGAATATTGTGTCCAGTTTTGGGCCCCCCAGTATAAAAAGGATGTGGATTTGCTAGAGCAGGTTCAGCGAAGGGCAACAAAAATGATTAAGGGTCTGGAGCACAAGACCTATGAGGATAGGCTGAGGGATTTGGGCTTGTTTAGTTTACAGAAGAGAAGACTTAGAGGTGATTTAATAGCAGCCTTCAACTTCCTGAAGGGGAGCTCTAAAGAGGAGGGTGAGAAATTGTTCTCAGAGGTGTCAGATGGCAGAACGAGGAGTAATGGTCTGAAGTTGAAGAGGGAAAGGTGTAGGTTAGATATTAGGAAAAACTTCTTCACCAGGCGGGTGGTGAAGCACTGGAATGCGTTGCCTAGAGAGGTGGTGGATTCTCCATCCCTTGAGGTTTTTAAGTCCTGGCTGGACAAGGTCCTGGCTGGGATGACTTAGTAGGGGTTGAACCTGCTTGAAGCAGGGGGCTGAACTAGATGACCTTCTGAGGTCTCTTCCAGCCCTGTGATTCTGTGATTCTGTGATTTGAGAAGAGCTGGCACATTAGCGAGAATCAGGAACTGTGCAGAGACAAGAATTACAGAGAGGCAGCATGATCGATCAGATAGATGATTGCTGGGGACTTATTTGCCTGATCTTAAATGTGAACAAAAGGACCTGAGTCTTCCCCTGTCAATAGCCCCCTGCTTGGCCAGTCAGCATTGAGCCTCAGGGTGAGGTGAAGGTGTCTCAGAAGACATTGCAAAGGGTGGCCTAGTTCCCCACCAGCAAGGATCAGTCTCTGAGCACTTATCTAACCCCACCACTTTGTGGGGGCCTCCCACAGTGACAGCACCCAACCCACCCAACCCACACACCACCCTCTTTGGTGGGGCAGGGAGAAATGGAACAGCAAGAAAAGAAGCAAGAGGCGAGAAAGAGGGGGAGGAGGAAAAGTGAAACCTAAAAGGACAAACTTTGAATGCCCCTGTGATTCTCCAGGACAATGTCCTTGGTGGGAAATTGAACCCCCTTACCCTGGTGATTTCTATGCCTAGAATTCAGATGGTATCAGGTGGTTCCCACTGAACAGGTTCCAGCTCTCACTCAGGCTCTTACTTTCTAAACAGAGACCACAAAATCAGTGGTAGGGAAGGAGAAAACACTGACAAGATTCCTGCTCATGTTCACATACTCTATCCCTAATTTGCTCTTAGTCTCCAAGCAGAGACCTCGAGAAGGCCCCTTGCTGCTGCAAAGCCATGGGAGCCTCTGGGGTTGCCCCTGCTTTGCCCCTCTGTCCTGCCTGGCTGGTGTCAGGGGCTCTCTATGAGGTCACCCTCTCCCCACCTCTGTCCTCCAATAGGCTGGGGACCTGCAACAGGCCTTTGTGAGGTCACTGCCACCCCCACCTCTCCCCTTGTAAGACTGGTGTCCTGCCCCTGGCCAGCCTCTTTGGATGCTTTAGTGGCTTCCCCTGGATCATCCCATTTAATAACAGCTGATTCTGGACACCAGAGCTGAGCTGGGGCTCATTCCAGCTGCACAGTAAAGCCCCAGAGGCTGCTCGATAGCCTGCACTCAGTTTTTCAGGGCCTAGCAGACTTAAAGGCTGGAAGGCACCATTAGAGCATGAAATCTGACCCCTGTGGATCCCAGACCGTGGGTATATCATAGCAGCTACATTTTGATCCAAGCACACACCAGAAAGGCATCTAGTCTTCACTGTCCTCCCCCCGCTGTGCCCTTCACCCTCCCTGCACCCACTGCTCCACCATGTCCCCACTATCCGGGTGTGCCCCACTCCCAGCACTGTGATTGGATCACTCAGTTCCCTGACAGCCTGGCTGGCAGGTGCCTTCTTTCTCCCCGGTCCCTGGCTGGGCTGGCCCCAGGGAAAGCTCAAGCCCTCTGGCTGAGAGCACTGGCCAGGAGGAGCCAAGCCCCCGCCATGCCAAGGCCCCAAACAGCGCTGGCACAGGAAGCCTCTCTGCCCCTCTGCTAAGTACTGGGGAGGAAACTAGTTGCAGCCTGTTTGTGACCCGACCCTGCAGGTCTCAGGCAGGGGCATTTAGAACCCTCTTTGCACACTGCCCCCACCTCGGTCCTTCGTCCCCGGGCACCCTGCACTACTGAGACACCGCTCTGGCCTGGTTGGCTGAAGCCCTTTCAGGCAGGTTCGCTGGGTCCTGGTGCTCACTGCATCCTTAGGGCTTAACCCGCTGTTTGTCCACCTGCAACCCACAAGCCACACGAGGCCCACTGCTGCTCCACCTGCAGCCTGCGGATCCCTGCCATGCATGGCTGGCAGACTGGTGAAGCACAGCCCTGCACAGCCTATGCCTCCCTCTCCCTCCCAGCGCTTTTGGAGGAGGTGCAAATTCCCTGATTCGCATGCCAGCCTTGGCCCTCCCGCTGCCTGCCAGAGCTGGAGCACCACAAACAGCTGCTTCACAGGGACAGAGCAGGAATCAGGTGATTCTTGGTGCTCTGGAAGGGCTGGCAGGGAGGGGGCAAGTGTGGGGCTCCAATGCAGGAGAGGTGCATGATGGAGGGGGCTGCGGAGACACTAGGGAAATCTTTACTGTTGCTCATCCCTGGAGTAGCCCATTCCTGCCCATACGGCAGCCAGGGGACCCGAGACGGGTGAGTTATGGCGGTGGCCAGCAGCAGCTTGGAGGTGTTAGCTGCCTTCTCCACTGTGTTCGCAGGAAGTCGACAAATGGAGTGCAGGAGAGAGGGTGGGGAAAGCTGCGGGGGAGGGAAGAGATGGCTGCTGGAAAAACATGGGCCAGGTCATCCCTACACCCACCCCCTCTCCCATCCCTCCGGAAGCAGCTCCCTTCCCTTCTCTCTCCACAGTTCTGGAGGGCTGGTGCTTGTCATGCTTTGGTGTGAGCCCTGGCAGAAATCTGGGGTGGGGCCTGGGATCCTGAATGCCCCCACATATTGCCATGAAAACATGTGGCACCAAGTACCAGGCAAGGCAGGTCCACTCAGGGGCCCAGCCAGTAGGGCACAGGGTTGGGGGGAGGCGGGTCAGTCACCCCCATTCCTGTGTGAGTGAGACCTAGCAAGTGTGTGCGTGTGGCCTCTCCCCAGGCAAACTTTACAGAGAAGAAAACTGTTTCCATGAAAACAGTCCTCCGGACAAAGTGATTTCCACACATCCCTTAATTGTGTTTGCATAATTGTCTCCCCATACACCCTCACACTCAGCCTCCTGCAGATCTGGCAAGGTTGGACCAGCTCCATTAGTAACACAAAATTGTCAGAGTCTGTGCCTGCTGTTTTGGTCATACGGCCCAACAGAGACACCTAGAGTCTGATCTCATACCTGTGTGAAATGTCACAGCTGCTCAGTGGGAACTGGCCTCCTGCCATCGTGATCTCATCATGGGAAAGTTCAGTGTCCAAGAACAAGCAATAAAATTAATGACTCAGTCTGGCTCTTAAACTCCTGCATCCTCCCAGGAAAGTCACCCTCTGGTTCAGCTCTTGGGAGCGGCTTTTCCATTCACAAATCAAACACCGCCAAGCTATTTCTGTCTTTTCTTGGAATGCAGCAACACAGCCCACGTGACGAGACTCAAGAGGCAGAATTTCCTGTTCTGAATATTCCGACAAAGAATGCCCCCTGGGAAGGCCGGATGGAAAGTCATCGATTGCTTCTTGGGGGCTGACTGGTCGACTGTCATTTCAGGAGCGACACCAGCTCTCAGCAAGTAGGAGGAGGAGTTCAGAGGCTCCAGTAACTTTAATGGGGCTATTCCAGTTTCACAGCAGGGCAAGAGCAGAGTTGTCCCTGAGCGGATTTACTGCTGAATTGTCATTGTTGAATGTGATTGAAATTTGATTTTAAACTCAGAGATAAGTCAAGTCAGCACCTCCCATTGCTGCCCATGGCCTAAATATCTGCTAGAGACTCCCTCTGAGCCATAGCACAGGCGGGTCTGTAGGGTGCAGGGGCGCTGGGTGAGGAGCTGCAGAAAGAGAGGTTTTGCGTTGACATTTCCAGGACGACAACTGCTCCTGCTGGAAGTGGTGTGAAGGATGGGCTTCTCCAACCAGCTGAATCTGCTGGGGTATCTTACAGCCAGCCACAAAAGGAAACAAAACACTCCTTTCTCCAGAGCTGTCATTTAGATGACAACACCAACAGCATCTGCATTAGCTAAGAGCTCAACTCTGCAGGCCTGGCTGAGGCTGGGTCACAGCCCCACTTACATGTAGTCATGTGACCTGTTCCACTGGTACCCAGGCACCTAAGTGCTGCGCACAGTGACTGATGGTTGCAGAAACGGGCCATAAGAGTGACTGAATGGAATGTGTTTTGGAGAGAAATATTTAAACAGATATTTCTATCCAAAGCAGTGTCTCATTCTGCTTGCTGCTGGGGACTCTCCCTTTCTGCTCATTCACTCACATGACACTCTTCTAACTGGACTATGAGACGGCTAACACCATTCCTTCCCTCCCCTCTGCATTTCTGGGGACTCAGTCCCACCCCGTGTTACTCCAGTGTCTCTACAGGAGGTACCACAGCAGTGAACCAGGCCCTTCAGTCAGATATTGTACTTCTGTCTAATAAGTATGGTTCCTGGGCAGAAAACCGGGCTTTATGATCATTGCAAGCAGCTAGCTTAGAGGTCCTTGACCTCTGCAACTCACAAGCCCCTCCAGGGCGCAAAGTTAGCTTTATGGTGCTATGCTGTCTCCTCCGCAACAGCAATGGCTTGCCAATCTGTCTTCAGCTGGTGTTAAAACTGCTCGCCTCTTCCATGGCTAGCTATGGATTTGTCTCTGCCTCATCTATTATTCTCAACCAGTCATTTGTGTTTCTAGCTCTTCTTCCAAACACGGACAAGGCTGTGTTGTACATTGTATCTCTCAGATACTGCCATCTGCATGTCACATCGGCACCCCCTGGGTTGCTGCACAGATTCTCCTCGAGGGTCACTCTGAACTTTTCAGCTCTCTCTGAGTTTGCCGTCTTTCTGGCATCGATGCGGGGCCTTCCAGTCGGTTTAGAGCGGTGCAGCTTCTTGGGAATCACCTTGAGTTTGGAGCAAACTAACGAGTGATATGTATCGCAGTCAGCACTATGATAGCTGCGTGTCAGAAGGACGTTTTTGAGGTTATCACATCTGGCGATGACCACGTCTAGTTGATGCCAGTGTTTTGAGCGTGGGTGTCTCCATGACACTCTGTGCTGTGGCTTGGTTTGGAAAAATGTGTTTGTGATGCACAGATTGTGGTACGTGCAAAGTTCAAGAAGACGCTGACCATTTTCATTCATTTTTCCCACACCAAAGTGGCCTAAGCAGGAAGGCCATGAGTCACGATTGGCTCCAACTCTCGCATTGAAGTCACCCGGAATGTACAGTTGTTCGTGAGCAGGTATTTGCACTACAGCAGCACTAAGCACGTCATAAAACTTGTCTTTTACTTCCGGTGCGGCGTACAGGGTTGGGGCGTAAGCGCTGATCAGGTGGACAGGACCGGCATGAATTTGAAGTATGACCTGAAGGAGTCTTTCTGATCCACCCATGACTAATTCCACCATTTGTAGAAGGGTGTTTCTGATGGTGAAGCCAACACCATGCTCCCTGGGTTCTTCTCGGGCTTTACCCCTCCAGAAAAAGGTGTAGGCCTTTTCCTTTAGAGATCCCGAATCTGCGAAACGTGTCTCTTGCAGAGCAGCAATGTCAACTTGAAGCCTCTTCAGTTCCTCATTGATGACAGTGGTCTTTCGGGTGTCGCTGATGTCCTGAAGATCTTCAGTCAGACCTGTCAGCATGGTCCACACATTCCAACAAGCAAGCTTAAAACTTTGATGGTTTCCTTTTCTTGCTGATTTTCTTATTGGTTTGCCTGGTGTTCAGCTTTCAGGTCACTTGGCAGGTTTGGGAACCTTAAGCCTCACGCACCCCGTGAGGCAGGTGAACTGTGGCGGGACAGGACCCTATTGGCTGGGGGCTGCCCAGCTTGAGGCGGGCGGTGATTGTCCAGTGACATGCGACGATCTCTCCCACCATAAGAGGCAACCCCTGGCGCTCGTTCTCTACGCCAATCAAGCAAGAGCTTATAACTGGTATCTGTTACCTCCCATGTTGGTTCAATGCTGTTAAGTGATGCTGGAGTACCTCTCCAGGCACGAGCTTGGGCGATTATTGGGACCCTGGGCTGCCCAGATGCCAGTGTTCCCCTCTCGGCTTTACTGATATAGTCCAAAGGAGAGGATAACCTCTACGTCTGGTACCAGCTCAGCTGCAGGAGTTGCCGGGTCGATGCCAGAAGTTGGCACAGAACTGCCTTAGGACTCCCCTCCGGATTTTCTGTCAGGGTTTACTCCCTTAGCCTTGCTCCTTTCCAGGATAACCCACAAGGCAGTGGGGCATGGAGAACGTGGGTACGGTCCCACTACCTCTTGCACCTCCCTGGTGCCACATATCCCCAAAACTCCCCGTGACGACCACGTCACCTCCCCAGGACCCTCCACCCCACCCCTCTGCCTCTCATCGGCTACCATCACCCCCCAGATCCTTCCTCCCCGTCCCCTTTTCCCCCATCCACTCCCATGTCTCCTGACTGCACCACACTGCCCCCTCTCAGTTCTCGTTGCCCCCAGGTCCCCCTTCCCCTGGCCTCTCCGCACCTGGCCACATGCTGCTGCAGCCCCACGTCCTCCAGGAAGGCGCCGATCTCACAGCCCAGCCACACCCTGGGTCCCAGCCAAAGCTACCAACTCTTCATCTGGCTACGGCTGGCCCTGGAGCCCCACAGATCTGGTGTGGCGCGTGCATGCAGGGAGCACAGGACTGGGCCTGGAAGCCATGCAATCTGAGCCAGCACGGCGCAAGCAGCCTCCGTGGGTGCTGCCATCCTCACAGCCATATCAGGCGCCCCCAAGCCACTTGCCCACCACTGGTATCCCTCGATCTCGCCCCCACACCCCGCTCCTCATGCTGCAGTGGGTCCCTCAGCTCCAGCCAGCAGTTGGGGATGATGCTGCCTCTTACACCTGAAGTAGTAACTAGCCCCCTCTAAGCTCCCCCTCTAAACTCCCCTCTCAAAACTCCCTCCTGTTAGCAACCACCCTGTTTGCATGCTCCCTGGTCTCTTGCCAGCAGGGCTTTAGAGCTCTGGCCTACCTGAGAGACCCCCTCCCTCTGACTACCGCTCAGCCAATCGCCGTGCAGCCTGAGCACATGGCCAGCCTGAGCACATGGCCTTTCAAACAAACAGACAGCACAGCACTCCAAACACCAAACAAACAGACAAACCCAGGCCCAGAACCCCCAACCCAGGCCCCCACACACTCCAGAGAGCCACTTACCCAAAGGCGCTGTAGTCTGCCCCCTCCTTCCCCAGGACAGCCCCTCTCAAAACTCCTCTCAAAACTCGTCAGCAGAATGAATCCCAATGAAGCAGGATTGTACATCCACCAGTGCTGAAATCACCTGGAGGAAAATGTGGTACAGTAAACGCTTGTTCATCTGGTACCTGATCAGCTGGAACTCTCCGATAACCGGCATAACACTGGCAAACCCTGACGCAGCTTCCTTTTTCCTTCAGACAGTCCCAGGATGCTATGCAAGCCCCGCCAGGCTGAGCAGGTTTATTGCTAGTTCTCTGCTTGGAGCTGCCAAGTGAGCCCTGCTACACCATGGCTGCTCCTGTCAGTGCCAGCCAGGGCACTCACAGGTCCCTGGTGCCTGAAATTCATCAGTGGCTCCTCATGCCATGTGGCGAACTCTGAACCGTGCCAATGGCTCCCACTAGCCCCTACAAAATGTAAACAGGGCAGCAGTTGAGAGGAGCCACCACTGTGGGGACAGGAGAAGCTGAATTTTCTTGTGGGGAAGGCACTGAGCCCTTCCTGTGCCTCCCCCCAGCTACTCTCAATAAACCGGAATTTTTGCATATCCAGCAGCCTCCTGGTCCCGGGGTTTCTGGGTACAAAAGAGGTCAGTGTATTTCTTTGCAGTATGTGAAAGAATCAGTCTGACATCTGGGCTTCACACCGAAAGATGGTTTGTACTTAGATGCACCCAGCATAAAAGACTTTGACTGCTTGCCTTTTTCTGACTCAGGCAAACAGCTTAGGAACTATAGATAAATTAAATGCCAAAAAACCATGACTTAGGGGGAGAAAAAGTCTGGAAATGGATAAGTGAAGGCTCCAGCAATCTTACCTGAGATCTGTCACAGATGGCCTGTGTTTCACTTCCGCTGAACTCCTTTCCGCTTCATATTAGCTTCCCAGGGGATCCTGCCCACCAGTTCTCTCAGGCAGTCGAAGTCTGCTCTTCTGAAATCAAGGGTCTGCATTTTACTGCTCACCTTTCTTTTTTTTTTCAGAATCCTGAAATCTACCATCTCATGGTCGCTGCAGCCCAGGTTGCCACCCACTTCTATTTCTCCTACTAGTTCTTACCTGTTTGTGAGCAGAACGTCAAGTTGTACACGGCCCCTGGTTGGTTCCTTCAGCACTTGTACCAGGAAGTTATCCCCCACGTTCTCCAAAAACTTCCTGGATTGTTTGTGTGCTGCTGCACTGGTCTCCTAACAAATGTCAGGGTTATTAGTCTCCCATGAGAACCAGCACCTGTGACTGGGAAGCTTCTCGTTGTTGTCTGAAGAAATTCTTGTGTACCTCATCTACCTGATCTGGTGGTCTATAGCAGGCACCAAACACTACAGAGCCTCTGTTGCTTCTGCTTCCAAGCTTGACCCAAAGACACTTAACTGTCTCTTCTCCCTCCATAAACTGGAGCTCTGAGCAATCCCATTGCTCTCTCACATAACTTGCAACTCCTCCTCCTTTTCTCCCCCATCTGTCCTTCCTGAAGAGTTTATACCCTTCCACAACAGTGCTCCAGTTGTGTGAGTCATCTTACCAAGTCCCCGTTACTCCAATCACCTCATACTTCTTTGCCTGTGCCAGGGCCTCTAATTCCTCCTGTTTGTTTCCCAGGCTTCTTGCATTCGTGTACAAACACCTTAGGTAATAAGCTGATTGGCCCACTTTCTCCTCTCGAATGAGTGGTCCTCCATTGTTGTACCTTCTTCCTTCCCCACTTACCTCAGGGCTTGGGTCACCATCCCCTGAGGAACCTAATTTAAAGCCCTCCTCACTGAGTTTGCAAGCTGCCCGCAAAGATTCCCTTTCCTCTCATTGTTATCTGGATCCCATCACTTTTTACCAATCCTTGGTTTTGAAACGGAATCCCATGGTTGACGAAACCAAATTCCTCCCTCTGACATCACCTGTGCAACCACGCATTTACTTCCATGATTCGACGATCTCTACCTGGACCCCTTCCTTCAACAGAGAGGATGGATGAGAATACCACTTGCGCTCCATATTCTTTGATCTTCCTTCCCAGAGTTACATAATCCTCAGTGATCTGCTCAAGGCCGTTCTTTGCTGTGTTGTTGGTTCCTACAAGGAGAAGTAGGAAGGGGCAATAATCTGCAGGTTTGATGATTTCTGGAAGTTTTTCTGTCACATTCTGGATTCTAGCTCCTGGTAAGCAGCAAACTCCCCGAGATTCCAGGTCTGGATGGCAGATGGGTGACTTCATCCCTCTTAGGAGGGGGGAGTCCCCAACCACCACCACCTGTCTTCTTCTCTTGGGGGGAGGGTTGTAGAACTGCCATCTCTAGGACTACTCATCCCATGCTTCCCGCCAGTGAGGTTGTCTTCTGATCCCTTCTCTGAGAGGTCTCTGCCTCAGCATTCTCCACTATATCACCCGTGCAAAGAGCCTGAAAGTGGTTGCTTACCTCAACAGGAATTGGAGATAACTGAACTGGCTTTCAACTCCTGGAAGTCACAGGCTTCCAGTTTTCTTCCATGATTTGTGCTACCCTCATCAGTTGCTCATCTGCCGTGCCTGCAGTACTAAATGATTTCCTGTATTAAGGAAGTCTTCACCTTCTTTGATGGATTGAAGGGTTGATATTTGCCACTCAAGTCCTCTAACCTTCTCTTCCAAGATGGCGACCAGCTTGCCCTTGGTACCTACGAAACCCCTTCTATCTTCTGGGAGGAAAACAAGCATGGCAAATGCAGTGCAGGTCACTACAGCTGACTTGTCAGTAGACTTGTCACTATCCATTTGGTTTCCCTTTCTTCAGAGGATTTGCTCAGAAGATGTTAGAGCCGACTTGAAGGGCAGAAGAGAAACAAAACAATAAACAAAATCAAATAATAATATGGGGCTACCCCCAAGGTGACCTCCCAGGCAAACTCCCCTGTTTGCAGCTCCCAGCTGGTCATGCTCCCTCGGGTCACTAGCCTCTGGCTTGTGAAGGCTTCTTTCCTTTGGTCCCTCCTACCCCTGCTGTAACTGCAACAGCGTGACACACAATTTCTCCTAACGCTTAGAGAAGAATGAGCCCTCTCCCCTGTGTGCTTGCAAAGGAACATGGTAAATTCTGCTGTCTGCTGAACCTTGGAAGTTCCTAATCGAATGTGGTCAGTCATAAATCAAATCTAAATAGCCAAGAGCTTTGGCAGAGGCTGCTCTACAAATTGCCAGCTCTCTCCTCTGGCTGAATCACTTCAGAAGAACTCTGCACATTGGTTCCACCCATCTTCCCAGACAGGGCCAGCTCATGTCTTGATTGACGGCCCCTGGAGGCTCACAGGTAAGCATGCGCCCAAACCCAAACTTGGGCTGGATGGAACCTGCTGACTTGCTCCCACACACAGGCTTAGCTTCTACGGGGAATGAAGTGGCACCACTCGATCCCTTTACGCCATGCACCAATGAAGTGCCATAAGAACAGTGTCAGACCATTCTTGGAAGGGTGCACGCTTACACTCAGGACTTCGTTGGCAGCCACAGCTGAAAGTGCAAGGCTTAAGACAAAGGGATTTGGGCCAGATTGATCAGCGATTACCACAGCCAAGAATTCCACTTGCTTCCCAGCCTTGGCCCCTGGTCTAAGCCCAGGCTGTCCCCAGCTTACAATGCAGTAGCACTTGGCAGAGAGGCTCCTTCTAGTCCAGCTTTTCCTCAGTAAAACCTCTCCCCATTGCTGTCGCTGTCACTGTCTCAGCTTCCTGGCAGTGGCGGTGGCTGTGCTAGTGCAGACAGGGCGCCTGCAGGCCTTCTCACCACCGTGCTCAGGGAGGTAAAAATGCCAGTGTCTGAGCTATATTAGGGCGGTCTCCATAGCTGCTCAGTGGAGCAGAATGAGTGGCAGCAAAAGTGAAAGGAAGTTCGCCTAGATGAGATAGGGCCAAAGAGTCATTTAACTGCCAGTAACCAAGACAGGCTCCAGAGTGATGGCAGCACAAAGGGACAAACTAGTCATGTTACCAAGGTTCTGGAGGGACCAGCTGCTGGTGGTTTGTTGCACCAGCAATGCACATTGCACATCAAAGCACACACTGACCTTTCCAAAGCACCATTAACAGATATGGCTGTAGCTGCATTACAGGACCCACTCTAGCTACAGGCTGAACCTCTGTAATCCAGAACTCTCTTATCCATCAACTTCCATAAGCCGGCATGATTTTAATTCGCCAGACGACCACTTATCATGGGTGCAGCCAAATTTCCTGTGGTGCTGTAAAGTTGGTTTCCAGCCACCGTTTCTGGATCTCAGAGTTCTGTGTGTTATTTAGCTGTAATTTACCACTAACTGTCTTCTCAGAGTCCAGTAAGCAGTGGGAGTGTTGGTGCTGTGCTAGACAATATTGACCTGTTATGATCCAGCAAATTCTCTGTTCAGCACCAGTCAGGTCCCCAGGATTCAGGGTGAGAGAGGTTCAACTTGTACAGGCAAACTAGGTAGTTGCCTGGTCAGGCAGATTGTCTTGGGCAGCTTCTGACCGTGAACTGCAGAAGAGACCATCCCTGAGACTTTAAAGGTGGCCAGTGGAATTTCTGGACTGCCCATGTGTCCGTATCTCCCTGTCACTCCTTCATGACAGGGAAACTTGTTAAAAGAAAACACTGATGTCAGATTCATTCACGCTTTCCCATGTCTTGCCTGTAGAGCAAGGTGTAATTCTATCATTTGAGTGCCCCAAGGGCAAGCTGACGTGCTTCATGCACCAACTCAGGACAGTTTGAGCTCCCGGAGGGACCTCCTTTGTACAAGCTGCTTGTTCTGAGTTTCAGATGCATTCCTGGCTTGTGAAAGATACACCAGCCCGAAACTGTGAGCTCGCTCCACCCACAGGCTCAAGAGGATGCTGTCAGGATGGAGTTGTTTCCAACAGACGCTCGTTTTTCAGAGTCTCCTGGCAGGAGATTTCCGGGTCAGCCTCTGGCTTCAGTCCTTTGAACTGCAGTTGTGCCTTTTCAGTCTTGGCCCCTGCAGGAGCTGGGAACCAACAGATGTCCCTCCCCACCCTTCAGGGCATTTGGCAAAGGCCTCGGTTTAGCAATGGGCAAAGCTCAGCTCACACTGGCTCAGCAGCCAAAATTGCCAAAGCTCCTCTGACCTTTCACTGGATTCCTCCGGCGCTGGAGGGCACCGGAGATGGGTTTGTCTGGAGATTTCTGCTACTTCCTGTCCCAGAGAACTGAAAACATCTCAGCCTTTCCAAGCTTAGCCCAGGTGGCGCTACTCCCCAGCAGAGGTTGGGGAGGAGGGGGAGCCATTTTCCCCAGCACACCTGCTCTCCTGGCCCCAGATCACTGGGCTCACTGGGATTGGGGCTCACTGCACACCACCACAGGCCCCTTCCAATGAAAGCCCCGGAGAAGTCAAAACACCTCTGTGAAGCCCCCTAGACTTCCCCCTGCCCCCCGGGGCCAGGTTCCTTCTCCTGCAGAACAAGCAAGGCCTTTCGCCCCTCAGAGCCGGGGAGCACAGGAGCCCTGGGGGACCAGGCCATCAGCACAGGAATCCCATAGCTCCTCCAGCAGCCTGGATGTACAGCTCCATAGTACTGGTGCTCCCCTGCCCCCAGCTCTGCAGGAAGCCACCCCTAATGTGGCCTCCTATGGCAGCCACAGGCCAAATCAGGATTTCAGCAGTCACTGCTGCTCCCTGTGGGGCACGGAAATCCCCTAGGCCTACTGCCAGCTCTTCTCCACACACACACACTGAGCCCAGGAGCCTGGTCCCAGATATAGGCTGGGCTGTAGCAGCTGCTGGCTCCCTGGCCCCAGGAGCAGATCCCTGTGCTGAGGGGACAGTTGCCTCCCGGGTGTTTGCAGACTTGCTGGGAGGCTGCTGCTTCGTAGTTCTTCACAGGAGCAGTAGCTGCCGTGTTTGGAGCCAGGCTCAGACAGACACACCTGCGGCATGCTGACCCCTGCCTGGGTCTGGAGATGGCTGTGCTACAACAGGAAGGAGACCTCCGATGTGCAGACCCATTGCAAGAGGCCATCCCCGCCCTGCGGCACTTACAAGCTATGTAGCTCATCACAGGCCTCCGTCCCAGCACTGCTGCAGTGGATGCTGGCTGAGCCAGGGGCCAGTGGGTGGCAGAGCTGGGTGAGGGGGTCCTGTGCAGCATTGCTGCATTGCCAAGGTCTTGCTGCCATGGGCATGTGGAGGGAGCGAGGCCCTGTGACATTGGCAGTGCCAGGACAGAATGAGGGCAGCACTGACTCCTGGGAGACATGCACATCCAGACATGCATGTGTGTGTCTGGGGCAAGCCCCAGCACTCCTTTCCCAGGCTTCTCAAGCTGTTATTCAAAGGGGCGTTCCCAAGCCCTGCGGTGCCTCAGGTGCAGCCTGGAACCCTGGAAAGGTCGAGCGAAACTGCTTACTTACTGGGAGCTGCCGTGGGTGGCTGAGCTCCGCTCCGTAGGCCACGAGTCCAGGCAGCTCCCTGGAGCCCTGCAGCACAGAACACGCAGCCCTGTCACTGCCAGACACCCCGCAGCTGACCCAGAGATGGACAGACATACACATGTACTCAGGGGCACCCCGGGAGCCCCACACGTGCCCACCCTTTCCAGGGCAGCGAGCGCCGCCTGGGCAAAGGCAGAGTTCTGTTTTGTCTTTACTTTCCTTGGGCCTGTAGGAAGCAGAAGGGGGTCAGAGTCTTCAGCACCTGGAGGCTCCCCCACCAGTGAGCACTGGCCCTGGTCCAGCTGTCAGTGAGCACAGCAACAGGGGTAGCACTCAGCCAGCTGCAGGCCCTCTGCCCCAGGACACCCAAGCTGAATGGCTCCTCGCCCTCTTTCCCCAGACCCTGACCCCCTTCCTGGTCACTGTGCTCCAGGGTCTGGCTGGGGTTGTCACACCCTGGGAGAGAAGGAGGGAGGACTGAGTTAATTAATGGAATCCAGGCTCGAATTCTGCTCCCGGTCACAAGAGGTGACTGCAGAGTAACCCCACTGAAGGCCACAAGATGCTGAGGCACAACTTGCAGCAGGATTTCCCTGTTGGCCCCAGTAACGAGCTGTTGACCCATCTTATGCATGCCTAAAGAAAGCCAGGTTTTCCCTCCCCCTCCCTTCACCAGAGTCAGGCTTACAGGCACAAACATACAGTACAGCTGACTCAGGCTGCCAGACGGCGCTTTGGAGAAGCAGTTGCAGTGGTACATTCCTCTGGCCCTGCACCACCTGTGGGATCTTCCAGCTCATTTGTGTCGGGAGACAAAGACCTTAAAAGTCTCTGGATCAGGGGTCTGTGGGGCCCTGGGTCAGCAATTGGGGCCCCTCTCCAAGCCATCTGCCTGCAGTTGCACATTCCCCCAGCTCCCAGTGCTCTGCTCAGAGCTCCTGCCATGCTAGTTTTGGAGACCACAGTGGGAGGCATGGCAGCCTACAGTAAAAGGGTTCCTAGCCAGGCACAGCAGCACAACTCCAATCCGCGTCTTGGGAATGCAGCGATGCATGTGTAGTCTGGGAGGCTGCCAATGGCAGATTGCCCAAAAAAGGACATGGACAGGTGACCTGCTCGTGTGAATCTCCATTTCCAATGTGCTCCCAGACAGGGAGGAACAATGAATTTCCCTCCGCATGGGCACAGGTCTAAAGGGGACCCTGATGCTTCTCCATTTTGGTCTTCAATCTTTCACCTTCAGTATGCAGGCTTCAACCCAGCTCATCACTTCAGGAATGCCTGTGCTATGAACTGAGCCTGGTAGGGTTGCTGGCCACCCAAACAAAGAACATGTTCCAGAGAATTTTAAGAGAGCAGCTTATTCCATCTGCTGCAGCCTGCATCACAAACTTTGTGACTGATGTATGTAAATAATTGCCTTAATTTCACTCTCACCTATTTTCTTTTTATTACCAAACCTTCAGATTTCAGATCCTAAAGGATTGGCCCAGCATGCTCTTTTGAGTAAGCTCTATGCATATATTGACCTGGGAATGTGGCTAGTCCTTTGGGGCTCAAACAACCTGTGTGGATTTGGGAAGACTGGTTTTCATAAGCTCTCCCCTGTGCAAGGACGGGTACTAGGTGTGGCACAAGGCAAGCTGGAGTGTTTGACGGGATTGATTGTGTGACTTTTTGCTGACCAGAGCGGCAGCAGAAGTGCACTTTGTGACTGGTTTGGTGCCTTATATGGGAGGACCCACAGTCTAGGGTCGTAAAAAGCCTGGTTGTAAACAATTTGCCCAGGTTTGGCTCTCTCAGATGTGCCCAGAGAAGCCTCCTATATTACACATGGCATTTACAACACCGGCTATAGCCAGTGCCATTCTGCCCTGAGGCCCACCATATGGCCAGCACTGGTGACAGCAACAGAGGAGATTTGGGGCAGAATTCCTCCTGCATAGACAAGTCTAAATAAGACACAAACACCCTGAACAGGTCAGGCCCCAGAGGTCAATCTGGTAAGACATGGCAGTATTAACTGTCTCCTCCAGGGCTCTTCTCTTCCCCTCCCTCCCCAGTCTGTTTGTCTTGGGTTGAGCAATGGCTCTGCAGCACGCCCAGGCTTTCACAGATGGGTGGAAGGGATGAGAACAACCTTTCATTAAGTTAAGCTGCAGTTGATGCAATTACTCAAATAGGTGCACAGATTTTCCCAGTGGTTAGTGAAAGGAAGCGAACAGATGGGGGTCCTGCTTTCTGGGGATGGGGATCTCGAAGATAAAAGGGAATGACCAGTGTTCTGTTCCAGCCTTTCCCCCCACAGGGCTGCAGGCAGGAGTGTAAATCGGTCACCTACCATAGGAACGAGGATGTGCAGGGAGATGCCCAGCTTAGTAGCTAGCACAGGAGAGGTGAGTGCCTCATACTACTGCAGATTTGAGGGGCTAGTTGTTCACTGCTGGGAGGGCAGAGACAGGTATTGGCTGGGGAAGAAACCTGCCCGGTCCAAGGGGCAGGGAGAGCTAATTTATCATCCTCATCATCATGCCCTGAGACTGCTGGCTGACCTAGGCTGCCAGGGCCCTGATCAGCTGGCAAGAAGGTGGTCTGAGGCAGGACCTGGGATGTGTAGGATGGCGGAAGAGGTGCCTGAAGGGGAAAACAGGTGGATGTGAGGACCAACCATCTTGCGTGGAGTGACAGGCTTGTGAGTTCCTGCACAGCTGGGGCACCCCAGACAGGCGCACAGGCACCACTGTGAGTGTTCACATGAACAGGAGACTCTCCCACTGTCGGCCCGAGTCTCCAGCCTCTCACTCAGAGTGCCAGCTGGGATGATGGCAGCATATGCGGCAATGGAGTGGGGGATAGGTGGGGTGGGGGGGGGGGCTCACAGAGGCTGTGGGGCTCCTGCTGAGGGTAACCGAGGCAACCAGGTGACACCTCTGGACTGCAGACAAAGCAGGAGGTGGAGCCTGAGGGGTTTGAATTGGAACTGGGGGTTGGGGAGCAGTGAGTCTGGGCTGGGAGAGAGAGAGAGACAAAGGAGGGGGCCAGGCCTCAGCTCAGGGAGCCCCTCGGGGCCTCCTCTCCCCAGCATGGATGGGACTGGCTGCCTCTGCCGGCTGGACTGACTCCTCTGTACGATGCTGTGCCCTGTCGGCTAATAAACCCGCTGTTCTCCTGCTGAGCGAGAGTCACTCCTGCCTGCGGATGGGTGCGGAGATGGGGACCCCTGAAGCCCATGACACGCTGAGCTCTGTCTCCCAGGAACAGCCATACAGCTGTGGCTGGAGTCAGTCAGGCTCAGCTGGGTGGCAGTGTCACTCAGTTAGAATTCTGACGCACTCAGACTTTGTGCCACGCTCAACAGCTGCTGTCTGTGTTAATCCCACTCGTCACGGCTGTACCCCCGGTGCAAGGGAAGATGCGAGTGTTTAAGGGCTGTGTAAGTCACCAGCCAGGAGAGAGGGTCACTGATGTGAAACGCTGGTCTCCAACTGGAGGTTGCATGTCCAGCCTGACAACAAAGGACCAAGGCAGCCAGTGGGCTAATGGGGAAAGTTAAACAACAAAGTATCTTGTCCTCTTTATTTCCTCCCTCCCCCACATGAAGATGGGCCCTGCAGGAGGACTCCTCCCGTCAGCTGAGCTGGTGGCTCAGAGCAGATGACGAGAAGGGAAGAGGAGCCCACCCCAAGCAGGGCTGGCATGTTTGCGCTGCTGGGGTGAACAAGGTTACTAAGCACAAACAAGAGCTGCCCATGCTTAGCCTGGGAGGGCCCTGAAGGCCAGATAGAGCTCACTCATGAGAGGTGCTGCCTTCTAGCTGTTTTTGACCATAAGACTGGAACTGCTGTGTTTATACATGTTTACCTGCTTTACCCCTGTAACTAACTCTCCTTTCCTTTCCCTGCATAGCAAACCCTGGGAGTTTACTTCAGGGTTTCCTAAAGTCATCGCCTTTGGTGTGAGAGCTGCAGTGCTATTGACCTCAGGTCAGGGACTAGTGCTAGGAACTTGGCTTATTGCTACAAGTCTGGGGGTAAGAGGCCCTCCATCACCGAGGGAAGGTAACCCGGGTGGCAGGACAGCTGTAGCAAAGGGCCCTGTCGGATGCTATGGCTGGGCTGTTGTGGAGCGTGAGGAATGTATACTTGATAACTGGTTGGGGATGAGCAAGTGCAGAGCTCACCACTAATTCAGTGTTTGTTGAGGTTGGTATTCCTGCTCTTGAGCCACTGCATGACAGCTGGGCCCTAGTACAAGGTTTCTGCTGGTAAATGGTAACAATCAGCAACACTTCCTCTGAGTGAAGAAAGCAAGTGATCAGAGAACATTCAAAGCCTGTGAGAAGGGTCAACCCTTAACTAAGTGCAGTTAGTATTGGAACGTGTACCCCATCTCACAAACAGGAGGTGTCCTCTCACAAAAGGGAAAGTGCTGCTCCAAAGCATTTTACAGCCATTAATTAATCCCCATAATACTGCTGGGAGGTCAGCAAGGCTCTTCCTTCGCCTTTGACTGAGGCAGAGCAGTTAAGTGATTAGCCCGTTTACTGGCCTGAGCAAGGCAGCCAGAGCTCTCTCTGCACCCACTGTGTGCCCAGAATAGGTTGGCAGACTGTTCAGGGCAATTAGTTGTTGGGACAGGCTGCTGCTGATTTAGCACACTGGAGGGGACCAGCTGGCAGTGGGATGCGTAAGGCAGCACAGCACCATGGGGCAGGTGCTGGAGGGAAATGGCACCTCCCTGTCAGGCCCCCACTCCATGTTTCCAGTCTCAGAGAAGCAAAGGCAGAGGTGCCCAGGGGCGTTCTCCTCTGGCTTTTTGGAGATGCCATTTCTAGGCTGCAAAAGTTCTACAGCTGAAGAACTTCATCCCCCTTCACACACTTGGCCAGCCAGGGAGAGTGTCCAGAGAGTGGCCATTGGCACCTTCACAGTGGGGCCCTTCTAGCATTCAAGTGGCATAAAACCTCTCCTCTCTCACTGCAAAACACAGCCACAGACAAACACATGCGCTGAGCCAGAGCAAACGGCCCAGCTGGGGCCTGATGGCCAGAAGCTCTAATTCTAACGGCGGGGGCGGGGGGGCACTCTAGTGGCACCTCTGTAGAAAAACCAGGTACTTTGTGTATATTCAGCAACAGCCACCACCTCAACCCCAGGGGCCTGACAGGGTGGCCCCATTTTCCCCAGCACCTGCCCCATGCTTCCCACTCCCAGCCCACCCCACCATCTTGCTACCTCAGCAGGAGCCTGTGCCTCAGCCACAGCCCAGCAGTGGGGTCACTTCCACACGGGAAGGGCCAGGAGGAAGCAAGAGCCCTGGGGAAGCTAGTGCCAGTTCCAGCCCAGTTGCATGGTGCAGTGCTCAGCATGCCCGGGTGCCCTACAGCCTGCTGCCTGGGCCAGCCGGTCTCCCCCTTCAAGGGGCTCAGGCCTACAGACAGCAGGAGAGCCACCCACCACCAGCCCCTAGGAAGGCAGCTTCCTGGAGCTCCTCCCTGGTCCAGATCTGACTACCACATAGAGGTCCTGGAGAGATGAGGCCCCCACCTTCCTAGGCAGTGCTGTGCTGTACTGCCTGCTCCAGACAGCTTGTGCTCAGAATACACCAGCCACATCAAGGGAGGAGGGAGGGTCCTCATTGCTGTGAGGGGACACACACACACACAGCCCTGTCCACCCCACAGGGCTCCCCTGTAGCAGGTCTTGGTACCAACCACAAGAGCACCTGTGGGGGGAGGGACAGCTTGGTGGTTGAGCATTAGCCTGCTAAACTCAGGGCTGTGAGCTCAATCCCTGAGGGGGCCATTTAGGGATTAGGCCCAATAGGTGCTAGGGATGGTGCTTGGCCCTACCAAGAGGGCAGGCAACTGGCTTAAAGGGCCTCCTGAGGTACCTTCCAGCTCTAGGAGATACAGATCTCCAATTACTTCTTAGTTTCTTGCTTCAGTTCCCCCTTGCCTGCCCAGCAAGGGGCAGCACCTCAGGACCCGAGTGTCTCACCTCTGGGCATAGTGGAGTCACATCCACCAGCTCCCCCCACTCTCCTAGTAACACCACAGTGAGTGCACAAGGCACTGCAGCTCCTCCATTCACCTCCGCAGGAGCAGCACCTTCAGGTCCCCCACACAAGCTACAGGGCCTCAGTCTGTCAGCTGCCCACTCCCTGCCACCTCACCTTGCAGCCCAGACACCTTCTGTTAAGTGGAAGTGGAGGGGTCAGCTGACCAGCCGCAGGTGCACTGTCCTCATCCCTCTTCAAGGGCCAAAGCTGCGGTCTGACAGCCCATTTGACCCCAGGGTAGTGGAGTGAGGTGCTTTGGGGAATGTCTGCAAAACTCACTATATTGTGCAGCTGTCCTTATGGAAAGTGATGTAAAATAAAATGCCTGTATGTCTGGACGCACCCACACCCACTGCTGGAATGGGTACAATGCAGACAAGTTAAACTGAGTGGCTGTGATCCCAACAGGGTGACTATTGACCCAGCAGGTCACTAGAGGTGCTAAGGACCTTGGCTGCAGCTGGTAAAAGCCACTTCCTCCAGCTTGTCTGCAGGAGGCTAGAGTTTGGGGGCTGAGGAGGACGTTAACAGCAGCAGGACAAAGAAACCGGGTGTTGTGGTGGGACTACAGACTGCAGGGACTCACAGACAGAAAGCTGGGGCAAGAGAGAAAGAGCTGGACTGGAGGGTTGGATTTACCTGTGGAACTACCCGCGACCAGAGAAAGCAAGCTGGACTAAAGGGAGGGAGACGGCCGGGCTCAGAACTCACACCGTGAGCTGCAGCAGAAGGGTGCTGGCTGGACATATCTGAGGAAATGGCCAGTCTAAAAATGCTCCAAGGTGGTGAGGAGACTGATGCTGGTGCATGCATCAGGGCAGCTTATTTTTGTGTCCGTTCATGTCCTTAGAGGAGGAGCAGCCATGAGGTAGAGCCCTGTGCGGTGGTGTCTGTCATGCCAGTCTTGTGCTCTGGGGTTAACCAGAGCTCTCTCTCTCTCTCTCTCTCTCTCTCTCGCTCTCTCTCTCTCACACACACACACACACACACACACACACACACACACACACACACACACACACACACACACACACACACACACACACACAACTTGGTGTTCTGCAGAAGGCTGTGTTTAAGCTCTAGGGGACCTGAGGGTAGAAACAGGAGCCAGGCAGTTGGACTCAGGAGGATCTTTGCACCCAGGAACCCTGCGAGGCCTCACGTCAGACTCCGTAGACTTAAAGCCACAAGACCCGAAGAGATGGGAGCCCTCACCTCACCTCGCCTCGCCTGCTGGATGCCAAGACAGGCTGTTCCACTAGCACCGTGACGTTTGGCTAGGCTTGCACCCGGAGTCTCTTGCAGACTGAGAAGCTGAATGCACGGCCCTGTCCCATACCATAAGCCCAAGGCCACCCTCCCCCACACATGAACCATTCCACGCTCACCAAGACACCAGACACTCCCTGACCCTGAGATTTTCTTTCCAGCCCCACTCGCACCTGAAGAGCACGAGCTGGCAGCTGGGTTAAGCACAAGTGCGAAGGAAGATGCTGCCACACACGCTGGTTGTGCAGGCAGATGGCCATGATGGCCTGAAGGTGAGGTGGGACATAGAAAGGGGACAGATTAGCATCATGGCATGCAGCTGTCACACCATGGACCCATGAGCAAGATGGGTGAACGTTACAGAGTTGGGCAGGGCAGTATGAAGACAGCAAATTGCCATTAACTGCCCCTAGGAACATATGCAAAGAGCATCACCGCTGATAGTCACGTGGCTCCTGCGCCGGCTGCCTGCCTTTGGGAGCAGAGACTGGGGTACTACATGTCTGAAAGCAGAGAGATGCAGGTGGTCTGCATCAGCCCTCTGGCCTGGGTATGCACTGCAGAGTGGCCCATCTCAGGTCCAAGCTGCCTGAAGGCGTATGTTGGCCCAAAAGAAGCTCTTAGTGCTGCAAGTGTTTGGAGTCATTGCCACTTGCCTCAGAGAAGCAGGGCTAGGATTTAAATTAGAAAGAGGAGAAATGATGCTGTGGGGTGTAAGGGTTGCACCTTGGGTCCCTTGCACCTTGTGCAGTCCTAGGCAACGTTCCACTGTTTTTTGGCATCCGTGTGCAGAATAAATTTTGTTATGTGCACCAAGGCATGTCTAGATGCGCACCAGCCATAGAAACACAGGCTACTGGCTAGGGGTGCTGTGGGTGCTCTGCCAGTCAGCTGGATGGCATTTGAATCTCTCCTGGGTAGCTGCCCAAGTGCCCAGCTTTCAGAAAATGCTGGTCCCAGGTCTGAGGACTGTGCTGTGCCCCTGTATAGGAACTCCCCGCATTTGAGACCATCTCCCCTGGGTTCTCGGGTGCGCAGCTGCTGGGGGACTAACAGCTCCCGAGGCCTGGCCTGAATCTGACTTGGGCTCCAGATACATGGGGGCTTGGTGTAATGTTCAGATTCCCACCTCCTCTGCCCTTGGGCCCAGCCTGCCAGGGCAGGGTGTTTGTCTGGTTCGTGCCACTCTGCCTCCTCCTGCAGAGCTCTGCAAGTGGCTGCCACCTCCAGACGGTCTGGCTGGGCGTGCTTGCAGACTGTAGGCGTGGCTCCCACAGGAAGGGCTGCACCACCCCCTCCTAGCAGGTCGAGCAGGTTTATGCCACTGTCACTCCCTTGCCCTGCCATACCCAGGTATTTGCAAGAGTCCCCTCCGGAGGCAAATTCAAGGGCTGCAGACGGTTCTGGTTTGCCAGCCTGCAAGCCTAAACATGACCTGAGTAGCTGAACAGGGTGAGGGATGCCAAGGCATTGCATCAGGGCAGAGTTTACACTGCAGCATGCTACAGTGATTAGGTGAAGCCAGACTGCGACACGCAGACAGGAGCAGGGGGCTGCCAGTGTGCGATGCCTTCCCCTCCCATGAACAGTTAGTAGGGCTGACTTTCTGGTAGACATGTTTCCCATCTGCCCTGGGACAGGCTGGGAATAGGCTTCGCAGGAAAAGAGACATTTTGGTGAGCATTGCTGCTGTTCACCAGATTTAAATTCATTGGCATTTCCAGCCCGCCCCACTGCTCAGCCTCAGCCACCTCAGCCTCCTTTCTGAGCTCCTGCCATCAATAGGGCTAAAGCTCACATTTGTGAACGCACAAACTGCTGAGCACCAAACCCAGCACTGAAACCTGGCAAGGGAGCTGGTTGGCAGTGCTCCCTCGCTACTGCCCAGGCAGCTCTTGGTAGGAAAAGAGGAAACTTGGGACTTCTGAGTCAGGAAAATAACGATCTACCAGCGACCTCAGAGCAGCACTTTGCCAGGGAGGGAGGAGAGGCAGGCGAGCCTCCGAAGGACTTGGAGGTGGGTCTCAGCAGCCACAGTGCATAGCTGGAGAAACTGAGTCAGCATAATGCCAACATTTTCAACCCCCAGTGCCTTAAGAGAAGCTGCTTGCCAGCAGTGGTGAGCCCCATCCCACTGCTGGCACCAGCTGGGCACCAACAGGTTTCAGATTCCTGGGTATAGTCACAGGCTGAGCCAGGGGCAAAACAAGACAAGCCCCCCCACGCACCTCCAGCACCTGACTTCTAGCCCCTGTACAACCCCTGGAGCATGGCTACCCCTGAGTCAGGTGGGCTCAGCAGGAGGCAGAGAGATGCACAGCAATGGCTACTTCCCATGTGTCTTCCCTGTTAAGTGTGAACCCAGCAGAGACCTTCCAGTGGCCAGCGATGGCCCCATTTGCAAAGGGGAGGCCTACAGGCCCTTGCCGGCAGAGTTGTGCTCTGTGCCAATCTTTGGAGATGGCAAGTGCCAGGCTGAGGCTCGCTGCATCCTGGCCAACTGCCTGCTTCAGCCCCAGGAAGAACACAGCAGGTAATCGACTGCCAGCACCCCGGAGCCAGAGGCCGTGGCCCCCACCCCCAGCAGGCCCCATGCCAGGCTAGTGTCCTGACCTGGTCCCACACAGCCATGCCTTGGCCTCCAGCTGGGGCAGCAGAGTCAATGGAAGGGAGCAGCCTTGTCATCCCCCACTGGTCTCACTGCTCAGTGGTGCATGTGGGGAGCCATCCACTCACCTTACCCAGAAGGCAATGGGCCACGGGCCCATGCCTCATCTGCTTGGCTGAGTGTCAGGGAATGGCCATCTTCACAGCAGCAGCTACACGCTCCCTGTGCCCCCACACCAGCCTGCTCCCCTTCTGCCACACACCTGAATGTCAGACCCCCCCAGGGACTAAGGGCAATGCAGGATCTAGGCCTGGGGCTGTCCCTGCATGGGGCAAAAGCACCCCCAGCTGGCCAGCAGTGTGGGCACAGCACTGCTGGCTCAGGCCCTGGCAGCACACCACCATGCACACCAGGCTGCTTCTGTCAGAACCTTTTATTTGTATGAAAATAAAGAGGGTCACGTTCAACTCTAGAGACTCAGGAGCAAGGGCCCATCCTCCTCTGGCCCCCAGGCATAAGCCAAGGAGACAGCCCTTTGGGTTTCCCAGGTCCCACTTCACCTGCGGCTCTGCCCCCTGCCCCGGCCCATGTGCTGGGCTGCACGGGCCCAGGCGGGACTCCAGCAGGGGCTGTCCGCAACACTTACATGGGGCGACCAACGTACAAATAAATAGCTGGGCTCTCCTATGTACAGGCTATGTACAGCGAGGGGGTGCAGTCTGCCGCTCTACCACGGCCGCCAGAGTTTGCAGCTCAGGTTTGCAGGTGCGGGGTGAGTGGGTGAAGCCTCCTGCAGCCCCCTGGCTGGGCTGACTGGCACTGCCCTCTGCCAGGCTGGACACGAGTCTGTGGGGCTGCTGCAGTCCTGGAAACCACTGGGCTGAGTGCTAGTCCTTTGCAGGTGCTGCAGCAGGCGGCTGCAGGTGTCTCGACCTAGGAAGTGGGACTTTGACAGCAGGCTGGTGAGGCGGGACAGGCAGGCTCGGTACCCTTCGTGGTAACTCTCGGCAGGGTCTGAAGGAGAGAGACAAGTCAGTGCTCAGCCACGGAGCCAGGGCTGCCTTGGCTGTGGGGCTCGGCAAGCCCTGGCAGGGAAAAGTGCAATGGCTCACAGGGAGTATGCCAGCCCCAGGGCAAAGGAATCTGACCGTGGCAATGGATAAGTGAAGGGGGACTCTGATGGTCTGGCGGGGCAGGCCCGCCTATGGGGTGGCATAGGGGGCAATTGCCCAATGGGTCAGATGATTCAGAAGAGCCCTGCCTCCCAGTCCTGCCGTGGTGGCGGTGGCTAGGAGCCTGGGCCCGTTCACATGCCCAGGCAGGAGGGAGACGGGGAGCAGGCCAGGTGGAAGAGGTTGGAAGAGGCGCCCACAAATGCAGCCAGTGTGGGGCACAGTAAGGCCAAAGGTCTGGTGGACCACATCTGCCAGCATGGGGGGACCGGGAGGGACAGGCTGGTTGTTCTGCCGGGGGCCCCCAGTCGCTGCGGGGGGGCCGGGCTGGGACCCGCGGGAAGGGTGGCACTCACCTGGGGCTGAGGGGCAGGGGCCGGGGATCTCCTTGAGGAACTGCACGGTCATCTCCAGAATATCCGCCTTCTCCAGCTTGGAACAGCGCGAGCTCTGCGGGGAGGGACGGGTTAGCAGGGGCCGGCGGGGGAGCGGGGCGCGGGGCGGGGCGGCGGTACTTACGCCTTTGCCGATGAGCGGCAGGATGAGGGTCTTCAGCTGGTTGAGACTCTCGTTGATGCGGGCGCGCCTGCGCTTCTCCAGCAGCGGCTTGAGGCTCTGCGGGCACACAAGGGCACGGGTCAGTCCCAGCGGCGCTGGGGGCCCGGGGCGGGGGCGGGGTGCCCCTCGCTCACCTTCCGCAGCTCGGCTGCCTCCGCGCGGCTGCTGTGCGCCCCCGACTGGGGCCGGCAGGTGCGCGCCGCATCGGGCGCTGCGCTGCGCGGGGCCATGCGGGCGCTGCCGGCACTCAGGCAGCTCGGGCCGGGCGGAGCTGCGAGAGGCGGATGGCGCTGCCAGCCCCGGCCAGGGCTTTTATGAAGCCGCCCTGCTGGGGCCCGCCTCCCGCCTTTGCTCGGGGCCGGCTCCGGCGAAGCGCGGCGGTAACAGCTCCAGCTGCCGGGCGCTCCCGGAACCCGGCGGCCGCGCCTTGGCTCCCGGCCCACCGGGGCTGTGGAGCAGGGCCAGGGACCGCGCTGGGCGGCCTGTCCTGCCCGCCCCTCCGCCGCACTCAGAAAGCGCACGCACAACCCAACAACGGCACACATACGTCCGCGCACCCACCACACAACCGCACACACACACACACTTCCGCACACCCACCACACAACCACACACACGTCCGCACTCCCACCACACAACCGCACACACGCACACTTCCGCACACCAACCACACAACCACACACACACACTTCCGCACACCCACCACACAACCGCACACCAATCACACAACCACACACACACACTTCCGTACACCCACCACACAACCTCACACACACACACATGTCCGCACTCCCACCACACAACCTCACACACACACACACGTCCGCACTCCCACCACACAACCGCACACACACACACTTCCGCACACCAACCACACAACCACACACACACACACTTCCACACACCCACCACACAACCGCACACACACACATCCGCACACCCACCAAACCCACACAACCACCCCCACACACATTTCCGCACACCACCACACAACCACACACACACACGTCCGCACACCCACCAAACCCACACAACCCCACACACACGTCCGCACAACCACACACACACTTCTGCACACCCACCAAACCCACGCAATCACACACACTTCTGCACACAACCACACCCACGTCCGCACACCCACCAAACCCACACAACTGCGCACACACACACATCTGCACACCCACCAAACCCACACACCCACCACACAACCACACACACACGTCTGCACACCCACCAAACCCACACAACCACACACATGCACGTCCGCACACCACCACACAACCACACACACGTCCGCACACAACACAACCACACACATACATCTGCACACCCACCAAGCCCACACAACCACACACACACGTCCGCACAACCACACACACGTCCACACGTCCACACACCCACCAAACCCACACAACCACGCACGTATGCACACCCACCAAACCCACACACACGTACACACACACACACCACACAAACACACACACACATGTCCGCACACCCACCACACAACCACACACAGACAAGTTCGCACACCCACCAAACCCACACAACCACACACACACTTCCGCACACCCACCACACAACCACACACACGTCTGCACACCCACCAAACCCACACAACCACACACATGTATGCACACCCACCAAACCCACACAAGTACACACACCCACCACACAAACACACACACACATGTCCGCACACCCACCACACAACCACAGACAAGTCTGCACACCCACCAAACCCACACAACCACACACACACACTTAGGCACACCCAACAAACGCACACACACTTCCACACACCCACCACACAACCACACACACGTCTGCCCACCCACCAGACGACACAACCACACACACACACACCACACAACCACACACACGTCTGCCCACCCACCAACCCACACAACCACACACACTTATGCACACCCAACAAACCCACACACACACTTCCACACACCCACCAAACAACCACACACTTCCGCACATCCACCACACAAACACATACACACACTTCCGCACACCCACAGAACCACACACACAAACTTCCACACACCCACCACGCAACCACACACACTTCCACACACCCACCAAACCCACACAACCACACACACACACTTCCGCACACCCACCACACAACCACTTCCGCACTCCCACCAAACCCACACACACACACTTCTGCACACCCACCGAACCCCCCCCACTTCCACACACCCACCACAACCACAACCACACTTCCGCATATCCACCATACAAACACACACACATTTCCTCACACCCACACAACCACACACACACACACTTCCACCACACAACCACCAAACCCACACAATCACACACACTTCCACACACCCACCAAACCCACACAACCACACACACACTTCTGCACACACACACCACACACTTTTGCACACCCACCAAACTGACACAACCACACACACACTTCTGCACACCCACGAAACCCACACATCCACACACACACACTTCTGCACACCCACCAAACCCACACATCCACACACAGTTCCACACACCCACCACACAACCACACACACACTTCTGCACATCCAACACACACACACACATTTCCTCACACCCACAAAACCACACACACACACTTCTGCACACCCACCACACAACCACACACACACTTCTGCACACCCACCAAACCCACACAACTACACACACACACCTGCACACCAACCACACACACACACTTCTGCACACCCACCACACAACCATGCGCACACACTTCTGCACATCCACCAGTCCCACATCCACACACACACTTCTGCACACCTACCACACAACACACACACACTTCCGCACGCCCACTACACAAACACACACACATGTCCGCACACCCACCAAACCCACACAAGCACACTCACACACTTCTGCACACCCCCAATTCCACACAACCACACACACACACTTCCGCACACCCACCACACAACCACATCGACTTCCACACACCCACTACACAACCACACACACATGCACACCCACCAAACCCACACCACACACATGCACACGCACCAAACCCACACAGCCACACACACTTCTGCACACCCACCACACAACCACACACACACATAACCACACACCTGCACAGACACACACATATAAATACACACCCACCAAACCCACACCCACACACAAAACCGCACACTGGCACAGACACACACCTAACTGCACACACCCCTAACCCACACAGCCCCACAGACACTCAGACATAACCACACACCCACAGACAAACACAACCACACACACACACACACACACACACCCTAACTGCACACCCCCAATTCCGCACTACCCCACAGACACTCAAACATAACCACACACCCACACAGACAACCACAACCACACACACACACACCTAACCGCACATCCCCAATTCCGCACTACCCCACAGACACTCAAACATAACCACACACCCACACAGACAAACACAACCACACACATAACCGCACTCCCACCAAAGCCACACAACCACAAAACTGCACACCCGCACAGACACACAACACAACCCCACACCCACCAAACAAACCCACACCACCGCACAGTCACACACACGTAAAGACACACCCACAGAAACACAAACACACACGGCTCTGAAGCGCCCCGCCCCCCAGCCTGGCTTGCCGAGAGCACGGCCGGGAGCGGCCCTGGCCCGGCCACACCGCCCGGCCCCCGCGGCTGGCAGCTGCGCTCGCCGGGGCCGGGACCCCGGGGCGGCCGTGCGGGGCCAGCGGTCACCTTGTCCGCCGCGCCCCGCCCCGCCCGGCCCGGCCGGCCGCTGTCCAGGGTGCTGGGCGCTCCAGGCTCTGTCTCTCGCCGGCACCGGGCTGTGCGTTCAGCCCCGTTAACCCCCGGCCTGGGGGCTCCGCCCGCGCCCCGCCCCGGGACAGCAAAGGGCCCTTGTAGGCATCGTGCGCGGGGGCTCCGCCGCCAAACCCGCCTCTCCGCGGAGCTGCGATCGCAACGGCCCGCGGGCCTCGCCCGGGGAGGCCTCGCCCGAGCCCCCCGCGGCTCCGGCCCCTGCCCCTCCGCCTCCCCCGCCCCTGCCCCTCCCCCTCCTCCTGCCCCTCCCCCGGCCCCTCCTGCTGCCCCTCCCCTGGCCGCGCCCCTGCCTTCAGCCCCTCCCCTGTCCCCAGCCCCTCCCCAGGCCGCCAAGGGGCGGGCAGCGCGGCCCCAGGACGCTTAGTGGGGCAAAGCCCCTCGTCCACAGGGGCAGCGGCGCCAGCGAGGGGCTCCCGCCCGCACTCCCGGCGGCCGAGGCACCGCTGCGCGCCCCGGGGCCGAACTCCCGCCTGCGCACACGGCGGCCAAGCGCAGGGCCCCGGGCCAGGCGCCAGCGGCTGCGGGGCGGGGCGGGGCGGGGGGGCAGACGCGGCTCCGCTGCCGGAAATTCGCAGGTGGCTGAGTCGGGGCCCCGGGACGCGCGGATTGGCCCTGTCGGGGCGCGGGGCAGGTCCATGCTCCCCAGGAAGCGCGAGGCGAGACTGGCCCCGCTCACAGCCCAGCGGGGCCACGCCGGAGGTCACAGTCTGGTGAGCTAGTCTGGCAGCCTGTCCCTTAAAGGCCAGAGCCCTGCCCCCACGGCCCTCACAGAGCCCTGCCCCCACGGCCCCTCCAGAGCCCTGCCCCCACGGCCCCTCCAGAGCCCTGCCCCCACGGCCCCCCAGAGCCCTGCCCCCACGGCCCTCACAGAGCCCTGCCCCCACGGGCCCCCAGAGCCCTGCCCCCACGGCCCCTCCAGAGCCCTGCCCCCACGGGCCCCCAGAGCCCTGCCCCCACGGCCCTCCCAGAGCCCTGCCCCCACGGCCCTCACAGAGCCCTGCCCCCCACGACCCCCCCAGAGCCCTGCCCCCAGGGCCCTCACAGAGCCCTGCCCCCACGGCCCTCACAGAGCCCTGCCCCCCACGACCCCCCCAGAGCCCTGCCCCCACGGCCCCCCAGAGCCCTGCCCCCACGGCCCTCACAGAGCCCTGCCCCCACGGCCCCCCAGAGCCCTGCCCCCACGGCCCTCACAGAGCCCTGCCCCCACGGGCCCCCAGAGCCCTGCCCCCACGGCCCCTCCAGAGCCCTGCCCCCACGGGCCCCCAGAGCCCTGCCCCCACGGCCCTCCCAGAGCCCTGCCCCCACGGCCCTCCCAGAGCCCTGCCCCCACGGCCCTCACAGAGCCCTGCCCCCAGGGCCCTCACAGAGCCCTGCCCCCACGACCCTCACAGAGCCCTGCCCCCCACGACCCCCCCAGAGCCCTGCCCCCACGGCCCCTCCAGAGCCCTGCCCCCACGGCCCCCCAGAGCCCTGCCCCCACGGCCCTCACAGAGCCCTGCCCCCCACGACCCCCCCAGAGCCCTGCCCCCAGGGCCCTCACAGAGCCCTGCCCCCACGGCCCCCCAGAGCCCTGCCCCCACGGCCCTCACAGAGCCCTGCCCCCACGGCCCTCACAGAGCCCTGCCCCCACGGGCCCCCAGAGCCCTGCCCCCACGGCCCCTCCAGAGCCCTGCCCCCACGGCCCTCACAGAGCCCTGCCCCCACGGCCCCCCAGAGCCCTGCCCCCACGGCCCCCCAGAGCCCTGCCCCCCACGGCCCTCACAGAGCCCTGCCCCCCACGGCCCTCACAGAGCCCTGCCCCCCACGACCCCCCCAGAGCCCTGCCCCCAGGGCCCTCACAGAGCCCAGCCCCCACGGCCCCGCCAGAGCCCTGCCCCCAGGGCCCTCACAGAGCCCTGCCCCCAGGGCCCTCACAGAGCCCTGCCCCCCACGGCCTCCCCGGAACCCTGGTCCCCACGGCCGCCCCAGAGTCCTGCCCCCCAGAGCCCTTCCCTCATGGGCGCCCCAGAGCCCATCTTGCACCAATCTCGATTTAAAAGCAGAGCTTGATGGAGACGCTTCGGCCCCAGCGCGCGCCCCCCCCCGCAGAGTTCCCCTGGCGCTCGCTGGGGACACTCACACCTAACCGCCGGGGTGACTGTGTCTAGCCCCAACTTCCCAGCCCTGAGCACACAGCTCCCCCTTGACCCCTCCCGTCCGCCTGTCTAACGGTTTGATCAGCTCCTGGGCTGCCCCCTCCCACTCAGGAGCCTTCTTGGCCTGGGGCCTCTAGCCAAGAAACCTGACCTCTCCCCCGCAAGTGTCACGTTCGGCTCCGCACCCCCTGGCTGCCACAGCTTGCTGCGAACCTGCGTCGCAGGCAGGGCCCCCGTCGCGTACACAGCGCCCTGGAGGGATCCCTCTGCCCCGCGGGGTTCAGTGCCGGGGCTGGAGAAAAGGGTCTCTGCAAAGCTTTATTCTCTGCTCCTGCCTCATTAGCGCTAGAACACAGGGCTGGCAGCAGGGGGTGGGGAGAAGGTAGTGCGGGAGAGGTGGGGGGAGAAAATGCTGGGGGTGGGGAGGAAGCAACGCTGGGGGTGGGGGTAGGCAGCGCGGGGGTGGGGGTAGGCAGTGCTGGGGGTGTGGAGGAGGCAGTGCGGGGGGGTAGGGGGGAGGCAGTGCTGGGGGTGGGGGTAGGCAATGCAGGGATGGGGGTAGGCAGTGCGGGGAGAAGCAGTGCTGGGGGGAGAGGCAGTGCGGGGGGTGGGGGAGGCATTGCTGGGGGTGGGGGTAGGCAGTGCGGGGGCTGGGGGGAGGCAGTGCTGGGGGTGGGGGTAGGGAGTGCGGGGGTGGGGGTAGGCAGTGTGGGGGTGGGGAGGAGGCAGTGCTGGGGGTGGGGGTAGGCAATGCAGGGATGGGGGTAGGCAGTGCGGGGAGAGGCAGTGCTGGGGGTAGGCAGTGCGGAGGTGGGGGTAGGCAGTGTGGGGAGAGGCAGTGCGGGGGGTGGGGGAGGCAGTGTGGGGGCTAGGGGGAGGCAGTGCTGGGGGTGGGGGTAGGCAGTGCGGGGAGAGGCAGTGTGGGGGCTGGGGGAGGCAGTGCGGGGGCTATGGGGAGGCAGTGCTGGGGGTGGGGGTAGGCAGTGCGGGGAGAGGCAGTGCGGGGGGTGGGGGTAGGCAGTGCGGGGGCTAGGGGGAGGCAGTGCTGGGGGTGGGGGTAGGCAGTGCGGGGAGAGGCAGTGCGGGGGCTGGGGGAGGCAGTGCGGGGGCTAGGGGGAGGCAGTGCTGGGGGTGGGGGTAGGCAGTGCGGGGAGAGGCAGTGCGGGGGCTGGGGGAGGCAGTGCGGGGGCTAGGGGGAGGCAGTGCTGGGGGTGGGGGTAGGCAGTGCGGGGAGAGGCAGTGCGGGGGGTGGGGGAGGCAGTGCGGGGGCTAGGGGGAGGCAGTGCTGGGGGTGGGGGTAGGCAGTGCGGGGAGAGGCAGTGCGGGGGCTGGGGGAGGCAGTGCGGGGGCTAGGGGGAGGCAGTGCTGGGGGTGGGGGTAGGCAGTGCGGGGAGAGGCAGTGCGGGGGCTGGGGGAGGCAGTGCGGGGGCTAGGGGGAGGCAGTGCTGGGGGTGGGGGTAGGCAGTGCGGGGAGAGGCAGTGCGGGGGGTGGGGGAGGCAGTGCGGGGGCTAGGGGGAGGCAGTGCGGGGAGAGGCAGTGCGGGGGCTGGGGGAGGCAGTGCGGGGGCTAGGGGGAGGCAGTGCTGGGGGTGGGGGTAGGCAGTGCGGGGAGAGGCAGTGTGGGGGCTGGGGGAGGCAGTGCGGGGGCTATGGGGAGGCAGTGCTGGGGGTGGGGGTAGGCAGTGCGGGGAGAGGCAGTGCGGGGGGTGGGGGTAGGCAGTGCGGGGGCTAGGGGGAGGCAGTGCTGGGGGTGGGGGTAGGCAGTGCGGGGAGAGGCAGTGCGGGGGCTGGGGGAGGCAGTGCGGGGGCTAGGGGGAGGCAGTGCTGGGGGTGGGGGTAGGCAGTGCGGGGAGAGGCAGTGCGGGGGCTGGGGGAGGCAGTGCGGGGGCTAGGGGGAGGCAGTGCTGGGGGTGGGGGTAGGCAGTGCGGGGAGAGGCAGTGCGGGGGGTGGGGGAGGCAGTGCGGGGGCTAGGGGGAGGCAGTGCTGGGGGTGGGGGTAGGCAGTGCGGGGAGAGGCAGTGCGGGGGCTGGGGGAGGCAGTGCGGGGGCTAGGGGGAGGCAGTGCTGGGGGTGGGGGTAGGCAGTGCGGGGAGAGGCAGTGCGGGGGCTGGGGGAGGCAGTGCGGGGGCTAGGGGGAGGCAGTGCTGGGGGTGGGGGTAGGCAGTGCGGGGAGAGGCAGTGCGGGGGGTGGGGGAGGCAGTGCGGGGGCTAGGGGGAGGCAGTGCGGGGAGAGGCAGTGCGGGGGCTGGGGGAGGCAGTGCGGGGGCTAGGGGGAGGCAGTGCTGGGGGTGGGGGTAGGCAGTGCCGGTGTCGGTCGGCCATCTCGGCCAAAGCCAGGGTCCTGCGCCCCGTCCGCTGCCGGGCACGGGGGGCCGCGTTCCTCGTCCGTGCTCCGCCGGGGCAGCCGCCTGCCGGGCGCTCTGCTTGCAAGGAGGCGGGCTGGGCGGCGGCTGACCCGCGGGGCCCGGGCCGGGGCTTCCCGCCGCTCTCGGCTCCCCAGGCGGGCAGGGCACCGGGGAGTTTATCCAGCGCCCCACGCCCAGCCCGGCCCGGCCGCTGTCCAGGGTGCTGACCGCAGGCCCGCCAGCCTCTGCCCGGGTGACGCCAGCCGGAGCAGCTTGGGGCAGCTGCGCGCCGGGTGCCGCCATGTGCTGAGACCATGGAACCGCGCCGCGCCCCGGGGGACCCCAGGGCCCCGCCGCCCCAGCGGGGTGCTCAGGCCGGGCGGGCCAGGCGAGCCACGGGGGAGCCCGGCACGGCTGCGTCCCGCTCCAGCTCAGGGGCCTCGCGGCGCTGTGGGAGCCGCCGCTGCTCAGTGTCCCGCCTGTCCCCGCCTGGGCAATGGCCGGCGGCTGGGGAGCTGCCAGCGGTGCCTGGCGGCCGGACAGCAGCTGCTCTGCGCCCGGTCCTTGCCCGCAGGCTCCCGGGCGGGCGCGGCGTGAGACCCGGGCTGCAGCCGCCCGGGAAGCCAGAGGCCCCAGAGAGCCCCGGGCCAGCGGGGGTGGGGGGTGCAACGGGCCGGGCCGCCCGAGGGCTCCCAGGGGCGAGACCCAGGGGGCGTGCAGGAAGCGGCGGCCCGAGGCAGGCGGACGATGGACTGACAGCGCTCGGCTGCCCACGCGGCTGCACCCAGGGGCGCAGCTGACGCAGGATCAGCCCCCCGGTGCAGGTGCCGCGGTGGGGGACCGGGCGGGGCGGCAAGAGGCGGCCCTGGCCGCGGCCTGCTCCCGCAAAGGGCCAGCGCTGGGGCCGGAGGCACGGGCCGAGTGACACCCCCAGGGCTCGGGAGCTGCTCCAGCCGGTCCCTTCCCAAGGCGAGCCGAAGCGGTGACCGCTCCCTGGCCTGGCCGTGGGCACAGCAGGGCTTGGCTGCTGGGGGCGCTCGGGCCGGCGCTTCCCGGCCGCCGAGGGAGCGGCTCCTCGCTCGCCCGCTGCACGGAGCGAGTCCTACAAAGCAGGCCCGGGAAACGCCGCTCTGGGCTTCCGCCGCCGCCAGGCTCCAGCCCTGCGAGGGCCAGACCCGGGGCTGAGGCCGGCGGAGTCCGGGCGGTTCGGGGGCTTTCCCGGCGGCTGGGCAGACACCGGCCCAGTCCCCGCTGGAGTTGCCGGGACTGTCCAGGCCTGGGGCGGGTGAGGGCCTGTGGCTGCGCCGCTGGTGGGCAGAGAAATGCCGGCTGCGCCGCGCACCGGCTGGTGCGAATCGGAGAGCCGGTCGACGGTGGGGGAGGGCGCCGGGCAGACCCCAGCCGCGGAGGGCTCGGACTGACGGGCTCTGCCCCGAGCCAGGCGGGGAGCAGCGCTCGGGACCCCGACCCCGACCCCGACCCCGCGCAGCGCCACTGAGACCATGAGGCCGAGGGGCCGGCAGCGGGGATTGCGGCCGAGCTCTCCCACCGGCCAGCGCTGCGCCCCCGGGGGCTGCCGCGGCGTACGTGGGTGGTCGGGTACCGGCCGGAACCCATCGCTCCGGCCCGGCCGCTGTTTGGCGCCAGCCCCACCTAGTGGCGGCAGCGCTGAGTGGCCGGACTGGGGCCTGGCTCTGGGCAGGCGGTGCGGTGCGGTGCGGTGCGGTGCTGCGCCGGGCCGGGCCGGGCCTGCGCTCGGCTGCACCCACCGACGTGCTGCGGACGCCCGGCACTGGAAGCGCAGCCGGGCCCGGCTCCTGCCGCACAGCCGGGGAGGTTCCCCTGGGGCTCCCCTGCGCAGACTGCTGGCGGTGAGGGCGCGGGGCTGTGCACATCTCCCAGCCCGCCGGCAGCCCCGGCGTTGCTCTGACCCGCAGGGCGCAGCCGGGCAGGTTCCGCCGCGGGCTCTGCGCAGCCCCTCCCGGGGCGAGGACCCGGCGCCTTGCGAGCAGGCCGGGCTGGCGAAGCGGGAGCAGGGACCGACGGGGGCAGGGGAGCAGGGCGCGCAGCGTCTCCCGCCGCGCCCCCTCCGCAGCCCTGGTGCCACAGGCAGGGTCGCTCTCTCACCCCGCCAGCTGCGCTTCGGGCGGCAGGAGCCCGGGGCCCGGCTCGGCTGCGCGGCCGCTGGAGGGAAGGTGCCTGGGACAGGCTGGTGCAGATTCGGGCGGCAAAGCAGAGGGAGGGGCCGGGCCGGTTTCCTCTGGGCCTGACCCATCAGACCACAACCGGCAACGTGACAAGGGAGACAGACACCGCCGGCAGGGCTGGAAGGGACCTCGGGAGGTCGCCCAGTGCAGTCCAGGCCCGGCCCCTGGCAGGGCCCAGCACCCGCCCGAGCAGATTCTTTTTCACACCCATTTGAGCAGGCCCCAGGCGGCCTCCTCCAGGCCTGAGCTCGCAAGGCGGGGCCCAGCAGGCCCGGGCGCAAAGCGCTGAGCACATGCAGGGCTTGGCTGCTGGCTGGCCCGAGGCAGATGAGGCCATTCCGGGGGCCTCTCACACCTCTGCTCGTGGGGCTGTGTGTGTGCGCGCGTGTGTGAGGTACGTGGGCAGGGCTGTACGCCATACATGTGCGTGTGAGGTGTGGGCAGGGCTGTATTCTGTGCGTGTGTGTGTGTTTGTGTGTGTGTGACAGGTGCATGGGTAGGGCTGTATGTTGTACGTGTGCATGTGAGGTGTACAGGAAGGGCTGTGCACCGTACTTGTGCATGTGAGGTGCGTGGACAGGGCTGTACGCCATACGTGTGCATGTGAGGTGCGTGGGCAGGGCTGTACGCCATACGTGTGCATGTGAGGTGCGTAGGCAGGGCTGTACGCCATACGTGTGCATGTGAGGTGCGTGGGCAGGGCTGTACGCCGTACATGTGCGTGTGAGGTGCGTGGGCAGGGCTGTACACTGTATATGAGCGTGTGAGGTGCATGGGCAGGGCTGTACTCCATAAGTGTGCGTGTGAGGTGCGTGGGCAGGGCTGTACGCTGTAATTGTGCGTGTGAGGTACGTGGGCAGGGCTGTATGCTATAAGTGTGTGTGTGAGGTGCGTGGGCAGGGCTGTATGCTGCACATGTGCGTGTGAGGTGCGTGGGCAGGGCTGTACACCGTACATGTGCGTGTGAGGTGCATGGGCAGGGCTGTGCACCGTACGTGTGCATGTGAGGTGCGTGGACAGGGCTGTACGCCGTACGTGTGTGTGTGAGGTGCGTGGGCAGGGCTGTACGCCGTATGTGTGCATGTGAGGTGTGTGGGCAGGGCTGTATGCCGTAAGTGTGCATGTCAGGTGCGTGGGCAGGGCTGTACACTGTATATGAGCGTGTGAGGTGCATGGGCAGGGCTGTACTCCATAAGTGTGCGTGTGAGGTGCGTGGGCAGGGCTGTACGCTGTACTTGTGCATGTGAGGTACGTGGGCAGGGCTGTATGCCATACATGTGCGTGTGAGGTGCGTGGACAGGGCTGTACACTGTATATGAGCGTGTGAGGTGCGTGGGCAGGGCTGTACACCGTACATGTGCGTGTGAGGTGCGTGGGCAGGGCTGTGCACCGTACGTGTGCATGTGAGGTGCGTGGGCAGGGCTGTACACCGTACGTGTGTGTGAGGTGCGTGGGCAGGGCTGTACACTGCACGTGTGCATGTGAGGTGCGTGGGCAGGGCTGTACACCATACATGTGCGTGTGAGGTGCGTGGGCAGGGCTGTATGCCATAAGTGTGCATGTCAGGTGCGTGGGCAGGGCTGTACACTGTATATGAGCATGTGAGGTGCATGGGCAGGGCTGTACTCCATAAGTGTGCGTGTGAGGTGCGTGGGCAGGGCTGTACGCTGTATTTGTGCATGTGAGGTACGTGGGCAGGGCTGTATGCCATACGTGTGCATGTGAGGTGCATGGGCAGGGCTGTACGCCATACGTGTGCGTGTGAGGTGCGTGGGCAGGGCTGTACACCATACGTGTGCGTGTGAGGTACGTGGGCAGGGCTGTACGCTGTACCTATGCGTATGAGGTGCGTGGGCAGGGCTGTACGCCATACCTGTGCGTGTGAGGTGCGTGGGCAGGGCTGTACGCCGTGCGTGTGCGTGTGAGGTGCGTGGGCAGGGCTGTACGCCATACAGGAAATGGGAGTTGGAAAGCAGAGAGTCTGGTCTGGGAGGGAGAGAGACAAAGGAGGGGCAAGCCCCCAGCTTGGGGGACCTCCTTAGGGCCTCCTCTCCCCAGAATAGATTGAACTGATTGTCTAAGGTTGTTGTAGTAGCTCTGCTGTGGCCTGTTGGCTAAAAAACTGTCTGTTCTGTCTGCTGGGTGAGAGTCACCCCTGCCTGTGGGTGGGCCGCAGGGACTGCCCCTCCATCCCATTACACTGGTGGCAGAAGTGGGATGTACTGCACCCCAGGGATGGAGCATCTGGCAGTAGGTGACTGGGGTGCAGGAGGAAGAAGAGGGCCAACAAGACCCAGGTGTGCTGAGGGGCAGCAAGGTGCAGTTACCCAAGGTGGAGGGGCATGTGGCTGAACCCAAGAGACTGTGGTCCTAGTTCTCAAGAAGGGGTGTCTCAGGCAGGACACTTAATATCCCCCCACCCCTCACCTCCCTCCTTCAATCCTGTTCCATTTGATTTGTCAGTTTTTATTGGAATTTATTTATTTATTTGGTCCTCTGTACTTATACATGTCAGTCTTTATTGGAAATGAGGTTGATCTGAAGAAGTGGGTCTGTCTCACGAAAGCACATCACCGAATAAATCATTTTGTTAGTCTTTAGCGTTCCATAGTTCTGCTGCTTTGTTTTGTTGGAGTAGAAACCAACATGGCCACCTCTCTGTTACCATCTAACGTGGTGAGGTTGATGTAGGAGCACGAATTGTATGTTGAAGGAGTTTGTAATTCTGAAATATCACTGTTGTTCCCTGTAATGAGTCTTGCAGCCTCTCACAAGAAAACGAACATTCCAAACCTATTGTGTGATATGAAGGGGGAAACTGAGGCACACAACCATTTTGGTGGTCTGGCGAAATGCCAAGGGTGGAAAGCATTTGTACCTTCCTTTACTGGACAGTGACTGAATTCCAGACATTTGCTGGAGCAGCTGTATGGACTGGTGGGCAGATGGGGCAGGGGCCCAGACCAGAGAGGAACTGTTTGATCTGCTGGTGCTGGAGCAGCCGTATGGGCTCTGCCTGCCCGGCTTGAGAACGTGGCTGGTGCACTGGAGTCCAAAGCAGGGAGACCAACCAACCCGAGGGAACCAAGGGCACTCGCCTGGCTGCATAACATGAAAGGGGCCAATGTCAAGCTCCTGACATGGAACCTCCTCCTGCAGAACTACGACATGGAGGTGGTACACATCGAGGGGAGCACCGAGGGTACAGCCGATGCCCTATCGTGTGGGGAGGGCCCCGAACTTCCCCAGGTTACTGGCTGAGTGAATCCACTCAGTTCAGGCTGGAACTGGGGGAGAGATGTGATCTAGTGGGGGATACTCGTGTGTGTGTGTGTGTGTGTGTGTGTGTGTGATCTAGTGGGGGATACTCGTGTGTGTGTGTGTGTGTGTGTGAGAGAGAGAGAGAGAGAGAGAGAGAGAGAGAGAGAGAGAAAGAGCGAGGGGGGCTGTGGGGCTCCTGTTGAGGGTAACCTGGCGACCAGGTGACAACTCTCGACTGCAGACAAAGGGGTAGGTGGAGCCTGAGGGGTTTGAATTGGAACTGGGAGTGGGCAAGCTGTGAATCTGGGGTAGAAGAAGGAAACAAAGGAGGGGGCAAGGCCCTGGCTTGGGGGCCCCCCTTAGGGCCTCCTCTCCTCAGAATGGATTAGACTGACTGTCTAAGGTCACTGTACTCGGGCTGCTGTACCATGCTGTGCCCTGTTGGCTAATAAAACCGTTTGTTCTGCCTGCTGGGTGAGACTAACACAGCTACCTATCTGTTCCTTTGATGCTCCTCATTATCTCAGACAGGACAATTTTAATTTGTCTGTTTTTATTGCAATTTTTTTGTTTTTTTTGTTTTTGTTTGTTTTGGGTCCTCTGTATTTATACATGTCAGTCTGTACTGGAAATGAAATTGATCTGATGAAGTGGGTCTGTCCCACAAAAGCTCATCACTGAATAAATCATTTTGTTAGTCTTTAAAGTGCTACATTTCAGCTGCTTTGTTTTGTTGGAGTGCAGACTAACCTGGTGACCTCCCCGTTGCTGGGTGAGTGTAACTCCTGCCTGCAAATTGGGTGCAGGGCCTGGGGCCCCTCACTCTGTTACAGATGGTAAGAGCACAAAAGAGGTTTCCCCATCCCATGAAGATGAATCATTCAAGTGGCTTTTTCCCATCCGCTGATCTTGCAGCTCAGAGCAGGAGGAAGGGAGGGAAAGAAAAATCCTTAACAAGAATGACCTGTGTCTGGACGGTGCCTGCAGCCGGGGGGTGGGGGACAGGGTCTGATCCCAGCTGCAGAGTCAGGGTTAGCCTGCGAACTCATGCAGAGTTTGCTGATTAGAGATGCCACTGTTGTATTAAAACTTGACTGTAACTCGTTAGCCTGTGCTCCTTGACCTGCATTAACCTGGCCAATTTCCTGGCCTTTCCCTTGCCTATTTAATAACTCTGTACATGGTTTAGGCCTGGCTACCTGCAGGGCAAGAGCCAGTTGGCCTGGGGGAAGTGGCTGGTCCTGTGGGACCAGGAGTCAGTGGAGTGTTGCTGAGCCCCTTGCTGTAAGAGGCCCTCTCTCTCACCTGGGCAGCGAGATAGACTGGAGTATGCAAAGGGCCTGCCTGTGACTTCCTGGCCTGGCAGTTCCAGGGAGGAGCTCACGGGTGCTAGCTGGCTGGTACCAAAGTCACAGCTCTTTGGGGCGTTGTGTGTCCCTGCCCTGACAGGTGGCCCACAGGAACTCAAGTGCAGGCCTGGCTCATGAGGTGAACAGACCAGGGAGAGCCCCTGCGGCCAGGAGACCCCGAACCATCACCGCTCGTGCCCATGTGTCTCGACCGGACTAGAAAATCTCTGCCTTGGTGTGGGTGATGAGAGCAATGCCCGGAGGGCAGCGGCCACCAGATGGCACCAGTGCTAATGCTCTCACCCCCAGCCTTGGTCCTGGTGCCAGGTGGTGCTGTGGGAGTCCTGGGATGTGACGTCCAGGGGGGTCTGGGGCAAACAGAGGGACTTGCCCCCTGCTTTCGATTCCAGCCACTGCAATGTCTTGGTGCTGAGCTGCTTCCTGGGCTGGGCGCTGGTGCTGGGCTGGGGCTCTGGCAGGGCTGACTGGTGCTGTCTGGACTCGCTCTGGCCCAGGATGGGCAGCTCCAGATTGCACCAAGACCCGACTTCCCGCCCGTGACTGCTCCGCCCACAGGCCCCTTCTCTGCAAGGCCCTGCCAGGCCGGCCTGCAGCCAGCGCCCTGTGACCCGGCCACTGGTCCCACGCGGCGGCCTGTGCACAGCTGCCGCGTGGGCAGGGCAGAGCCCGGGGGGGCCCGCCGGAGGGAAAGGGCCGAGCCCCCCCAGCTGCTGTAAGTGGGGTGGGCCGGGCCAGCGCTGGCTCCCTGCCAGCAGCCCCCAGGGCCTGGGCCAGCCTCGGCCCCTGCTCCTCACGGGGGATGGCCCCTTCCTGCCGGGGCCTGCTGCGCCCAGGAGCCGGGCAGAGGCCTAGCGAAAGGTTAACCCCTTCCTGGCCTGGGACGAGCGGGCGGGGGAGGGGCCGGGAGCTCACAGCGGCTCCCGCGATTCCCCAGAGTGACCCGAGGGAAGGAGGAGCCGGCCTGGGGGAGGGATCGCTGCGCGCTCCTGCCGCCGCTTGGCTGCTGGGCCCCGGAGGCCGGGAGGGCTGCGGAGCCGCCGGGGAGTTGGCAGCCCCTGGAGTCTGAGCCGGGGTCGGGAAGTGCCAAGGGCAGGGGCCTTGCTGTGCTGTGCGCCTCGGAGTGCCCGGGAGTCCCAGCCCGCCTGACAGCCGGCGAGGGGAGGCGGGGAGGGAGATTCCCCGGGCACAGGTCTTCGGGCAGGAGACTCCACGGACAGGTTCTCGGGGGGGCGGCGCAGCAGCAGGAGAGAGCCCGGGGCGCGGCAGCAGGAGGAGTTGCCCCGGGGCGCGGCGCGGCAGCAGGAGCCCAGGGGCGCAGCGCAGGAGGAGTCCCGGGGCGCGGCAGCAGGAGGAGTCCCGGGGCGCGGCAGCAGGAGGAGTTGCCCCGGGGCGCGGCGCGGCAGCAGGAGCCCAGGGGCGCAGCGCAGGAGGAGTCCCGGGGCGCAGCGCGGCAGGAGGAGTCCCGGGGCGCGGCAGCAGGAGGAGTTGCCCCGGGGCGCAGCGCACGGGTCTGGCAGCGGCCCCGTCCCGGGATCCAAGCGCTCTCCAGCAGCCGGGCACGGCGAGCAGCCCCATGGAGCGCCCCGGCTGCTGAGGGGCCGGCGGCTCCTGCTCGGCGGGCCGAGGAGATGGCCCTGGAGCGGGCTCTGCTGGCCGCCCGCCAGGGGGACGTGGACACGCTGAAGGCCCTGCAGGCCGAGGGGCTGCTGCCGCCGGGGCTGCGGGACCCGCTGGGCGCCTCGCCCGCCCACCACGCCGCCCGGGCCGGCAAACTCAACTGCCTGCGCTACCTGGTGGAGGAGGCGGCGCTGCGGGGCAACAGCCGGGCCCGCAACGGGGCCACCCCGGGCCACGACGCCTCGGCCACCGGCAACCTGGCCTGCCTGCAGTGGCTGCTGAGCCAGGGAGGCTGCTGCGTTCAGGTGAGCACCGCGCGCGGCTCTGCGGGGTTGGAGGGGGGCTGAGCGCCAGGACCCCGCTGTAACCGGGGGCTGCCCCAGCAGGCCCGGCGCCCGCGCCTGTGGCAGCTGGGGCCTCTCCCCGGGGAAATGCACTTGCTCCCCAGCTGCGCTGGGCTGGGAATGGCCGGCACCCCCGGCCCGACCACCAGGGGCTGCAGAGCAGGCCCGTGGGTTACTGGCAGCGGGTGGGCACCTGCCGGGCGGGCAGGGCTGAGCTCGCCCGCGTGTCTGGCCAAGCCATAGTTCATCTCTGTCTTGAGGCTGCCGTCGCTTGGGCCGAGGAGCTGGCGTCCAGCCAGGCCAAAGGCCTCTGGCAGGATGGGAGGCAGTGGCTTCCCTGGAAGCTGGTCCCGGGGCCTGCAGCTGCACCCACCTGAGCAGAACACCATGCGAGCTCCCAGGACTGGCGGCTTGCCGGGGGGCCGTGGGCTGAGCTGGGACCAAGGCCTCCCCCCTCCAATCCTGGTTCCACACCCAGTTGCTGCATGGCCTTGGGTCCATCACTTCCTCACTTCCTTCCCCACAAGCGTGCACCTGCCTCCCAAGCCTCTCCGTGAGCTGCTGAGGAGGTGCCATGTGCTTTAGGAGAGCCACGGCCTTGGACGGTGGCTGGGAGCCCTGCTGGGCCCTGTCAGGCTGTGTGCCATGTCCCCAGCCCATGCATTGCTGAGGGCACTGTCCTGAGGACAGCTGGGGGCAGGGGCTGGGGCTGGTTCTGCTGTTCAGGCCTCATGCACTGCCCTTCCTGTGCGGCTGGGTGTCAGCCCTGACCTAGACAGAAGGATGGGTGATGTCTGGGGGCCCATCATTATCCGCTGTATTGATCCAGGACCTGGCCCAGCAGAGACACAACAGGGCAGTTCTGGCCCCAGGACTTGCACTCTCCATAGTGAAGGCTGCTCACGGCTGGAGGGAGCAGAAGTACAGAGAGGGAAGTGATCCTCTGCTTGGGGGCGGCACACAGGCTCCCTCCCCTGCCTGCTCCTTGCAAGCAGGACCCCTGGTGGTCACTGGTGGGGCAGACTGTCCTGAGGACCCACTCGGCTGTACTAACAACCAGACCTAACCTTCACCCAAGGCTGTTTGTCATCTCTGTAGCACTTGGCAAACATCTGGTCCTCACTCACCGCAAACACCCGCGAGCAGCAGCAGTAGTGTAGGCATCCTTCAGTCTGCACCGCAAACACCCCCGAGCAGCAGTAGTAGTAGTAGGCATCTTTCAGTCTGCACCGCAAACACCCTGGAGCAGCAGTAGTAGTGTAGGCATCTTTCAGTCTGCACCGCAAACACCCTGGAGCAGCAGTAGTAGTGTAGGCATCCTTCAGTCTGCACCGCAAACACCCCCGAGCAGCAGTAGTAGTAGTAGGCATCTTTCAGTCTGCACCGCAAACACCCTGGAGCAGCAGTAGTAGTAGGCATCCTTCAGTCTGCACCGCAAACACCCCCGAGCAGCAGTAGTAGTAGTAGGCATCCTTCAGTCTGCGCCGCAAACACCCCCGAGCAGCAGTAGTAGTAGGCATCCTTCAGTCTGCACCGCAAACACCCCCGAGCAGCAGTAGTAGTAGGCATCCTTCAGTCTGCACCGCAAACACCCCCGAGCAGCAGTAGTAGTAGGCATCCTTCAGTCTGCACCGCAAACACCCCCGAGCAGCAATGCAGCAGATTCTGCCTTCCCCTTGTGTGCACCTTGTCCGGGGACAGGCCGGGAGAGTCGCTGATTATCAGATTTCTCCGGCCACTGACTCGGGCTGCAGGCCCTGAGAATACAATGCTGACGACTCACAATGGTGAGTGTGGGCGAGATCCTGGCCCTGCTGGACTTGCTAGGCCTGCAGCCATTGACTTCAGGTCAGGAGGAGCAGGGTTTCACCCACCGTGGCAATGGTGACCAACAGCCTGAATGCCAAACTGTGACCTTCGCTATACACGGTGGGTGGGTTTCTTCTGTACAACAGAACGGCACCAATGCCACGGGCCGGCCTACATGGGCCAGCTGGGAGCTGCCCCTTTTACAGCCCACAGCACAGCCTGAAACCAGCTGCCACCAGCCCCGCAAGCGTTGAGGCTACACAGACATTTCTGGTGGCCAGTTGTGCTCAGCTGTTCACAACCAGTCAGGCTGACTGCTGCTTTGCACAGGGGTCGGTTTCCCTCTCTGCTCTGGCCTGGGAAGCTGCAGCAGCCTGGTAGCTCTGCCTCAGGTGGGACCCCGCTCGCTCTCCCTCCATGGTGGAGATCACTCAGGTCTGGACCCAGCAGGACTTGCCCTGCCCGCTCCTCCTGCTGCCAAGGCGTATAACGAGTTACGAGTCGTGCTGGGGCAGGGCAGACGCTCTAGCACTGCCCTTGTGAGTGGCACCTGCTACCTCACTGACACTGTCACAGTGACAGTCTCTCCCCGCAGCCTCCTGGCCGACTACGTTGCTCTGGCCCCAGAAGTGCCTGGAAGAAAGTACGTGGCAGTTCAGTGGCTCAACCTAGTGTTTTCAGCTCGTACTGTATTCACGTACCAGTGGCTCTTGCATATAACTGTTAGTGGTGTCCAGACTGACTTCTCCTCTAGGGTTTGCATTTGTGTGCGGAATAAGCGTTGCTCTGTGTACTAGGCAGGTGTGGGTATGCACCAACTGTAGAGACCTGGGCTGCCAGCCATGGGCACTCGGCTCGTCAGCTGGGTGCCATTTGAATTTCTTCTGGGTGGCCTCCCAAGTGTTCAGTTATGGGGAGTGTGGGCTTGGCCCTTGTATACCGTTACTCATAAAGAACAAATCATGTCAAACCAATCTGATGGCTTTGTTTGATAGGTTAACAAGCCTCGTGGATAGGGGAAAAGCGGTAGATGTGGTATACCTAGATTTTAGTAAGACATTTGATACAGTCTCGCATGATATTCTTGTCAATAAACTAGGCAAATACAATTTAGAAGGGACTACTACAAGGTGGGTGCAAAACTGGCTGGATAACCATACTCAGAGAGTAGTTCTTAATGGTTCTCAATCCTGCTGAGAAGGTATAACAAGTGGGGTTCTGCAGGGGTCTATTCTGGGACCGCTTCTGTTCAATATCTTCATCAACGATTTAGATATCAGCATAGAAGGTACACTCATTAAGTTTGCAGATGATACCAAGTTGGGAGGAGTTGCAACTGCTTTGGAGGATAGGGTTGTGATGGAGTGGGGGATACCTGTGTGTGTGTGTGGCTCACAGAGGGTGTGGGGCTCCTGCTGAGGGTAACCCTGACAACCAGGTAACACCTTTGTACTGCAGACAAAGGAGGAGGTGGAGCCTGAGGGGTTTGAATTGGAACTGGGAGTTGGAAGCAGTTAGTCTGGGCTGAGGGAGAGAGAGACAAAGGAAGGAGCAAGGCCCCGGCTCTGGGGGCCCCTTGGGGCCTCCTCTCCCCAGCATGAATTGGACTGGCTGTCTCTGCCTGCTGCACTGACTCCTCTGTACGATGCTGTGTCCTGTCGGCTAATAAACCCGCTGTTCTCCTGCTAAGTGAGAGACTCTCCTGCCTGCGGACAGGGTGCAGAGCTTGGGGGACCCCAGAACCCCATCACACTGGTGTCAGAAGTGGGATGTTCTGCACCCCGAGGATGGAGCATCCAGCAGTAAGTGACCGGGGCCCCGGAAGAAGTGGGGCCTGCGAGACCCAGGTGTGCTGAAGGGCAGAGAGGTGCAGTTCCCCAAGGCGGAGGGGCCTGCGGCCGAACCCAAGCAACTGCGGTCGTGGTCCTCGAGAGGGGGTGTCACACCTGAGGAGGGGTTACTCCTGGGAATCTGTTGGAGTCGGTCCCAGAAGCTGGAGGGGCCGAGAGCCCAACCCCCAGGAACAAGTGACCCCTGAGGAGGCTGACGCTGAATGAGTTCTTCCCAAGACAGTGTGCTCATGGTCCCTGAGAGCGGGTGTCACACTGAAGAAGGGGTTCCGCTGGGAGTCTGTTGGAGTCGGTCCCAGAGGGCGGAGGGGCCTACGGCCTAACCCTGGGCAGCTTGTGACCCGCAAGGAGCCTGGCACACTGAAGGGATTCTTCCAGGAATCGTGGGGTGCAGAGGGCATCAGCCTGAGAGCCTGCAACCACGCTGAGCAACTCCGCTGTGAAGTGGCAGCACCTGGAAACTGAATCGAGATTAAAGAAGCTGGACAAGGCAGCGTGGATGTGCAGTGGCAGAGCTGAGGGTTAAGGAAAATCCTGCAGAGGTGAGCCCGGATGGGGGCAGGGAACCCTGGACTGCATGGAGCTCTGAACCAAGTGGCCTGCCACTGCTCAAGGAGGGAAGGAGCGATTCCAACCCATCATCTACTAGTGGCCAAGACAGACCTGCGGAGAGTTTTCCAGGCCTGGGCCGAGGAAGGTGCCTGTGTGTCTGTGCAGGAAAGCAGCTGATCCACTGGGAATGGCAAGTTGTCTCTGAGAGAAGCTGCTCCACCTTCTGTGTGTGTGTGGAGACCAGCCGGGGGACTGGGAGAAAGGAGAGAGTGTCTCCCATTGTCTGTCTGTGTTGAACAGCAGCAGCAGCAGCAGCAGCCTGGGGAGAGAGCAGAGCCTGCATTTGGAAAAGGTGCCAATGAGGAAACTAGCCCATTGTCTGAGGAAGATTCACCAGTCTGGGGTGGCTGGAGAAGGATCCACCAGGAAAGAGCATTCCGGGTGTGACTCTGAATCCAGCCATGGGGGCTGGAGCAGAGGGAATGGCTCTGGGATGGGCAGTGGTGTCCCTGCTAAGGACACTGGTCCTTGGTGCAAGAAAAGTGCTTCTGCTTCTGGGGAAGTGAATCCTTTGCCTGAGCCTGTGGGGGCTCGAGATGGAGCCAAGATCCCAGAGCTGGATCTGAGGGCAGCTGAAGCCCAGATGGGAAGTGGGCCTGCCTCTGTGTCTGTCAGGGGGGATGATGCTTTAACTCGGTCTGATCCAGTAAGTATCATCAGGGAATCCCAGAGACCAGACGATTCTGGTACTTGTTCTTTGCCTGATGCTGAGGTGTTACTGGGAGGGGGTGAGACGGCTCTGTCCTACCAGAGTCATCCTCTCGCCAGGACACAAGAACAGACGGGCAATGGAGTTATGCTGACTGATGAAGATAAAGGAGCTGGTAGCAGAAGGGAGGAAAGGGACCCTGACCTTCTGTCTCGTGGTACTGGCTGTCTGCCTGGAGGGGGATTACATGGGAATCTGCCTGATGGGCCAGAAGTGATCCGGGGTGTAGGTGAAACCCAGGAGCTGGTTGTGGCTCAAGGGAGCAGTGCCCCTGTGGAGGCAGACAGGGATGAGCTGTTGTTTGGGGGAGCTCTTGAGGAAGAGAATTTCCCTGAAACTTTTCCTGACCTGTCTGTGGGTACTGCAGAAAATGGGAGTGAGGTGGAGGAGAGTGAACAGGAAAGGTGCTTGTCTGTAAGCACCAGAGCAGCCCTTTGCCTGGGGAGAAGTTTGTTTCAGCTCCTGATGGCCAGGACCTGCCTGAGTGTGAAACCACTGGCTGTGCTCTGCAAGGGTCCAAAGCAGGCAGGGTAAAAGTTTCTCAGGAATTGGAAGTTGATGCAAGTAAAGTGAAAACTATCAGGGAGTGTGAGCAGCCCTGTAAGAACCAAGTAAAACAGCTGCACAGTCAGTCTCTGTAGGATGCAGGAGAGGGCCAGCAATTCCCCATCTCCAGATGGTGGAAACACTTATATTCTTATACTGGACTCCACTTCTGATTCCATGGGGAGGCAGTAGTTGGAGGGGGAAGGACAAAGGAGCTGTGGTCCTGGTGGGCCAGTAAGGGATAAACAGGGATTCTTCCATGTGGATTCTGCGTCTGGGACTCACAAAACAACTCTCAGAAAGCAGTTTGGTTTGCAAATTTCCAGGCTGGCTGGGAGGGGGCCGTCTCCCTGAGATCATCAATGGCCCAGCTCTTGTTAGAAGGGAGGGCACAGCCAGAGAGATCAAATTTCCACCCCAGGGGGCAAGAGAGAAGATTAGAACTTGATGGTGCTAAGAAAGGCCTCAGCCATTTATCCCCAAAATACCAGATTCTCAAGGATGTTGCACAAAGGTTGTGGTCTACCAAAGAGCAACGTAAATGTACAGTTGCAATGGGTTTGTTCTGTAACTCACGCTGACTGCTGTAACCAAGGGGTGCTGCTACCAAAAGCTGTAGAATTGTACCATGTACTGAATGTTTGGAAAGAGCCATTCGACTTGATGACATTGATGCAGAAGCATGAGTTGTATGTTGAAGGAGTCTGTAACTCTGAAATGTCACCATTGTTCCCTGTAACTAGTCTTGCAACCTCTCACACGAGGAGGAACATTCCAAACCTATTGTGTGGCATGGAAGGGGAAACTGAGGCACACAACCATTTTGGTGGTCTGGCTAAATGCCAAGGGTGGAAAGCATTTGTACCTTCCTTTACTGGACTGTAACTGAATTCCAAACATTGGCTGGAGCAGCTGTATGGACTGGTGGGCAGACAGGGCAGGGCCCAGACCAGAAAAGAACTATTTGATCTGTTGGTGCTGCAGCATCTGTATGGGCTCTGCCTGCCCGACTTGAGAACGTGGCTGATGGACCAGAGACAGAGGCTGGGAGGCCGACCAACCTGAGGGAACTAAAGGAATTTGCCCGGCTGCATCACATGAAAAGGGCCAATACCAAGCTCCTGAGTTGGAGCCTCCCCCAGCAGGATTATGACATGGAGGTGGTGCACATCAAGGGGAGCACTGAGGGTGCAGCCGATGCCCAATCACGAGGGGAGGGCCCCGAACTTCCCCAGGTCACCGGCTGAGTGACCCCGCTCAGTTCAGTCTGGAAGGGGGAGAGATGTGATGGAGTGGGGGATACCTGTGTGTGTGTGAGTGGCTCACAGAGGGTGTGGGGCTCCTGCTGAGGGTAACCCTGACAACCAGGTAACACCTTTGTACTGCAGACAAAGGAGGAGGTGGAGCCTGAGGGGTTTGAATTGGAACTGGGAGTTGGAAGCAGTTAGTCTGGGCTGAGGGAGAGAGAGACAAAGGAGGGGGCAAGACCCCGGCTCTGGGGGCCCCTTGGGGCCTCCTCTCCCCAGCATGAATTGGACTGGCTGTCTCTGCCTGCTGCACTGACTCCTCTGTACGATGCTGTGTCCTGTCGGCTAATAAACCCGCTGTTCTCCTGCTAAGTGAGAGACTCTCCTGCCTGCGGACAGGGTGCAGAGCTTGGGGGACCCCAGAACCCCATCACAAGGGTCATAATTCAAAATGATCTGGATAAATTGGAGAAATGGTCTGAGGTAAACAGGATGAAGTTTAATGAGGACAAATGCAAAGTGCTCCACTTGGGAAGGAACAATCAGTTTCACACATATAGAATGGGGAGAGACTGTCTAGGAATGGCTACAGCAGAAAGGGATCTAGGGGTTATAGTGGACCACAAGCTAAGTAGGAGTCAACAGTGTGATGCTGTTTTAAAAAAAAATCAAACATGATTCTGTGATGCATTAACAGGTGTGTTGTGCACAAGACACAAGAAGTCATTCTTCTGCTCTACTCTGTGCTGGTTAGGCCTCAGCTGGAGTATTGTGTCCAGTTCTGGGCACTGCATGTCAAGAAAGATGTGCAGAAATTGGAGAGGGTCCAGAAAAGAGCAACAAGAATGATCAAAGGTCTAGAGAGCATGAATTATGAAGAAAGTCTGAAAAAATTGGGCTTGTTTAGTTTGGAAAAGAGAAGATTGAGGGGAGACATGATAGCGGTTTTCAGGTGTCTAAAAGGGTGTCTTAAGGAGCAGAGAGAAAACTTGTTCTTCTTGGCCTCTGAGGATAGAACAAGAGGCAATGGGGTTAAACTGCAGCAAGGGAGGTTTAGGTTGGACATTAGGAAAAAGTTCCTAACTGTCAGGGCGGTCAAACAGTGGAATAAATTGCCTGGGGAGGTTGTGGAATCTCCATCTCTGGAGACATTTAAGAACAGGTTAGATAGATGTCTCTCAGGGATGGTTTAGACAGTACTTGGTCCTGCCATGAGGGCAGGGGGCTGGACTCGATGACCTCTCGAGGTCCCTTCCAGTCCTAGTATTCTATGTTTCTACTCTTTCCTCTTGGTGTTTAGTGTCCCCAGAGCACCCAGTGTGTGACGCTGTGGCAGGGTTACCCAGCTAAGCTCGGGTTGGCACTGTGCTTGTCAGTCATGGCAAGTTGAATGATCAGATTAAATGCTGGCCCCAAGGCTGGACGCGGTGTGGCCCAGCCCCTGCTGTCCCCTGCTGAAACCAACACCGGGCACGCGAGATTACTCCTGCACCATGTGGTGCGGCGCCGGAGGCAGCCAAGGGGTCTGTGCCTTCAAGCGGCACGTGGCATTCTGACTTGTTCTTTGCCGGGGTTATGCAATGGGGGCGGATGCTGGAGGGCTAAGCTGCTTGCCTGATGCAGGTGGAGTGGTGCAAACATGTGACGGAGCAGTGCCGACGCAGCGGCAGGAGCCGAGAGCATGAGGAAGCTGAGGGGACAGGTTCAGCAGCGGGAGGAGCCATCCTGGAGGAGTTTCACTGGCCATTGTGTGCTGTCAGGAGCACCGGGGACCAAAGCAGGGCTGTGCAGTAACCAAGCGAGCACATGCCAAAGCAGCCAGCCTGGCATTACTGTGCTGGGCATGAAAAGCCGGCTTTCCCTGTGCAGGGCCAGGGTGCAGGAAAATGGCTTTAGCAGGCAGCTCCGTGCACAGGAAGAACAATCCACCACTTGTTCATCCTGGGCCGAAGTGTCAGCGAAGGGGGCGACTGAACACGCACTCCCAGGGGCCCTCACTCAACATGTGTTCAACTGCTGGGTGACAGCGGGCTGCTCACACCTCCCCCTCAGCCAGAGGTGAGGTACACGGATGGGGTTAAGGAACTCTGGCATTTTAACAGGGAGGTGTTGCAGCGCACGGCAAGGGCCCGGCTCTGGAGGCTGAGTGCAGGGTTGCCAGTGCCCTGCTTTCAAGAATCATGTGTCTGGCTCCAGAGCTCGCAAGGCCACTTTCCAATCGTGGCATTTCAAGGAATAACGCAGGCTGGGCTCCCCTGGCTCCTGGCCTTTCTGGTGCACTCAGGGCCCACACATGAGTTTTACTGACCAGCCATGTGGCTAGAAGCTTCCTCTTGTTAAGGAACACTTAGCTCCCCCAGGACTCCCCCACCCCTTGGAGCTGGGTCTGTAAGTACAACAGCCAGGGCCAAGGGACATAAAATCCAATCACCTGCGCTGGCAACACTGTGAATGCTGCTGTTAGATAGAGCAGAGAGGACGTCCTCCACCCTCCCTGCTCTTGGACTGTGATGGGCATTAACTTCCTGTGGTCGATACAGGAGGGCTGGGCAAGGACAGGCCTTGGGGTGCTTTGTGCAGGGGAGGGATGGGGGGGCCAGGACGGGCGGCCTGAGCACAGGCTATAAAAAGGTTCTTTACTAGCTAAGTTGTGGGCAAGTCACTCAGCGCATTTGACTGGGCCACGTCTTTCACCTTGGGTGTCTCAGTCACCTCCCGGCCTTCTCCAGCCTGTGGGCTTCTAGCTGTCCCTCCCGCATTGCTTGCCAGGCCCTGACTTGCTGCCAGGATTTTGTAACTCTCCCCCAAGGCCTCGGGTTGTTGCATGATATGAGTTAACAGTCGCCCCATGAGAAGGTGGAAGAATGACCCAGTTCAGACTCTGCGAGCCGCAACCGTGGAACTTTCAGCTCCGGCTTGTCCAAGCAAGGCCTTGCTCCCAAAGGGCGCCTCCCTCTGGCTAGCTCAGGGGCCAAGGCCCCTTGCTGCCTGGCTCATTGCTGGTTTGAGGTTTCCCATATGACGGCTCTGGTCCCACTGCATAAGCCCTGATGCTCCCTCTCTTTGAGGGGAGCAGCACATACACATGCAAACAGACCCAGTGAGCTGAACATCCTGCCTGGCCCAGCTGGAGGGGGGAGCCCAGGCAGCACCACCTGTGTGGCTCTCCTGCCTGAGGCCCTGCAGAAGCTGCGGTGTGGTTTGGCTTGTGCCAAAGGTGATGCTTTGGTAGCTGGCCCCACTGCACCGCCCCTCACACCAGCCCTGTGTGTCCGTGGCTACAGGCACTGCACCAGCAGCGCCAGGAGCGCACAGCGCAGTCACAGCATTATGGCTGGCGAGCACCAGGGGTGAGAGGTGGGAGTCCCGAGCTCTCACAGTAGCCGGGGTTTGCTGCATGCCAGGGCCTTGCCTCTCCCCACCCCCCAGGCCTGGCACACTGGCTGCTTTAGGGACTCTGCTGCTCCCTGTGCCCACCCCCATCAGTTCCCATTTCCTAGGTGGGGGAGTCCCCTGCAGGTGCGACCAAGGGATCTCTGTGTCCCCAGCATTGGTGCTGCCTTCACCACCAGCTCTCTGCTCCGACCGGGAGCAGCCTCATACTCTGCGCTTTCTTGGGCCTGGGCCTTTCAGCTGAGGCTCTCAAGAAAGGGGTGATTTGTTTATTGGGGGTGTGTGGACACTTTCCCACAGGAACCATTGGCACCCCCTGAACTCACTTCCCAGAGGACACTGACCATTCACAGAACAGCAAGAAGTCCTGTGGCACCTTATAGACTAACAGATATTTTGGAGAATGAGCTGTCGTGGGCAGAGACCCGCTCCAGCAGGTGCATGAGTGGGGGGGTGGTTTCAGAGGGGTATTTGAAGAGTGGGGTCCCAGAAGAAGGGAGGGCCAGAGCTGACAAGGTCTGTTCAGTAAGGTGGAAATGGCCCAGTATCAAAAGAGGAAAAAACAAGTCAGATCAGACAGGGGGATATGAGCCATTGTCAGAGTCTGATGGGGAGATCTTAACACCCAGGGCAGAGAAGCTGCCTTTGTAAGCTGCGCGCCAGTCCCAGTCTCTGTTTAGTCCTTGGTTAACGGAGTCAAATTTGCAAATAAATTGCAGCTCAGAGATTTCTCTCTCCATTTGATTTCTGAAATGTCTTTGTTTCAGGACTGCCACCCTTAAATCTGTTACCTCTGAAACCACCCCCCACTCACGCACCTGCCGAAGCAGGGCTCTGCCCACGACAGCTCATGCTCCAAAATATCTGTTAGTCGATAAGGTGCCTCAGGACTTTGTGTTGTTCTTGAAGGTACAGGCTAACACGGCTCCTCTCTGATACTTGTGACCCTTCATAGGTTACTCTCGGCCCAGGACGCAGCTGCACTACCCCGACTCGGCGCCCATTAATAAAATCACGGCCACAAAGGAGGGCAGCAGTTCTGCCACAGCCCAGAAACCCCCCTGCCCATTCACAGGCATGTAGGGAGCAGCAGGTGCCCCGGAGGTGACGGTAATTGGAACTCGTTTCATTTTTGCAGGATACAGACAATTCCGGTGCCACAGTCCTGCACCTTGCAGCCCGCTTTGGCCACCACGAAGTGACTGACTGGCTATTGCGCTTCGGCGGCAGCGACCCGGCCATAGCCACAGACACCGGCGCGTTACCAGTTCACTATGCTGCAGCCAAAGGAGATCTCCCTTCGCTGCGACTTCTCTGCGGGCACTATCCAGAGTAAGGAAGAATTGCGCGCGGGGGGTGGGCTTGCAGGGCGTTCCATGGGCTGCTTTCTGCACCTGTCTTGGCTGTGTCACGATAGCCGAGCAACTAGCCGTATCCAGTGGGTCTCCAGGTTGTGCACAAGAAAGGCTTGAATTTCTGCAGTCCGCACTGCTAAAGCTGTGATAACGGCATTGCTGCCCCTTCTGTCCCTTTGCTGCCCATCCTGTCGCAAAGCGTTAATGCATCTGATGGGCTGAGTAGCAATGACGAGAACTTCCAGGAAATTTGCACATTCGTAGTAAGGTTCAGGGAAACAATTTCCAGCAGACCCTTGATTTCAGCTAGTTTTATTTTTGCAGACCAAGCAAAGGGCTTTCTTACCCCACAAAAGATCTCTAGGAGCAAATTCCTGAATCAAAATGAACTCCTTGGCGCCGGACTGTGAGGAAAGCACCTAATGCTTTGTGGGCATTGCAGAAAATGAACACTAAGGGGGACAGTAGCAAATTGAAATATTAACTTCCAGTTCCAGGTTGCATGTAGTTTTGGACTGTGGCATGAGTGATGAATAATGGCAGTGCATGGATTCCTAGATCCAGAGGTGCTGGTTCCCTGGGGCCTGGCTTGCACCTGTGCAAACTGTGTGTGAAACCCCAGCAGAGCAGAATCCTTTCTGCGGGTGCCAGGCAGTGGCAAATCTGGCCCTGGTGTGTATTGCACTGGTCAACGACCTGACAGTCCTTCTGCTTCTCTGTAGTCCTTTCTTCTCCGAGTGGCAAGATACTGTGTCCAGGGCTTGCTGAACTGTGTGTTCCCTGTGGCTGCTGCCCTAGGGATCCCCCATCCTACCCCTGCTGGGACAGATGAGAGCACTCAGCTGAATACAGCTCCTCACCTGCCCACGTCTTGGCTGTGCCTGGCCCAAGTGAGGGAAAGCAGCTGGTCCTGCATGGACCTGATGCCATTCAACAAACCAGCGGCGTGGAGCCTGAAAGAATGGTTCTGCTTTGTAAAGCCTGGGCTAGCTAGGGCATGACAGCCTTATCACGGTGAGAAGTCAACCCTGGGTTCTTTATCACCCCAAGAACAAAGGCCTGAGGCTGGGTTTTCACTTGTGGTGGAAATATGGCTCCCTCCTGCCAGTGGGGCTGAGGAAGATTTGTTGCTGCTGCTTTTGGAACCGGCTGATAACGCAGTGGCTTTTGTCCAGGCCGTGCGTATGTAAAGGGCTCAGGCTGTCTGCGGGAGAAAAGAGGCAGTTCAGATGTGCAGGAAGACAAGCACTGGTGGTGCGTGTGGAACGCCGGCCGGGGGTGGCTGTGGACGGCAAGGGGCCGGTTGTGTTCTGACATGATATGTTCTGTGCAAGGTGCAGTCCAAGGGCGCTGGGGTGCTCCAGAGGAACACCAGAGTGCCGGGGAGCTCTGCAAGCAAGCCAGGCCCTGCTCCCAGGGTGTGGGGTGAGGGCTTCGCAGGGCCATGCCATTCTGACTCCTGCTTGCTGGGCCAAGCTCTCAATCACCCCAGGGCATTGTCAGAATCTGGGGCGAACCCACGGCTCTTGTGACTTCCAGGCACTAGGCCCATCCACAGTGCAAAGTGTTGGAATGCTGCATACTCCACATAAGCCCTGGAGAGAGGCCCACGCCCTGGGCTGGCCTTTCCACAGGGTGAATCTCACCTGTGGCCCATCACCTCTGTGCTTTGGCCAGGACGCTGCCTCTGGGTTTAATGCTCCCACCTGGCGATGGCAACACTCAGACCTCTCCCCAAAGAGATGCTTCTCTTCACATCTGGGAAGGGGGGCCCAGCCCCACCCTGCAGCCTGCCAGAGCTGGAACCAAAATGCTCGAAGGGAGACGAGGCCCAAATAGGAAGTGCGTCAGGGTGAGGAAAGCAGGTAGCCAGAGCCCGCGGAGCTGTGCTCTGCACGTTGCACAGCTCCTAAGCTCATTTCCCATGACAGGCAGCAGGCTGGGGCTATAAACACCCAGCAGCTCCTGTGTGGTTGTTAGAGTCCCACTCCTGGGGGCTCTAACCAGTGCTGCCAAAGACCTTGAGAGCTCATGCTCAGGCAGGCAGGGCCCCTGGCAGCGCAAGAGTCAGCTTGGCTGGGCTCACAGTACTGGAACCCTTGTGTCTGGGGTGATCACGAGCTAGCCCAGGAGGGATGCCACCTGCTTACTGGGACTTTAAAAAGCCAAGCACTGTGGAAAGCCCAGAGGCCAAATGCAAATTAACCTGTACCCTTTAAATGCCAAACCTCCACCCGACAGGGCTTCCTGCCGCTGGGTCTCATCCGTGTCTGCCATCAGCCAAGCTTTAGAGCACCCCCTCCTGTTGCTCCCAGACTCTGTGCCTCTAGCAGGAGGCTTCCTGTGGCCTCCCACCCTGCCAGCTAGCAGAACCCATGGTTTTAACCCCATCCCTGCCAGAGCTGAGCTGGGCCTTTGCCCCCCAGAGAACCACTACCAAGAGCCTGACTATGGAAACTTTGCTCAGCGATGGCACTGCCTGCCAGTGTGACAGGAGCATGCTGGACTCCCTCGGGTCTAGCTGCATCTGACCCATTGGCTACACTCATAGGTGATGGATGGAGAAGGCTGGGGGGTCACCTGCCCCCTAGATATCACATTCCCCCCCAAGATTTTAATACCCAAAGCCAGGTGCCCTCACTCTGCCCCCCATAACCCCTCCTGCCCTCAGGCTCAGGCTGCCTCTGGGAGGAATCATCATGCTCTGTGGTGGAGAACATCGGCTGCTCCAGTCTGGAGCTACGCCGAGGCCCCTCCGGTGTTTGCATGCGGAAGCATGGGCAGGCCCACACCACACAGGCCTCAGGAGGGTTTGATAGCATGGGCTCAGCAAGGCTGGGGTTCCATAAGCAGGCTGGGAGAACTGGGACCCAGGCAGAACAAAGCATTGACTGGCTTGGAGCTGACCCATTCACTGATGACAGGTGACTGGTGACAAGGCCCTTCTAGAACCCCAACCATTGTCCCCAACATAAGGTCATGGAGCCTCGCCACTGAGTCGCTCCAGGATCTACGGGACTTGGGAAGTGACTGCCCAAGCCATCCTCCTGCTTCAGTCTCTGCTCTGCAGAATCTCTGCTCTACCGTGCTTGCGACAGGTGCAACTGTTACTGCACAAAACGAACACCGAGGAAGAGCAGAAGGTCCCTTAGACAATGACTAGTGTGTGGTGCTCAGCAAGGCTGAGTTTCCAGGTTGTCCCAGGGGGTTTGCAGGTTTTACTGCCTAGTACTGTGGTTCCAGTCTGGGGCCCATGAGCGTATTGCAGGGGATCGTGAAGCAAAGAATAGATAAATGAAAACAATTTTAGGAAGTCGACTTGGCCTTGAAAGGAAGTTTGTGAATTGTGGGCGGGGAGGGTCATTGCAGGTCCGCACTAATTTTCTGCTTTACTCACATTAGTGCTTCACCCAGTCTACTTTTAGCTCTGCCTCCCACCTGTGTGGGGGAGGCTTTCACAGCGTAGCTGAGTTCATGGTTAGGATATTTTCCTTATATTACTCTTATTGTTTTCTTCTCTTTGTTGGACCTGTAACTTTTAGATATAATCTCTTATCACAGTGGTGAGAGATGGCAGAACAAGGAGCAGTGATCGGAAGTTACAGAGGGAGACGTGTGGGTTGGATGTAAGGAAAAACTACTTCCCCAGGAGGGTGGTGAAGCACTGGAATGTGTTGCCTAGAGAGGTGGTGGATTCTCCATCCCTAGAAGGTTTTAAGTCCCAGCTTGACATAGTCCTGGCTGGGATGACTTAGTTGGGGTTGATCCTGCTCTGGGCAGGGGGCTGGACTAGATGACCTCCTGAGGTCCCTTCCAGCCCTAGGATTCTGTGATTCTAGCCACTGGTGGGGTATATAAATCATGACGCTGTTTTATCATCAAGGGAAAGGGTCAAAATATTTTTCTCTTTTAAATGAAAACCAAAGCATGGCCTTAATGGCTCCTCAAGTTGGCTGTGACAGCTGCAGAGCCTGACGTTAAAATCAAAAGGGATGTTACCTGGATTGCTTTCTCATCAGCAGCACTCTTTCCTTTGTGTCTGTTTCATAGCCTCGCTTTGCAATCTTAACCGGCTCCTAGCACCCCGGCAATTGTTCTCCAACGCCGTCCCTGCTTCAGGACCAACGTGTTCAGGCAATAACTTCAATGGAAAGAAACACTCCCTGTGCTTCCCGCACTGCAAGGCCTTAGCCAGCTGCTCTGCATGTGGTTCTGGGGATGCACTGAACCAGCAGCGTGGAGAGCAGATGCATCTTCAATCCACGGATTTGAGAGCAGCACAACAGCAGCTGCTACTAATTCACTGACCTGAATATTCTCCAGATTCCCCCCGGGGACTGGGAATGGGGTCAGCGGGCGAACATGTCTGATTCTCACAGCTCAGTGCGTAGCGTCCGGACTAGGACAGTGCTACCACGGGAGCTGCCTAACGAGCACGACTTGCACAAAGGAGGGCCCTTTATTGTTGCATGCGGTTTCCAGCCCAGAGAGTCTGACCCTTTGCAGATTAACCCATCCAGGTAAATACAAGTGAGCTAAGTGGATTACAGTATCTCAGGCAGGTCGCATCAGTGGCAGGCACAGGGCAGAACACAGAGAGGTTGTGCTGTGCAGAGTCCAGGGGAAATGCTTGAGGCTTGGCTCTGGAGGGGACAGGTTAGGAGACTCCAGGCCTGGCACCTTTGTCAGGGAAGAGGCAGCAAAAGGCAGGTGAGCTGTGAAGAGTCAGGGTTGGGGCAGGGAGGTTGTTCCAAGCCTTTGGGTTGAGCTGTAAGACTGCTGGTAGAATCCACGTGTGTGAAACAGCACAAAACCAAACCCCGATGTCAGCAGGAAAAGCCTGCACAACCCCCAAAGCCTCACTCAACAGAAGAAGGGTCCCTGAGCTTTGCCTCCTAAGTAGCCTCTTAATTAACTGGGTTTTAGTCACAGCCCTTTTATATTTAATTTTATGCTCCTCCTGCGGTTACTGTTGCTGTGAGCACCTGCTGCCGTTAGTTAAGAAATCCCATTAATAATTTACTGCCAGGTAAGATCGCTGAGCTCACAGTACCTTCTGCTCACTGTCCGAGGTGAGGCTCCATTACAAGCCCTGGAAATTCTATCTCTGGGAGCCACAACGCCAGCTACCAGGCATGACACAGCAGTCCCAGTCTCCTTGGGGAGCAACCACCGCAAACAGAAGCTACGTCCAAAGGCTGTTAGAGGGTTGCAAAATCAAGCAGTCAAGCTAGGAAATGCCAGAACCAATGCTCCTTTCTGCACTCGAGGGAATCAGCAACTGGTATCAGTAGAAGGTTTTTATCATCTGTGTAGACCTTCACAAGAGGGCGAGGAGCCACACTGCTCTCCAGACAGCCAGGCAGTGCTGGGCTCTGGGAGTCCTTCATTCCCTTCCGTGCTCAGGGCAGGAGGCTCTCCTGTGGCTACAGGCCCTTTGGCTCCCACCATCCCCCCACCCTGTTTACACACATCCTGAGTCCTGCGCCCTCCAGGCTATACCTAGGGCCCACCTGGCCTTGCCTCTGCCCCACCTTCTGCATTCAAGTGGATTCCTTCCTCCTCCTCCTCCTCCTCCTCCTCCATGCTGCCAGGGTGTCTGGGAACTGAGTTTCAGAGCTCGGTACCTGGCCACATCTGGATGGATTTTTACAAGGATGTGCAAGGCGCCTTCCTGGACACAGGGCAATTACCTGTCCTCACCTCCTGCCCCGCTGCTTTTAAGGGGTCTGCTCAGCAAAATGGCTGGAAGAATGTTTTAACTTTGACCAACCGCCCATATTTTTATTTCCTTTTTCGTGGCATCACAGACCTGCAGGACTGGCTGGGACCGCGAGAGGCCATGCGGTCCTGTCCCCGGCACTCAAGACAGGACATGGATGTGGAGGACTGAGTCTGCTGAAATTTACTTCAAAAATCAGCTTGAGGCAGCCACCTAGTCTGGAAAATTTGAGCCCAAATGGTTGTAGTGTGACAAAGCTCCAAGCAAATGGAAACAGGCACCGTGCATGGGAGGTGCTGGGCACACTACCGCCATTCCCAGAGTGGTAGGAACCTTAGGAAAGGGCTAGGAGCCCCCGGCTCACTAGCCCAGCTGGTGGTCATTCAGCAGAGGGGGAGCCTGAGAACACTTTACACCACTGGGGCTCTCCTGTGTGCTCTGCTCTGTGTGTCAGTGTGTGTGCACCTCTTACCAGACCCCCAGGCAAACCACCAGGAACAGGCGCTGTTCTGCAAGGAGCGCAGGATTGCAGTGCAGCAGCCTCCTCTCTGCTCCCAGCTCAGTCAGTGCTGAGACCTGCTGGGGGCACAGGTGCAGCCTGCTGGGAACCAGGAAGTTCTCCCAACATGCTACAACTTGCCATTCCCAGGGCTGCTCCTGAAGCACACTGGGCCTTGGGCTACAGGTGCATAATGAGACAGTCAATGTCATAGTGCCGCAATGCAAATCCACGGTACCTGCCCCCCTTGGATGCTGCATGCAGTGCTGGCGGGAAACGTGTTAAAACTGGGAGAAGCACAAAGAAGGGCACCAAACGTGACTGGGATATGGCACAGCTTCAGTGTGAGGAGAGATTACCAGTGACTGGCAGAGCTAGCCTGGGACTGGGATGTGGCATGGCAGAGGCCTGCGAACTCCTGACTGGTGTGGAGCTGGTGCCCCAGGCGGTGATATGATAGTTACCCCTTCGCATACCCCAGGAACCTGGTGAAATGAACAGGCAGCTGGTGCAAACCAAGCAGCAGGCAGTCCCTCCTCAAGATGCAGCCAGCCTAGGGAGGGAGCTGGCCAGGGAACGCCGGGGAAGCTTCCACCAAGGGACAGCCAGGCTGGTTCAGCCCCACGTGGGGCAGCTCCTGCAGGACATGGCAGTTAGCCAGCATGGGCAGGGACACGGCCCCCTCTGCTGGGTGCCCCCCAGGCTGCACCCCACCTTGTGTCAGCAGAACTGATGTCTGAATCACCTCCCTCACATGACACCACCCACACAAGTGCTCATATGGAGACAGCTTCTCCCACGGCTCACTGGGGGGATTAACCGAGGCCATGGGAGAGCAACACGTGGGCGCAGGCGGCAGCTCTCTGAATGGTGCTTTGTGGTGTGCGATTGGTAGCGCAGGTGAGGTGCTCCCACCCTCCGCTGGTGGGTTGTGCCAGGGCCTGGGGCTCTGCCAGCCCCACCACCGTCGCCAGCAGGACCATGGCAGGTGGTGGTGAGTCTGGCTTCTCATGTCTCATTCGCCAGGGCTGAGTGAGGTGCCCGTGGGGGATGGGCATGAGCTAGGTGGCTGCTGGGCCAGCCCAGAAATGCGCTTTGCTCCCAGAAAGCCACCCTGCTGGGCAGAGCTGCCCTCAGGTGTGTGGGAGCCTCCGCAGCACTGATAAAGTGGTGCCCCGGGGAGGGGTCGGGGCTAGAGAAGTGATCGGCAGCAACACACCAGTGAAATACTTTAAGGCACGTTTTAGCCTCAGGTCCTGTCGACGGTCCACACCTGGGGTCAGCACGTGGCTCATTACCCCAGGAACAGCTCATTCACAGGGCCAGGCTCTGCTCAGTGGTCTGACGGGCCTTTGTCACCGGTCGTTAACAAGCTCCTCTCTGGAGGAGGCAGGGCCACAGAACAGGGCCAGGAAGAGGTGGGTGGATGCACATTAAGGCCCAGCAGTGCCCCAAATTTTCGGGTGCCCTACAAAGCTGCATACGTTGTGTATGGGTGAGGCCAGCTCTGCCACTGAGCTTCTCCCAACTGAGCACCCAGGAGGGTCTCCTCGTGCTGGGGGCACCAGCGCCACCTTTCCCTCTACCTCCCGCCACAAGGGAAAGCTCTCCCAAGAGGAGGGCAGCTCCTGGCCCTCCAAGCGGTGGCTGGCTCCCAGTGTTTGGCCAATGTCTGAGCCCAGGAGCCAGAGTTCTGAGCTGCAAGATAGACCTGCCGGCCCCCCTGGCCTCAGCAGCTGCCATGGGCCCAGGAGCTCTGCCTGTGGTGTCTCTAAAGGCCACTTTCCTACAGGCACCTGCTGCTGCGTACAAACCCATCCCGTGCGCCTGAACCGAGCCTTGGCTTCCAGCGGCTGCTGCCCCGCTCGGCTGAGGAGACAGCCAAGCAGCCGGGCCCTGGCAGAAGTGGGGGAAGCTCCTGGAGCCAGGAGCCAGCTGCCGCCCGCATGCTGTCCCCGAGCTGGGCCTGCCTGGAAACCTCATTAAACGTTAACAAGGGGATGAGTGGAATTAGTAGTCTCAGCACCAGGAGCTGACGTTATTAATAGGCTGGCGCGCTGTGGCGGTCACCAGGCGCGCTGCGTCAGGTCTCAGGCCGTTCTGCGCAGCCGGCCCTAATCTGCGCGTGCTAAACCCTCTCGCTGGCCCAGGCTCAAGCCGCAGGCTGTTCGTTAATTCTTAATCAGATTGGACCCCGCCACACTGTTTGTTGTAATCGCCATGGTAACTGGTGCCACTGACCCCTGGCTGGCCCACCTGCGGCCGTGTGCTCCGGGGCCTGGTGCGGGGACACGGCACACAGCCCCGGCAGAGGATAAGCCCAGGTCCCCTCCCTGCCTCCCCTCTGTGTGCCCCTGGTCTCTGCCCCTCTGAGCCAGCAGGCGCCCGAGGAGCTGGCACGGCCGAGATGGGAACAGGAAGCTGGGGCGGGAAGGGGTTGTCGACAGCCCCGGGAAATGGTAGGACAGAGGAAGGGCACATTTAGGGACAGCTGGCCCGTCCCAGGGAGCAGCAGCCCAGACAGTGGCCTGGCCTGGCCTGGCATGTGTCTGCAGGCGTGGCACCAGCAGCAGGCCTCTCGCCCGCCCTGGCCAGGAGCTGGGGGACTGTGGGGGGATTGTGGCCTCAGAGGTTAATCTGGTGCAGGCCAGAGATGGCAGGGCAGCCCCGGCGCTGGGCTCAGCTTCAGTAGTGCTGAGCACAGGGCCTGGCTCAGCCTCCCACGCTGGGCTGGCAAAGGCGGCGCAGTAACACGAGCCGCCTGGAAACAGTGAGAATGGAGCTGGGTCTGTGGTTCCCACCGGGGCCCCTTTGCACCTCGATGCCGCTTCGCCCTGCGGCTGCCCTTACCAGAGCCTGCAGGGGGAAGATCGCCCTGTGCAGAGACAGGACAAGCCTGCGTCGCGGGACCGGGTGAGGGCTAGGCTGGGCATCACTCCCTGGAGACCCCTGCACCAGCCTGTCCTCCAGAGCACCGCCAGTGGCTGCAGCGAGGTACCAGGGAGCGTGGGTGGCTGTGCAGCCTCTCTCCAGTGTGGGGCTCAGAACCTGGGCAGGCCCTGCCAGGAGCTGCCAGTCAGCTCGCTGCTTCTGAGCCGGCTGGGGCTGGGGCTGGGGCAGAACAGGCTGTGCTCTGGCTGGGCTGGGGAGCCAGTCCTGGCTTGCCTCAGTGGTTCTTGCAGCAACAGATGCTGCATTGCAGCCTGTCCATAGCACAGCTGTGCCAGGCTAAAGAGTCGCCCCTCACGTCCTTCCCATTGCAGCCTGGTCTGGACTCACCCCCGCCCTGTGCTCCACGGACAGCAGCCCCTGGCAGGGCAGACCTGGGAGCTGGGGCGGGAGGCTCATGGCCAAGCATCTGCCAAGCTCCCTGCACACCCAGCCCTTTACCGGTGCGGTGGAGCTGGCAGTCCTGGGGTGCACCGATTCTGCAGCTCAGACACATGCGCTGCTGTCCCTTGTGCGGCCTTGGCGGCCCCTAGCCCCGCACGCCCCTGCACAAGGGAGCAGGTGGCCTGAGCAATGGCTTCCTGGTGGGCTGTGATCCAGGCAGCGGGAGGCGAGACAGAGCTTATCTGACTGGCAGAAGGCCTGCTGGGCTGGGAGATACACGCCCCCAGGCCTGAGCTTGGAAGTGCCCCTGGGCAAGCAGCCCCCAGAGCTGTCCCTCCTGCTCTGCCCCTGGGGAAAACAGGTTTCAGCCAGCCCAGCGCAGCACCAGCTCCTGCCAGGGGCTTGGGTACTTTTTGCCCCAGATGTGAAGTTGCCGCTTGCAACCAGTGCCGTCTGGGGATTGCCAGAGCACATTTGGCCAAGCTGAAAACAGCAGCATGCAGCTTACGGGGGCCCTTCCATCTCCCCCGCAGTGAGCGCAGGGTCCTCTCACCACTGCCTGGGGAGGAGAAGGTCCCTTTGCCAATGGTCCCAAGCTGGGGCCCATTCCTGCCCACACAGAAGGTTTGCTGTGGTTGTTTCCTAGCTGGACATCTGCCCAGTGGAGGGCAGGGCATGCACTTCGTATCGCTGCTTGGCCCATCTGCGTCCCAGCAGGCTGCAGGTGAGCTGTGGGCAGCTCCGTGGTGCTTCCAACAGGAGGCTCAAGCACCGGTTCCTGTGCCAGGCAATGGGCGCCATGTGCCTTTCCCCCAGGCCCTTTGCAGGGGCCTCCTTCACCCGAGCCCTTCTCAGCATCTCAGCCCAGCCGTGACCCTGCTTTCTTCCTCCAGCACCTCTGGCTGGTGCGCCCAGCTAGCTCACGTCCACCAGCGGGGACCGGCAACTCAGACCATGCTCAGAGCAGCCCAGCACGTGCCTGGTGCTTCCTTCGGGGACCACAACATGTGAGTTAGTGCTCCCAGGCCAGATTCTGCTGTCACCCCCACCTGCGCAGAGCACTTGGAGACCAAAGAAATTGTACCTGCAGAAGGTTAGAGTCAGGCCCCATGCAGCTTCGAATGGCACCGTGCCCATGGCCCACGACCTCCACAAGCGGGGACCACTTCGAGTGCAGCTCGACATGGGGGTGGGTGCCCCTCGGGCAGAGCAAACCAACGTGCAAGAGGGCTGCAGGGGCCAGCAGCATATGACAAAGAAGTTCACTCACACATTCAGTATGCGGATCACCCCTCGCACAGCAGAGCCTGCGCAGATTAGCCCGTTCCAGATTGCTGGGGAATTGGGTTTAAATGGCCTCTTCACTCCATTAGCAGCTAATCTGGGCAAGTGCCGGTAGCGGTGAGCTAATTAACAGATTTAAAATGATAAAAAAAATGCAAGAGCACATAAGTGCTGCCCACATCTGGGCCCTCTGTGGGCATATCCTGGGCTGGCACCTGCCAGGCCACCTGCAGCAGGTGTGATGGGGCGCACAGAAGGGTGGAGGGAGGCGCCGTGTGCACGCGCTGACAGTGGTGTGCGTGGTGCGGCAGTCTGTGTCAGGAGGTGGGAGGTGCCGTGTGCACGTGCTGACAGTGGGGTACATGGGGCGGCAGTCTGTGTCAGGTGGTGGGAGGTGCCGTGTGCACACGCTGACAGTGGTGTGCGTGGTGCGGCAGTCTGTGGCAGGTGGCAGGAGGTGCCGTGTGCACGCGCTGACAGTGGTGTACATGGGGCGGCAGTCTGTGTCAGGTGGTGGGAGGTGCCGTGTGCACACGCTGGCAGTGGTGTGCGTGGTGCAGCAGTCTGTGTCAGGTGGCAGGAGATGCCGTGTGCACGCGCTGACAGTGGTGTGCGTGGTGCAGCAGTCTGTGTCAGGTGGCAGGAGATGCCGTGTGCATGCGCTGACAGTGGTGTGCGTGGTGCGGCAGTCTGTGTCAGGTGGCAGGAGATGCCGTGTGCATGCGCTGACAGTGGGGTACATGGTGCGGCAGTCTGTGTCAGGTGGTAGGAGGTGCCGTGTGCACACGCTGACAGTGGTGTGAGTGGTGCAGCAGTCTGTGTCAGGTGGCAGGAGGTGCCGTGTGCACGCTCTGACAGTGGTGTGAGTGGTGCGGCAGTCTGTGTCAGGTGGCAGGAGGTGCCATGTGCACGCGCTAACAGTGGTGTGCATGGTGCAGCAGTCTGTGTCAGGTGGCAGGAGATGCCGTGTGCACGCGCTGACAGTGGTGTACATGGGGCGGCAGTCTGTGTCAGGTGGTGGGAGGTGCCGTGTGCACACGCTGGCAGTGGTGTGCGTGGTGCAGCAGTCTGTGTCAGGTGGCAGGAGATGCCGTGTGCACGCGCTGACAGTGGTGTGCGTGGTGCAGCAGTCTGTGTCAGGTGGCAGGAGATGCCGTGTGCATGCGCTGACAGTGGTGTGCGTGGTGCGGCAGTCTGTGTCAGGTGGCAGGAGATGCCGTGTGCATGCGCTGACAGTGGGGTACATGGTGTGGCAGTCTGTGTCAGGTGGTAGGAGGTGCCGTGTGCACACGCTGACAGTGGTGTGAGTGGTGCAGCAGTCTGTGTCAGGTGGCAGGAGGTGCCGTGTGCACGCTCTGACAGTGGTGTGAGTGGTGCGGCAGTCTGTGTCAGGTGGCAGGAGGTGCCATGTGCACGCGCTAACAGTGGTGTGCATGGTGCAGCAGTCTGTGTCAGGTGGCAGGAGATGCCGTGTGCACGCGCTGACAGTGGTGTGCGTGGTGCGGAAGTCTGTGTCAGGTGGTGGGAGGTGCCATGTGCACGCGCTGACAGTGGTGTGCGTGGTGCGGCAGTCTGTGTCAGGTGGTGGGAGGTGCCATGTGCACGTGCTGACAGTGGTGTGCGTGGTGCGGCAGTCTGTGTCAGGTGGTAGGAGGTGCCGTGTGCACGCGCCGACAGTGGTGTGCGTGGTGCAGCAGTCTGTGTCAGGTGGTGGGAGGTGCCGTGTGCACGCGCTAACAGTGGTATGCGTGGTGCGGCAGTCTGTGTCAGGTGGCAGGAGGTGCCGTGTGCACGCGCTGACAGTGGTGTGCGTGGTGCAGCAGTCTGTGTCAGGTGGTGGGAGGTGCCGTGTGCACGCGCTGACAGTGGTGTGCGTGGTGCAGCAGTCTGTGTCAGGTGGTGGGAGGTGCCGTGTGCACGCGCTGACAGTGGTGTGCATGGTGCAGCAGTCTGTGTCAGGTGGTGGGAGGTGCTGTGTGCACGCGCTGACAGTGGTGTGCATGGTGCGGCAGCCTGTGTCAGGTGACGGGAGTGGGCAGCCAGCAGCAGTGGGTTCTGTGGATCCGGTGGCAGTGTGTGCTATGGATTTGGTGGCAGTGGGTTCTATGGATCCAGCAACAGTGGGTGCTACAGATCCGGTGGCAGTGGTTGTTATGGATCTGGTGGCAGTGTGTGCTATGGATCCAGCGGTAGTGGGTGCTGTGGATCCGGCGGCAATGGGTTCTATGGATCCAGTGACAGTAGGTGCTATGGATCTGGTGGCAGTGGGTTCTATGGATCTGTTGATAGTGGGTGCTATGGATCCGGTGGCAGTGGGTGCTACGGATCTGACAGCAGTGGGTGCTATGGATCCGGTGGCAGTGGGTTCGATGGATCTGTTGATAGTGAGTGCTATGGATCCGATAGCTATGGGTTCTATAGATCTGGTGGCAGTGGGCTGTATAGATCTGGTGGCAGTGGGTTCTATAGATCTGGTGGCAGTGGGCTGTATAGATCTGGTGGCAGTGGGTTCTACGGATCTGGCGGCAGTGGGTGCTATGGATCCTGTGGCAGTGGGTTTTATGGATCTGGTGGCAGTGGGTGCCATTAAAACAGGATCTCCTTCTTAACAGCCCAGCGTTATGCTATTTTAGTGCAGCGCAGCTGGCGTGAGGTTGGGACTTGCTGCTTTTCAGCTGGCGGCAGCAGCTGTGTTGGTTTGGCTGGAGATGAAGGTGTTAGGCTTTTGCCTTACCACATGGCTCCAGGCCTGGCAAGATGGCTACAGAAAAAGGCCTTATCCTGGCAAGGGGAGCAGTGATGCCCCTGGTTCCAGGGCCTGCCAGAGCAGTGGGTGGTGCTGGACCAGCTCACCCAGAGATTGCTCTCCGGCAAAGCCCGGCAAGGCATAAGGGAGCGAGCATGGTGGGGTGGTGGGTGGCTAGTGAGGAAGGCAATGGGTGGAGCGTGCCTGGGCACACCGGCTGCAGGTAGACCTGCCGGGGGTGTGCGACACCCCTACCTCCGAGGCACTCATGCACAGGACCAGCGGTGCTGGAGGGTTTGCACAAGTCTCGTGTTACACGCCTGGCAGCTCTGGCACCCTATCTTTGGGCACTGCGTCCCGCCGCTGGGCCCTCTTGTGCTGGGTGCCAAGCTGAGAGAGCCGGGCTCAGCCCCTGCCCCACAGCCCTTCCCAGGATCAGCCATCCAGAGCCTGCAGCTGGCCGTGTGCGGTAGCTCCCTGCTCTGAGTAACGGGTGGGTGGGCGCAGCCCAGGCAGCGCAGACACAGCTGGCATTTGAACAGAACCGGGGGCATGGGGGCTCCGGCTGTGCTGGAGCACACCCAGCCTCGGGCCCCTCAGTCACAAGGAACCGTAGTGAGGGGCCTGGGATCTGGGGGTGATTTCTGCAGAGGGCAGGAAGCCCCAAGCCAGCCGGGCAGTGTGGGCTGGCGCCAGAGGGGGAGGGCGGGCTGGGGGTTGCTCCGGAGGGTAACGTGGCTACCTTGGCTCCAAGTTTCCAAGTGGCAGCCTGCCAGCCCCCAGGTGCGTTCCCAGCGACCTCCCGTGCACCGCGCCCAGCACCTTGGAGCAAGCAACAGTCACTGTCTGCAGCCAGCCAGGGGTCAGCTCCACCCAGCGAGGGAGTGGGACTGTGCTCTGGGTGCAGGTCACCACAGCCCCACTGCAATAGCCCCTGGCTAAAGCCGCATGCCGGCTGCCCAGGGCAGGGGCCCTCGCTGCTCCAGAGGGCGGTTAGGGGGAGCTCAGGCTGCTCCTGCTCTGTCGGGTTTACCACCTGCAGGTCCTGTTCTTGCTGGAGCGGTTACCAGCCTTGCACCCATCACCCTCTCTCCTGCCCCCTGCTTAGCACTTGGTGCTTCTCACTTCACCCCTGCACCAGCGGGGCACCTCTGCACCCAGTTTCCTGCCTGCCACCATCCAGAGGAGACTGGGCACAGTCAGCAGGTGTCCTGTGGCCCCACTCCTGGGAGCCAGTGCCAGGCTGGGCCCTGGTGTGACACCAAAGGTGCTAAAATAGACCCTCCCCAAGCAGTGCCTCCAGCAAGACCTCGGGCTAAAGCTGAAATTAGCAGGCTCTGTCCCCTGGCTCCCCCAGCAGCCTCCTTCTGCCCCTGCCCAGACACCAGCCGGGCTCTGTGCTCTGCTCTTTCTGCAGTAGCTGCACCATGGCTCTGCAGCTGGCCCTGTTGTGGTGCTGGACCCTGCCCTGGCAGGCTGGACTTCAGCTACTGGTTTGTTCAGAGCTTTCCAACCCTGCAGAGGGGGCAGCCACCCCCGACCCCGCTTAGGCCATTCGCAGCCGATTGCCCTCACTGAGGGCCAGCAGCCCTATCTGGTGTCTCCACAGTTGGACCTGAGGTGTCAGCAAGGGAGTGACCCCAAAGCAGCAAGTATGAAATACACATCCACAGGGCAATATTCCTCACTTCAGATGCCAAACTGACACGCACACACAGATGGGAAAACTGTACTGGGTGAATCCCAACCTTTCCAGTGCTGCCTCACTTGAACCATCTCACATAAAGCCTCCTTCATTATCTCATACTTGGCCCCTGACAAGTATACTTGACAACAGCCTGGTGTACACTACAGTCACCCTACGTCGCTCTAACTCTGCAGGTGTCCACACTACGATATCCCTCCCATCAATGTAACCGCCCCACTTGGCTCTGTGAGCAGCCTCAGGTCAGTGTAGTCAGAGGGACACGGTGTTGGTGCAAACACTATACCACCTACGTCAAGTGCTCTTGGCTCTCGGCAGCCGTCCCATAGTGCTCTACACTGCTAGTGCAGTCGGAGCAAGGCTCCTGCTGAGGACATGCAGCGCCCACACAAGCAGCAGAATGCGGATGCTCAGAAGCGATTTCATTGCTGCAGTGGCTCCATGGAGCTGTACGTTTGGTTGACATCATGTTGTTGAATCGTAACAGACAGGTAGTCATGTTAGTCTGTATTCCGCCAAAACAAAATGGCAGTAGTTGGAGTGTTCCCCCACCGGCTTATGAGTGGGCCATTCTGTTAAAAACCTGAGGATCTGCGTCTTACAACACAGAGACTTTAGAAATGGATTGCATGAGAAATTTGTGAATTAGAGTTCATATTCAAATTCAACATGTTAACACTTGATATGAACAAAGGCAACAATTATGCTTCCCTTCCTTTGTTGCTCAGGCAAGACATTTAACATCCCCCACCCCTCTCCTTCAGTGCTATGTACTTGATGTGTCAGCTTTTATTACCGTTTTTTGGACCTCTGTACTTACACGTCAGTCTGCACTGGAAATGCTGTTGATCTGATGAAGTAGGTCTGTCCCACAAAAGCTCATCATTTTGTTAGTCTTTAAATTGCTACATTTCTGCTGTTTTGTTTGATCATTTTGTTGTACAGAGATGCCGAAAGGAAGGTGGCTTCCCCACCTGGGAGTTACTTCCAAAAAAACCCGGAGGAAATGTGAATCTATTTACATACCATGTAACCAGACCTAGCAGCTAGCAAGGGATGGAGGCAAACCTTACCCTAAGAAGTAGTGGAGGAGACAGCCTGGCACTCATGCCTGGCCAGGGAGAGAAGCTTGCCTGGGGTTTACTTGGCAGAAGAATCCGTTTCACACATTTATTAGTCTCGAAAGCCAGGGAGCTGGAACTCTGCTGACTCCATGATTGTATCCAGTATTCCTGTAGTACAACGGGGCAGAGAGATGAGCCACTGCCTCGACGGCTGTACCCAGTATTCCTGTAGTACAACAGGGCAGAGAGATGAGCCACTGCCTCGACGGCTGTACCCAGTATTGCTGTAGTACAACGGGGCAGAGAGATGAGCCACTGCCTCGACGGCTGTACCCAATATTCCTGTAGTACAACGGGGCAGAGAGATGAGCTACTGCCTCGACGGCTGTACCCAGTATTCCTGTAGTACAACGGGGCAGAGAGATGAGCCACTGCCTCGACGGCTGTACCCAGTATTGCTGTAGTACAACGGGGCAGAGAGATGAGCCACTGCCTCGACGGCTGTACCCAGTATTGCTGTAGTACAACGGGGCAGAGAGATGAGCCACTGCCTCGACGGCTGTACCCAGTATTGCTGTAGTACAACGGGGCAGAGAGATGAGCCACTGCCTCGACGGCTGTACCCAGTATTCCTGTAGTACAACGGGGCAGAGAGATGAGCCACTGCCTCGACGGCTGTACCCAGTATTCCTGTAGTACAACGGGGCAGAGAGATGAGCCACTGCCTCGACGGCTGTACCCAGTATTCCTGTAGTACAACGGGGCAGAGAGATGAGCCACTGCCTCGACGGCTGTACCCAGTATTCCTGTAGTATAACGGGGCAGAGAGATGAGCCACTGCCTCGACGGCTGTACCCAGTATTCCTGTAGTACAACGGGGCAGAGAGATGAGCCACTGCCTCGACGGCTGTACCCAGTATTCCTGTAGTACAACGGGGCAGAGAGATGAGCCACTGCCTCGACGACTGTACCCAGTATTCCTGTAGTACAACGGGGCAGAGAGATGAGCCACTGCCTCGACGGCTGTACCCAGTATTCCTGTAGTACAACGGGGCAGAGAGATGAGCCACTGCCTCGACGGCTGTACCCAGTATTCCTGTAGTACAACGGGGCAGAGAGATGAGCTACTGCCTCGACGGCTGTACCCAGTATTCCTGTAGTACAACGGGGCAGAGAGATGAGCCACTGCCTCGACGGCTGTACCCAGTATTCCTGTAGTACAACGGGGCAGAGAGAGTTCTTTCCGAACACTCATGGCACACTGGAGACTGTGTCTTTGGGGCTCACGGGGGTATTGCCAATAGAGTCATATAAATTCTGCTGTAAGATGTGTGGCCAAACAGGGCAGGAGCATCTCCAGCTCACGTCTGACAAGTGTGCGTGACTCTGTAACTCTGAGCAGTGTTTGCCCAGGTGAGGGTCTTTGGGGGGGGGTGCAGAGGATTGAAAACAGCCTTTGTCCCAGCTGCAACTGTTCTCTTTTGCAGTGGTGTTAGTGCCCAGACCAAGAATGGTGCCACTCCCCTCTACCTAGCCTGCCAGGAAGGCCACCTGGAAGTCATCCAGTACTTGGTGAAGGAGTGTGGGGCAGACCCCCATGTGCGCGCCAACGATGGTATGACCCCACTGCACGCAGCGGCTCAGATGGGCCACAACACCGTCATCGTGTGGCTGGTGAGTGCTGCCCATGCCAGGCCTGTGCCTCCAGCCACCCAGGCATTGCCCTTACAGCTCTTCGGCAGGCGATCTCCCTGGACAGCAGTCTGAGCCGGGGCAGGGGCTGTCTGGCTGCCTTTGGGGTGGGGTTAGAATAGGGGCTTTGCCCTGGCGCTCTTCCTGTAACTGCACGCGCTCGAGGGCTGGGGAGGTACCCTCGGTGCTCCCCTCGATGTGTACCACCTCTATGTCGTAGTTCTGCAGGAGGAGGTTCCATGTCAGGAGCTTGACATTGGCCCCTTTCATGTTATGCAGCCAGGCGAGTGCCCTTGGTTCCCTTGGGTTGGTTGGTCTTCCTGCTTCGGCCTCTGGTTGATCAGCCTGTGATGGAGTTGGGGGAGTGCATGTGTGAGTCAGGCTGGATGTCTGAGGCAAGCAGCAGCTCCCAGTGGCTAAGGATGACCCTGGGGCTACAACTCTCTGCCCTGAACAAAGAGGAGGGAGGAGCTGAGCTGGGTTTTGAATGGGGGGAGGCAGTTAGAGGCTAGGAAAAGGGAGAGCTGGAAGGCAGCCAGGCTGAGGAGGGGGAAAGCTACACCCCAGAGGGGCACCCCTCGGGGTCTTCTCCCCAGGACGGGTTGGAAGGACTGTCTCTGGCTGCTGTACTGTCACTTCTGTGAGAAACTGGGCTTCTGTTGCCTAATAAACCTCCTGCTGTACCTGCTGAGTGAGTGTCACTCCTGCCAGCGGACGGGGTGCAGTGCAGGGGGACCCTGAAACCCCATCATACAGCCACATTCTAAAGTTGGGCAGGCAGAGCCCATACGGCTGCTGCAGCACCAGCAGATCAAACAGTTCCTCTTTGGGCTGGCCCCTTCCACATCTGCCCACCAGTCCATACAGCTGCTCCAGCAAATGTCTGGAATTCAGTCACTGTGCAGTAAATGAAGGTACAAATGCTTTCCACCCTGGGCATTTCGCCAGACCACCCAAATGGTTGGGTGCCTCAGTTTCCCTTTCCATATCACGCAATAGATTTGGAATCTTCCTTCTCTTCTGAGAGGTTGCAAGACTCCTGACAAGGAACAACAGTGATATTTCAGAATTACAAACTCCTTCAACATACAGTTTGTGCTTCTACATCAATGTTAACAAGTTACATGGTTCTTGCCAAACATTCAGTACATGGTACAATTCTACAGCTTTTGGTAGCAGCATCCATTGGTTACATCAGTGTGAGTATCAAGAGCAATTGTAGATTTACGTTGCTCTTTGGTAAACCACAATCTTTGTGTAAAATCCTTGAGAATCTGGCATTTTGGGGCTAAATGGCTGAGGCCTTTTTTTGCACCATCAAGTTCTAACCTTCCCCCTTGCCCTGTGGGGTGGAAATCTGATCTCTCTGGGTGTGCCCTCCCTTCTAACAAGAGCTAGTCCATTGCTGATCCTGAGGAAGACCTCCTGCTCCCAGCCAGTCTGGAATTTGCATACCAAACTGCTTCCTGAAAAGTAACAGAGAGGAAGCCGTGCTAGTCGGTACACTATCAAACCAAAGAAGCAGTCCAGTAGCACTTTAAAAACTAACAGAGTATTTATTAGGTGATGAGCTTTCGTGGGATGGGCCAGTCTGAAGAAGTGGGTCTGTCCCACCAAAGCTCATCACCTAATAAATTATTTTGTTAGTCTTTAAAGTGCTACTGGGCTGCTTTTTAGTTTTGCTTCCTGAAAGTTACTTTGTGAGTCCCAGATGCCGAATCCACATGAAGGAATCCCTGCTTGCCCCTTACTGGCCCACCAGGCCCACAGCTACTTTGTCCTTCCACCTCCAACTTCTGCTTCCCCATGGCATCAGAAGTGGAGACCGTTACAAGAACACAAGTGTTCCCAGCATCTGGAGATGGGGAATTGCCGGCCTTCTCCTGCAAATGACTTGGGTCAGGACTACACTTCCAGTACGCCGGTCACACCCAGTCACTTGGTTATCACAGGGCTGCTCACATTCCCTGATGGCTTTCACTTTACCTGGACCAACTTCCAAATCCTGAGAAACCTTTACACTGTCTGCTCCGGACCCTTCCAGAGCACAGCCAGTGGTCTCACACTCAGGCAGGTCCTGGCCATCAGGAACTGAGACAAACTTCTCTCCAAACAAACTGCTGCCTTCTACAGACAAGCAATTTTCCTTGCTTCCCTTGCTCCCATTCCCTGCAGTTACCACAGACTGCTCAGGGAAACCTCCAGGGGGAACCCCTTCTTCAGGAGTTCCTTTGAATAACTGACCTCCATTTGGCTTTACAGGGGCCTTGCTCCCTTGAGCGACAAGCAGTTCCTTCTGGGCTTCAGCTACAATCAGGTCCAACTCTGGGACCTTACCACCATTTTGAGCCACCCTAGGCTCACGCAAAGAACTCGCTTCCCTGGAAGTAGAAGCACCTTCCTCGCACAAAGGACCAGCGTCATTATCAGGGATGCCACTGCCCATCCCAGGGGCATTCCCATAGCTAGATTCAGAATCACACCTGGGATGCTCTTTCATGGTTCCCTCTCCAGCAGCCACAGGCTGGAGGAGTCTTCCTCAGACAATGGACTAGTGTCCTCGCTGGCACCTTTTCAGATGCAGGCTCTGCTCTCTCCCCAGGCTGCCGCTGCTGCTGCTGCTCAACTCAAGACAATTGGAGACATTCTCCTCTGTCTCAGTCCCCTGGGCTGATCTCAGACATGCCCAGCGGTGAGGCAGCTTCTCTCACAGATAACTTGCTATTCCCAGAGGACAAGCTGCTTTCCTGCACACACACACAGGCACCTTCCTCAGCCCAGGCCTGGAAAACTCTTTGCAGGCCTGTCCTGGCCACTAGGACACAATGGGTTGGAATCACTCCTTCCCTCCTTGAGCTGTGGCAGGCCACTCGGTTCAGAGCTCCATGCAGTCCAGGGTTCCCTGGCCCGATCTGGGCTCACCCCTGCAGGAGTTTCCTTAACTCTCAGCTCTGCCATTGCACATTCATGCTGTCTCTCTCTTTCTCTCAGTTGTTTCCATCCTTTAACCTCAATTCAGTTTCCAGGCGCTGCAGCTTCACAGCAGAGTTGCTGAGCAGGGTTGCAAACTCACAGGCCGATACCCACTGCACCCCTCGATTCCCAGAAGAATCCCTTCGGTGTGTCAGACTCTTTGCGGGTCACATGTTCCTGGGGGTTAGGTCGTAGGCCCCTCCGACTTCTGGGACCAATTCCAATGGTCTCCCAGGAGTGGGACCACAATCTCCTGGGTTCAGCCACAGGCCTCTCTGCCTCAGGGAACTGCACCTCACTGCCCGTCAGCACACCTGGGTCTTGCTGACCACCATTCTTCCTCCTGGGCCCCCATCATTTCCTGCTGGATGCTCCATCCCTGGGTGCAGTACAACCCACTTCTGCCACCAGTGTAATGGGGTTCAGGGGTCCCCAAGCTCTGCACCCCATCTTTAGGGAGTGACTCTCACTCAGCAGGAGAACAGTGAGTTTATTAGCCAACAGGGCACAGCGTCAGTACAGCAGGCAGAGACAGACAGTCCAATCCATGTAGGGGAGAGGAGGCCCCAAGTGGCCCCCAGAGCTAGGGCCTTGCTCCCTCCTTTGTCTCTCTCTCTCTCTCTCCAGCCCAGACTAACTGCTTCCAACTCCCAGTTCCAATTCAAACCCCTCAGGCTCCACCTCCTCCTTTGTCTGCAGTACAAAGGTGTTACCTGGTTGTCAGGGTTACCCTCAGCAGGAGCCCCACAGCCTCTGTGAGCCACACACACACACATATCCCCCACTACATCACACTATGTCACTCCCTGGACGGGGCTTGGGCCTCACGACCTCTCTTTCCATTTTACAGATGAGCTTCACCAGCATCAGCCTCTCGGAGCAGGACGCCGACGGTGCGACGGCCATGCATTTCGCCGCCAGCCGTGGCCATGCCAAAGTGCTGAGCTGGCTGCTTCTGCACGGGGGAGAGATCACCACTGATCACTGGGGGGGGACGCCGTTGCACGACGCAGCTGAGAACGGAGAGCTGGAGGTCAGGGCAGTGCCATGGGCTTTGCCCTTGGGGAGGGTGGCGCTGAGGGAGGATGTGCAGCCTGCAGCCAGGGTGGGTGTGATTGTGAACGGTGTTGTTCTGTGGTGAGAAACCTCCAATGAACAAAACCCTATCAGAGGATGAGGGCAGTAATAGCATCCTGCCATGGCACCACTCTACCTGCCCATGGCACAGTCCTAGCATGGCCCCACCCAGCCACGGCACCTGTCCACCCTGCCACATCATCACCCTTCCATGGCACCATCCTACCACGGCCCCATCCTCCCATGGCACCAGCCTATCCCACCTCAGCAGCAGCCCAGCCTGCCATTCACCCAGCACAATCCCGCCCTGGGAAGCCCCCGCCACGGCACCGTCCTGCCATACCACACGAGGCTCCCACCTCCCTGCCGCCTCGGTCTGAAAGCAGATCAGGTTCTTCTGGGGTCGGCTGTCTAGCAGTGCCCCTGCCCTGACCTTTCCCCAGCTGGATCGTGCCCCTGCCAACCCTTCCTTGTATTTCCTTCCAGTGCTGCCAGGTCCTCGTGGTGAACGGCGCCAGCCTGGGGATCCGAGACCAGGACGGCTACACGGCCGCTGACCTGGCTGACTACAACGGGCACAGCCACTGCGCCAAGTACCTCCGCACCGTCGAGAACATGGTGCGGCCCCTGCCCTGCCAGCCTGCTGCGTGGCCCAGTGGCTGGGGCACCCTGGGTGGCGGAGGCCCAGGTGCAGGGTGGGCATGGGGAGCTGGAGCAGAGAGGGAGGCAGAGGCAGGGAGCTGGGGCTGGTGCATGAGTCCGCAGCAGGTGCAGCTCTGGCTGCATTTGTAACTCACGTTGTTTTCTGAGGTCTGACTCCAGACACCCATCTGGGGTGGAGGGTTCAGTGCCAGCTGGACCAAGTGCCTTCCCTAGCATCAATGGGCTGTGCAGCTCCCTACAGCCCCGCCCTGCCGGGCACCCCGCCAAGCCCAGAACAGGAGGCTGCCGAGAGCAGGGATCGGCGTGCCCCCAGCCAGTGCCGGCAACGTACCCCTGGAGGCTGCAGGCACCTGCCTGCTGCTGGCACTGCCCCCCGCTTCGCATGCAGGCACCCAGCCCACTGGCACCAGGGCCTGGTCTCCCACCCTGCAGACCTGGGTTCCTGCCAGCCAGCGGCACTCAGAAGCTGCTGAGCTGCGAGGGACTGGCTGGCTGGTGCTGGTGGGGAGATGGGATGTCGGGGGTGAGGGGAAGCTTGCTGGCAGGGGCAGGGGCAGCCAGCAATGCTGCAGGCAGCTGGCCAGTGCTGTCAGGCCTCTGCAGCTAGTGCGGGAACAGCAGATTCCCCTCGGATCTCGGTGTCCTCCCACGTCACCGTGGGGCCACAGGCAAGAGGCCAGGGCCTGGAGAGGCAGAGAAGCAGGCTCCTCACTGGCGCTCCAAGGGCTGGCATCTTTGGGGAGGGTCTGGCTGACCTGAGAGCTGCTCTGCACAGAACACTGCATGGGCCCTCTGACAAAGCCGGTCCCTGGAGCGAGGCCGTCCAGCCGACCGCCCGACCGACCTGAGCGAGCGACGTCCCTGTGCAGTGCTGGGGTGACAAGAATTCTCCTTTAGGCCCATGGGAACCTGTCCTGCAGCGCTGCAGTGGCGCAGCTGAGCGCACACAGCCCCTCAGCCTCTTGCCCCACGTTGGCTGTGCCCCTGGCGTACCTGAGCAGTGGTTCCACACTCAGAAAATACATCCAATTGTTAACCCGCTGCGGTGCGGCCCTGGGCCACACCCGGGCACCTCGCAAGCCCCTGGGAAAACAGCTGGTCTAAAACTTGGAGGTGAACATTCCCCAGGTTTTCTGGCCCACGGCTCTCGCGCTGTCGGACCTTCTCACTGCAGGCCGCCCAAGGGGGAGCCGCCATCCCTGAAACACTCTGTGCACCTGCCCTGCTAGCAAGGAGAGAGTGGGGCAGGGGAGGGCCGGGCTGGTTGTGCTTCAGGTGCTCCAGGTCCCTGGGCTGCAGGTCCCACTGGTGGGGCAGCCGGGGAGGTGCCTGGGTGCTTGCAGGAGGAGGCCTTCGTTTGGGGGAGAAGAGCTCCTGGGCCTGTGGACGCTCAGGCACCACCCAGAGGGAGCAGCACAAGGTGGGGACAGGCAGTTCATTCGATTCCCTCCAGGACGGCTTTGGAGCATGCAAGTCCCCTGGGCAGGTCCCCACAGCTCAGGTTGGGGCCTCTGGGTTTGGTCCCTCTCTAATTCTGAAGCTTGACTGGGGCCAGCAGGCAGCAGAGTGAGGAGCAGCTAAGAAACTTTTGGGAGTGACAGTCCCTGGCCTGGCAGGGCGTGTCTCTCCAGGGGGCTTGGGCAGGGTCCTGCTGGGCTGGGTGAGAACCCCCAGCTCCCATTACTGGCCTGCAGCTGCGCGGTACATCCCTGCGCATGGTGTTTCCCTGTGCCTGACCGGCCCGCACTGCTTGGCCTGCAGAGCGTGGAGCACAGAGTGCTGTCCCGAGACCCCTCGGCCGAGCTGGAGCGCCGACAGCCTGACTCTGGCATGTCTTCCCCCAACACCACCATGTCTGCGCAGCAGGCGCACTTCGACCTGGGCTCGCCAACCAGCACCCTGTCCAACTACGACTCCTGCGCCTCCAGCCAGTCCAGCACGGGGGAGAAGAGGAGCAGCCAGCCCGGGGGCCCAGGCGCACGTAAGTCCCACCCTGCAAAGGGCTCCCTTCTTCTGCACGCCCGAGGCGGCTGCTCAGCAGTCTGGAGCACAGCAGCTGGCTCAGAGGGGAGCAGCGGGCAGGTGTGGGGGAGCAGTGCTCTGCAACCCCCTGGCCCTGCTCACACCCGGCGTGCAAATGCAGCCCCACAAGGGAGGATAAAAAGAAAAGCAGCAGGTGAACACCCCTCCCCCACCCCACTTACAGCAACAGGAACAGCTCCGCCCCCAGGGCCTGGCTGAGCAGAGCTGAGGCCGCGTGTCGCAGAGGTGCTGTCTACACTGCAGTCAGGTACCCGTGGCTGCTGACAAAGGCTGAGGGGCTGTTTGATTGTGGGGTGGACATTCAGGCTCTGGCTGCAGCCCAACCTGCGGGACCCCCAGGCCCTGGATCCTGCATTCTCCCCCACCTCCCCCAAGAGCAGACATCTAGCCGGGCATCAAACCACCCCTTGGCCTGAGTCAATGTCCGGGTGAGCCTCAGGGGCTAGTGGCAGTGCAAGTCTGGATGGTGGGCCAGGGGATGCACCGGCCCTTCCCCTGGAGCCTGTCTCCTGGCTAGACAGCCCAGGCTGAGCCTTGCGCAAGCAGCTGCCCTGTTCCAGCCTTTCAGCCCTTGGCTGTGTTGAACCACTCCGGGTGGGACTGATGCTCCACTGCCATCTGGTGGGAACTCAGCCTACATCCGAGAGCTGGGCGGCTGGGAGTGCCCCAGCAGGAGGGCCAGTGACTGGGAGCCTGGTCAGGCCAGCAGCAGTGGGGCCAGGAGTGGAGCCGGTGTGGCAGCCTGGGGGCTGGCAGTTGGGGCCAGGAGTGCAGCCAGGCTGGGGAGCTGGTGGCAGAGCAGGAGGCAGAACTGACCTGCCCTGATTGCCGAGCCAGGCAGGGGCAGCCTGCAGTGTGTGCTCAGCTCTTGGCAGGCCTGGCCTTTCCAAGCAGGGTTTCTGCTGCTGCTGTGAGTGCTCCAGTGCCCCAGGTGTGGCTTGCACCTTGCAGTTGTGGTCTTAGCCCTACTGTGCACACCCTGCGTGGGCCAGGCCCCACACGCAGCCTCCTGGCTGCACTGCTGGCTGGTGGCAGCCCCAGAGAAGCACAGCACCAAGCCATCCTGGCAGGTGCAGTGTCAGGTCAGATGAGACAGGACATGACAGCAGGCAGGGGAGGGGCCGGGTGAGAGGACATTTAGGCCTTAGCTTCTGCAAAGGGACCCACCAGTGGGCCCCCTTAGTGAGTCTGGGCTCATGGGGCCTTTTGTGGGACTGGGAAGCAGGTGGGCACAAGGCTGGGTGCTGCTCAATTCACGCAAGAGCCTCAGCATGGCAAAGGATGATATAAACTCTCCAGCAGCTTGCCCACTGATGCCACTCACAGGCCTGCTGCTCATCACTCAGCATGGCCAGACAAATACACCCGCCACCTCCCCAGCTGCCCCCTCCAGTCCCTCGCCAACAGTCACTGGGTCTCACTGCTAGCCTGCACAGGTGGGCTGCGTTCCCTCTAAGCTGGGTGCTTGTGTGCCCACCCAGGACAGAGTCGACTGCCACTCAAGTGATTGGTAGAGTGCTCACAACACCCACAGCCAGCAGCCTGTGTTGCTACTGGTGCGCCTCATCTCCACATGCCTCAGTGCACAGGACAAATTTATTACACGGCTGTGTGTCCAGTTGGGGTGGGAGCTGCACTCTGAGTGGGGGTGGGAGCTGCACTCTGAACCAGGGCGGGAGCAGCACTCTTAGCTGGGGTGGGAGCTGAACCAGGGCGGGAGCTGCACGCTGAACCAGGGCGGGAGCAGCACTCTGAGCTGGGGCGGGAGCTGCACTCTGAGCTGGGGTGGGAGCTGCACGCTGAACCAGGGCGGGAGCAGCACTCTGAACCAGGGCGGGAGCTGCACGCTGAACCGGGGTGGGAGCAGCACTCTGAGCTGGGGTGGGAGCTGCACTCTGAACCGGGGCGGGAGCTGCACTCTGAGCTGGGGTGGGAGCTGAACCAGGACGGGACCTGCACGCTGAACCAGGACGGGACCTGCACGCTGAACCAGGGCGGGAGCTGCACGCTGAACCGGGGCGGGAGCTGCACGCTGAACCGGGGCGGGAGCTGCACTCTGAGCTGGGATGGGAGCTGCACTCTGAGCCGGGGCGGGAGCTGCACTCTGAGCTGGGGTGGGAGCTGCATGCTGAACCAGGGCAGGAGCTGCAGAAGCTGTGGCAGAGCCCTGGTCTCTATCTCAGTGGGCAGATTTTAGATGGGGAGCCTCCGTCTTCCTGCACAGCTGCCCTGATTGGGGTCTTCTCTCCTGCAGGGGTACCTGAGACTGTGATAACGGACATGCAGACGTACATGGACATGCTCAACCCGGAGATCCGGCCAAGTGACGGCAAAAGGGAAGCCGAGGGGCCTCCACCTCCTCCCCCCTGTTTTCCCCCTCCTCCACCGCCCCCCAACTCCAAGCTTCCCCCACCTCCCCCTGGCTACCCTGCCCCAGAGCCCCCCGAGGCCCAGCACATGGCAGAGATGTATGTGCAAGCCAAGAACAACCTCCGCCACGTGGAGAGTGAGGTGCTGAAAAAAGAGGTAAGTCCCACAATGCTGTGGGCTCTACAGAGCCAGCCGGGCCGGGTCACACTGCAAAGGCATCTTCCCCTGGGCGGGCAGGCCCGGTGGCAGGTGCCCTGGCCTCACTGGGGTTGGGGCACGCAAGGCGGCTCATCGGTGTGAGCAGTGACTGACCCGACGAGGCACTGCCCTGCTACAGTGGCTTCAGGACAGGGTTGTGGGCACAGCCCCAGTGCCCTCTGGGCCAGTGAAGCCCCTGAGCTGCCCTGGGCTCAGGAAGCAGGCCCAGGAGGTGCATGTGGCAGGAGAAGGGTCTGGAGGGTTCAGGTCTAGGTTAGGGCTTGAAGAGCAAGTGGAGAAGGTCCCCTGTCCGTTTCCATCTGCACAGTCGTCCAAGCGCCCCAAGCTACGGACTCCCACGGGGAGGCTCCTGGTCACGCACTGCCCAGGTCTGAAGGATGCTAGCGCCACAGTCCAGGGAGAGGCAGAGCTCAGCACCGCGGTGCAGGGAGAGGCAGAGCTCAGCACCAGGGTGCAGGGGGAGGCAGAGCTCAGCACCGCGGTGCAGGGAGAGGGAGAGGCAGAGCTCAGCACCGCAGTGCAGGGACAGGCATAGCTCAGCACCGCGGTGCAGGCGGAGGCAGAAGGAGAGCTCAGCACCGCGGTGCAGGGACAGGCAGAGCTCAGCACTGCGGTGCAGGGACAGGCAGAAGGAGAGCTCAGCACCGCGGTGCAGGCGGAGGCAGAAGGAGAGCTCAGCACCGCGGTGCAGGGGGAGGCAGAGCTCAGCACCGCGGTGCAGGGAGAGGCAGAGCTCAGCACCACACTACAGGGAGAGGCCGAGCTCAGCACCGCGGTGCAGGGGGAGGCAGAGCTCAGCACCGCGGTGCAGGGAGAGGCAGAGCTCAGCACCGCGGTGCAGGGAGAGGGAGAGGCAGAGCTCAGCACCGCGGTGCAGGGGGAGGCAGAGCTCAGCACCGCGGTGCAGGGGGAGGCAGAGCTCAGCACCGCGGTGCAGGGGGAGGCAGAGCTCAGCACCGCTGTGCAGGGAGAGGCAGAGCTCAGCACCGCGGTGCAGGGAGAGGGAGAGGCAGAGCTCAGCACCGCGGTGCAGGGGGAGGCAGAGCTCAGCACCGCGGTGCAGGCGGAGGCAGAGCTCAGCACCGCGGTGCAGGGGGAGGCAGAGCTCAGCACCGCGGTGCAGGGGGAGGCAGAGGCAGAGCTCAGCACGGCATAGGGGGGCTCGCCAGCATTTTTCCTGTGGCTCTGTGCTGACCAGTCTGCCCTGAGCGCAGCCTAGAGCTGTACAGTTCTGCTAGTGATGCTGCAGCCTGGCCCTGGGCATTTGTGCCCTCTGCCCCCGCAAGGCGTGGTCGCTGTTGGTGTGCAGCGATCTGCTACCCGTCCAGTAACGTCCTGGGGAAGGGGCCTCTGCCCAGTCGCTGCCCCCCCGTACCATGCTGAGGAGCACCAATGCACGGCGGACAAGGGGACCTGCAGGTGCTGCCAGGCCTCGCTGCTGTTGGGTCTGGTGCCTGGCTGGTGCTGCACTCTGCCGGCACTGGAGAATGTTTATGGCCAGGGATGGAGGTGGCTGCGTGGTGCTGAGCCTGCATGTCAGGCGGCAGGCTGGCCCCTCTTTCCCCGGGACATGGGTGTGCACTGCCAGCCTGGCCCAATGCCTGGCTCCGTGAGGGCGGTGCCGGGCTGTGGGCGGTCGCCAAGGTGAGCAGGAGGATGCCAGGAACCACAACAGTAGCTCTTTGTGCAGCCCGGGTGCCCGCAGCTCTCCCCTGCACTGCTCCCGGGAACACGATGGCCAAACTTCTCCTTTGCTGAATTGCGCCTGGGCCGGCGCAGGGCAGGACACGGAGGCGATTCCAGTGCAAAGGGCACTGAAAAACTTAACCCTGCCTTGGCCCCCAGCATGGGCTGGGGCACAGCACCCTCCACCCGCTTGGACGAACTCATTCACCGAGTGGTGCACAGCCAGCCCTGGGGGCTCACTTCCTCCATCCCCGCAAAATGGCCCCACTCTAGGCCCTGAGCCTGGGCCCCCCGGGAGCCCGGCCTGGGGCAGCAAGTGCTGTCTCCACACCTCCTTCCTCCACGCTCGCTGCTGGGCTGGGGCACTGGAGCTGCACTGATGTGCGTTGCTCAGCAGAGAGGGACTGTGACCGTGTCACTGCCCTTTGCCTGTCCCAGCGTGGCCACTCACTGCAGCCCCCCGCTCATGGCTTGACGCTGTCTGACGGGTCTTCCAACAGGCCTGCTCCTGGGGTGTCAGGGACTTGCTGTGCCCCAGCCTATGCATGGAATTCCCACGTCCCTGGCCCTTTAGCATGTGACTCCTCATCCCTGCAGAGCAGAGGGGCAGGGGGGGGCAGCCTGCCTGGGAGCAGTCAGCATGCCAAGAGCTTGCCACAGGGCCCAGCTGGCTCCGTTTGCCCATTGGCAGGGGCCAGGACATGCCTCGGTTGTTCCACAGATGCTGGCCAGGTGCCCCAAAGTCAGCACCCCTGGGTGCTTCCCTCAGGCCTTGCCTGAGAGCCCTGGTCGGGGGGGGCAGAGCCATGAGCTGTCAAAACCTCACGGAGGAGCGGTCGGGATCTAGCAAGAGGCAGAGGCTGCTATGCTTGCTCCGTTGCCCGCCCTCGCAAGAGGATTTGCCCTGGGCATGTGGGGCCATGCCAAGTGCAGTCACGTGGCTCTGCCCAATGTGGCCAAGCAGGGCTCCAGGACCTCCTGGCCTGGCTTGGCCTGGCCAGCAACCCCCAGCCCCAGGGGCCTCCCAGCAGGAGGCTGCCTGGCGCAATGCCTGGAGAGTGCTCGGCTTCCAAGGCCCTAAGGTTCCCAGCAGCAGTGTGCACGACTTTGGCCCAACGCGGTGCAGCGAAGGCTGGCCAGAGAGGGCCTACCTCTAACAGGGGTGCCGGGTGCAGTGAGCACAGGATGCACGCCAGGCTTTCTGTGGCAGGAGACCCAGGCCTTGGTATCTGCAGTGCCAGGAGAGTGGGGCAGAGCCCATCAGGAGAGCAGGCATGGGCTGGGTGTCATGGGAAGTGGCACAGCCCCCCAGTGTGCCCATGCAATGGGGCCAAGCCCATGCCACACCGGGGGGCAGACTGTCTGCAGTGAGAGGCGGGTCCACGCTACCCATGCGGCCCTGCTTTCCCCAAGGCCGAGGGGGAAGCAGTGGCACAGGGCCCAGCTGGAGGGGCCCTGGGAGGCCTGTAGAGGCTGCGTGCCCTGCCCTCGGGGTTCTGTACCTCAGCACCAGCCCCTCAGGCTCGGGGCCCACCCGTGAGGCGTGGGCTTGGCTGTCCAGGCCCACCACTGGCAGTGCTCTCGGCACAGGGGCGGCTGGGTGGTGCTGGCTGGGCTCTGGCATGAGCGGCTGGGGAGTAAGCGAGTTGGGACCTCAGGAAGAGTCGGCTGTGCAAGCAGTGCTCGGCCTCGTGCCGGTGCAGCACAGATACCGCTGCTGGAAAGAAATACCCCAGTGTCCAATTTCTCTTCAGTGTGACTCCCTCCGCCACCGGCCCGTCAGCGGAGAAGCCCCAGCTCAGCACACAGCAGGCCCCAGCTTCAGCTCTCATTAGCCCCAGCCCTCCCAGGAGGGGAGAGCCGGCCTCGCCTTGCTGGGGACATGAGACGAGGGCCACCACCTACCAGCCCAGGGATGGCCGGTGTGCGGGCCAGGGGGCTGTTTAAGTGGCAGTGCATTCGGGGGGATGCTGGTGTCTCTTTCTATTGCCTGGGCCTTGTGGGCCGGGGGGCAGCCGGGCTGGCGTGAGACATCCCTGGAGGCAACCAGCGACGCTGGGTCAGAGCCTGGCACAATGTGACCCCGCCCCCCGCCAGCCTCCTGGGGTACCCCTACCCCAGCTCACCTCGCCCTGCACAGCAATGCACTACACCTAGACTTTGGTAAAGTACTTGGTATAGTATCACATGACCCTCTTATCAGTAAACTAGGGATATGCAGCCTCGATGGGGCTACTGTAAGGTGGGTGCATAACTGGCTGGATAACCAGTCCCCGCGAGTAGTTATCAGTGCTTCACAATCAGGCTGGAAGGGCCTAACAAGTGGGGTTCTACATGGGCCAGTTTTGGGGCCAGTTCTGTTCAATATCTTCATCAGTGATTTAGCTAACGGCATAGAAAGTACGCGTATTACGTTTGCAGCTGATGCCAAGCTGGGAGGGGTTACAACTGCTTTGGAGGACAGGGTCAGAAATGACCTGGACAAACTGGAGAAATGGCCTGAGGTAAATGGGCTGACGTTCAATAAGGACAAATGCAAAGTGCTCCACTTAGAGAGGCACAGTCAGTGTCACACACACAAAGTGGGAAGCGACTGTCTAGGCTGGAGTCCTGTGGAAAGGGACCTGGGGGTCAGAGTGGACCACAAGCTGAGTAGGAGTCAACAGTGTGACACTGTTGCGAAAAAAAGCAAACATGATTCTGTGATCCATTGACAGGTGTGTTGTGGACAAGACACAAGAAGTCATTCTTCCGCTCTGCTTTGCGCTGGGGAGGCCTCAAGTGGAGGGCCACGGCCAGTTCTGGGCACCGCGTTTTAGGAAAGATGTGGAGAAATTGGAAAGGGCCCAGAGAAGAGCAGCTAAAATGGTTAAAGGTCTAGGAAATGTGACCCATGGGAGACGATTAAAAGAACTGGCTTTGCTTAGTTGGAAAAGAGAAGGCTGAGCGGGGGCATGAAAGCAGCTTTCAAATGCCTGAAAGGGTGTTACAAGGAGAAGGGAGAAAACTTGTTCTCCTTGGCTGCTGAGGATAGGACAAGAAGCAATGGACTTAAACTGCAGCAAGGGAGGTTTGGGCTGGACAGTAAGAAAAAGTTCCTAACTGCCAGGGTGGCAGAGCACTGGAATAAGTTGCCGAGGGAGGTTGTGGAATCTCCATCACTGGAGATATTGAAGAGCAGGTTAGACAGACACCTGCTGGCGATGGTCTGCTCCATCCTGCTGTGAGGGCAGGGGACTGAACTTGATGACCTCAAGGCCCCTTCCCATTCTGTGATTCTAGACTCTGTGCTCTGGCTTCCCAGTCCCCTAGCGCTGAGCAGTCTAGCCACACCACCTCTTGCCCACAGCGCTGGCTCCAGGCGACAGCAGTTGGGAAGTTGCCATGGGCAGTGGCTGTTCCAGCAGGCAGAGGGGAGCAGGAATGCCAGTGTGCTCTGCAGTGAGCCCAGGACCCTGCTTCCTTCTGGAACAAGCCCCAGCCTGGAGCACCGACAGCTGTCGATGGCTCTTACCCTGCTGGTGGACTGTGGGCCCATGAGTCCCTGTGCTAGCCCCAGTCCTGCAACCAGAGCTGGGCCAGGCGGGATTTGGGTGCAAGGGGTGCAGCAAACAGCCAGGAGAGGTGTCCCTGGGCTCCACACTTGGGGTCCCTTTCACCCCCACCATCTCAAGCCAGCCAGCTCCTGTAACAGCTGGGCTGGACCAAGTCCTCTGCCCAGCTCTCCCAAGGAACTGTGCCCCTGAGGGGAGCCTGCCCAAATGGATGTGCCCAGCAGGGAAACTGCCCCCTGCGTGGAGTTGGAACTGTAACCCCTCTGAGGAGCTCTGATGAAGGGTCGTCTGCTTGCTCCCTCCATGCCCAATGTCTGAATTAACCCAGATAATGATCCCTGCAGCTGGAGGCTCATTAACTATTGAACATGCCTGCTTTCAGCACAGCCCAGAGAAAAGAGACGCCAGCAGCTGAGCCAGCCGCCGGGGACTCGATGGCGAAATAGCTAAACAAGGCGAATAGGGCAGAGGGGTGAGATGCCAGAGCTGCAGAGCAGGAAGCCCAGTGCCACTTCCAGGCTATGGGGCACAGCTTGCCAGCACCAGGAGAGCTTCCCGGACTGTCTCTCTTCCCCTGACGGGCTGCTCCACCAGCTGCAAGGGTTAGCACACGCAGCGGCTTGTGCAGGTTGAGTTTACAACCTAGCAAAGAATCACTTTGCCTCCCTGGGGCCAGTGCTCTCCCTCTTTCTCCCCCCCATGTGTGGAATACATTTGGTTCTGTAGTAACAGAGAGGGAGCCGTGCTAGGCTATACACTACCAAAACAAAGAGCAGTCAAGTAGCACTTTAAAGACTAGCAAAATGGTTTATTAGGTGAGCTTTGGTGGGACAGACCCACTTGGGGGATGCCTTGCCCACTTGAGTCTGTCCCACGAAAGCTCACCTAATAAATTATTTTCCTAGTCTTTAAAGTGCTACTTGACTGCTTTCTTTTTACATTTGGTTCTGTGCACCGAGGCACATGGAGGTGGCATTTGAGTCTCTCCTGGGTGGCTGCCCAAGGGCACAGCTTACAGCGGGCCTGGCTTAGCTGCCGAGGGCCTTACTGTACATATGCAAAGTACATTTGCATGTGCTACAGAGAGCTGGCGCAAACCGTTATGGAGGAGGAAAGTTCTGGAGCCACAGCAGCCAGGAGAGATGCTAACAGATGTCTGCCAGGCACACTGCCCACTCGCAGGTGCATGGAAGGGTGTTCCTGCCTGCCCAGCAAATGGCCACTGGCCTCCCGACTCACTCTCCTGGGCTGCGTGCAACAGGGCTGAAACCCTTCCCCCCTAGACCGGCTGGGGGCTACGTGGCTATCGCTGTGTGCCCATCAGCCGCAGTGGCCTTGGACTGAGAGCTGCTTCCTGCCCCGCTGCTGTAATGCCATTGCCCATCCGGCCAGGGTGGCAGGAGCATGGACGAGCCTGCAGGGCTCTGCCTCTCCTCATGCACCTTTCTAGCCACTGTGCTGAAACAGGAGGGGGCGGGAAGCTAGCGCTGCCTCCGCAATGCCATTGCAGTGTGCGGACGGACCACAGCGGTACTGAGCTGGGCTGGCCAGCGCTCAGCTCTGTCCTGGAAGAGCAGGCACTGGGGCCATTAGGTGCAGGGCTTGTAAGTTGTATCCTGCTGCAGGGCCTGAGGGGCACAGCCCTCTATTCTTGGGTCCTGGGGGGTGAAACCCGAATGGGGACAGAGCCTGAGCCTGCAGTGGAGCCGTGCCGGTAGGAGAGGAATTGAGAAGAATTCCCAAGCCCACCGGCCCATGCTGGGAGAGAGCTGGCCAGGCACTCTCCACTTCCAGGCTTGCTCCCCCCGCTTACCAGCCACGGCCTCTCCTGGACAGAAGCCAGGTCAGAGGGAGCAGAGTGCCAGGCAGCTCCCTGGCAGAGAGCAGGACCACCGCAGCAGCACGTTCTGGCAGATGCCCACACTGGGACAGGGCCCTTGTCCTCTCACACCACCTCCAGAATATAGCCGGGGCCCACACAGCCTGGTGCGCCGGTGCACCCCCGCGTGGGGGCAGCAGGCCTGGCCTGCTTGCAGCTGCTGCGCAGTTCCCCTTCCAGCGAGGGCGTTCTGTGCTCTGCGGGGCGTGGGGGTGACGTGCGAAGTAGCTGGGCGGGGGAGATGTGCCCAAGTGAGGCCATGTACCGCTGGGCTCAACACCCACCCTTGTGCTTTGCGAAGGCCATGTGGTGTCTCACATACTCCTCTGGGAACCCCACCTGAGCCCTTACAGGCTGCACCTGGCCTAGCTCCTGCTACAGGGCAGAGACCCCAGCCCAGCAGCCAGAGCTCCCAACACCCAGAGGCTCCCGCCACTCTCCATGGGAGGCGGGGGTTCATTGCCGTTCTCTGTGAGAGGGGGTTCACCTCCATTCTCTGTGGGAGGGGGTTCACTGCCATTCTCCATGGGAGAGGGGTACACCGCCGTTCTCCGTGGGAGAGGGGTTCACCGCCGTTCTCCGTGGGAGAGGGGTTCACCGCCATTCTCTGTGGGAGGGGGTTCACCACCATTCTCTGTGGGGGAGGGGTTCACTGCCATTCTCCATGGGAGAGGGGTTCATTGCCATTCTCTGTGGGAGGGAGTTCACCGCCATTCTCCATGGGAGGGAGTTCACCGCCATTCTCTGTGGGAGGGGGTTCACTGCCATTCTCTGTGGGGGAGGGGTTCACTGCCATTCTCTGTGGGGGAGGGGTTCACTGCCATTCTCCATGGGAGAGGGGTTCATTGCCATTCTCTGTGGGAGGGGGGTTCACCGCTGTTCTCCGTGGGGGAGGGGTTCACTGCCGTTCTCTGTGGGAGGGGGGTTCACCGCTGTTCTCCGTGGGGGAGGGGTTCACTGCCATTCTCCATGGGAGAGGGGCTCATTGCCATTCTCCGTGGGAGAGGGGTTCACCGCCGTTCTCCGTGGGAGAGGGGTTCGCCACCGTTCTCTGTGGGAGCGTGGTTCGTTGCCGTTCTCGGCAGGCTGCCGACTGTTTTGAGAAGCAAGGCCATTAGCTGTTAGATTGATAGAGTCCAAGGCCAGAAGGGACCTCTGTGACCCTCTAGTCTGAGCTCCTGGGTAGCACAGGCCAGAGACGTGGCCCGAGTTAATTCCCATCTGAACGGGAGCCGGACTTTCAGTAAAACAGGCTGTCTCAGTGTACAATTGTCCTGTCATGGGGTTTCCGGGCACAGCTGGAGAAATCAACCCAGGGCAACTTTGCTTAAAGTCTGGGCTACTTGCAGCCCCAGGCTGGGATTTCCTTCTTGCTAAGGCAAATCCAACCAGCCACAGCAGTACTCCTGCTGCCAGCCAGAAGCCACACAAGCAAACCCACAGACTTCTCAGCCACTGAACCAGCCCAGACCAACAACCCCCACATTTAGGTGAGGGGCTCTTAAGCCTGTGTCACCCAACACTGCACAGGTTCTTCCAGACCCCACAGGTCCCAGCCCCAGATATAGACTTGGATCTCACCCAGACAACACACTCACCAGTTCTTTAGATCTAAATATCTAAAGATTGTTAGTACAAAAGAAAGAAGAGGGCTGGGAGGAGAGTTGCTGAAGCAGTACGTTACATCTGTCACAGCTACTGATGCAGCCACTGATGTTATTTGCTGATTCTTGAAAATCGCTGAATGTTCAGTTCAGGTTACATAGATTCAGTCATCCAAGCAGTGCAGATCCGGCCTGCTGGGGTCCACATGCTGGCACATGAAACCTTACAGACCAAAAGACAAAGGATCCAAGATGGACTTGGCTAAGTCCCCGCCATTGTTCTCTCTTTTTTATCTCTTGTGTTCCAGGACCAAGTCTCTTCTCCTTCCCATAAGCCCTTGAGGTCCGGCCCCACCTGGCTCAGGTGGGCTGTTGTGGCAAACTGCCACTGGATGAGTCCCAGGAGACAGTTTCCAATTTCCGAACTGGACCTGTTCCTTTGTCCCAGCCCAGGTCACCTCACCAGTGGCTGCATCAGTAGCTGTACCAGATGTAACGTACTGCTTCAGCAACTCTCCTCCCAGCCCTCACAGTCATCTGGAATGTGGATTCGGTGTCTGAGCACCTGGTTTCCACCCTATTGTTCAGCCCAGTGTCGTGCGGGGGGGGGGGGGGGGGGTGAGCTCACACCTCCCATTGTGAAGCTCAGCACTGAAACATTTTCTAACACAGCCACAGAGCTAAGACCTCTAACGTCACCTCCATGCACGATACAGACGTGCAAGTGGCACGCATGGATTCAGGGCATCGTCAGCGTTCATCAGACACCTCTGGGGCCAATAGCCACGTGAGGCGCTAAAATGGTTTCCAGACCCAGTATAAAAACCCAGCCTCGTGGCGTGGCAAATCCAACACAACCCTCACTAAGATGTTCCAGCAGCGAATTACCCTCACTGCTGACAACCTGCTCCCTCTCTCCAGCAGACTTTGTGTAGCTCCAGCTCCAGCTCCCAGCCCCAGGGTCTTGTTAGCCCTTGGTCCAGCTGGCCAGCGGCAGGGGGCAAAGGAGGTAGTCACACACAGGCCTAGCGTTTCAAAGGGGCCTGGAGCTGTGGGCTCATTGAACTGCCACAGCAGCGTTGCTCCCTCAGAGGAAGGGGAGACCAGTCCCACAGTCTGAGCAGTGCTAAGGGCTGACTGTCCTGGGCCCCACCCCTTCAGCCCTTGGCCCACCTCTTCTGGCGCACACAGCCAGGCCCCACCTCCCAGCTTGCCCTGGGGCCCCCAGTGACTGTTGGCCCCACTGCCTTGGTCGCAGACATTGACAGGCTGTCCATTGGCAGATGTCAGTATCATTGTCATTATCAGATGCTTGGACCCCAGTAGATAGATGCTCACAGATGTCGATCAGGTCCCGCCATAATTTTCTCCTTAAGCTATCGCTGTAAGACAGGTTTACTAACGCCTTGGCCTGGCTCACCCCTCTTGCAAGGTATCAGCGTCCCTCTGCACGTGCAGACCCCTGAGCTGGACAGCGGGTTCCAGCAGCAGCACGTAAGAGTTAGTCGTCGTTTTGCTGTGTCTCTTTCTCTCTCTCTCTCTCACACACACACAGGGACACCTACGTATGTAACGCTGTGAAACTTTAGCTGTCAAATGGGCAGCCCCTATTTTGCTGCATTCTCAGTGATCAATACCTGACAGAGCCCTGGGCACTGAAACGCAGCGTATTCCCATGGCGCATATGTGCGCATGCTCAGACGCCAGGTTGGGCACATCCTTAGTTCTAAACCCCGTCCATCACTGTCAGCTCCTGCAATTGCTTTAAAGCCAGTAAACAGTGGGGGAGCGACCCACCAGCCTAGGTCACGGCAGGGAGGGGGTGACAGAGCAGCAGTGTCTGCGCAGACTAGGGCGCCGGATATTCCCCTGCACTTGCTGAGCTGCGTTGCCATCGCCTCCCCCATGCTGTTCGTAGCGTGTCTCTCTGGCAGCACAAGCCATATGATGGCGGGGGGAGACAGGGGGCATTAGTCCAGCTAGTTTGAGATTAGCAGAATCAATAAACACTCCACTCCTCTGTGCATGGCTAATGGCTCATACAGCTGCCGGGCAGCCAGGCACCACATGAGTCACTGTATTCCCAGTGCACCCTCTGTTCTTGGGGTCATGCAGGCTCCCCAAGAAGCAAGGGCTGCAGGGGAACCTGGCACAGCTGCAGCGTCTGACGGGGGGGCAAGGGTGTGCAGGGAGCGGGGCCTGGGGAAGAGAGCTGCAGGCAGGAGGCCTAGGCAGAGTGAGCTTTGGCAGGTGGGCAGGGGGTGCAGGGTAATTCCTTGCAGACCTGCATGCCACCTGTGGGGACCCATCTGGGCTCCCTGACATGTTACCACAGTGTGTCAGAGACCTGCGCTGGGCCCTGCCCCTGTCCCAGCCCCAAGGAGCTGAGAGCCAGCCCTCCCTGCTCCGCCTCAGTGTGACGCAGCCCTTTAGCACACAAGCTGGGTGGCCCAGGAGGTACCTTGCAGACTGTTTTGGGCAGGGCCTGTTGTGTGTGTGCGTGTTAGCTCCCAGCCACGCAGGGCCCTGATTTCCATTCCACAGCCACTGCCCGAGGGCATCAGAGCCAAGTGCCTTCTAAGAGCCCAGGGCCTGTTTTGTGAGCCCTGGCAGCAGCATGATGCTCCTCCTGGCTGCCCAGGGCTGGCCCAGCGCCTGTGCTGAGGGGAGCACTGCCGGCAGGCAGGTCTGGGCCCTGGGACACTAACCGTGCCTGGCAGCATGGCTGAGAGATGCCGGCTGGAGCTTGGCTGCTCCGGGAGGTTGCCAGGGCAACACCAAATAGGAGCCGGGCAGCTACCCCAGCACAGCAGGGTTCAGCGCTGCAGGGAAGCAGGGTGCCGGTCCCCACTGGAATAGGAGAACCAGGGGCATCTCCTGTAGGGAGCATGGAGGGGTAGAAAACAGATACGCCCCGCCGGTGGAGTGTGGGCAGGGCCTCCTTACGCAGGACTGAGTGCACAAAGACAGAGGAGCTGGCAGAGTCCGAGCCAGGGTGTCCAGTGCTGGCAGGCAGAGACAGCTGAGCAGTGCCCCTGTTCCTCATTCCCTTGCAGGCAGGAGGAACCCAGACCTGGCATTGCCAGGCCAGCAAAGCCCCCACAGTATCAGCCGAGGGCACCGAGCGCCCTGCAGAGCCACACAGCTCAGCCACCAGCTGCGGTGAGCCGCCAGCTGCGCTTCACAAGGGCCACGGGTCTGGGTGGGACCCCGGGCAGCTGTCACAGGCGGCCTCGACATCCTACCCCTGTACAAATGTGCCCAGCTCGTCAGAGCCTGCCAGGTGCCAGTTTGTAAGTGTGCCCGTTCGTGCCCCGGGAGCTGATCCCGCACCTCACACCTCTGAGGCTGTGCGCGCACTTACAAGGTTACGTCTACACTGCCTGCAAACAGCACCTCCGGTGGCGTTCACCCACAGCCCAAACCGTCTGCCACCTCGGACCTGGCCACCTTCGCCCCTGCACTGGGCGCTCCACTTGGGAGCCAATTCACCTGCAGCCACACCACCCCCGCTGTGGCCCTGCTCCTTCAGCACAAAGCAGGACAGACGGCGCAGCTGGCATTGGCATGTGACCTGTGCGGCAGCTGCACTTGTGTCCTGACCCCAGTGCCTCTGTCCAGGATGGCCTCAGGACCGGGGCCAGCCCCGCAGGGGTATGCAGGGCACCGAGCGGGTGGGCAGCTCACCAAGGAGGCCAGTGGCTGCCCTGGGGCTCACGCTGACCCCCCGGTCCCAGGGGCGTGCTGGCAGGAGCCAGAGCAGCACAAAGGCTCAGCAGTGGGATGCTGCGTGCGGAGCAGGACTTTCGAGATGCCCATTTGAAGGTTAATCTTTAGTTATGGTTTTGTGAAGAGAAATGGGAGCTGCTGCCTCACGATTGGCCAGTGCCACCAAGTGATGTCACTGCCAGGTGAGCCGATAGGTGTGGGCGATTCATTGGAGAGCAGCTGTAACCGGAGAGGCTGGCTCAGGTAGCACAGGTGTGCTGGGGACAGGTATCAGGTGGCACTTTTGTTTCAGGCAGGCAGGTTGAGTGGGTCTGAGCCTCGCTAGACTCAGGTAAGAGGGGCTTTTCCTTTACCCTCCAGCAGGTCCCAGCGAGCAGAGGGTCTTGGCAGGGAGCTCTTGCTGTGCTTTGCTCTCCCGTGGGGCTGGCCCCAGTGCAGGGAGCATTTGGTGCCCTGCTACAGACTGGGGTGGGGCTCTGCCACAGGGGTCCTGACCACGGCCGGGTGGGGAGTTACAAGGAATCGCCTTGGAGAGTGCTTATGTTGTTACAACTGCAGCAGCTGGTTGAGGGGGGAGCAGGGTGGGACCAGAGGAGGACATGGGGGGTCTCTGATGGCTGCTCATGGGGTGGGGGGTACCAGTGTCTCAGCAGGGGGCTCCCAGGAGGCTCTCTCCCCTTGTTTGTGCCCCAACCCATGTGCCGCTGAGGAGGCAGGAGTGGGGAGCTGTCCCAGGCACCCCGTGGGTGGGACGGACCCTCTGGGGCAGTCTGTGAGGAATGGAACACATGCCTGGCTGTCTGTCCGGCAGCACTGCCCAGCTTGCACCTGCATGTGGTGCCCCGAGATACTGGCGCCCCGGGAGCACAGGGCTGTCCAGGGGTGCAGCTGGTCCCTGTCCATCTGTCTGTCCTCATCAACCCTAGGGAGGAGGCACGGGCCCTGTGCCTGGCACCTGAGTGCTTAGCATGTTGGATTCCTAGCACTTGCACTTTCAGGCTGATGTGTCCTCAAGGACTTTCTCCATTCATGCTGGGTATCTGGGGGCAAAGGAGAAGCACCGGGGGCGAGTGCTTGGCATGTGTTAGTCTCTCCTCCCCTTCCCGCACTTGCACTTTCAGGCTGATGGGCCTCCAGGCTTTTCTGCATTCCTCCCCCGTATCTGGGGGCAAAGTAACACCCATGGGCTTCACGTGAGTCTCTCCTCCCCTTCCCGCACTTGCACTTTCAGGCTGATGGGCCCTCCAGGAGTTTCTCCATTCATCCCAGGTATCCGGGGGCAAAGTCAGAGTCCTGTGGGCAAGGGTGTCCGTCAGGCCAGGCACACGCAGGAAGGCTGCCCTGCGTTCCCCTGCTGCCCCGCCAGGTCAGCCCTTATCTCATGCACATCCCTGCAGGGACCCAGCACTTGTCAGACTCTTCCACTCATCTCCTGGGGGACGCATCTGCTGCTCACGCGAGATTCCTACAGCTCCTGCCGTCAGATCTCTGCTCCCATGTGAGAGCTCTTACCCAGCAGGGCTATTGCCTGGCCGGGAGCTTGCTGCCACCGCACCAGCATGGCTTTCTAGCTGGCTTGCATCTTCCCAAGGCATCTGTATTTGGGAAACGAAAAGGGAGAGCTCTCCTCTTGGGAGCTACCAGCCTGCTTGTTCGCGACAGCCTTGCTGCAGGAAGTTGGCAGGTGTTGCCAGCTTTAGCAGTTCCCACTTTGCTGAGCATCTGCCACTAGCCATAGCTGAGTCACTGGCAGTCAAACAAGGGGCCTCGTCACTCGCAGAGCGGGAAGGACTTCCCAGAACCAGTTGCCACTAACTCGCTCGGTCTGTTAGAAGAACACAGCCCCCTTGGCATTCACATGGCCATGCTGTGCATGTGCCCAGGAGTCATTGGAGCTGTGTTGCCTTGCTAAGGAGCATATTCTGACTCCCTCACTTGCATTATTCTGGCTTCTTCTTGGTTTAACTGAGAGCAGAATGGGGCCTTGAGTCCAAAGGAGACCATGTGAGCGGCACCTAGGCAATTACCAATGCAGATTGACCTGTTTAACGTCCCAGCCATACGAACCACAGCCATGCAAAGTCGTATGCAAGCGGGGAGGCAGAAATGGATGCAAATAGCCTGGCCCCTGGAGAAAAGGGAGTGTGAGCTAAGTCCAGGCCTTGCAGTTTCAGCTGCAAAGATGCAGCAGCAGTTCTCCACTGTGCTTCTGGGGGTGTCCCATTCCCGTGGGCTGGCGCTGCCTGGCTGCAGGAGGGCTCACACCTGGGAAAGGGGAGACTTGCCACGCCCCAGTGGCTCAGCACAAGGCCTGGACCGTGGCCTGGGGGACAGAGCTCTAGGTCTGGTCTGTATTTGGCCTCTGAGTGCCTCCTCACTAATATCTTTACCCCAGCTCACTGCTGTGCTGCAGGGCAGGACACTCCCAGCAGGGGACCAAGACAGTGAAACTTTGCCTCCCGAGTCCCAGCCGGGTGCCCAGCCACAGAGCAGGCTTCCCAAGAGCACATCAGACGTAGCCAAGCAGGACACCAAGTCAGATTTGGGGGGGTGGGGATCTGTGCATGCTGCAGTGGGGGGGAAGCGAGGGCCTGGGGGCCAGACTTAGGACAGTGGCTTCAGAATGCTCAGTACAAGCCACGCAGCAAAGTGGGGGAGAGGTGGATCAACTCTGTCTCTACCTCCCCACACTGCACCCCCAACACTTCACTTCTTTCCGGGGGTTACTTGGCACTTGAAGGCCTCTCCCAAACCCAGAGTCTCAGCAAGTGGCTGACAGGAGCCCTGTGTCTTAATTCCTGCGTAAGAGAAAGAAAATGAAATAAAGATTAGGTCCACTTAGGTCTAACATGAGCACGTTCTGGCAGCTCTCCTCCAGCACAGCGGGTAGGCTTCACTTTTCAATGCGTAGTCTCACTGTAACCACTGGGCTCTCTCAGCTCTGGGACAGCAGTGGGCTCTAGTGGGTTTTGGCAAGGGGCAGATACATCCGATTTCCATAGCAGAACCTCAGACTGGCAGCACTGGGTCAGACCAACAGTCCATCTAGGCCAGTGTCCTGTCTCTTGACAGAGGCCAATGCCAGGTGGTTCACAAGGAATTAACAGACGTGGTTCACACTCCATTGTCCATTCCCAGCTTCTGGCAAACAGAGGCTGGGGCACCATTCCTGCCCAGCCAGGCTAACAGCATTGAGGGACATGCCCTTCTTGAATTTACAGGTTGGGCCTTTCCACCAGCCCCTGGCAAAGAGTTCCCCAGGTTGACCATGAAGAAAGAACCTCTTTTGATTGTTTGAAATCTGCTGCCTATAAACGTTGTTGAGCGAGCGAGTGTCTTGTGTTCTGTTAGTGATGGAGAAAATCACATTTCCTTATTCAGCTTTCCCAGCGAGTCAGTATTTTCTAGACCTCGCCCATGTCCCGCACCCTTCAGTCTTTTCTTTTCCACGCTGGAAAGTCAGTCTTTGGAACCTCTTCTCATGTGGAAGCTGTTCCTCACCCCTAATCGTTCCTGTTGCCCTTCTCTGTCCCTTTTCCAAATTCATTGTCTTTCCTCAGCAAGGATCTGCAGGCAGTATTCGAGGGTGGACATGCCACGACTTTACACAGGGGCAATATATTTCCACCTTATTGTCTGTTCCTTTCCAAATGATTCCCAATACTCTGTTAGCTATGCTGACTGCCACAGCATGTTTTCAGGAAGTTCTTCACAGTGACTCCAAAATCTGTCTGGAGCGGTACCAGCTCAGTTAGACCCCACCATTTCGTATATCTACTTGGGGTTGCATTTCTTCATGTGCATCACTTTGCATTTATCAACCTTAAATTCCATCTGCCCTTCTGGTGCCCAGTCACCCAGTGCTGCAGGATCCCTTGGTAACTCTTTGCAGTCAGCTTTGCACTTAATTATTTTGAGTAATACAAATTTACGAATTAGTTGAACAGCAGTGGCCCCAGTGCAGGCCCCTGGAGACCCACTATGTATTCCTACCCTTTGTTTCCTATCTTTTAAGTGGCTTACCTGGCAATTATCAGAGAGGTAGCCACGTTAGTCTGTATCTTCAAAAACAACAACAAGTCCTGTGGCACCTGATAGACTGACAGATATTTTGGAGCATGAGCTTTCATGGGCAAAGACCTGCTTCATCAGATGCATGAGTGGGGGTGGGTTCAGAGAAGGATTTAAAGAGAGGGGCTCAGCAAAGGGGACAGGACCAAGTATACACAAGTATATATACAAGTATATTCCCTTCCCTTTCCTGAGACCCCTCTGAACCCTGCCCCCACTCACACATCTGACCAGGTGGGTCTTTGCCCATGAAAGCTTATGCTCCAAAATCTCAGTTAGTCTATCAGGTGCCACAGGACTTCTCGTTGTTTTTACCTGGCAATATTTTCATGATCCTCCAGTGACTTGAGTGACAGGCCTTTTGTTATCTTAATCAGCCCGCCTCCCTCTGTTCATAAAGCAACCCCCTGCCCCAAAGGCAAAGCTGGGAGCAGCACAAGCCCTGCTGCAGGTCAGAGCAGCCTCTGGAGCTGGAGCATGGGCTTAATTAACCTGAGCTCAAGTATGAAGTAGAGGGGTTTTAACTTGGGGGGTGCTACAGATCCTCTAACCCCCCCATGACATCCCTGCGCCCATGGGTGAGTCTCTTGCAGCAGTGCAGACCAGCTGCCCAAGGGCTCAGGACAGGCTCCAGTTTCAGGTGTTTACTGCATCCTAGAGCCCCCTGAGCAGCGAGCAGGTGGCCCTGCAGTGTAATGGGAGCACACTTCCTAGCCCGGCTTGAGGCTGCCCCAGCTCAGAACTCTGCTGCCTGCCCAGGTGAGCTGCTGGGTAACTCCCTCCCTTGGGGGCCAGGCATGCAGGAGGAAGCACGCTCTGGAGATTAGTGCACTCTGGCTAGGGCTGGTTCCAAGGGCCTTTGTGCTGTTTTCCTGCCACATCAAATCCAGGCCACTGATCTGTACTGCACAGCAAAGCCTGGGAGAGCTGCACTGTAGCAAGGCTTTAACACTGCTGCTCTTGCTGGCTCTTACTGCCTTAAGAACAGGGCCATTCACAGCAACCCTTGGGGCTGTGGGAAGCACCCAGCTTGGTCGGTGTTGCGGAGGGTTAAGCTGGGATTGAGTGCGGGGGTCCTGAGCTCCCCACACAATAGGTTATGAAAACTAAGGCTCATGCAGGTTCTTAGTGCCACGTGTAGGCCTGGCACCAGGGCCCTTCCCCCACTCCTGGGAACTAACCTGCTCCACGCTGCAGGAGGGGGAGTGTGGCTCAGTGTTCCCACTCACAGCTCTGCCGCCTGCGTGCTAGGCTGGTTCAGCGGCTGGCATTCCTGTCTGCCCAGCCCAGAGGGGCTCTAGGAGACACGCACGCAAACCATGGTGCCACCTACGCACTACCTGCCGTAATTAACAGTGGAAGAGCAGCTCCGAACTGGGTTATTTCTGCCAGGGAGAGGCTGTTGCTGGACCAGAGTCAGAATGTCCGTACAGCACCCAGCACACTGGGACTGGCCCTAGATCGGCCAGTGAGAGAAAGAAATGGCGACAGCCGTCGTGCTTTCGTTGTGCTGTGCACCAGCGTGCAAGCTGCAGCATGCTGGGTGAACCGGGGCTTGTGCAATGCACAAGGGCAAAAGCTGCACCTGTGGAGGTGGTGCTGGGCCTGGCTCAGGGTCCAGCTCTGCAGCAGACCCCCTGTGACCCAGAGCAAGTCAGGCAGTGCTGGAGGGGTGAGGCAGCTCCTCCTCACCCACACAGTGTCTGTTCCAGGCAGGGCCAGTCTCCCACCCCTGCATTTACAGCACCCAGCTTTCACAGCCTGGCGTCCCCAGGCCCTGCGCCATCTGCAGGCAAAGGCGACGCTCACTCAGCAGGAGGACGGGGGTTATGAGGCAACAGGGGGACAGCCTGGAACACACTGGTCAGCACAGGAGCCAGAAGCCTCAGTACCATCCATCTTGGGGAGATGGGCCTGGAGGGGTCCCTACACTGGGGCCCTGGTCCCCCTTCCTCCCTCTCCAGCCAGATGAGACTCCCCCTCCCATTTGCCCCCCCCAGTGCAACTGCCCAGTTCCAATTCAAATCAGCCAGGCCCCTCCTCCCTCCTCTGTCCCAGTTCCCAGGGGGAGGGAGGTGTCACCTGGTTGCCTAGGTCACAAAGGGCAGGGAGGGCCAGTGGGTATGTGTGAGAAATCACTACACTGGAGCCTCCATCCCCACTATGCACTGATGCTGTGCCTGGGGAAACTGAGGCACCCACCTTGGGTTACCACAGGACAGTAGCAAACACCTGAACCTAACCCAGGGAATGAAATCCCCACACCCCGACTTCATCACAGCAGCAAAGGGGGGACCTGCTGCCCGCTGGGACCTCCCCACTGGCCCCCTATGAAACCCCTCTGCCCCTCGCTGCTTGCAGTTATCAGCACACGACAGCAGCCTGGAAGGCCTGCGGCGGGTCGACTCCACCCGGAAATCCAGGAACTTCAGCAAGCAGCCCAGCACGGGGGACTACTACAGACAGCTGGACGGCAGTGCAGGGGAGCGGCCTGGCGGTGCGACCATGGCGCACAGCGAGGAGGTGAGCTGCTCCCACCATCTGCCCATCCTGTACTGGTCTCCGGGCCCTCGGCTGCAGAGCCTGAGCAGGTCTGACTGGATGGGCGGGCTGCTGGGCAGACCATGCTCACGCTCAGGGTGGGACACGCAGCACAGACTCCCCTCTTAGAGCCCTGTCCGGTGACGGCTCCAGGGCTGGGATGACATGGACCAGGGGGCTCCGTCTGGGTCCCTCTGCACAGAGGTTCACTGCCCTGCACCAGCCTGAACTGAGCATTGCTGGAGCAATGGCGGCTGCGGCCCTGGCAGCGGGCACAGCAGCTGCCTGCAAGACGGGCTTTGGCTGCCAGGCCTCGCATTACCAGCTCCTCCGGCCCATCTCTCGGGCTGTGCCGCAGGCAGCAACGGGCGAGGGCAGAGGGAGGATGCACTGCCGGCCTTGCCGCAACGTCTGCATGTCCTGCTTTGTTTAAGGTGTCCCTCCTTTGCAATGACACCGTGCACAACAGGAGCGCAGCCGAGAACAGGCCTGCCGGGGACATACCGCCCCCACCCCCGCCCCCTCCTCTTCCTGAGAGCGTCTGTCCTCCCCCACCGCCCCCTCCGCTGCCAAGCGAGACACCGATGGCCTCGTCCAGCCAGCGCCGCTCGTCTTCCTCCACGGGAAGTAAGTAGCAGTGCTCCGCAGGCGGCCTGGAGGAGGAGCCCGGGTGCTGCTCTCAGAGCTCTGGGCCTGGTGGCAGACCTTGGCGAGTCCTCGGCGGGGGACGACGCGGGCTCCTGGCAGCGCACCCTGGGAAAGGCTTGAGGGCTGGCACTGTGGCACAGGGTGTTGGGGAGCTCCGGGCAGGCGGGATCCGCAGAGACCCTGACTCAGCTGAGCTCTCCCCCAGCCTCGCTGCAGCGTCCCCTTACCATCGGCGGCACCCTCTCACCACGCCGGCTGCTCCGCGCCCGGGGGAGGACGGAGACCCTATCACAAAGGACGTCGCTGCTGAGTGGGCACCGCCGCACCACCCAGCTGGGGCACGGCTAAGGCGCTGGGCCCATTGCTGCGGGCACCGCTGGGGGTGTGGCAGGAAACAGGAACATCCCTCACACCCAGATGCGCCTCTCTGAGTGAAGCCCCCCTCAACCCAGCCGACCCTGGAGCTGGGCAGGGGGAGCTTCGTCAGAGCTGCACTTCTAAATGAAGCCTCCAGTGGGGGTCCTGAGCCTGCTCCCCACATCTGGGTTTTCCGCTCACCCTTGCTTTCAGCAGCAGGGCCCTGGGGGGAGCCCTGCTGGTGCCCCAGGGTTGGGCGTGGGGGGGGTGGCACAGGCAGAGAGCAGCAGGGTCCTGGGGAGAGCCCTGCCGGTGCCCCGGGGCTGGGCGTGGGGGGCGGCACAGGCAGAGAGCAGCGGGGCCCCGGGGCTGGGCGTGGGGGGTGGCACAGGCAGAGAGCAGCAGGGTCCTGGGGAGAGCCCTGCCGGTGCCCCGGGGCTGGGTGTGGGGGGCGGCACAGGCAGAGAGCAGCGGGGCCCCGGGGCTGGGCGTGGGGGTGGCACAGGCAGACAGCAGTGGGGCCCTCGGGGCTGGGCGTGGGGGTGGCACAGGCAGAGAGCAGCGGGGCCCCGGGGCTGGGTGTGTGGGTGGCACAGGCAGAGAGCAGCGGGGCCCCGGGGCTGGGCGTGGGGGGTGGCACAGGCAGAGAGCAGCGGGGCCCCGGGGCTGGGCGTGGGGGTGGCACAGGCAGAGAGCAGCGGGGCCCCGGGGCTGGGCGTGGGGGTGGCACAGGCAGAGAGCAGCGGGGCCCCGGGGCTGGGCGTGGGGGCGGCACAGGCAGAGAGAAGCGGGGCCCCGGGGCTGGGCGTGGGGGTGGCACAGGCAGAGAGCAGCGGGGCCCTCAGGGCTGGGCGTGGGGGTGGCACAGGCAGAGAGCAGCGGGGCCCCGGGGCTGGGCGTGGGGGTGGCACAGGCAGAGAGCAGCGGGGCCCCGGGGCTGGGCGTGTGGGTGGCACAGGCAGAGAGCAGCGGGGCCCCGGGGCTGGGCGTGGGGGGTGGCACAGGCAGACAGCAGCGGGGCCCCGGGGCTGGGCGTGGGGGTGGCACAGGCAGACAGCAGCGGGGCCCCGGGGCTGGGCGTGGGGGTGGCACAGGCAGAGAGCAGCGGGGCCCCGGGGCTGGGCGTGGGGGTGGCACAGGCAGAGAGCAGCGGGGCCCCGGGGCTGGGTGTGGGGGTGGCACAGGCAGAGAGCAGCGGGGCCCCGGGGCTGGGCGTGGGGGTGGCACAGGCAGAGAGCAGCGGGGCCCCGGGGCTGGGCGGGGGGGTGGCACAGGCAGAGAGCAGGGCGGCCCCGGGGCTGGGCGTGGGGGTGGCACAGGCAGAGAGCAGGGCGGCCCCGGGGCTGGGCGTGGGGGTGGCACAGGCAGAGAGCAGCGGGGCCCCGGGGCTGGGCGTGGGGGTGGCACAGGCAGAGAGCAGGGCGGCCCCGGGGCTGGGCGTGGGGGTGGCACAGGCAGAGAGCAGCGGGGCCCCGGGGCTGGGCGTGGGGGGTGGCACAGGCAGAGAGCAGCGGGGCCCCAGGGCTGGGCGTGGGGGTGGCACAGGCAGACAGCAGTGGGGCCCTCGGGGCTGGGCGTGGGGGTGGCACAGGCAGAGAGCAGGGCGGCCCCGGGGCTGGGCGTGGGGGTGGCACAGGCAGAGAGCAGGGCGGCCCCGGGGCTGGGCGTGGGGGTGGCACAGGCAGAGAGCAGCGGGGCCCCGGGGCTGGGCGTGGGGGTGGCACAGGCAGAGAGCAGGGCGGCCCCGGGGCTGGGCGTGGGGGTGGCACAGGCAGAGAGCAGCAGGGCCCCGGGGCTGGGCGTGGGGGTGGCACAGGCAGAGAGCAGCGGGGCCCCGGGGCTGGGCGGGGGGGTGGCACAGGCAGAGAGCAGGGCGGCCCCGGGGCTGGGCGTGGGGGTGGCACAGGCAGAGAGCAGGGCGGCCCCGGGGCTGGGCGTGGGGGTGGCACAGGCAGAGAGCAGCGGGGCCCCGGGGCTGGGCGTGGGGGTGGCACAGGCAGAGAGCAGCAGGGCCCCGGGGCTGGGCGTGGGGGGTGGCACAGGCAGAGAGCAGCGGGGCCCCGGGGCTGGGCGTGGGGGGTGGCACAGGCAGAGAGCAGCGGGGCCCCGGGGCTGGGCGTGGGGGTGGCACAGGCAGAGAGCAGCGGGGCCCCGGGGCTGGGCGTGGGGGTGGCACAGGCAGAGAGCAGTGGGGCCCCGGGGCTGGGCGTGGGGGGCGGCACAGGCAGAGAGCAGCGGGGCCCCGGGGCTGGGCGTGGGGGGCGGCACAGGCAGAGAGCAGCGGGGCCCCGGGGCTGGGCGTGGGGGTGGCACAGGCAGAGAGCAGGGCGGCCCCGGGGCTGGGCGTGGGGGTGGCACAGGCAGAGAGCAGGGCGGCCCCGGGGCTGGGCGTGGGGGTGGCACAGGCAGAGAGCAGGGCGGCCCCGGGGCTGGGCGTGGGGGTGGCACAGGCAGAGAGCAGCGGGGCCCCGGGGCTGGGCGTGGGGGTGGCACAGGCAGAGAGCAGGGCGGCCCCGGGGCTGGGCGTGGGGGTGGCACAGGCAGAGAGCAGCGGGGCCCCGGGGCTGGGCGTGGGGGGTGGCACAGGCAGAGAGCAGCGGGGCCCCGGGGCTGGGCGTGGGGGTGGCACAGGCAGACAGCAGTGGGGCCCTCGGGGCTGGGCGTGGGGGTGGCACAGGCAGAGAGCAGGGCGGCCCCGGGGCTGGGCGTGGGGGTGGCACAGGCAGAGAGCAGGGCGGCCCCGGGGCTGGGCGTGGGGGTGGCACAGGCAGAGAGCAGCGGGGCCCCGGGGCTGGGCGTGGGGGTGGCACAGGCAGAGAGCAGGGCGGCCCCGGGGCTGGGCGTGGGGGTGGCACAGGCAGAGAGCAGCAGGGCCCCGGGGCTGGGCGTGGGGGTGGCACAGGCAGAGAGCAGCGGGGCCCCGGGGCTGGGCGGGGGGGTGGCACAGGCAGAGAGCAGGGCGGCCCCGGGGCTGGGCGTGGGGGTGGCACAGGCAGAGAGCAGGGCGGCCCCGGGGCTGGGCGTGGGGGTGGCACAGGCAGAGAGCAGCGGGGCCCCGGGGCTGGGCGTGGGGGTGGCACAGGCAGAGAGCAGCAGGGCCCCGGGGCTGGGCGTGGGGGGTGGCACAGGCAGAGAGCAGCGGGGCCCCGGGGCTGGGCGTGGGGGGTGGCACAGGCAGAGAGCAGCGGGGCCCCGGGGCTGGGCGTGGGGGTGGCACAGGCAGAGAGCAGCGGGGCCCCGGGGCTGGGCGTGGGGGTGGCACAGGCAGAGAGCAGTGGGGCCCCGGGGCTGGGCGTGGGGGGCGGCACAGGCAGAGAGCAGCGGGGCCCCGGGGCTGGGCGTGGGGGGCGGCACAGGCAGAGAGCAGCGGGGCCCCGGGGCTGGGCGGTGGGGGTGGCACATGCAGAGAGCAGCGGGGCCCCGGGGCTGGGCGTGGGGGGTGGCAGAGGCAGAGAGCAGCGGGGCCCCGGGGCTGGGCGTGGGGGGTGGCACAGGGAGAGAGCAGCGGGGCCCCGGGGCTGGGCGTGGGGGGTGGCACAGGCAGAGAGCAGCGGGGCCCCGGGGCTGGGCGTGGGGGGTGGCACAGGCAGAGAGCAGCGGGGCCCCGGGGCTGGGCGTGGGGGTGGCACAGGCAGAGAGCAGCGGGGCCCCGGGGCTGGGCGTGGGGGGTGGCACAGGCAGAGAGCAGCGGGGCCCCGGGCCTGGGCGTGGGGGTGGCACAGGCAGAGAGCAGCAGGGCCCCGGGGCTGGGCGTGGGGGTGGCACAGGCAAAGAGCAGTGGGGCCCTCGGGGCTGGGCGTGGGGGTGGCACAGGCAGAGAGCAGCGGGGCCCCGGGGCTGGGCGTGGGGGTGGCACAGGCAGAGAGCAGCGGGGCCCCGGGGCTGGGCGTGGGGGTGGCACAGGCAGAGAGCAGCGGGGCCCCGGGGCTGGGCGTGGGGGTGGCACAGGCAGACAGCAGCGGGGCCCCGGGGCTGGGCGTGGGGGTGGCACAGGCAGAGAGCAGCGGGGCCCCGGGGCTGGGCGTGGGGGTGGCACAGGCAGAGAGCAGGGCGGCCCCGGGGCTGGGCGTGGGGGTGGCACAGGCAGAGAGCAGGGCGGCCCCGGGGCTGGGCGTGGGGGTGGCACAGGCAGACAGCAGCGGGGCCCCGGGGCTGGGCGTGGGGGTGGCACAGGCAGAGAGCAGCGGGGCCCCGGGGCTGGGCGTGGGGGTGGCACAGGCAGAGAGCAGCGGGGCCCCGGGGCTGGGCGTGGGGGTGGCACAGGCAGAGAGCAGGGCGGCCCCGGGGCTGGGCGTGGGGGTGGCACAGGCAGAGAGCAGCGGGGCCCCGGGGCTGGGCGTGGGGGGTGGCACAGGCAGAGAGCAGGGCGGCCCCGGGGCTGGGCGTGGGGGTGGCACAGGCAGAGAGCAGCGGGGCCTCGGGGCTGGGCGTGGGGGGTGGCACAGGCAGAGAGCAGCGGGGCCCCGGGGCTGGGCGTGGGGGTGGCACAGGCAGAGAGCAGGGCGGCCCCGGGGCTGGGCGTGGGGGTGGCACAGGCAGACAGCAGCGGGGCCCCGGGGCTGGGCGTGGGGGTGGCACAGGCAGAGAGCAGCGGGGCCCCGGGGCTGGGCGTGGGGGTGGCACAGGCAGACAGCAGCGGGGCCCCGGGGCTGGGTGTGGGGGTGGCACAGGCAGACAGCAGGGCAGCCCCGGGGCTGGGCGTGGGGGTGGCACAGGCAGACAGCAGGGGGCCCCGGGGCTGGGCGTGGGGGTGGCACAGGCAGACAGCAGCGGGGCCCCGGGGCTGGGCGTGGGGGTGGCACAGGCAGAGAGCAGGGCAGCCCCGGGGCTGGGCGTGGGGGTGGCACAGGCAGACAGCAGGGCGGCCCCGGGGCTGGGCGTGGGGGTGGCACAGGCAGAGAGCAGCGGGGCCCCGGGGCTGGGCGTGGGGGTGGCACAGGCAGAGAGCAGCGGGGCCCCGGGGCTGGGCGTGGGGGTGGCACAGGCAGACAGCAGCGGGGCCCCGGGGCTGGGCGTGGGGGTGGCACAGGCAGAGAGCAGCGGGGCCCCGGGGCTGGGCGTGGGGGTGGCACAGGCAGAGAGCAGAGGGGCCCCGGGGCTGGGCGTGGGGGTGGCACAGGCAGAGAGCAGCGGGGCCCCGGGGCTGGGCGTGGGGGTGGCACAGGCAGAGAGCAGCGGGGCCCCGGGGCTGGGCGTGGGGGGTGGCACAGGCAGAGAGCAGCGGGGCCCCGGGGCTGGGCGTGGGGGTGGCACAGGCAGAGAGCAGCGGGGCCCCGGGGCTGGGCGTGGGGGTGGCACAGGCAGAGAGCAGCGGGGCCCCGGGGCTGGGCGTGGGGGTGGCACAGGCAGAGAGCAGAGGGGCCCCGGGGCTGGGCGTGGGGGTGGCACAGGCAGAGAGCAGCGGGGCCCCGGGGCTGGGCGTGGGGGTGGCACAGGCAGAGAGCAGCGGGGGCCCCGGGGCTGGGCGTGGGGGTGGCACAGGCAGAGAGCAGAGGGGCCCCGGGGCTGGGCGTGGGGGTGGCACAGGCAGACAGCAGCGGGGCCCCGGGGCTGGGCGTGGGGGTGGCACAGGCAGAGAGCAGCGGGGCCCCGGGGCTGGGCGTGGGGGTGGCACAGGCAGAGAGCAGGGCGGCCCCGGGGCTGGGCGTGGGGGTGGCACAGGCAGAGAGCAGCGGGGCCCCGGGGCTGGGCGTGGGGGTGGCACAGGCAGACAGCAGCGGGGCCCCGGGGCTGGGCGTGGGGGTGGCACAGGCAGAGAGCAGGGCGGCCCCGGGGCTGGGCGTGGGGGTGGCACAGGCAGAGAGCAGGGCAGCCCCGGGGCTGGGCGTGGGGGTGGCACAGGCAGAGAGCAGGGCAGCCCCGGGGCTGGGCGTGGGGGTGGCACAGGCAGAGAGCAGGGCAGCCCCGGGGCTGGGCGTGGGGGTGGCACAGGCAGAGAGCAGCGGGGCCCCGGGGCTGGGCGTGGGGGTGGCACAGGCAGACAGCAGCGGGGCCCCGGGGCTGGGCGTGGGGGTGGCACAGGCAGACAGCAGGGCGGCCCCGGGGCTGGGCGTGGGGGTGGCACAGGCAGACAGCAGCGGGGCCCCGGGGCTGGGCGTGGGGGTGGCACAGGCAGACAGCAGGGGGCCCCGGGGCTGGGCGTGGGGGTGGCACAGGCAGACAGCAGGGGGCCCCGGGGCTGGGCGTGGGGGTGGCACAGGCAGAGAGCAGCGGGGCCCCGGGGCTGGGCGTGGGGGTGGCACAGGCAGACAGCAGCGGGGGCCCCGGGGCTGGGCGTGGGGGTGGCACAGGCAGAGAGCAGGGGGCCCCGGGGCTGGGCGTGGGGGTGGCACAGGCAGAGAGCAGGGGGCCCCGGGGCTGGGCGTGGGGGTGGCACAGGCAGAGAGCAGCGGGGCCCCGGGGCTGGGCGTGGGGGTGGCACAGGCAGAGAGCAGCGGGGCCCCGGGGCTGGGCGTGGGGGTGGCACAGGCAGACAGCAGCGGGGCCCCGGGGCTGGGCGTGGGGATGGCACAGGCAGAGAGCAGGGCGGCCCCGGGGCTGGGCGTGGGGGTGGCACAGGCAGACAGCAGCGGGGCCCCGGGGCTGGGCGTGGGGGTGGCACAGGCAGACAGCAGCGGGGCCCCGGGGCTGGGCGTGGGGGTGGCACAGGCAGAGAGCAGTGGGGCCCCGGGGCTGGGCGTGGGGGTGGCACAGGCAGAGAGCAGCGGGGCCCCGGGGCTGGGCGTGGGGGTGGCACAGGCAGAGAGCAGCGGGGCCCCGGGGCTGGGCGTGGGGGTGGCACAGGCAGAGAGCAGGGCGGCCCCGGGGCTGGGCGTGGGGGTGGCACAGGCAGAGAGCAGCGGGGCCCCGGGGCTGGGCGTGGGGGTGGCACAGGCAGAGAGCAGCGGGGCCCCGGGGCTGGGCGTGGGGGTGGCACAGGCAGAGAGCAGGGAGGCCCCGGGGCTGGGCGTGGGGGTGGCACAGGCAGAGAGCAGCGGGGCCCCGGGGCTGGGCGTGGGGGTGGCACAGGCAGACAGCAGCGGGGCCCCGGGGCTGGGCGTGGGGGTGGCACAGGCAGAGAGCAGCGGGGCCCCGGGGCTGGGCGTGGGGGTGGCACAGGCAGACAGCAGCGGGGCCCCGGGGCTGGGCGTGGGGGTGGCACAGGCAGAGAGCAGCGGGGCCCCGGGGCTGGGCGTGGGGGTGGCACAGGCAGAGAGCAGCGGGGCCCCGGGGCTGGGCGTGGGGGTGGCACAGGCAGAGAGCAGCGGGGGCCCCGGGGCTGGGCGTGGGGGTGGCACAGGCAGAGAGCAGGGCGGCCCCGGGGCTGGGCGTGGGGGTGGCACAGGCAGACAGCAGCGGGGCCCCGGGGCTGGGCGTGGGGGGTGGCACAGGCAGAGAGCAGCGGGGCCCCGGGGCTGGGCGTGGGGGTGGCACAGGCAGACAGCAGCGGGGCCCCGGGGCTGGGCGTGGGGGTGGCACAGGCAGACAGCAGCGGGGCCCCGGGGCTGGGCGTGGGGGTGGCACAGGCAGACAGCAGCGGGGCCCCGGGGCTGGGCGTGGGGGTGGCACAGGCAGAGAGCAGGGCGGCCCCGGGGCTGGGCGTGGGGGTGGCACAGGCAGAGAGCAGGGGGCCCCGGGGCTGGGCGTGGGGGTGGCACAGGCAGACAGCAGCGGGGCCCCGGGGCTGGGCGTGGGGGTGGCACAGGCAGAGAGCAGGGCGGCCCCAGGGCTGGGCGTGGGGGTGGCACAGGCAGACAGCAGCGGGGCCCCGGGGCTGGGCGTGGGGGTGGCACAGGCAGAGAGCAGCGGGGCCCCGGGGCTGGGCGTGGGGGTGGCACAGGCAGAGAGCAGGGCGGCCCCGGGGCTGGGCGTGGGGGTGGCACAGGCAGACAGCAGCGGGGCCCCGGGGCTGGGCGTGGGGGTGGCACAGGCAGAGAGCAGCGGGGCCCCGGGGCTGGGCGTGGGGGTGGCACAGGCAGACAGCAGCGGGGCCCCGGGGCTGGGTGTGGGGGTGGCACAGGCAGACAGCAGGGCAGCCCCGGGGCTGGGCGTGGGGGTGGCACAGGCAGACAGCAGGGGGCCCCGGGGCTGGGCGTGGGGGTGGCACAGGCAGACAGCAGCGGGGCCCCGGGGCTGGGCGTGGGGGTGGCACAGGCAGAGAGCAGGGCAGCCCCGGGGCTGGGCGTGGGGGTGGCACAGGCAGACAGCAGGGCGGCCCCGGGGCTGGGCGTGGGGGTGGCACAGGCAGAGAGCAGCGGGGCCCCGGGGCTGGGCGTGGGGGTGGCACAGGCAGAGAGCAGCGGGGCCCCGGGGCTGGGCGTGGGGGTGGCACAGGCAGACAGCAGCGGGGCCCCGGGGCTGGGCGTGGGGGTGGCACAGGCAGAGAGCAGCGGGGCCCCGGGGCTGGGCGTGGGGGTGGCACAGGCAGAGAGCAGAGGGGCCCCGGGGCTGGGCGTGGGGGTGGCACAGGCAGAGAGCAGCGGGGCCCCGGGGCTGGGCGTGGGGGTGGCACAGGCAGAGAGCAGCGGGGCCCCGGGGCTGGGCGTGGGGGGTGGCACAGGCAGAGAGCAGCGGGGCCCCGGGGCTGGGCGTGGGGGTGGCACAGGCAGAGAGCAGCGGGGCCCCGGGGCTGGGCGTGGGGGTGGCACAGGCAGAGAGCAGCGGGGCCCCGGGGCTGGGCGTGGGGGTGGCACAGGCAGAGAGCAGAGGGGCCCCGGGGCTGGGCGTGGGGGTGGCACAGGCAGAGAGCAGCGGGGCCCCGGGGCTGGGCGTGGGGGTGGCACAGGCAGAGAGCAGCGGGGGCCCCGGGGCTGGGCGTGGGGGTGGCACAGGCAGAGAGCAGAGGGGCCCCGGGGCTGGGCGTGGGGGTGGCACAGGCAGACAGCAGCGGGGCCCCGGGGCTGGGCGTGGGGGTGGCACAGGCAGAGAGCAGCGGGGCCCCGGGGCTGGGCGTGGGGGTGGCACAGGCAGAGAGCAGGGCGGCCCCGGGGCTGGGCGTGGGGGTGGCACAGGCAGAGAGCAGCGGGGCCCCGGGGCTGGGCGTGGGGGTGGCACAGGCAGACAGCAGCGGGGCCCCGGGGCTGGGCGTGGGGGTGGCACAGGCAGAGAGCAGGGCGGCCCCGGGGCTGGGCGTGGGGGTGGCACAGGCAGAGAGCAGGGCAGCCCCGGGGCTGGGCGTGGGGGTGGCACAGGCAGAGAGCAGGGCAGCCCCGGGGCTGGGCGTGGGGGTGGCACAGGCAGAGAGCAGGGCAGCCCCGGGGCTGGGCGTGGGGGTGGCACAGGCAGAGAGCAGCGGGGCCCCGGGGCTGGGCGTGGGGGTGGCACAGGCAGACAGCAGCGGGGCCCCGGGGCTGGGCGTGGGGGTGGCACAGGCAGACAGCAGGGCGGCCCCGGGGCTGGGCGTGGGGGTGGCACAGGCAGACAGCAGCGGGGCCCCGGGGCTGGGCGTGGGGGTGGCACAGGCAGACAGCAGGGGGCCCCGGGGCTGGGCGTGGGGGTGGCACAGGCAGACAGCAGGGGGCCCCGGGGCTGGGCGTGGGGGTGGCACAGGCAGAGAGCAGCGGGGCCCCGGGGCTGGGCGTGGGGGTGGCACAGGCAGACAGCAGCGGGGCCCCGGGGCTGGGCGTGGGGGTGGCACAGGCAGAGAGCAGGGGGCCCCGGGGCTGGGCGTGGGGGTGGCACAGGCAGAGAGCAGGGGGCCCCGGGGCTGGGCGTGGGGGTGGCACAGGCAGAGAGCAGCGGGGCCCCGGGGCTGGGCGTGGGGGTGGCACAGGCAGAGAGCAGCGGGGCCCCGGGGCTGGGCGTGGGGGTGGCACAGGCAGACAGCAGCGGGGCCCCGGGGCTGGGCGTGGGGATGGCACAGGCAGAGAGCAGGGCGGCCCCGGGGCTGGGCGTGGGGGTGGCACAGGCAGACAGCAGCGGGGCCCCGGGGCTGGGCGTGGGGGTGGCACAGGCAGACAGCAGCGGGGCCCCGGGGCTGGGCGTGGGGGTGGCACAGGCAGAGAGCAGTGGGGCCCCGGGGCTGGGCGTGGGGGTGGCACAGGCAGAGAGCAGCGGGGCCCCGGGGCTGGGCGTGGGGGTGGCACAGGCAGAGAGCAGCGGGGCCCCGGGGCTGGGCGTGGGGGTGGCACAGGCAGAGAGCAGGGCGGCCCCGGGGCTGGGCGTGGGGGGTGGCACAGGCAGAGAGCAGCGGGGCCCCGGGGCTGGGCGTGGGGGTGGCACAGGCAGAGAGCAGCGGGGCCCCGGGGCTGGGCGTGGGGTGGCACAGGCAGAGAGCAGGGAGGCCCCGGGGCTGGGCGTGGGGGTGGCACAGGCAGAGAGCAGCGGGGCCCCGGGGCTGGGCGTGGGGGTGGCACAGGCAGACAGCAGCGGGGCCCCGGGGCTGGGCGTGGGGGTGGCACAGGCAGAGAGCAGCGGGGCCCCGGGGCTGGGCGTGGGGGTGGCACAGGCAGACAGCAGCGGGGCCCCGGGGCTGGGCGTGGGGGTGGCACAGGCAGAGAGCAGCGGGGCCCCGGGGCTGGGCGTGGGGGTGGCACAGGCAGAGAGCAGCGGGGCCCCGGGGCTGGGCGTGGGGGTGGCACAGGCAGAGAGCAGCGGGGCCCCGGGGCTGGGCGTGGGGGTGGCACAGGCAGAGAGCAGGGCGGCCCCGGGGCTGGGCGTGGGGGTGGCACAGGCAGACAGCAGCGGGGCCCCGGGGCTGGGCGTGGGGGGTGGCACAGGCAGAGAGCAGCGGGGCCCCGGGGCTGGGCGTGGGGGTGGCACAGGCAGACAGCAGCGGGGCCCCGGGGCTGGGCGTGGGGGTGGCACAGGCAGACAGCAGCGGGGCCCCGGGGCTGGGCGTGGGGGTGGCACAGGCAGACAGCAGCGGGGCCCCGGGGCTGGGCGTGGGGGTGGCACAGGCAGAGAGCAGGGCGGCCCCGGGGCTGGGCGTGGGGGTGGCACAGGCAGAGAGCAGGGGGCCCCGGGGCTGGGCGTGGGGGTGGCACAGGCAGACAGCAGCGGGGCCCCGGGGCTGGGCGTGGGGGTGGCACAGGCAGAGAGCAGGGCGGCCCCAGGGCTGGGCGTGGGGGTGGCACAGGCAGAGAGCAGCGGGGCCCCGGGGCTGGGCGTGGGGGTGGCACAGGCAGAGAGCAGAGGGGCCCCGGGGCTGGGCGTGGGGGTGGCACAGGCAGACAGCAGCGGGGCCCCGGGGCTGGGCGTGGGGGTGGCACAGGCAGACAGCAGCGGGGCCCCGGGGCTGGGCGTGGGGGTGGCACAGGCAGACAGCAGGGGGCCCCGGGGCTGGGCGTGGGGGTGGCACAGGCAGACAGCAGGGCGGCCCCGGGGCTGGGCGTGGGGGTGGCACAGGCAGAGAGCAGGGGGCCCCGGGGCTGGGCGTGGGGGTGGCACAGGCAGACAGCAGGGCGGCCCCGGGGCTGGGCGTGGGGGTGGCACAGGCAGAGAGCAGCGGGGCCCCGGGGCTGGGCGTGGGGGTGGCACAGGCAGAGAGCAGCGGGGCCCCGGGGCTGGGCGTGGGGGTGGCACAGGCAGACAGCAGCGGGGCCCCGGGGCTGGGCGTGGGGGTGGCACAGGCAGACAGCAGCAGGGCCCCGGGGCTGGGCGTGGGGGTGGCACAGGCAGACAGCAGGGGGCCCCGGGGCTGGGCGTGGGGGTGGCACAGGCAGACAGCAGGGCGGCCCCGGGGCTGGGCGTGGGGGTGGCACAGGCAGAGAGCAGGGCGGCCCCGGGGCTGGGCGTGGGGGTGGCACAGGCAGACAGCAGCGGGGCCCCGGGGCTGGGCGTGGGGGGTGGCACAGGCAGACAGCAGCGGGGCCCCGGGGCTGGGCGTGGGGGTGGCACAGGCAGAGAGCAGGGCGGCCCCGGGGCTGGGCGTGGGGGTGGCACAGGCAGACAGCAGCGGGGCCCCGGGGCTGGGCGTGGGGGTGGCACAGGCAGACAGCAGCAGGGCCCCGGGGCTGGGCGTGCGTGCAATGGGCTGGTGCACCAGCGGCTGGCACACGGTGCAGGGAGGCCTCCCAGACTGCGCCTGCCGCCGGGGGCTGAGCAGCCTGGGAACATGCTGCTGCTGGAGTGTGGCAGGGCCCCGCAGTGGGAGTAGGCAGCAGGGGAGAGCTGGTCCCCAGCCCAGCAGAAGCCCTGGGCGCGGGCACAGCAAGGCGGGAGAAGCTCCAGGGCTGGGAGGGCCTCGCTGGGCAGGGGCTCAGCCCTCTCTGCAGAGTGCGTTAGCAAGCGCCCCTCCCTGTCCCAGCTGCCTCCCTACCCCCCTCACCACCAACCCCCCCAACTTCCTCCTTCTGCAGCACAGGGAGAGCTGTGCTCCTTCCTCCAGCCAGCGAGCGGGTTAACCCTTCCCTTGCTGGCCGTCATCAAAGCCCAGGGTAGCTGAGCAGTCCAGCCAGGCTGTTCAAGAGCTCCAAGGGCAACCCTAGAGGCATCTCCCCCCGACCCCGACCCGCTGCTCACTAGCAAACAGTGTGTTTGCTCCTGGTGTGAATGCCCCAGTGTAGACAAGGGGAGTTGTCCCTTAAACCTGTTTGAGCTGGTCCTGGTGACCCCCACCTTCCCCGACTCTCCCAGTACCCGCCCAGTTTCCCCAGGGCAGGCTGGGCCCCTGGGCCCCCACCGGCAGCTGCTGGTCTCTGCAAGACTTCCCAACACGCCCAGGTTTCCTGAGGGGGTGAGCTACTGGGAAGGGAGGGGCAGGCTCGAGGGGAGGGGCTGGGGAGAAGACGGTAAAGGACCAGCTGTGAAGTGACGCTGGGGCGAAAGGAACAAGAGGAGCAGGGCTGGCACAAATTGCCAATCCGAAAGTCCAGTCTCCCAGTGCCCACTGGGACCTGCTCCAGATGCTCCTGGTCCTGCCATCTGGGGCTGGGGCTGCAGTTCTTCCCCAGGGCTGTCTGTGGGGGGTGGAGATGGGGAGTCCTGGGAGAGGGGACCTCCAGTATAATTAGCCCGTTGAATTCACTGCCCCAAGACACCATGGAGAGCTGCCATGGACAGGATGAGCCAGGAATGACTCCCAGCCACAAGCATGAAGCCCACAGAGCCACAGCCGCAGGGTTGCCAGTGTCCTGGGATACAAGCCCACCCCCGGGGCAGGTTAGCCACATGTTCTGCACTGGGGGGCAGTGGCTCCTGTGCTGATCTTACCAGGCAGGTCGCCTGCTGTTTAGCTCTGCTGGGCGCAGCCTGCCACCCCCATGGCCCTTGGCAGTGCTGCTGCAGAGCAGCGTGCACTGGGGGTGTTGGCTGGTGACCTGCATGTGGCACTTCACCTCATGCTCATTCGGGGACTGCAGGAACTGTGTCACCCACCCACAGGGTGAACCCAGCTCTCCTTCTGAGCTTGCTGGCCTGGGCAGAGTTCTTCCCGAGTGACCCTCGCTGGCATGTGAGCAGGTGGGGTGTGGATTGCACCCCTCCTAGGGGACCTTTCTCACTCAGCTGGTCAGACCCCAGCACCTGCCATGCCTCTGCAGCATGAGGCCTCTCCGCCCGGCTGGCCGGCAGGTCAGTAAGACACAGTGACTGATTGGACCTGGCAGCCCAGGAGCAGCAAGCGACCAGTGTCCCAGATACCTGAGACTGCAGCAGTGCAGATTGTCTTAAGCCAGTTACTCTGGCGATGTGACAAGCCCGGTGTTATCCAGCCCCATCGCAGAGCCGCTGCGCTGCCAGATGCCCAGAGCTGGGAGAGGAGTCTGGGGCTGGCTGCTGCCGGCCACACTAGAGAAGGGACAGCCTCGTGCATGAGTGACACATAGGGAGGTGCCTCGTCCTCGCCCCGGCTGGCTCCTGAAGACACTGCTCAGGATTAATGGTAACTGCTAACAGACTCGGCCCTGCGCTTGGAAAGCAGCAGCCGAAGTAGCCACCAGTACCAGGGGCTGCCTGTGAGGTTTAAAGCAAAGAGAGCTCTAAAGAGGTGTAGCCTGGCAGAGCAGCTCTGCTCTGATAGAATAGGACAGAAGAATAACAGAGACTTCTACGAATAGAGAGACAAGCAAAATCCGACTGCAATGCCCTCGCTTGCCCTGCCCTGCCCCAACCCTGCCTCTGCTCTGGTGGGGTGACCCCTGTCAGCAAGGCCCTCGCAGAGCATGCTGTCCTCTAGGGCCCATCCCACAGCCCTAAGGGCTCCCTGGTGCATGGGAACCGGGCTTGCTAGGTCAGAGCCCAGCCTGCCGCTGGGGCAGACCAGCGCTGCCTCTCAGTGCAGGCTGCCAGACAGAGGGGAAGACTTGGTAACCTGTACTTTACAGTCACTCGGAAACGGGAGCGTAAGCCGCGTGTCAGAAGCTCCACTGCCTGGCCTTGCTGGTCAGGGCAGCTGCTTACCAGGCATTCAGCACTGGCAGCTGTGGGCCTGTGCTTTTAACCTGAACACTGTTCCTCCCAGGCTCGTTTGTCCCCTTCCCTGGGGCCTGTGCCATGTGCCTCCTGGCTGCTCGGACCTGCTTGTTCTCACTGCCAGCGCTCTGCTTCTCTTCTCTCAGGCGGTAGCCAACAGCCCCTTGTCCCCGGGCCCCTTCTCGCATCCCTTGCTGCCGCCTCGGAAGGAGAGTTCGGCGGCAAACAGAGAATAAGCTCAGCGAGTGCCCAGTGCGTGGGGGCAGGGGAGCGCACTGGCTCTTTCTGCTAGCCCGTTACTGGGCAGCTTGTTCTCTCCAGCCGCCACAGGGACAGGCGGATGCTGTTTTGCTTGTGGGTGGAAACGAGGGACTGGGCCCTTTTGGGGATCTCTTGGGCACAGCTGAGCTGGGGCGAAGGACTCTGCCGGGTCCCACCACTGTCCTCTGTGCAAGGCGCTGCCCCCCTGTGAGCGGAGTGCCAAGCCCAGGTGTTGAGCGAGGCTCCTACGGTCACACGGAGCCACCAGTGCCAGGCATTGGTTGGGCTGTACCAGACTTTCCTGTGGGTCTGGAGCCTCCCCCCTGTGCAGAGATTCATCTGTTCTGAAAAGGCAGCACCAGAGCCAGTTTTCCAGGTGGTGTCTCATGAACAGCCACACGCTGGGCCCAACTGAGGACCTGCTCAGTGACCAGTGGGGGGCTTTATCACGTGCTTGGTTCTCCCATGCCGCTGGGAGCCCTTTGGCTTCTGCTGCCCAAAGAGCTAGCCAAACACTGAGCACATCCATCGCCTGTGCCGGGAACCCGCCATTCCAGTGCAGCTGCCAGCAGCACAGCTGGAGGGGCACAGAGAGGCCAAAGGGCACTGCATCTCTCTGATGGTTGGTATGCTGGGGAACAGGAAAGAGTTTCCCCAGACCCTCTGGGCACAGCCCCTGCCAGGCACCGGGCTGGCCACGCGCTATGTGTTATGTGCTTTTGAGGCCAGTTTCCGTTGGCCTGTTAGCCTGTTCCACAAGCCCCGAGGTAAATGGGGAAGGAGGAAGGAGCAATCGAGTGGGTTTCCTGGGTGAAGAGGAGAAACTGGGGCAATCAGCCCCTTCTCTAAGATGCTTGAACACTAATGCCAGCAGCCTGGGGAACAAACAGGAAGAATTAGAGGCCCTGGCACAGTCACACAAGTGTGAGGTGGCTGGAATAATGGAGACTTGGTGGGAAGATTCACATAACTGGAGCACCGTCATGGAAGGGTATAAACTGTTTAGGAAGGACAGACGGGAGAAAAGGAGGAGGAGTTGTGCTCTATGTGAGGGAGCAGTGTGATTGCTCAGAGCTCCAGTATGAGGAAGGAGAAAATCCAGCTAAGTGTCTTTGGCCGTGTCTACACTAGCCAAAAACTTCGAAATGGCCATGCAAATGGCCATTTCAAAGTTTACTAATGAAGCGCTGAAATGCATATTCAGCGCCTCATTAGCATGCGGGCGGCCGCAGCACTTCAAAATTGACGCGGCTCGTCCAGACGGGGCTCCTTTTCGAAAGGACCCCCCTACTTCGAAGTCCCCTTATTCCTATCTGCTCATAGGAATAAGGGGACTTCGATGTAGCCGGGGTCCTTTTGAAAAGGAGCCATGCGGCGCCGAGCCATGTCAATTTTGAAGTGCTGTGGCCGCCCGCATGCTAATGAAGCGCTGAATATGCATTTCAGCGCTTCATTAGTAAACTTTGAAATGGCCATTTGTGTGGCCATTTTGAAGTTTTTGGCTAGTGTAGACGTAGCCTTTGGGTTAAGCTCAGAGGTGGAAGTAACAGAGGTGATGTTGTAGTTGGTGTCTGTTATAGACCACCAGATCAGGGAGATGAGATGGATGAGGCTTTCTTCAGGCAGCTAAGTGAAGCTTCCAAATAACAGGCCGTGGTTCTCATGGGAGACTTTAATCATCCGGGCATTTGTTGGGAGACCAATACAGCAGCACACAGACAATCCAGGAAGTTTTTGGAGAATGTTGGGGATAACTTCTTGGTACAAGTGCTGAAGGAACCAACCAGGGGCTGTGCGCAACTTGACCTGCTGCTCACAAACAGGGAAGAACTAGTAGAAGGAATAGAAGTGGGAGGGAACCTGGGCTGCAGCGACCATGAGATTGTAGATTTCCGGATCTGGACAAAAGTAAGAAGGGTGAGCGGTAACATACAGACCTTGATTTCAGAAGAGCAGACTTTGACTCCCTGAGAGAACAGATGAGCAGGATCCCTTGGGAAACGAAGATGAAGGGGAAAAGAGTTCAAGAGAACTGGCAGTATTTTAAAGAAGTCTTACTGAAGACACAGGAAGAAACAATCCCACTGCATAGTAAGAAATGCAAACATGGTAGGCAACCAGCTTGGCTTAACAAGGAAATCCTTAGTCAGCTTAAATTAAAAAAGGATGCATACAAGAAATGGAAATGTGGACAGTTGACTAAGGAGGAGTATAAACATACGGCTGGAGAATGCCAGGCAATAATCAGGAAAGCAAAAGCACAATTGGAACTGCAGCTGGCAAGGGATGTGAAGAGTAATAAGAAGGGTTTCTACGAGCATGTGAACAATAAACAGGTTGTCAGAGAAGGTGTGGGGCCATTAGTGGATGAGGGAGGTAACCTAGTGACAGATGATGCAGGAAAAGATGAAGCACTCAATGCTTTTCTTGCCTCAGTCTTCATGGAAAAAGTCAGCTTCCACATGACGGTCCTAGACAATGCAGTATGGGAAGGTGGAGGGCAGCCATCTGTGGGGAAGGAACAAGTTCTGAGCTATCTAGAAAAACTAGATGTGCACAAGTCCATGGGTCTGGATTTAATGCACCCCAGGGTACTGAGGGTATTGGCAGAGGTCATTGCTGAACCTTTGGCCATTATCCTTGAAGCCTCTTGGAGATCAGGGGAGATACTGGATGACTGGAAGAAGGCAAACGTAGTGCCCATCTTTAAAAAAGGAAAGAAGGACAATCCAGGGAACTATAGCCCCATCAGCCTTACCTCAATCCCTGGGAAAATAACAGACGGAATCCTCAAGGAATCCATTTTGAAGCACTTGGAAGAGGGGAAGTGATCAAAAGTAGCCAACATGGATTCACCAGGGCAAGTCCTGCCTGACCAATGTGATCAGCTTCTATGACGAGGTAACAAGCTCTGTGGACATGGGGAAGTCAGTGGATGTGATATACCTTGATTTCAGCAAGGCTTTTGATATGGTCTCCCACAACATTCTTGTCCATAAGTTAAGGAAATATGGATTGGATCCTTGTACTATAGGATGGATAGAAAGCTGGCTTGAAGGTTGGGCCCAACAGGTAGTGGTCAATGGCTCAATATCTGGATGGCGGTCTGTTTCAAGTAGAGTGCCATAAGGCTCAGTTCTGGGGCCGGTGTTATTCAACATCTTTATTAATGACCTGGATGAGGGACTGGGTTGCACCCTCAGCAAGTTTGCGGATGACACAAAACTAGGGGGAGAGGTAGATACGTTGGAGGGTAGAGAGAGAATCCACAGGGACCTGGATAAATTGGAGGACTGGGCCAAAAGAAATCTAATGCGGTTCAATAAGGAGAAGCGTAGATTCCTGCACCTGGGGCAGAAGAATCCCAAGCATTGTTACAGGCTGGGGACCGACTGGCTCAGCAGCAGTACGATGGAAAGGGACCTTGGGGTTATGGTGAATGAAAGGCTGGATATGAGTAAACAGTGTGCCCTTGTAGCCAAGAAAGCTAACGGCATACTAGGGTGGATTAGGAGGAGCATTTCGAGCAGATCTAGGGAAGTAGTTATTCCTCTTTATTCGGCACTGGTGAGGGCACATCTGGAATATTGTGTCCAGTTTTGGGCCCCCCAGTATAAAAAGGATGTGGATTTGCTAGAGCAGGTTCAGCGAAGGGCAACAAAAATGATTAAGGGGCTGGAGCACAAGACCTATGAGGAGAGGCTGAGGGATTTGGGCTTGTTTAGTTTACAGGAGAGAAAACTTAGAGGTGATTTAATAGCAGCCTTCAACTTCCTGAAGGGGAGCTGTGAAGAGGAGGGTGAGAAGCTGTTCTCAGTGGTGTCAGATGGCAGAACAAGGACTAATGGTCTGAAGTTGAAGAGGGAGAGGTGTAGGTTAGATATTAGGAAAAACTTCTTCACCAGGAGGGTGAAGCATTGGAATGCGTTGCCTAGAGAGGTGGTGGATTCTTCATCCCTTGAGGTTTTTAAATCCCGGCTGAACAAGGTCCTGGCTGGGATGACTTAGTTGGGGTTGATCCTGCTTGAAGCAGGGGGCTGGATAGATGACCTCCTGAGGTCCCTTCGAGCCCTGTGATTCTGTGATTCTGTTAGTGCGCCAGTACCTGCTGCCAGGGAACAGAGCTTTCAGAGGCAGCTTTCTGCCATGGTGACTGGCACTGCCCCCAGAACCAGGCTGGCTGGGGAAATGGGCCATTCCCATCAGGAGGCAGTAAGTCCCACAAGCCCCCTTGTAGTGCCATGGTTCTTTTCTGGCCGAGCAGATGCCCAGCCCCATGCAGAGCAGCAGGAGACAGGCAGGGTCAGGTGCCCTAGCCCCATGCTATGGGGACATGACATGTTAGGCCCCATTGGCACCGAGCCAGCATTAAAGTGACCCAATCTTGCCTGGGTGAGCATCTCTGTGGTGCAGGGCCCCTGTCCCTTCCAACCCCACCATAACCTCCTCTAGCCCTGTGGCCACTGGAGTGGCAGGTTCCACCAAGGAGACCTAGCAGGGCTGAGCCTCAGCATCCAGATGAAATGCAATGCAGATGCGGGGGCTGGGCTCCCTGTTCCGTCAGCACTGTTCCTTTCTGGGCTTCGCCTTCAGCTGGGCTCAGCGGCGCCAGGCGTGCGGGGAGCAGGGCACCCTCCAGCTTTTGTCATCCGTGGCTGGAATCAGTTTTGTTGTGTGCACCAAGACCTGTGCAGAAGTGCACCACCCACAAAACGGTGGTGCCTGGCCCAGCTCGCCTGGCTCCCATGCTGAGCTGCCCTGGGTTGGGCCCGTACTGCTTGGGAAATCCTGGAGAGCTCTGCACAGTGGGCCTTTGTGCATGTTCGTACGGCCAGCATTAGTGGGACACGTGAATACCACCATGTCTTTTGCCATCAACAGCTTATTATTGTTCACAGTTTGGCAGCTGTTCAGTGCTTGTCTGATTACCACTGAATCCTGGCGGATTTGGAGGCGGGGTGCAGTGGACGCTTAACGACGGTTCATTTTCACCAAGTGGGCCATTAAAGCCAAACGTCCTTTTGTCCAGAGGTGCAGCCTCGGCCAGAAAGGAGACGTGCGTCGAGCCACTCATTGGCTCTGGCCAGCCAACAGCCAGGAGAGCACTCTGTGCCTTGCAGCAGCTCGGCTTCTTAGGGAAGGCCACTCACATGCCACAGGACCTATTGTGGGTACAAGGGCTGGTGAGTGTTCTCGGGCCGCTGGCTGGCCTGGTGCTTTGGGGCTGCGGCAGCCAAAGCCAAACAGGGCAGGTCTTTGCATGGAGCAGCCAGAATTCCTGGCTCACCCAGAGCGCTCGTGCTTCCAAGTGCGGTGGAGACGCTAGCTAAGGAATCCGGAGCCAGTGCTTTCCCTGCAAGAGCAGCAGGACCAGGCTCTGCTGATAGGTTAGCAGCTCAGCACGTCCGACAGAAACAGGGCTTCTCAGACGCAGGGCAAATGCCACTGCAGGTGTGCGGCAGGTTTGCTTCCAGGGGTGAATGCCCCAGTGGGGGAGGGAGGTACCACCAGGAGCCGACCACTGGGTCTCTCCAGGCACCAGGTGGCCCTGCTCTCGGCTGGGCTAGCCTGGCCCCGGCTGACCTGCCCAGGCTGAAGAGCACTAGAAGGTTGGGCATACCTGGCTGACCTTGTTGTGACACTGCAGCTGCTGGAACTAGCCCTTCTTACCTCGTCTGCCTGTTGCTTCACGCATGGAAGGCAAGTATGGGGCTGGCCGGGCGGGATGGGGTGCATGGCACGGCAGCACTGTGCTAAAGGGAAGCCCCTTGCTCAGCCAGCCTCTCCGCAGAGCTGCACACCCCGGCGGCTGTGCCAAACTGGCCTTCTCCTGGCTGCCAGCTGAGGGCCCAGTCTGGAAGTCCCCTGGGCATGTGGTCGCTTTTATCCTCCACCAGCTCATCTCTGACCGGGGCTGCAGACTTACTGCTGAGGCGTCATTCCAGAGGAGTAATCCTGCCACTGCCAAGGCAGCAGGGCTGCCGAGCGGCTTCCGGGGGTGCAGACTCCCGGGTGTGGAGCCCTGCTGGCAGGCTGCAGGCATCTGTGCCAGTGGAGATGCTGCTGTTTCTGTGGGATTATCTCATGTGGCCCAGAAAGAGGGCTGGGTCCTGCGGACAGCACACGGCAGCTCCTTCCAGTCATGCCTCTCTCACCACCCAGCCACTGGAGACACGGGTGGATTTTGGCCTCTGGCGGACACGAAGCCATCTGGTTTCCAGCATGGGGCTCTCTGTGGGGACGGCCTCCTGCACAGCACCCAGTCCCCTCCCTCCCAGCAACTCTGGGGCTGTGCTGGTTCTGGACCTGGGTTTAGCTAGGGCCAAAGGGGATTTCGGCCCTGGGCTATTCCCTGGCGGGGGGAGGTGCTCTGTGCCTGCCTCCCCAGTGCATGGTCTGCCGGGTTGTGGGGTATTAGAGCCCAGGCCAGGCCCAGGCCCAGCTGTGCTGCTCTTCAGCTACCTGTGAGCTCCTGCTGAATGGTGCTTCCTGTGTCTGATGAGCAATGCAGACATGGCCCTTGGGGGCGAACCAACTGCATTGCTGAGGACAGCACTTTGTAAGGGGCAGCCCACGGCGAGGCACTGAGGAGAGGGCCCCTGCTCCAGCCTGGGGCAAGGGACTGCCCCCCAAGCCCACCGGCATGTGCTGGCTGCCCCAGGCGGAGGCGTTTGGTGACCACATCCGGGGGAAGTTTGTCTCGGAGCGAGCGGGAGACATCTCTGCTGAGGGGCAGTAGCTTTGTGAGGAGCCACCTGGAGAACCGAGCCCCGCTTGGCCAGAAGAGCCCCCCAGGGTCCCAGAGCAGGATGGTGCAGGGGCAGCAGGGCATGGACTGGCTTCCCCCGGCCCAGGCCCTTCGCAGGGCAGCCCCTTCCCGACCCGGCTGGTGTGCGATTCCTGAGCCCTCTGCCCTCGGTGCCACAGCAGCCCTGTGGTGCCAGGGAGTCCAACTCTGCCTGGCTCATCCAGAGGGGCTGCCCCGTGTTCCCTGGCCTTGGCTGTTGCAGGGCAGGGCTGGGCCGTCCCGCAGCTCTGCTCTGGGGCTGCGCCAGGCCCTGCTCGCTTCCAGGGCAGCCTTTCCGGGTGCGGGTGGACCTCTTGCGCCCCGACTCGCTGGGGAGCTGTCTGTGCGGCAATGCCTCCCTCTCCCCCCACCAGCCACCCCGCTGCAGGGGAGCTGGTCCCACCGCGCCGGCTGAGCTCCCTGGGCTCAGGGGCCAGGGGCTGGGCCTGATCGGCATTTCCTGCAGGTCTCCCCTCACGGCCCCTCTTCTCCTGCCAGGCTCCAAGTCCTTCAATATGATGTCCCCCACCGGCGACAACGCCGAGCTGCTGGCAGAGATCAAGGCCGGGAAGAGCCTCAAGCCGACTCCGCAGAGCAAAGGCCTCACCACCGTCTTCTCGGGCAGCGGCCAGGCGGGGGCCAGCGTAGGTGACGGCTCCGGTCGGTTGCTCGGGGAGGGAGCTGGGCCGGGGAACAGGTTCACTTTTCAGTCAAGGGCAGCAGGTTTGATTGGCTGCAGTTGTCTCCCCGGCTGGGCTCCTGATCGGCTGTCACTGCGAGCAGGGAGCTGCGGCGAGGGGCCCCTGCAATCCCCAGGGCCCAGGGAGCCTGGCGAGTCGTTAGCGGGCACAGGTCTCCCCTGCACCGGCTTCATACTCCAGCGCTGGCAGCCAGGCAATGGCAGCCCCCGCCCCACAGAGCGCTCTGGGCGGGAGTGAAGGTCCCCTCAGCCCCACAGAGCGCTCTGGGCGGGAGTGAAGGTCCCCTCAGCCCCACAGAGCGCTCTGGGTGGGAGTGAACGTCCCCTCAGCCCCACAGAGCGCTCTGGGCGGGAGTGAATGTCCCCTCAGCCCCACGGAGCGCTCTGGGCGGGAGTGAATGTCCCCTCAGCCCCACGGAGCGCTCTGGGCGGGAGTGAACGTCCCCTCAGCCCCACAGAGCGCTCTGGGCGGGAGTGAATGTCCCCTCAGCCCCACGGAGCGCTCTGGGCGGGAGTGAACGTCCCCTCAGCCCCACAGAGCGCTCTGGGCGGGAGTGAATGTCCCCTCAGCCCCACGGAGCGCTCTGGGCGGGAGTGAATGTCCCCTCAGCCCCACGGAGCGCTCTGGGCGGGAGTGAACGCACCGTTAGCCCCACAGAGCGCTCTGGGCGGGAGTGAATGTCCCCTCAGCCCCACAGAGCGCTCTGGGTGGGAGTGAACGTCCCCTCAGCCCCACAGAGCGCTCTGGGCGGGAGTGAACGTCCCCTCAGCCCCACAGAGCGCTCTGGGCGTTAGTGAACGTCCCCTCAGCCCCACAGAACGCTTTGGGAGGGAGTGAACGTCCCCTCAGCCCCACGGAGCGCTTTGGGCAGGAATGAACGTCCCCTCAGCCCCACAGAGCGCTCTGGGCAGGAATGAACATCCCCTCAGCCCCACAGAGCGCTCTGGGCGGGAGTGAACGTCCCCTCAGCCCCACAGAGCACTCTGGGCAGGAATGAACGTCCCCTCAGCCCCACAGAGCGCTCTGGGCAGGAATGAACATCCCCTCAGCCCCACAGAGCGCTCTGGGCAGTAGTGAAGGTCCCCTCAGCCCCACAGAGCGCTCTGGGCGGGAGTGAACGTCCCCTCAGCCCCACAGAGCTCTCTGGGCAGGAATGAACGTCCCCTCAGCTCCACAGAGCGCTCTGGGCGGGAGTGAATGTCCCCTCAGCCCCACAGAACGCTCTGGGCGGGAGTGAACGTCCCCTCAGCCCCACAGAGCGCTCTGGGCGGGAGTGAACGTCCCCTCAGCTCCACAGAGCGCTCTGGGTGGGAGTGAATGTCCCCTCAGCCCCACAGAACGCTTTGGGCGGTCGTGAACATCCCCTCAGCCCCACAGAGCGCTTTGGGTGGTCGTGAACGTCCTCTCAGCCCCACAGAGCACTCTGGGCAGGAATGAACGTCCCCTCAGCCCCACAGAGCGCTCTGGGCAGGAATGAACATCCCCTCAGCCCCACAGAGCGCTCTGGGCAGTAGTGAAGGTCCCCTCAGCCCCACAGAGCGCTCTGGGCGGGAGTGAACGTCCCCTCAGCCCCACAGAGCGCTTTGGGCGGTCGTGAACGTCCCCTCAGCCCTACAGAGCACTCTGGGCAGGAATGAACGTCCCCTCAGCCCCACAGAGCGCTCTGGGCGGGAGTGAACGTCCCTTCAGCTCCACAGAACGCTCTGGGCAGGAATGAACATCCCCTCAGCCCCACAGAGTGCTCTGGGCAGTAGTGAACGTCCCCTCAGCCCCACAGAGCACTCTGGGCGGGAGTGAATGTCCCCTCAGCCCCACAGAGCGCTTTGGGCGGTCGTGAACGTCCCCTCAGCCCTACAGAGCACTCTGGGCAGGAATGAACGTCCCCTCAGCCCCACAGAGCGCTCTGGGCGGGAGTGAACGTCCCCTCAGCCCCACAGAGCTCTCTGGGCGGGAATGAACGTCCCCTCAGCCCCACAGAGCGCTCTGGGTGGGAGTGAATGTCCCCTCAGCCCCACAGAGCACTCTGGGCGGGAGTGAATGTCCCCTCAGCCCCACAGAGCGCTCTGGGTGGGAGTGTAGGTCCCCTCAGCCCCACAGAACGCTCTGGGCGGGAGTGAACATCCCCTCAACCCCACAGAGCGCTCTGGGCAGGAGTGAATGTCCCCTCAGCCCCACAGAGCGCTCTGGGCGGGAGTGAACGTCCCCTAAGACCCACAGAGCGCTCTGGGCGGGAGTGAACGTCCCCTCAGCCCCACAGAGCGCTTTGGGCGTGAGTGAACGTCCCCTCAGCCCCACAGAACGCTTTGGGAGGGAGTGAACGTCCCCTCAGCCCCACGGAGCGCTCTGGGCGGGAGTGAATGTCCCCTCAGCCCCACAGAGTGCTCTGGGCGGGAGTGAACATCCCCTAAGACCCACAGAGCGCTCTGGGCGGGAGTGAACGTCCCCTCAGCCCCACGGAGCGCTCTGGGCGGGAGTGAATGTCCCCTCAGCCCCACAGAGTGCTCTGGGCGGGAGTGAACGTCCCCTAAGACCCACAGAGCGCTCTGGGCGGGAGTGAACGTCCCCTCAGCCCCACAGAGCGCTCTGGGCGTTAGTGAACGTCCCCTCAGCCCCACAGAACGCTTTGGGAGGGAGTGAACGTCCCCTCAGCCCCACGGAGCGCTTTGGGCGGTCGTGAACATCCCCTCAGCCCCACAGAGCACTCTGGGCAGGAATGAACGTCCCCTCAGCCCCACAGAGCGCTCTGGGCAGGAATGAACATCCCCTCAGCCCCACAGAGCGCTCTGGGCGGGAGAGAACGTCCCCTCAGCCCCACAGAGCGCTCTGGGCGGGAGTGAACGTCCCCTCAGCCCCACAGAGCGCTCTGGGCGGGAGTGAAGGTCCCCTCAGCCCCACAGAGCGCTCTGGGCGGGAGTGAACGTCCCCTCAGCCCCACAGAGCTCTCTGGGCAGGAATGAACGTCCCCTCAGCCCCACAGAGCGCTCTGGGCGGGAGTGAAGGTCCCCTCAGCGCCACAGAGCTCTCTGGGCAGGAATGAGCGTCCCCTCAGCCCCACAGAGCGCTCTGGGCGGGAGTGAACGTCCCCTCAGCCCCACAGAGCGCTCTGGGCAGGAATGAGCATCCCCTCAGCCCCACAGAGCACTCTGGGCGGGAGTGAACGTCCCCTCAGCCCCACAGAACGCTCTGGGCGGGAGTGAACGTCCCCTCAGCCCCACAGAGCGCTCTGGGCAGGAATGAGCATCCCCTCAGCCCCACAGAGCACTCTGGGCGGGAGTGAACGTCCCCTCAGCCCCACAGAGCGCTGTGGGTGGGAGTCAAGGTCCCCTCAGCCCCACAGAGCGCTCTGGGCGGGAGTGAACGTCCCCTCAGCCCCACAGAGCGCTCTGGGCAGGAATGAGCGTCCCCTCAGCCCCACAGAGCGCTCTGGGCAGGAATGACCGTCCCCTCAGCCCCACAGAGCGCTCTGGGCAGGAATGAGCGTCCCCTCAGCCCCACGGAGCGCTCTGGGAAGGAATGAACGTCCCCTCAGCCCCGCTTTGCAGCCAAACAGCCAGTAAAGAAGGTGGCTTGCCCAAGCCAGGCAGCTGTCCCTGTGGGGCACCAGTCTTCCAAGGGAGCACTGGGGTGGGGCGTCCCCAGAGCCAGCTTGGCTCCCAGGTGTAGGGCTGAACTCGGCCACGGGGCTCCCTGCACAGATGGCTTCCCCAGGTCTGACAGGGGAGAGGGTCCCTTCCCTGGCTGTCTGGAGGCCACCTCGCTGCAGCCCAAACCCCCAGGCTCTGCCGTGCCAGACGCTGTACAAGCAGCGAGCAGCAGGCAGGTGCTGCCCCAAAGCAAACCCAATAGAGCCGGGGCGAGGGGAGGAGCCTGGCAAAGCTCACCCCTCTCCAGAATGGCTCAGGCGCCTGCAGGAGAGGGTGTTGGCCCCCATGACTTCGGGGGCCAGGCTGCCCAGCACAGACTGCCCCACACACAGGGCTTACTTTGTCCTGAGCCAGGTGCCAGGGTTCACCAACTCCTTTACTGCCGCAGCTGATGATGCACTCCAGAGGTGCCAGGGCTCTGAGCTGCTGGGCCCAGCAGCAGCGTTCCCCACACTGAGCACTTGGGCAGCCGCCCAGCCGATTAGCAGAGCGCGCACAGCCAGTGCCAGGTGTTCCCAGCGCTGGTGCACAGCTGCACGTGCCTCGGTGCTCATAACAAAATGCATTCTGCCCCAGGTGCAAAGAAGTGGCAGGAACGTTGCCTGGGGGGCTAGGCTATTACCTGCCAGGGCCAGGGTGCCAGAGCTTTGAGCTGCCAGGCCCAGTGGCGCTGGGGCTGAGAATTAAGGGAATCACAGCTGCTCGGCTCCTGGGATCCCTCCAGTGGGGAGAGAGAGTTCCTCTCACGCGGTGAGCTCCTTCTCGGGCAGCACCGCTCCCAGAGCTAACGCCCTCTCCTCTCTGCCATCCAGCCAGAGACTGCAGCCTCCACCGTGCCCTTCACCAGGGCGCTGACCCCGCCAACCACGCCTGACTCAGCCGCCAGCTCCCCCGACCCCGTTGTCAATGGCACCTCGCCACTCATGGCAGCAGTGCAGCCCAGCCAGCTGGATGTTGAGGACCTGATCCCCACCCATGACGAGCAGGGCCGGCCCATCCCCGAGTGGAAGAGGCAGGTGATGGTGCGGAAGCTGCAGCTGAAGATTCAGGAAGAGGAGGAGCAAAAGCGCAAGGTAAGAGGGAGGGAGTGTCACTGAGTGATGCAGTGCTGTTTGCTGTGACCAGCCCCGGCCGTGCACTGTGACCGGCCCCGGCTGTGTGCTGTGACCTGCCCCGGCTGTGTGCTGTGAACAGCCATGTGCTGTGACCGTCCCTGGCCACGTGCTGTGAACAGCCATGTGCTGTAAACGTCCCCGGCCGTATGCTGTAACTGTCCCCGGCCACATGTTGTGAACAGCCATGTGCTGTAACCGTCCCCGGCCGTGTGCTGTGACCGTCCCTGGCCGTGCACTGTGACCGTCCCTGGCCATGTGCTGTGATCGGCCATGTGCTGTGACCGTCCCTGGCCACGTGCTGTGAACAGCCATGTGCTGTAACCGTCCCCGGCCGTATGCTGTAACTGTCCCCGGCCATGCGCTGTGACCTGCCCCAGCCATGTGCTGTGACCGGCCCTGGCCGTGCGCTGTGACTGTCCCCAGCCGTGCGCTGTGACCGGCCCTGGCCGTGTGCTGTGACCGTCCCTGGCTGTGCACTGTGACCTGCCCCAGCCGTGCGCTGTGACCGGCCCCAGCCGTGCGCTGTGACTGTCCCCAGCCGTGCGCTGTGACTGGCCCTGGCCGTGTGCTGTGACCGTCCCTGGCTGTGCACTGTGACCTGCCCCAGCCGTGCGCTGTGACCGGCCCTGGCTGTGTGCTGTGACCGGCAAGGCTGCGGGCAGGGCTGAGGCAGAGGAACCGGCCAGCCTCGGCAATCAGGCCAGCACAGGGTGGATTTGGGCCTCAGGGACAGGCGGAGAAAAGCCACACAAAGTGCCTGGTGCAGGAGAGCAGCCAGGGATGGTTCAGCTTTGGTCCAGGCAGGAGTCATGTGACGCGCTAGCAGAGAAGGGCATCCAACAGACCCTGCATCTATTTCCATGGCTGCGGAAAAAGCAGATAGCCCAGTTTCCAGCCCAGAAACCACCTGTTTAACCCCCGATTGCCCGTGGGCCAATAGGCAGCAGCTTAGAGCTCTTCTCTTGCAGGAACATGTCCTGCATTCTGCCCGGCCTTGCCCAGAAGCAGCTGGCAGGCTGGCACGCCACCATGCTCCTCCCTCAGGGCAGCCGTCAGCCTGGCTCCCCCCCCCGCCTCCTCTGCTGAGCTGCCAACAAGGAGGCCAGTTAGGTTCCGGGCCCAGGAGAAGCTGGGTCATGCCAGCCTCCCTCCCTCTGGGGCGGGGGGGGCCGTGCCCTGTGAGCACGGCGGTGAGGCTCAGGGTGACAGTGGGAGCCATAGGGCACTTGTGCAGCTCTGGCCGCCTGTAGCCACACACACCTTGCAGTGCTGGGGCCCGGCAGCCACACTAGGTATGTGTGCACACCGACACTCCCAGGCCTTGAGTTTGCCTTTCCAAAGGCAGGCTTCCATCCTGCGGTGGCCCTACAACAGGGTGAAGGCCTTGTGACGCAAACACCACCCCCGCCGAGGCAGGACAGCCACACGGCCTCCCAGAGCTCAGTCTTTGCTAAGCTACTTCCTCAAGCAGTTCACCGAGGAGCTGTAGGGACGGAGCGGGGAGGGACATGTCCTGGGGAACCAGAGAGGAGACACCCACCACTCAGGGCTTGTTATCACGAGGGGCAGCCCCAAACAGACGGACCATGCAGGCTGGGCAACGCCTTTGGCCGGGAGCAGAGGCAAGCAGAGACGCTCGCTCCTGTCAGCCAGGGCTGGTCGGAGTGGCAGCAGTAGGGAGGTGGTAGACGGACAGGGTGTTCCTGGGTAACCTGCCAGGAGGCCAGGAAGTGCTACAGGGCTGAGCTGTATTTAAGACCTTTGCAGACCTGGTGGCTGTTTCACAGCACAGGCTCCCGATTGGCTGGTTCACGAGAGACACTCACATACATTGGTGATGGGCACTGGTCCAGAACCTAACAGAGACCCCGTCACACAGTGGGCAGCACTACACCCCCCGGGTGAGATGAAAGAACGCCCCCCCAGCAGTTGAATTTGCACCTGTGTTAGCTGGACAGACTGTGGGGCTGGGGCCCTGCTTCCCCTCCCCTCCCCTCCCTTACCCTCCCCAGCAGAGCCATTCCCACCCCATGGTGAGGATTTGCATCCTGCTGCATCTGTATTGACTCAGCAGCCAGGCAGTGAAGAGGGCAGCTGGGCGGAGGTTTCTGCAGAAAACCAGACAATGGATGAGTGTCCCGTGCTGGGCTGTCATCCAGGTGAATGAGGCTGGTGCGGGCAGCTCGTGGCTTTGAAAACTCTCAGCCATGCCTGATGCAAAGGAAGTGTTTACTAATTGAATGGGCCAGAGTTAGCCAAGCAGGAACCCGGCTCAGCCCCAGCACTGCTGTACGAGCTGCCTGGGAGCGCTGGTGGAGGGACTAGTGACCTGCAGCAGTGCCACCAGCTGGACTTGGGAACCCAGATAGCTCATGTCTGGGACAGCAACAAGCCCAGCCCTATAGCCTTTCCTGCAGGGCTCAGGTTGGGGCCTGGGTGGGCCCAGGGCTGCTCAGGGGCCTGTTCCAGTTGCCGGTAAGAAGTGGAGAGGCACTGCTCAGCAGTGGTTTGTTTACAGTGCTGACGAGGTTGTGATATGAGCCCTCCTTCCTCACCTTCCTGCTCACACACATCTCGACAGTTCGGCCGTTGGCTCCGCTTGGTTGCCGCCCTTGCAGAGCTGCTCTAGCTGTGTCAGTGGCCAGTGGCGGAGGACTCAGACTGTATAATCACTGAGCCCCAATTTGCACTGTAAGAACTAAGTGTCTTTAAAGCCCAACCTACTCCGCTGCCACTGAGCAATCCTGCCGGCTGGGCCACATACGCCCCAGCAGAGAGGGGCCCTGAGAGTCGGTGCCTGGGTGTTTCTGGAGCTCGCCACTCAGAAAGGTTCCAGTTGCTTTCTGGGCTTGGATTTTCTCTTAGCTGCACTTGGTTGGGCCAAAGCCTGGTCCCCCGTTATTCCCTCCTGGACGTGGCAGCACGTGCCTGGTTCACACAGAGGACTCAGCTTCTCCTTTGGACACTGTTGAGCCGTTAAGACTTTGGTGGGTGCTGTGGGGAGTTCTGCATGACTCGAAGCATTCTGCATGCGCCTGTGTCCTTTGCAGTGCTCTGGTCAATGCCGCAATGCATTTAAACTGCAGTATGTCGCACACGCCGGGCTGTCGAATGAGCTACGCCTGTTAGCTGAGCTGAAAACTCCATTCGGTATCAGCTTTTAACAGCTGGGAGAAGGTGCCCGCTCCAACACTCCTTCCAAACCAATGATCACCCAAGCTGGGCACTGGGACAGAGCCGCCATTTTCTACTTTAAAATGAGGACCAAGGGGAGGTTTATAAACAAACCAGACCCACAAGTCTCCTGTCTCCCAGAGACGATACTGCAGGTTTAAATGTCTTACATGGTCACTCAGTGGTGTAATGAGTGAGCGGTTCCTGGAAGCATCTGCTGCTGTACCCTTCAGTTAGCAACTGGCCACAACACCTCTTAGCAAAGTTCTCTCTCCAGCAGAGCCTGGGCGATGCAAAACAGGAAGTCTCTCTCCTCCAGCCTCAGTGGCTCACTCCATTCGCTCTCAGTTGTCTGCCTTTGTCTCCTCTCGCCTTCCAGCCTGCCCTTCGCCATTACACCACTAAGGACATGTAAAGTCTAGAGCGTGTGCAGAGAAAGGCCAGTGCGGAGCTCTGCCCTGAGGGAGATGTTTTTTCCCCCCCGCCTTAGCTTGGGACCGGGAGTTACTACCATCATGAAGGCTGGAGGTACTCCCATGCGCACAATGGCATTCTGGGACCCTTCGGGCAGCTGATGACGGAGGAGGACATAATCCGCATTGAGAAGCAAATTGAGAACCTTCAAGTAATGCACAAAGTGCAGAAGGTGGAGACTGAGCTGGAACAGCTGGAGCACGAAATGCAGCAGCTGCTGCCGCTCTCTGCCGCCTTGGCAAAGGAGCATTTCACAGCAAACCCCAAGCGCACGCACGACCGAGCCGATGACCTCCCAGCCTGGTGCAGCAAGATCTCCACTCTCCTGAAGAGCATGGCCATCCTCCTGGCTATGCTTGGGGGCAAGGCAGTCAACCTAGCTGACATGGTGAGCCCCAACATGTCCGAGCACATGAGCCAGGCTGCAAGCACCTCGTCCGCAGCTGCGCCACTGAAAGAGGGACCTGCTAACATTGGGAGATCGCAGTCCTTCAGCTGCACTCGGGAAGAGGTGGAGAGAGAGATCATGCAGTGTGGTGTGTCAGTAAAGAACCTGAAGGCCAACTACGAGCTGCACACGCAGGGCCAGCTGCTGGAGGCTGTGTCCAGCCGGGTGTACAAACGGAAGAGGTCCCTGCCCGTGGGAAGCATGCCATACAGCTACAGCCGAGAGCCCATCCTGGAGGAGGACTACGTAACGAGCAGCGACCCATTCAGAGCACTCAGTGAAGTCGCAGCAGCGGAGTGTGCAGAACTACCCAGTGGTCTAGAGCACGCTGCCTTGGAGTCTACTGTGGAGGCTCTCTTCAGCCCTGACCACCTGACCAGGAGCCTCCCCGTGCAGACGGAGCTTAGCTGCGTGCAGGATTACATCGACATGCGGAAGGAGCGGATCGTCTACCTCTTCCTGGAGCACTGGAAGAAGTGGACGTTCACCGAGTCAGTGAGCCACGCTCATCCCAAGAGGAAAACGGGGCTCGCTGAAACGCTGGACTCAGAGTTCAGCAAGGAGCACCAGGCGCATAGCAGCATCCCGGGGCCCGTGGTGCCCAGGAGGAAACCCAGTGAGGATGACCGGCTCTTGTACTTCATGAAGCAGAGGCAAGTGGTGGGGAAGCTGATTACCCACTGGAGAAACATCATCAGCCAGGTCCCAACGCAGCAGATCCGCCGCCTGAGCCGCACCAACATGTTGTACTGGCCGGAGCACTTCCTGCCACATGTCAGTGGCTCCCCAGTGGCATATGACAGCCTGACGCTGGATCTGTTCATGCTGGGCTACTTCCAGCTGCTGGAGATGGGCATGAGTCGTGAGGAGAGGAAGTGCCGCCATCTGCTGTGCTATGAGATGTTTGACCGGCTGGGCAGCCACAGCTGGGAGCTGATCCGCCAGTTCCACAAGGTGGTGATGGAGGAGATAGAGGCTGGGAAGCGGGACTGGAGGGATGGCTTTGAAGATCTCAAACAGGAGTTCTTTGGGGACAGCCTGGAGCTGGCACAAGGGGCCACAGCGGAGCCAGAGATCCCAGCAGGAACCCAGCCGCCACAGCTGTTCCACCAGGAATCCTCCCAGAGCTTGGTCAGTGATGCCCCACTGTCCGCTCCAGTGCCCAAGGAATGGAGCTTTGCCCCTGCCCCAACCAGCAGAGAGAGCTCCGTCCAGCTGATCTCCGAGCTGGGGGAATTCAGCAACGAGGACATTTGTCGCTACATAGACCGGAGCTTCTCCTTCTGGAAAGAGAAGGAGGCAGAGATGTTTGACATCTGAGCCCCCCACGTGCTGTGCCCGGCACATGCTGTGTTAGAAGCAGGCAGGAGCATTCACGGCCTCATCCCACACGGCTCACAAGCCGCCGGCACCAGCCATCCCATCCTCTTTGAGGCAGGAGGTTGGCCCATCTTATAGAGAGAATTGCTGGCTGAGAAACAGCCCTGGTGGGAGCAGGGACAATCGAATGTGCTCCGGTAACACAATACTCGAGAAGGGTGGCTTTAGCACAGCTCATTAGTGAAGGGCCCAGTTGTGTTGATTTAGCCAAGGGACCCACTGCATCTCCAAGATGAACTGAGCTCCAACTGCTGGCTGAGCCCAAGACAAATCTTTCGGGAGAGGCCTGCAATCATTTCATGTGATGCCTACCTGAAGAACTATAAACCAGCTCAATGACATACATGTTCCCTGGCTTCTACAGTGCAGAGCCGGGACTCTGAATAGGAACAATTTAGAGTTCATGTAAGTAGCATCAAAAGGGCCCTGACCCTGAAGCCCTTACTCAGGCAGAACTCCCATGGCTTCAGCAATTCCAGTGACCTCAGTGGCAGCTTGGTTTGCAGAAGGACTGGAGGATTTGTCCCCGAGTCTGTGCAGTTTTGTTGAATCCTGAATTCCCTACACAGACAGTCTTGCCAGAGGCCTCTTCTTCCTCTCGGAAAGCGGGGTGCGCAGCCGATGCCTCCTGCTGGCTGAACTGAGCCAGGGGCATTCTTAGTATGCGTCCTGTGCCGTTCTGGCTGCTTGTGGTTTTCTGTAAGAGTTGGTCCACAGATTTTCCTCTTGAGCAGTGTGTTCTTGGCTGTAATCCAGCCTCTGTCCTCTCCTGCTCTAGCTGGAGGAAGAGCAAAACCCTGACAAATGTTCAGTGACACGTGCAGGCTCCAGTTTTCTTCATTTTAAAGACGCTTCTTTAGTTTCCTGTAGCTGGGAGCCCATGATGTGGGAATAGGTACTGGAATGAGCAGCACCATCCAGCCTCTGGGGGGGTGATGGAACGCACTGTGGTTGCCCTGGTGCCATGCTCAGCACAGGCGGTGTGCTGCAGGAACTGGTCTCCCCGTGCATGGCTCTGCGGCCTAACGAGCAATGCTGTGGCACGTGAAAGCTGTGTGGCGCACCCCCGTTGATGCTGTGTGCTTTCAAACCGCAGCCTGCCGTGGCCACATGGTTCTTGGAGATTGCCAGGTGTGCCGTGTGCCCTAGCCCTTGGGACGTGATTGGTGTGGGCTGAAGATAGGCTCGGAGTGTGTCTTGTGTGAACACCTGGAAAGGAAATTTGCTTTCCAATGGGGGGTGTTGTGCATGCGGTTTGCACCCCCCATAACACTGCTTGTGGCAATGAAGGAATAAAGCTCTCTGCTCTCAGAAGAGCGTGTCAAGGCTGGTTCTCTGGGTTCTCTGGCTGCTCCAAGCCGTGTCCTGCAAATGCCCGAGGCCCAGTTCCCCTCGCGCAGTCTGGCACCTGCAGCATCAAACACTCAACTGTAAGGAAAGAAAATGGGGGGGGAGCGGGGCGGGGCGGGAGATTAACTCCTTCAGCGTAGCTGGGCCAGGCCGGCCCCTCGACCAGTCCCTGCTGCACGGCTGTTGCACTGTCTGGCAGCAGGTTGGCTTTGTCCCACTAGCTGGTACCTGCAGGTAACCCTGTGCCCAACCAGCCTCACCACATCCGCTGGCACTGGGCTGTTGAAGCCCCTGGCCCTGCGGCGTGGCCCTGCAGGCTCACGCTTTTATAGGCCAGCAGTCAAGCCAGGCAGCAAAGATGAATGAGCTGAGCATGTTGTGTAGGGGAACCCCCCCACCGCAGCATGGTACCCATGGGCCCCCTCCCGCTGTCAGGCATGTCTATGGCGGCAGGATGGGGCCCCATCTCGGGGGACCATAGAGATGAAATCAGAGCCAGCTGACGTCCACCCCAGCTCTGAGCGTGAAGGGCAGGACACATCTGACAAACTTCCCCGCCTGATACGTTGCCAAGCCAGGGTCCAAACCCCTTGAAACATGAAGGGCTGTTTGCCCAGCAGCCCCAACACCTGCCAGGAGTGAGCTGAGAGCTCGCGCCCGTGGGGCGACTGCACTGGGCTCAGAGGCTCCTTGGAGCCGGTACCCAAGCCAGCCATGCTCCTGAGGCCCTGCCAGCTCACAGACCCCATGCTGCCCGGGCAGCTGGCGAGAGTGCGCTCACTCGGCGCCCTCCGGCCGACACGCATGTGGTGCGCCTGCTCTTTCCAAAGCCAGAGCCCTGGCTCCTCGGAACCCATCGTGCCACATGGGACGGGGAGCACAGGGAGGTCGGGTCACACCTCAGCGCAGCCACGGCTGGGTGGCCAGGCCATGTAACCTAACCCGGATGTCCCAGGTGGCTTTAGTCCTGCCCCAGCCAAGCCTTTCAGAGCTCTGGCGTTTCTTGAGTTGTTGGACGACTAGTGACTGGTCCCACACCAGCCTTGATTCCTTCGCTCAGTCATCGGGGCGTGGTTGGTGGGGGCTCAGCGATGGGCTGTAGGGACATCAGCTCAGCCCCACAGCCAGCCCATGGGCCCCACAGGACAAGGTAAGAGGCCGATGGCAGCAGCAGCACTGAAGGAATGTGCCCCCCCAGCTAGGCCCACCATGGGCAGCCATGGTTGGTGCTTGGCTGAAGGTGGCAGCCTAAGGGCCACGCTCCTGTACAATCGCAGTGCTGGGACGGAGCACGGGCCGGGCACTGGCCGTTCACCTCTCACTCCAGCAGCACAGGCTGAGACGGTCCTGGTGGCTGGCGCCGGGGTCCCAGGGAAGGGTGGTGCTTTTAGTCCCGTGCCTTCCTCACACCCTAAAACGACGTCCCCTGGGGCAGCACTAGTGGGCAAAGCCTCCAGGTGCGCGGGCAGAGGCTGCGCAGGTAACAGCTCCCATCTCAAAGGCACTCTTCCAGCCGCTGAGGCAGAGGGCTGGGGATGGCATGCTGCCCACGTGTGAGCGCCCTGCCAAGCAGCGCTAACCTGAGCCAGCTGCCAGCCTGCAGCAGTCCTCCATGGTTCTTCCTCGCTGGCCCATCGCAAGGGCCCTGAATCACCCAGTCCCGCCCCGCTGTGGTCCCAAGAGGTGCCCGGGCTGTGCCTGAGCGCTGTCCTAGCAAGCTGTACAGAGGAGCTGTGGGCACAGCGCCCCACACCCACCACTCATGAGAAGGGTGCGTGTGCTGGGAGCACAGCTGGCGCACGCGGCAGAGGTGCCTGGCAGGGCGCTAGCCAGAAGCAGGGTGTGCATCTGCTCCTCTGCGCAGTGCCATTGCTACATTCCTCTTCAGCAGGGAGGCGCCAGTGCAAACAACCTTCCAGCTGCGTCTGAGCGCAGCCCCCTGTCCTGCTCAGCCACGCAGCACTGAGTTTCCTGGGACTTCACCCTGCTGCACAAATGGAGCCTGGAGCCGCTGGCCTTGCATGACTGCCCTGCTGAGTGCTGGCCAGCCCGCAGCCCACATTCTCCAGCCCAGCCACTCAGCAGCCCAGGAGAGTCCAGCTGGTTTCCGAGCACGTGATGGGACAGGGCGTTGTTAGCAGGCCTGGCCCTCCGGTAGCTGCCTGACTCCAGTCACGGCTGCTCCCTGTTCAGGGCAGCGTGGGGCCTTGCTGTCCCTTCTACTGTGCACCCCTGGCCTCTTCTTTGTGACCTTCCACTTCTCCGCTGCCCTTGCCCACAGCCTCTTGGGCCAACACCCCCAGATACCACAATGCTGCCTGAGAACCCTCCGCATTCACCCCCAATTTGGCCCCTCATTGGGCTGGCCTCGGATGAGACATGCCCTCCAACTGGACAGCTCTCCTTGCCCTCTGCCCTTCCCACCAGCTCTGCAGGGGCTCACAGGCCTCCTTAATGCCTTTTTCTCTCTTACAGGAGAGGGAAGAAGAAGCTCGCCTGGCCACTATGCCAGCCTGGAGGCGAGAGATCCTGCGGAAGAAGATGGAAGAGGAAAGGTGAGCTGTCCCTGGCTGGGGCCTGATGGTGGCTGTCCAACAGCTGAAGTGCGAGAGCTAATTGTGTTTTCTTTCTGCTTGTTTTCACAGAGAGCGAAAACGGTGAGTTCCGCTTCTCCATTTACTTCTCCACTCGCCTATGAAGCTAGTGCCTTCAGCTCCCTCTGGCCGGCCCTTTGCGCCCAGCTGGGTCAAGCTAAGCCGGCTTATGGGCTTTGCTGGCTTCCCTCAGGCCACACAGACGAGGTCAGTGTCAGCTGAGCTTTGCCACCAACGCTGTCCCGTGTGTTTTGTTTCTAAACAGAAAAGAGCAAGAAGAACTGAAGCGGGAAGAGGAGGCGAAGGAGAAAGCACAGTCAGAGAAGCTAAGGACTCTTGGGTATGACGAAAGCAAACTCGCCCCCTGGCAAAGACAAATCATCCTCAAGAAAGGGGACATAGCGAAGCATTAGGTGCTCACTAGCCCATTTCCCCTCTTGCTAATTTCAGACCCTTCTTCCGTGATGTGAGCTGTTCAGTAGGTCGAGGGGAGGCCAGCTGCTCTGTCCCACCAAGGCACTGCAGCTGGGAAGTGATTCACCACTTCACAGCCTGCGCGCCACCCTCCCAATGAGATAAGTGTAGCAGTGTAACTGCTAACGCAGGGCACAGCATGCTGCCGCTCCAGCGCTCCGCGGACAGAAACAACTTCGCTGCAGAGAGCTGCGGGGTGTGCAGAGTGAAAGTCACTCAGTCAGTGACGGCGCGCGTGGCATCAGCAAAACTCACCCATGGCAGGAAACGTGGCCCACTCTGTGGACTGTGGTGTCCACATAACACCTGGCCTCCATCTTCATACTGAACAGCCGCCCTTGAAGTGTCTCCTGGCCCAGGCTTTCCAGTCCCTGTCAGTCAGTTGTTTACCATAAAAGAAATACACTTTTACCAGAATAGTGGAGCTCCTCCGAGGCTCGGCAGGCGAGTTGCATGTGGTGTACAGAGAGGCCATTGCTACCAATAGATGCCCTCCAGAGCCTGGTCTCTGCCAGGCGTGGGTGTCACTCTCCTTGTGCAGCGTGGCCATGTGGAAAGAAATGTCTGGCGAGAGCAATACTGTGACCGGTTGGGCTGAGGAGAGCCGTTTCTCCAGCTGCCATATGATGTCTAGCGCCTGCTCCTCCAGCAGAGCCGGGGTCGGGCTGGGTCCTCTATGGTTTTGTCACGTTTCCTGGATCGTCTAGCAGGAGATTTTCAGATTGGGTTTGATCTAGAATTTCTGTGTCTTCAGCAATTAAAACACTAACCACCTCCAGGTGTTTCCTGGTCCCCTCACCTGTGTGCCAGGAGCTCTGTGCATGCAGCCCAGCCCCTGGCGAAGCTGTGCTGGGGAGGGCAGCAAACAGGCCACCAGCCCCCCACCTGGCTGGGCCTCCCTTCTGGCTTGCCCCAGACAGCCCTTCTCCCACTGCTTCTGGGGCCAGAGCATCCACCTACCGGATCGGGTGGGGGTGCAGCCTTGGGGCTCCTCTCTCCCCTCAGGGAAAGGAGCACCACCCCATGGGCCATAGGAGTCCCTGGAGGCATCCCTGCAGCCAGGGCTGTCTTGGAGCATGGCCCTGCATGCAGGCAAGAGGAGCAGGAGCTTGTTTCCCCCTCTAAGGGTTACTGGCTGGGCCCAGCCATTCTCTAGCCACAGCCTCCTTGGTACCCACCCTGCTGGCCTCCCCAACCTCCCTCCCTGCACGCCCCTGTCTGTCCAGACTTCATCCACCAAACCTGCCCAAGCCCAAGGCTCCCAGGTCAGTGACTTGGACATCATGGGCCGGACATCATGGGCAGGGCCCCCCCCAGGGACTGGGTAACCCTGCAGCCAGCCTGCACACGGCTGCCAGCACTGGAAAGCCACTGGCACTTTCTGTGTGCAATGCAGGGCTGGTGGAGCAGCCGCCCCCCCCTGCACCCCACCCTGCCCTGTGCCCTCCAGCCAGGCCCCCCGCATCCGAGCCTGCCCCCTGCATCCCAGCCTGCCTTGTGTCCCAGCCTGCCCCCTGTGTCCCAGCCTGCCCCTTGTGTCCCAGCCGGCTGTGTGCCCTCCAACCAGCCCCCCTGCATCCCAGCCTTCCCCCCACATCCCAGCCTGCCCCCTGTGTCCCAGCCTGCCCCCTGCGTCCCAGCCTGCCTCTTTCCATCCCAGCCTGCGCCCCCTGTATCCCAGCTTGCCCCTGCATCCCAGCCTGCCCTCTGCGTCCCAGCCTGCCATGGCCCCTGCTGGCTGGGCATGGTTTGTTTTTGGGCACAAGACACCAGACGGACGCTACTACCCTTCCCCCATCAGTCTCAAGGCCTGGGCAGCTGCCAGTGGGTCAGGTCCAGGCCCAGCTGGGGATTGCCCAAGCACTCACACTCCACCTCTGCTGCACTTGGGGATAGCAAAAGCCTGCCCCTGGGGTGGGGCAGGGGAGGGCAGCTGAGGCTGAGCTGCCCTGCCCAAGACCTGGCAGGGGTGCTGGCAGGGGGGGTGTCACCTCTGCTGTCAATTGACTTACGTCCCAGATGTAAGCTAACCCAGTCACTCCACGGAGCAGGCAGGCCTGGGCCATCTCCGGGTGACTGCGTGGGTACAAACATCTGCAGACAGCTTTTGTCCAGTGCTCTGATTTTATCTCCTACTGCTGGGGATTTTCCCTGGTTATGGATGTGCCATGCTGGGTGCAGCTTCCCAGCACCAGCCCATGACCAACAGCTCTGCCAGTGCCTCCTCGGAGCCAGGGCCCGCTGAGGCTCAAGCCAGCTCATAAGATGAGCCCATTCCACTAGCTGAAAGCTGGTGTAGCTCAAGCCAGACACACATGCTGGGTGAGGGGAGGTGAGGAGCGGTGGGGCGGGACGGGCCAGGCCTCTGTCCCTGCCATCCGCACCCCCGCATGAGTCAGCTCCTGCGGGGCTACCCAGTGGGTAGTCCCCAGCTACTGCCTCCTTCCAGCAGGCACAAGCCTTTCCATTCCACACCCCCCGCCCCCCGTGGCAGGGCAGCTGGGCTGTTGCCAGGCCTGCCTCTCCCCAACAGCTAGGCACATGTCAGACAGAGAGAGCCCAGCCCTAAGCAGCCCCAGGAGATGGGTTGGAACCCCTGGGCCAGCCTGCTAAGAGCAGCCCAGAAGTAAGGCTGGGGCATTTAACAGTCACCAGCAACTCTTGAGCTGGACTTAAATTGCAGCTGGAGGGGTTAAGCCTGGCCATTAGGAAACACTTCCTGGTGGTCAGGGCAGTGGGATAAATTGCCCACGGAGGTTGCAGCACCTTTCATTGGAGATAGTTAAAAGCAGGTGAGAAACACCCATCAGGGATGGCCTAGCTTCTAGGCGGGGCTTGGTCCTGCCAGGTGTGCCGACATCACGGGGCTCCTGCCAGCACTACGATTCTCACCTGCTAACCTCTAACATGCGCGAGCATCTGCCCAGCCCACTGGCCTGCACGTCACGTGGCCCCCGCATCCACGTGGCTGCTTGGTCCGTGCAGTGGGTTGGCAGCCTGGGTGTCCCCAAGCTCAGGGACTGGGAATTCCCAGCCTCCATCCCAGCCCAGAAGAAAAGCCGCACCCGAGGCTGAGCAACACCTTTCTGTTTTATTGTCATCAGGACATGGGGGAAGACGGGAGCGCCCCATCACCTCACCCAGCTGCTCCTTGCGTGCACACGCCAGAGCCTCTCACAGCACACCGCCCCAGCCTGCAGCAAGGTGGCCTGTGCTTCCCGGCCCAGCAGGAGCAGAGATTTGCTTAGGGTGGTGCTGGCTGCTCCCACTTCTCTGTGCACTGAGCCATGGCTCACTGATGCCCCAGCACTCGCAGCACATTCCTTCCGCGCTGGGGCTCCAGCAGTCTGATCTCAGTAAGGCTGAGCATCTCCAACTTGGCTGGGTTCAGCACGCCCTGCCCTCTGCAACCCCAGTGCTTAAGCACCTGCCAGCACAGAGACGCCAGGCAGGCTCCCCAGCAGGTGGGCTGCAAAGCAGCAACAGTGACCATGATTCGGGTCAGTTTCTTCTAAGCAATCCGGGGTATAAATAAGGTGAGATGCTGCCACCTCCTCTCAGCCAGCAGGGTAGAGCCCCAGGCCCGAGGAGGCACGTCCTGAGAAAAGGCTGGGTCTGCCCCTGCTACTGCAGGACAGAGCCAGCAATGCAAATAAGTGACATAGAATGTCTACCACCGCTAAGTAACACTACTTACTGGTACAGGCCCCCGCCCCACTGGGGGCTGCCGGACTAAACCACAGGCAGCTGAGCTGGCGGGGCGGGGGGCGGGACACCTGCCCCATGGGGGTGAGCAGAGGGCCCAGGGGCAGGAATGGAGCCAGGCTGCTTTCAAAGGCACCCGCATGATGAGCAAATCTTGCGGCACCACCCAGCTGTCCTTCCCTGCCAGGCTCTGTGCCAGAGCGTGTGGTTTCCAGAGGGCGAGGGTGGTGGGGCGCAGCATTTCTGCTTCCGATTCTTATTCCTGACTTTGGCCTAGACCCCACGTGCCTTTCCCAGCAGCGCTGGCTGGGCCTGGAGCAAGGCACGCTGACCAGCCAGCCGTAGGACAGGGAGGCCTGCAAGCAGCCAGCCCCCAGTAGCTGAGGCACTAAGTGGGCAAGACCCAGGTATGGGTGGCATGGGGCGTCACCCATCGACTTCCTTAGGTGCTAGTGTTGTCAGGCCAGCGCTGAGCACGGAGCTGAGCCATCTCAGCACTAGGCTCTTGGGGGGAAACCCCACCTGAGTCCCCTCCTCCACAGGTGCTGGGCACTGACACTAGCACCAGCCCTGGTGCCGGCAGTACCTCCATCACAGGGCTCTGTGTAGGCCAGGCTCTGGGCAGGTTAGCAGCATCGCACATGGCGCAAGCAGGCTGGAGTGGTGAGCTGGCTGCCCCAGTGTGCCCTGGCTAGCCAGGAAGCTGCCCAAACTCCCAGCCTCAGCTGCCAGACGTTAGCACTACACAGCCAGCGGGAGTGTCCCGCCTCTCCCCGGCCCTCCGCAGCACTTCACTCTTCCAAGATGCTCAGCTGAACTGTCAGCTTAATGGAACCCTCCCCGCCTGGCTCCTGGAGCCAGCCCAGCAGGATGAGCCTTTCCCCCAGGCCTTCATCCCCTTCAGAGGAAAGCTGGGGCTGCAGGAGGGGTGTCTGCCAGCTGCTGCCCCAGGCAAGCCTGGCAGGGTGCAGAGGGTGCCATGGGGCCTGTGTGCTATGGGGGGAGGGATTCTGCCCCCAGCCCTGGCAGGCTCTGGGAATGGAGCCCTGTGGGGCCAGGGCGGGGTGAAGGAAGTGTGACCGAGCAGCACAGAGGCGGTGAAGCTGAGACTGCCCCTTGGCCTGTGAGGCCTCCAGCAAGTCAGCCGCTCCGGGGCACAGTGCCGTCCCGCTGTCCTTCGCAGGGCGACCAGCGCCAGCCTGCCTGCTGCAGCCGGCTGTGCAGCTAGGACGCACCTGCAGGTTTTCTTTCCAGAGGGAGGCTGGGGGCTGTGGTGCCTACATGTCCCTTCTGGTCCCAGTGCCACCATTGTGCAGGGGGTAGCATGCGCCTTCACAGGCATTGGCCCCAGCATTGCTCAGGGCATTCACAGATCTGCCCTCCTCGCTTGGGTCCAGGCCAGCAGCTGCTTCTCTCAGAGCAGCAGCCGGATCTGCTGCCAGTGCCCCTCTGAGTGCCAGGCCATGGCCGGTCCTGCCCGCAGAGACAGCAGGTCTGGCTTTGCTGGCTAGGAGAGGCCTTCCCCTTCTCTCCCACTTCAGAGCTCCTGGAGGGAAGCCCGTGAAGCCAGCCCTGGCTAGCAGCATCTGGCTGGGCAGGCTCACGGGCCCCTCTGCAGCCGCTGCCTCAGCTCCTCGGCACAGCCAGCCAGCTCCATGCGCTCCAGGGCGGAGAAGATGGGCTCCAGGGTGGCATTCTTCTGCTGGTACCACCTCTTCAGCATCTCGTACTGCTGGTCCCGGAGGTGGGCGAACTCCAGCTCTACCACCTCGATCTCAGTGTCGGGCAGCTCCAGCACCCGCATGAACTCCTTCCAGCGCCGCGCGGGCACCGTGTTGATGATGTCGTAGAGTTTGCTGCCCTGCGGGAGAGTGCCAGGGAAGGACCCTGTGGGACAGTGAGACAGAGCATTAGCCAGAGCCTGGAGCACAGCAGCCCTGCTGCCGGGCCAGCAGTGAGCTGCCAGCTCTCTGGGCACCTAGGCCAGCCCTGTGCCATCGTGCGAGGCACCTTCTGCAGTGCACGGCGTACTCGCTGCATTGTGTGGCACTGTGGGCGACCTGCAGGGGTCCTGGCTGCCGAGGGGCCTGACCGAACAGGCATCACCATTCACGGGCAATGTCTCTGTGACCTGACGGTGGAGCAAACCCTGTGACTCCAGAGGCTGTTCTGTGGCGCTGGAGAGACAAGCCGAGGCCTGGAACAGAAAGAAGACCACATTTCCAAGGAAAGCCCTGGCCTCTTGGCAGGGAGCCAGCAGCCTGGGGCAGCTACGTACCAGGCTGGGGCTGGGGCTGGGGCTGGGGAGGGATTTCCTAGCTGAGCTGGGCAGACATCCTGGGCTGGGTTTAGTTGCATAGGGAGAATCAGCCTCATCCCTTCAGTCCCCTGCTGAGGCTGCCAGGCAGGGAGCCTCAGCTGGGTGTGGGCACCTGTTTCCTGAACTCTCCGAGACCCACCAAACTCCTGGGTGCCAGTGAGCAGCCTGCAGGGCGAGCTCCAGGCCTTCACCTGGCTTTGAGCTAGCCAGACATGGTGCCAAAGGCCCCCAGCCTCCAAGCCACAGTGTGCAGGAGCTGCAGGGCAGGGGTGCGCGCTGGCTACTGCCATGGGCAGCCAGGCCCCCAGAGGGCCCTGCCTGCAGCGCAGGGTCACAGGGAGCATGTTTAGGCCCAGGACAGACCCCGGGCGCCTGGGCTGGGCTCTCACCTGTTGCTGCTCCAAGCCTTTAACTGCAGCCTCGCCTGCCAGGAGAGAGAGGGAGCAGTTAGTCACCCAGCGCCCCCTTCGCCTGGCCTGGGCTCTGCTGTGCCAGGCTCCAAGGTGCGCACCGGGAAGCAAGAGGCCAAGGCACAGCGTGGGGAGAAGAGGGGTGTTACCGGCTGCTGAGGAATCCTCCCTGAGGGTCGTCTTCTTGTGGTAGATGAAGAGTGCGCCCAGAAAGAGGGGCCCCATGAGGCCCAGCAGAATGTACTCCAGCCCCAAGCCTGCGGCAGAGAAGGGGAGTTTCCAGTGCCATCACCTGCTCCCCTTCCCTCCCTCCCGCTGCCTGAAGCCCTGGCTCCAGGACCAGCTGAGGCCAGGCCAGGTCAGGCCAGGCAGGGGTTGCCCTCCGCCCCGGGGCCTGGCCAGAGGCACTGGAGCCGAGCCTGCCTGCGGCTCACAGCAGACACCTGCCATGTCGTCATGGTGCCCAGGACGCGAGGGGCTGCGCGGCTGGCTCAGGAGTCCCATGGCCGTTCCTCCAACAGTGTAGCGTGAGCGGCTGAGCGCGGGCTCTGCCCTCGCCAGCTGCAGGCGAAGGGGGTGAGAGGGAACCACATGGAAGCCGTGGGGTGAGCTGGGGCTCGGTACCACTGCTCCTGGCTTGGCAGTGCCAGCTGTGCCCGCCCAACCCCCCCGGGGACAGGGACGGGGACGTGCGTTCACCCCCGGAGCCAGGCAGCCCCAGCCCGGAGCTCCTGTCCTGCCATGACCCCGTGGGAGCAGTGCCCACATACTAGCGCTGCCCCAGCCACCCGCCTGCCTACCTTGGCTGCTGCCATCACATGGGCTGCCACAGCTCTCCCCACAGCTCTTGGCAAGCCGGCTGCAAAGGACAGCAAGAGCCGTGGGCGTCCGACCCACCGCCATCCTGCTGCGCCACCGGCAGAGCCAGCACCTCCGTGCTGCACTGGGCTCCGCCAGGCCCACCGCCCTGCCACCCTCCAGTGCTGCTGCAGACACGGCCCTGCCTGCGCACCGGACAGCGTGGGCTTGCCGGGCTGCTCTTCGCCTGGCCCCTCACGCGCAACCAGAGCGACTCCCTGCCCAGGCGCTGAGCAGCCCTGGTGTGTGTTCTCCAGCCCCTCCCCAGGGTCTCCACGCAGCCCCAGGCCTCTGCTGGCTCGTCCGCACAGGGTGGGGGCAGCCGCTGCTGGGCTGCTCTGGGATGGGCCCCCGGAACCCAGCGTGGGCCAGCAGCGCACACAAGCTGCTGCCCAGCTGACGTTTGCTAACAGCTCGTCACTGTGAGGCTGTGGGTCCCAGCCGGCTCGGCAGTCCTGCGGAGCACTCGCCACCTCAGCAGCAGGCCTGGCAGCCGCTGCCAGCGTGCTACAATCTGCCAGGTGCTGCTGCCCTGCGAGTGCCCCAGGCTGGGGGCACCGGGTGTGTGCACTGCTGGGGCATTCGCCACCACTGGCCGAGCCGCGAGCTGCTGGCGTCAGCTTTAGCTGCACTCCCTGGCCAGCGCAGCCAGCGGGGGGAGAAGTGCGGAGCGAAGCCACACGGGGTATTTACCTGGCACATTCGCGGCACTCGCTGCCCTCCAGGTAGAAGCCAGGCTGGCAGTCTCCACACTGGGTATCCTCCTCCTCCGAGCCTGAAAGACAGCAGGTGGCTAGTGCCTCCAGAGCGGAAGGGCAGGGGCCCGGGAGGGTGGCAGGAAGGGGCTCCCGAGATGTGCCTTCTGCCAGCACCGAGTCTCCTGGCATGGACTGGCTGGCGGGAGCCCAGGGCAGCAGGAGCCCAGCCCCTCACTGGCAGGGCAGGCCCAGGCGACCTGGCGCAGCAGCAGCAGGTGCGGGGGTCCCTGGCACGCGTGGCAGCGCTGGCATTTGGCGCGTGCTGCCTGGGCCAGCCAGGGCGGCGGGGGGAGCTGCTAACGTGGGTAAGAGGGCAGGTGCTGGAGTCAGACCACCAGCTGCTCACCTGGCAAAGCCTTTCCCACGGCCCTACCACAGCTATGCCATGGATGGGCTCCCACTGCTGAGCTGCACTCCGTCAGCTGGTCGCGGCCTGGCCGGGGCCCACCAAGAGGCCATGCAAGGGGCAGGCTCAGTGCAGTGTCGGGGGCGACAGGCAGGTGTGTCGGCGTGACGGGGTGCAGCAGCCAGCGGCAGTGGGCAGGCGAGGGAAGGAGGCAGGTGGGGGCAGCAGGCGGGGGGGGCAGTGGATGGGCAGGAACATCAGGGCAGGAGAGGGCACTGCGCAGGCAGGGGCAGCAGGGAGGTGGGGTGGCAGGCGGGGGTGGCAGGAGGAGGCGGCAGGCAGGAGAAGGCAGCAGGCGGGGGCAGGCAGGCGGGGGCAGCTGGCGGGCACGGGCAGGAGAGGGCAGCGGGCAGGCAGGGGCAGACAGGTGGGGCAGGAGAGGGCGTGGGCAGGTGGGGGCAGGAGGACAGATAGGCGTGGGCAGGTGGGAGCAGGCAGGTGGGGGCAGGCAGGCGGGGGCAGCGGGCAGGAGAGGGCAGTGGGCAGGTGGGGGGCAGGCAGGCAGGCAGGGGCAGGCGGGGGGGCAGGCAGGCGGGGGCAGCGGGCAGTGGGCAGGCAGGGGCAGGCAGGCGGGGGCAGCGGGCAGGAGAGGGCAGTGGGCAGGTGGGGGGCAGGCAGGCAGGCAGGGTCAGGCAGGGGGGCAGGCAGGCGGGGGCAGCGGGCAGTGGGCAGGCAGGGGCAGGCGGGGGGGCAGGCAGGCGGGGGCAGCAGGCAGTGGACAGGCAGGGGCAGGCGGGGGGGCGGGCAGGCAGGGGCAGGCAGGCGGGGGCAGCGGGCAGTGGGCAGGCAGGGGCAGGCAGGCGGGGGCAGCGGGCAGGAGAGGGCAGTGGGCAGGTGGGGGGCAGGCAGGCAGGCAGGGGCAGGCAGGGGGGCAGGCAGGCGGGGGCAGCGGGCAGTGGGCAGGCAGGGGCAGACAGGTGGGGCAGGAGAGGGCGTGGGCAGGTGGGGGCAGGAGGACAGGTAGGCGTGGGCAGGTGGGAGCAGGCAGGTGGGGGCACGCAGGCGGGGGCAGCGGGCAGGTAGGGGCAGGCAGGCAGGGGCAGCGGGCAGGAGAGGGCAGTGGGCAGGTGGGGGGCAGGCAGGCAGGCGGGGGCAGCGGGCAGCGGGCAGGCAGGGGCAGGCGGGGGGGCAGGCAGGCAGGGGCGGGCAGGCGGGGGCGGGCAGGCGGGGGCAGGAGAGGGTGGTGGGCGGGTGGGGGCAGCGGGCAGCAGACAGGCGGGGGCAGCGCTGCAGCCACTCACAGTTGCGCAGGGTGGCCTGGCCCTTGCACCGCCGGCACTCCTGGCAGGTGAAGTCTTGACTGAGAGTGTTGACGGAGAGCCGGAAGTGGCCGGCCTCACAGCCGCACGTGACGTCCCGGGTCTTGGAGCAGTTCTGCAGCACGAGCTGGGAAGCTGAGCACAGGACAAGCCCCCTGAGCAGGCCTTGGGGCGGGAGGGGAGGGGGCTGCTTCCTCCTCTGAGTGGGTGCAGAGCCCGGCTGGGGCGGGCTGGCCGGTGGCCTACCTTGGGCAAAGCACTCGGAGCACTTCTTGCACTTTAGGGCCAAGTTCCCGAGAGGGTTGAAGGTGCCGGGGCGGCAGATGGCGCAGGCCGTGTCGTTGCCGAGGCTCGTGCAGGGTGCTGTCATGTAATGCCCTGCACACAATGCCCGCTGGTGAGTGCGCAGGCTGGGCAGGCCTGGGTACCCAGCGGTGCAGGCTGGCTGACCGGCTCTGTCCCTCCAGGCCATCCGGGCTCCAACTAGCCGCAGCCCCCGTGCCCCATGGCTGGAGCCATGCCCACCCCCCTCATTTCCTGGGAGGGGGCCGAGTGCAGTGACGGCAACAGGGGCCCCAAGTCAGGGCCTAGCACTGCTGGCGGCCACCCCATAACCCAGACGGGGGCCACACACCCGCCTCATGGAGCAGGGCCTTGGCGCAGCCCCTCACCTGCAGGGCACTCCCGGCAGCACTGCCGCTGCTGCTGGCGCCAGATGTAGCCAGCCGGGCAGCCCTGAGCATTGCTTCTCTTGCGGCGCTCGTGATGGGGCAGGCCCAGCGCAGCCCCAGCTTGGCTCCCTGCCCTCCTCAGCTCGCTGCCAGTCGCGGTGCCCAGCAGCTGGAACCCGCTGCCCATCAGCAACAGCATGGCCAGGAAGCCCTAGGACAGAGGGGATGTTGCACAGCCTGAGCACTGCGAGCTGCTCCTGCCTGGCCACACCACAGCCTCCGGCAGACCAGAGCTAACGACCCTCCGACCAAGGCTCCATTTAACACAAGAACGGCCCTACTGGGTCAGACCAAAGGTCCATCTAGCCCAGTAACCTGTCTGCCGACAGTAGCCAGTGCCAGGTGCCCCAGATGAGGTGAACCGAAGACCATGATCAAGCGATTTGTCTCCTGCCATCCATCTCCTGCCTTCGACAAAAGGCTGGGCACCATACCTTACCCCTTGCTAGTAGCCATCCATGGACCTAACCTCTAAATATTTATTGAGCTCTTTTTTAAACTCTGTTAGAGTCCTGGCCTTCACAGCGTCCTCTGGTGAGGAGTTCCACAGGTTGACTGTGCGCTGTGTGAAGAAAAACTTTATTAGTTTTGAACCTGCTACCCATTAATTTCATTTGGTGTCCCCTAGTTCTTATGTTATGGGAACAAGTAAATAACTCTTCTGTATTCACTTTCTTCACACCATTCATGACTTTATATACCTCTATCATATCGCCCCTCAATCGCCTCTTTTCCAAACTGAAAAGTCCCAGTCTCTCTAGCCTCTCCCCATATGGGACCCTTTCCAAACCCTTAATCATTTTAGTTGCCCTTTTCTGAACTTTTTCTAACGCCAGTATCTTTTCTGAGGTGAGGAGACCCCACCTGCACGCTGCACTCAAGATGTGGGTGTACCAGAGTTTTATACAGGGGAAGTAAGATATTCTTCGTCTTATTTTCTGTCCCTTTTTTAATTATTCCTAACACCCTGTTTGCTTTACTGGCAGCCGCTGCACACTTGCTGGCCCAGCACCCACTGCCTGGCCCCAGCTGGGCGCCAGCAGTCCAGAGCAGCAGGAGCTGCAACGCTGCCTCCCAAGTGACCCTGGTGCATCCGGGCTCTGGGGCCCTTGCGCAGGGAGGCCCCGAGGAGCATAGCCCATTGCCGTGCTGGAGTCAGACAGGTAGTGGGCTCATGATCCCAGGGCAAGGGCTGAAGGGGACGAGGCTCCAGGCTTGGCCCAGCCACTCACCAGCTGGTGACCGTGAGCACCTCCCTTCTGCTCCTTGTGGCTCCCCCACCTTGGCATGCTGGGGCTGTTTGGGGCAGGGCCTGCTCTGGGTGGGGCACAGGGACTTAGCCCATCTGGTGCTGTTCTGGCAATTACATGAGCAGCCCTTACACCACCTGGCCAGGCTCAGGTGACGGGGCCACAGCACTGCAGGCCTGTGCCCAGGAACCAACCGGGGCAGAACCTCCAGGAGAGGGGCGGCAGGAAAACCCAGCTCCAGAGGCCTGGCCGCAGGTGCCACAATGGGCCTGGGAAGCAGGTCATACCCAGCCAGCTGCTGCCCAGCACGTGTGTGCGTGACAGGGCAGTGCCTGAGCCTGGCCTCCCAGGGTTAGGTGGCCTGTGCTGTAGTGGGCAGGGACCAGTCCAGGAGGCCTGGAGAAAAAGTCAGGCCGAGGCTGGGTGACGTGGGAGCCCAGATAAATGTGGGCCCTGCGTTTGAGTGCACTGTCCCATGGGGAGCCCCAGCCCCTTCCCTGAAGCTGCATGTAGAGCTGGTTCCTGGGCACCACCCCACACCAAGAGGTTTGGCTAATGGGAGACAACTTGCTCAGCTATCACATGACTCCAGGAGCTGGAGCTTCAACCAGCACCAGGCTTATGCCCAAATCCCCCCCACGTGCAATGCTGGAGCCCAAGCACACGCTGGGCCTGGGGCCAGCACCTGCCTGGGCAAGGGAGTGGCCAGGGCACATGCCCCCAGTGCTATGGGCTGAGCTGAGCTGAGCTGAGCTGAGCTGGGCTGGTCAGGGGCTGCACAGCCCACTAGGAGCCAAGCTGTGACACAGCCCGTTGCTCACAGCCCTCCAAAGCCTGGTGGCGGTGGCATGCCCTGCATGACTAATCCTGTGGCTCACTCATCCCCGCCCCCTGGGAATCCCCCCTGCCAGCCCCACAGGGTGTTTTCCTCTGTGCGCCAGCCCCCCGTGCACGCCGTTTGCGCAGCCTCTGGCTCCCAGCAACTGGCACCCCTGCAAGGAACACAGTGTGGAGGTGCATGGCGGGAAGCAGGGGCGACTTGGGGCCACGCTCCGGCCATGGTACAGCTTCTGGTAAAGGAGGAGAGCCGAGGCGTGTGGTTAATGCTGAAAGAGCACCGGAAAGGGTTGCATAAGCAGCCTGGCGCAGCTGTTCCTGTAAGTGGCTCTGCACTAACCAGGTTCCAAGGAATCGGCAGGTGCAGAGTGCACAGCAGCGGGCTGCGCCACTCAGCAGTAGTAGGGCTGCCACCAGCAAGTGGTTGTGGCAGGGCCCCGCCTGGCACTGCCATGGCTCCAAGAAGGACCCTGTGCAGATGTTACGCTGCCTCCTTGCTGGGCCTCCTGCCCTCCTGACACCACCACCCTGCAGAGCCAGGGCTGGACCAGCGCTGTGGGCAGAAGGGCACCGGCAGGGCTGGACAGGCAGCGGCCAGGACAGGACACAAGCAACCTGCATTTGGCTGGGAGCCAGGCGACAGCGGGTGGCCGGGAAGACCCAAGATCCCCCAGCACGAGCAGCAGCAAGCTGACTCGACCAAGTGCCACGCAGCATGAGCAGCACCCGGGGCGGGCCCGGCAGGGCTGGGTGGGCAGCAGCCAGGCCATGGGTACCCCACGCTCCTCTGGCAGCCGAGCGGCAGCGGGGCAGGCCCCTGGGTCCCATCCTAAGGAGGCAGCAGCCGGGTCCCTGGCCTCACAGCTGCGGGCTGCTCAGCAGCCAGCCACGTGCGGCCCCAGCTGGCCGGGCAGTTGGCCAAGGTGCCGAGCACGGCGGGAGGGGCAGCGTGCAGCAGAGCTGCAAAAGCGGCAGCAGAGCCCAGCAAGCAGGCACATGGCAGGGCCCTGCCGCCCCAGCGCAGGAGGTGCACAGGGGTCCCCGCCTGGCACTCAGGGCCCTCAGCCATTCTGAGCCGGGCACCGCGCAGTGCTGCTTTGCTCCCCTGCTCTCCTCAGACCTGCAGCCACCGGCCACCGCCCTGCCCTGAGTCTGGGGCACTCCCAGGGCCTGGCCTCAGCAGCCCCCGCCGCCGGCCCCGGGGCTGCTTGTGACAGCACTGTGGGGCCATGCAGGGCTGGGACCAGCCCCCAACCCCAGGGCACAGGAGCAGCTCCGGGGGGCTTGTGGCCTCGCCCATATGACAACCGAGTGCCACACAGCCATGAGCAGCCTCCCCCAGCCCGCAGGGAACTGGCATGGCCAGCCCTGCCCCCATGGCGCTCAGACCCAGCCAGGGCTTAGCTTTGCCTCCCCCACCCCAGCACCCAGGGACTGTCCCCCCAGCAGCACCATGCGCCTCACTGACACTTTTCCATGGCGTGAAGCCACTGGGGGTGGCCTGGTCGCGTCAGCTTGCTGCTGCCAGTGCTAGGGCACCCCAGGGATGCCGGGGGACCTTGGGGCTTCGTGGCCCCCAGCTGGATGAGGTTTGGGAGCTGCTCTGAGGCATGGGGGGGGGGGCTCTGCAACTCTGACCTCCGTGGCTGGCATGGGGCACAGTGGGCATGACTGCGCCAGACCAGGCCTGTGCCTGGCGTTGGGGGCTTGCATGGGGTGGGCCAGTCTCCTCTGCACAGCCACAACCACTATCCCGAGGCCATGGCAGCACCACCCCATCTGCCATGACCTCACCCCCAGGGCTGGGCAGCAGGGAGAGCCCAGGGTGTCCCGTGGCCATGACTGCCACCCGCTCTGCCAAGGGGCTGGCACCCTCGGGCTGCTCACGCCTTTCCCTGCCCCCCGCCCAGGACCTGCTCTGCTGGGTTCCTTGCAGACCCAGGCCAGGGGGGCTGCAGCAGTGCTGGGCTGTGCTGAGCCAGCCCCCTTCCCCTGCGGAGCCAGGAACTGATTGTGTGGCTGATGGTGGGGGAGCCCTGGGCGCAGGGCAAGAACCGGGGCCCTGTGTGAACCCTGGGGGGTGCTGCAGCCCCTCCAGCCCCGAGTTCCCATGCCCCCGCCAGGCTGGGCAGCAGAGGGTTAATGTTAGTCTCCTCTGTACTCCCTGTGGTGGTGCTGAGGTGATTTCCTCCCTAAGCGGAAGCTGGGCCCAGCTCCCTGGCGCTGGCGATGGTATCGCAGGGCGTACGTGCAACCCAAGTAGGTCAGTGCTGAGCTGCCATGTCTGGAACAGCTGGGCCAGGCAGCCTAGGCACCCTCACAGCCCTGCCCTGCCCAGCCGGGGGGGCTGGTACTGCTCAGTGCCCAGGGGCTGCTGCGCTGGGGGCTGCACACTGTGACGGAGGGTGGGGGGGGGTGCAACTCAGGCTGGGTGTGTGTGTGATGGGAAGAGCCACTCCCAGTGCCGAAAGATGAGCCCTGGGGCTGTACCCTAGGCTGGCAGGTAACACCTCTGTCCTGAGCACAGAGCAGGGAGGAGCCGAGCTGTGTTTGAATGGGGGGTGCCAGTTAGATGCTGGGGGGGGGCGGGCCTGGCAAGGGGGGAGAGGGGACCCCTCGGGCTCCTCTCCCCAGGACGGGTTGGAATGACTGTTTCTGTCGCCTAATAAACTTCCTGTTCTACCAGCTGAGTGAGTCACTCCTGCCTGTGACGGGGTGCAGAGCCTGGGGACGCCTGAGCCCCACCTCACATGCTCACACAGAGGCACAAGCACATCGGGGCAGAGGCTTCGTGTTGTGTGCAGCACCTGGTGCCGGGGACCCTCCCAGGTGGGCAGAGCAGAGGGCCCCAGGCGAGACAGAGCACAACAGTGCCCACTCCCCAGCTCCAAAGCGAGCCGGCCTGCACTCCCGCACATGCTCCAGGCCCTGTGGGTGGGAGCACTGGGCGAGGCAGAGGGCACTTGCCTGGCCGATCCCTGAGCCTGGTACATGGCATGTTGGCACACTGGGCAGGGACACCACCGGCCAGGGACAGGCAGGAGTGACCTCGCCTGTCTCCAGGCCCTCCGGGCGGCTGGCTGTGCAGGGGGCAGCACCCACCTCCCCACAGAGCCTGCTAGCACCTGGCTGCCCCTGCCAGCTGAGCACAGCCCCCCCCACGCCCAGTGCCAGCAGGGCAGTACGCCTGCCCCCGCTCTCGCTGCACATCACCCAGCGCCTGGCCCCTGGGCCGTAGCCCCAGAAAAGCCCTGAGCGGCTCCCAGCGGGGCCTGCTGGGCCCGGGGGCGGATTCCTGGGGATTCCGGCCCGGGGGTGGCGTTCCTGTGAAGATAGCCCTGATTAAAGGGCTGCATCATTTTCTCTTAAATCTGTCATGGCTGGGCAGGAACCTGCCCCAGGGCTCGCCCATTTGCATAGCTCCATGATCAGATTGTGGCTTGGCGCGCGCAGGCTGGGCCCCACCGCCCGCCCTTCCTGCCAGCAGCTGCGGCAGCGTTGACTCAGTGCTGCGACCCATCCATCCAGCCGGCGGCCCACCGCCTGCCCTCGGCTTTCCCACTGGGCGATGCCGCCCCCACCGTCTCGCACGCCACGGCCTTGGGAGCCCTTCCCTCTGGCCCAGGGGTACGCTTGCACCCCCCCCCCAACTGCACAGCCCGCCAGACCTGTCACAGCCCCCACTGCACAGCCCCCCATAGGCCTTGTCACCGCCCCCCCGCACAGCCCCCCGGCCCTGTCACAGCCCCCCCCCATAGGCCTTATCACCTCCCCTACTGCACAGCCCCCCCCCATAGGCTGTCACCTCCCTGCACAGCCCCCCCGGCCCTGTCACCCCCACCCGCCCTGGCACTGCACAGCCCCCCCCCCATAGGCCTTGTCTCCTCCCCCACTGCACAGCCCCCCCGGCCCTGTCACAGCCCCCACTGCACAGCCCCCTCCCAGCCCTGTCACACACCCCCCGGCACTGCACAGCCCCCCCCCACCATAGGCCTTGTCACCTGCCCCACTGCACAGGCCCCCTCAGGCCTTGTCACCCCCCCCCTGCACTGCACAGCTCCCCCCCCGGCCCTGTCACCCCCCCCCCACTGCTCTGTCCCCCTGGCCCAGGCACCCCACCCCCCCACTGCACAGCCCCCGCCGCAGTCACACACACACACACCCCCCCCCCGCACTGCACAGGCCCCCTCAGGCCTTGTCGCCCACGGCGCTGTGATCTGCCAGCGGAGTGCCCAGCCCACCAGCAGCTGCAGCTTCCCCATGGCCCTTCCAGCCCCGTACCCCACGGGCGCCTCTCCCCTCAGCCTGCCAGCAGCAGTGGGGTTGGCCTGGCAACCCCGGCTGGCTCCTGACCCCACAGGGTGCAGCTGGGCCGAGCCAAGCCGGGACAGCGACGGCTCCTGCCCTCCAGCCGAGCCCATGGGGCTGGCCCCCCGTGCGGGGCTGCGTGCGGCTCTGGGGACCTGGTGTTCGGCCTAAGCAGGCCCAGCCGGGAGGCAGGGTGGGGAAGGGGCCTGAGGTAGCTGCCAGGCTGGGAGCAGAGGCAGGAGCAGCCCCCAGCTGCTCCTACACACAAGCAGCTAGTGGGGCAGGGCTGCCCCCTCCCAGCCGCAGCCCCAGCCCCAGCCCCAGCCCCAGCCCCAGCCCCAGGCGAGGGAGCGGCGCAGGGTGGACCCAGGGCTCCCCGAGCTGCAGCAGGTGACCCGCCTCCCAGCCGCTGTAGCTGGCTCTAAAGTGAGCTGGGAGCCGCGCTTTGGCCCTGGCGCTCGCCAGCAGCCCCGGCACAGCCCCTGGCGCCCTGATCCCTGGCTGCCGGGCGAGCTGCCCCGCGTGGTTCGGCTGGAGGGCAAGCATGGGGCCAGGACTCTGCCAGGAGCCCAGGAGGGGTAGCTCCTGCCAGCACCACCTCCCTCCTGTGGCTGAGGGTGCAGGCTGCAGGCCTCAGCCCATGGACTGGCACCAGCAGCTGGGCTGTCCCCCTAAGACCCCGCTGTGACCTTGACAGCTTCTGCAGATGCATTGGTGCTCACGTGGCCAGTGGGAGGCTGGGCTGGGCGCCCAGCACACCCGGACACAGTCCCCGGGGCCAGGGCTGCTGTCACAGCACACAGTGGCTTTGCTGTCTTGCCTGGGTGGGCTCAGCCTACTCAGGCACTGTTCCAGGGCTGCCCCACGGCAGCCCAGAGGCAGCTGAATGCTGGGGCTGGGGCTGCGACCCTGGCACACCGCGACTGGACAGAGCCCCCCGGGGCGCTGGCCTCAGATGAACTTCTGATTCTTGCTAAGGGTGGGTGGCTCCCCCACACTGTCACTTTCCCTCTTCCCATCACCCTGTTCCTGGAAAGCCCCTGGCCCTACAGCAGAGCCTGCAGCTCAGCTCTTTTCCCGTGAACGTCCCGAAGTCCCGGGGGTGTCAGGAGTCCACCAACAGGGTCCTTCACTCCTGCGCCCCTCCCCCACCCAGCTCTGCCAGAGCCCAGCGCTTGGCCTGCAGTGACAAACCAGTGCCTCACCCATAGCCCGGCCTCCTGGCCGCTCCATCCCAGGCACTGCCTTCTTCCCCTGCAGCCGGGCAGGAGCAGGACTTACCCCAGCTGCCTCCAGGCCCCAGCTCACCATCCTCAAGCTCGTGCCAGGCGGGTGGGGGTCACAGTCAGGGGCTGGCCCCACCCCTGCCAGCCCCAGGGAGAGCGGGGTGCCAGCTCGCCATGCTCTCAGTACCCCAGCGCCAAGTGAGACCAACCAGCGCAGCCGAGGTTTTTACACACCCGCCTGCATGGGAGGAAATCCATTTCTGGCAATGCGTTCGGGGGTGTGAAACCACGGCAGCGGGGAGGGGCCTGGCTGGTGTAGGAGCAGCTGGGCAGGGCTGAGGGGCGGCCCTGCTCCAGAGCCCTCCTGCCATGCCAGATGGGCCCCATGGCAGGTAACCTCCAGGCCCAGAGCCCTCTCCCAGCAGCACCAGCCCAGCACGCCCCACTCCTTGCCCTGCCCCGGCCCTCTCCCAGCAGCAGCAGCCCAGCACGCCCCACTCCTTGCCCTGCCCCGGCCCTCTCCCAGCAGCACCAGCCCAGCACGCCCCACTCCTTGCCCTGCCCAGTGGGCCTGAGCGCCAAGGCAGGCATGGCCAGGCCAGCATCAGCACCCAGCAAGGGCCACCCTCAGTGGGGGCAGTGAAGAAGGGGCAGCTCTGTCCCCCGTAGTGGGTAACAATACCTTGGCCCTGGCAACATCTTCACCTGGTGCCCTGCACCATGGCCTGTGGCGGGGCCTGGGCACAGCTGTGGCTTTGCTGCCCGTCGTCAGGTGCAGTCCTAGCACACCCACCCCAGTCTGCCTACCTCCCCATGCAGGGGGCCTGTGGACCACAGCCACATCTCCCGCAGCGCTGAGGTGAAACCCCCAGTTGCTGGCGGAGGATGGAACTTCGCGTGAGGGCTGGACGCCACTGCACACCACTGCAGCCCTGTGGCTCGTCTGCCCTGCACGGGGCTCATGTCCGCAGAGCCAGGGAAGGAGGGAACTCGGGACTCAGCCTGCCCTGCCTCCTTGCCCGCCAGCCCAGAGTCTGTGGGGCTGGCAGGAACCAGCGAGGGCTCAAGCCATGGCAGTCATGGACAATGGGGCTATGGACATAGCTGGTGGGCTGTTAGTGCAGCCCGTCGGCCTGCCAACGGGCGAGTGCTCTGCCTACAGAGTGACCTCAAAGCACACCTGGGGGCTGGCACTGGGCGCCAGCAGGCTGCCCCCACCACCGAGGCCCCCGGGGGCACTACCACAAGCTGACCCTACGGCACACCCGCTTCTGCTCCTTGGGCCTAGCACCAGGGAAAGCACAAGGGCCCTGGCCGCCTGCGCTGGGGCCTGCCCCACGGTGCTCACCCCCGCGGTGCTCACCCCCGCTCTGCAGCCTCCCAGCCTGCTCTGGAGCAGGAAGCCCCAAATCCCAGGGCCTGGGCTCCCGCGATGACAAGACCCCTTCAGAGAGCTGAAGTGGGTGGGAAGGGCCCGTTAGCATCTCTCCTGTACAGGGGCACAAGGCTCTGCCCCTCCCCCCACATGGGGGGCTTAGCAGGGCACGGCTGGTGGCACAGCGGCTCTGCTCCCTTCCCAGGGGCCAGGTCAGCTGCTTGAAGCTGGACCTGGGCCACGTAGCATCCCCAGACGCAGGCAGCTGTCCGAGCTTTGAGTCACTGGCAGCCGGCAGCTGCAGGCCTACGAAGAGAGCACGTGCTGTCATTGATGCTGCAGCTGGGTGGCCATGGCACAGAGCACGGTAACGTCCAACGGCCCAGGTGTGGACTCCTGCATGGCACCCTGGGCCAGCCCGGGGCAGGAAGGGAAAGGAGGGCACCACCGCTTCCCTGCCGCAGCCACCACGGCGCAGTGCCCAAATCCAACGCAACGCCGAGTGCTCAATAAATAGGCAGCTTTATGCAGACACGGGGGAGCAGGCCGGCCCGTGGGGCTGGGAACAGAGCAATTTGCCACAGCCCCGTCCCTCCCCACTCGCCGCTGCTGCCGATCCGCTGCAGCCTTCGCCGCCTGCCAGCAGCCGAGTGCGCCTGGCCCTCTGCCATCCAGGCCAGCCTGGCCCAGCTCCGAGGGCCTTAGGTGAGTGCAGGGAGCCCAGCCAGGCAGGAGAAGGGGCCCCACCTTGAGGCTGCAGGAGGAGCTGCTGGACCACGACCTTATCACAACCAGCATCCAGGCCGCTGGGCGAGTGCTCCCTGCCCAGGCCCCTGCCCCGAGACAGGGCTGGCGGGAGGTCTGTGCACAGATCCCCCAGCCCTGCCCCGCCCCAGTGCCACAAGCACCAGCCAGCACGGGAGAGAGGCAGGTACCAAGCCCCTTCCTACACATGGCAACTTGTCCGAGCAGAAGCTTCCGTGACGCCGGTGCCCTCGGGTTCCTCTGGTCTGCTCCCACCCCCTCCGTGCTGGCCATCCCTTGCACAGCCCTGCCCGGGGGCCCGGAAATGGCTGCCGGCTGCTGGGCCAACCCAGCCCCAAGCAGCTGCGGCTGTGGGAGTGCGCTGCCTCTGCAGCCTAGCCGGGCAGCCAGCGGAGGAGTGATCCCCATGCCGCTCCCAGCACTGCAGCAGCCTTTCCTTCCTGCCAGGAGCCCGGGCAGCTGGAGCTGGGAACCATGAGGCTGATGGGCCCAGGCAGCACCCCCACAAGTCTGCCCAACCCCAACCACAGAAACTGTCCCACCTGCGCCTGCTTTCCCCCTCCCCAGCCCCTGTGACCTTGGTCCCACCTTGGCCAGCAGTGCCCTGCTGCCAGTGCCTCTCCATGCAGCCCTCCTCCCTCTGCACCCACTGCCAACCTTTGGTCCCTTCCCCAGTTAGCCCATCGCGACTTCCTGTTGCCTGTATCTCACACACCCAGCCTGCTTACTGCCTCAGCACCAGCCCGCCAGCCTCAGGGCAGAGCCCCACTGAAGGGGCTTGGCCAAACAGCAAAGCAGACCAGCTCAGCCAGTGGCCGACAGCAGGTGCGGGGCCGGCAGGGACAGGGGCTGCGTGACTCAGCTGCCCGCTACAGTGCAATTGCTCACACTCCTGCAGGACGTCATTTAAAAAGGCTTTTACTGCAACCTCCTCCGGACCACAGCTGCCACCCTGGAGAGCTCCTGTGTGGGCCAGGCCTGTGTGCTTGGAGACAGAGAAAACCTTTGGCTATAGCCCTCTGCCCCCTTCCTGCTGGCTGGACTGGTCCCGTGCACCGCTGCAGGAAATGTGGTGCTCCCAGAGCCCGCCACGCCTGGGCCAGGGCAGGTCTGACCCTGCAGGCCTGGCAGCAGCCCGCTTGCTGCAGAGACGGTGCACCAAGAGGCTCGACAATGGGAAGCCAGGCAGGCGGGAGGTCGCCTGCTGGTCTCCGCTGCTGACAGGGATGCAGGCTTCTGAGTCCCCCATGGCAGCAGGCCGTGGTGCATGGAAGGCTGCAGTCACGCCCAGCTCCCAAGTCCCAGCATGCAGCGCCTGACCATGGAGAGCAGGGCTGGCAGTTCAGAGCTGGCCGCAGGCATGTGGCAGATGGGCGAGTTCAGACACCCAGCAGCATTTGGTCGCTGCTTTTTGACCATCAGGAACTGGCTGGCAGCCCAAGGGCAGGGCAGGGCTGTACTGTAACAGCTGCAGTCTGAGAAAGAGAAGTCCTGTGGGGCAGGAGCCCCACCAGACGGCAGTTCCACAGGTCTCAGGCCCAGCAGCAGCAGGGGTCCCAGGCAACTTGGCTCCCAGGATTCCAAGTGCAAAAGAGCAAACTCCATACCAGCCACAGGGCTAGGGAGGTCCCTTGGCTGGCCCCAGGGCCCCCGCCTCCAGGGAACAGCCCAGCCACAGCTCCACTGAATCCGTCCCAGGTGCACCCACACAATCCCTATCTGTGAACGCGCTCACCACCCATGCACAGACGTGCCCATCCATGCACACGCACTACCCGGGCACACGCACCCCCATCTGTGTAGACACTCCCCATCCCCACACCGCCCCCCAGGCACTCTCCAGATGTGCACACACTCTCCACACAAGGACTTGCGCATGCACTCCCAGCCGTGTCCCCACAGAGACATGGACACACACATCCCACCCATCCGTCCGTCCGTTCGCCTGAGTCCTGCCTCTCTCCTGCCCACACAGCTGTGACTTGCTGCGGGCTGTTGCTCTCAGGGCCTGCGGTCTGGCATCTCCCAGGCACGTCACTGGGCTCCCTCGTCAGGTCAGGCTGGGTCGGGTCGGCAGCACTCCTGGCCCTGCCAGCACTGCTCCTCTCCTGGCACCCTGCAGCGCTCAGACCTCCCTGCGAGACACAGGCAGACAGATGTTCTTAGCCACCTGTGCCCAGCTTCTGGGCTCCTCCCACCTCTGCGGGGTGCTGAGAGTCAGGGGAGGAGGCTGCCGTGGCCCAGCCCCTGGCACCAAGCCAAGAGGGCAAGCGTCCTGTGACTCCCCAGCCCGCCCCACCCAGCGTCAGGTGCCCCATGACACTTACGAGGCGGTCAGTGTGGAATTGAGGAGCAGGGTGGTCCGGATCCGGTACAGCTGAGCCAGGGTCAGCTTGCGGTGCCGGGCTGCCTGCGGGTCTGACACAGTCCGGCGGGCCAGGGGCAGCTCCTGGCAGCGCTCGGGTAGGGTGGTGCTGGGAGCCTGGCAGGGGGTGGCTGCCTGCCCCAGCGCAGCCAAGGACACTGCACTGCTCTTGGCTGGGGAAGCAAATCCCTTGGCACACACCGGCTCCTCGGGCTCAGAGAGCTCTGAGGAGGAGCCGCTGCTGCCACCACAGGTGCTCATGCGGAGGCTGCTGCAGTCCCGCCGGGCCCCCCCACCTCCAGCCCCTGCCCTGCTAGTCCTCCGCCAGCCAGACGAGCCCTCGCGCTGCGCTGCCAGGAATGGGGCCTGGCCCGGAGCCGTCACGAGGTCACCAAGGCTCTTGCTCTGGGCAAGAAGGGGCGTGGCTGGGCTCAGCTGCAGGAGGCTGGCCTCCGACTTGCACTTGAGGACCTTGGCTTTGCAGGGCAGGAGCTGCACGGGCGCCTGACGGCGCAGCCTGGGCGAGGTGGGGTGCTGCGTGAGGGGGGCCCCGTCCCCCGCCGCTGGCTCCAGCTGCTGCACCTCGGCAAACTCCTGGAGGGAGGCGGGGGAGAGGGTGCCATAGGCGCTGTCGATGGATGCCGATCGGCAGGCACTGGGCTCCGCTGCCAGGCTGTTGGAGCTGAGGGGCTGGGGGGCATCGGCCGGCGCTCCGCCTCCCTCCAGGAGCTCCTGTGTGGGGGTGGTGGAGGATGCCATGGTGCTGACGGAGGTCTCATCCGACTGCGAGCTGAACGGCCCCACATCCGCGTCCGGGCAGGACAGCTCCTCGCTGGCGTCCACCACCACCACCGAGATGGTCTCCGTGGAGCCATCCGAGGGGCTGCAAAGCAAGGAGAGGGTCGGCCCGGGCAGGGGGCAGCTGGCACCAGGCAGGGACGCATTGGAGCAGGGCAGGAGGGAGGGGAGCGGCCCGCACTGGGTGTGGGGCCAGGCCTCTCCCACCGGGCCGTGCAGCGCCTCTGCCCTGCACGTGGCCCAAGCAACACTACCATTGCTGCAAGTCCAGGCTGTTGCTGCTCTTGCGCAGGATGGTGGGCGAGCCGGCTGCCGAGGCCCCACTCTCCCCATCTTCGTCCTCCTCCGGGCTCTGCAGCTGCTGCCGCTGGCTTCGCCGCTGCTCCTGGAGACGCAGTCGCTGCAGGAGGTTCTGGGGGGAGGGGTGGGGCACAGCTCAGAACCACACTGCTCCACGGGCCAGGAGAACGCAGCGCTCCGGCCAGGCCAGCTCCCAGCTGGGGTCCAGTCCCCATCCCTGCCCTGGGCTCCACACAGCTCAGGGTGGGGATACTGCCCTCCCACCCACGCTCTGCCAGCAGGGTGGGGATGGGGTGTGTGTGGGGCTCACAGAGGCTGTGGGGCTCCTGCTGAGGGTAACCAAGGCGCCCAGGTGACACCGCTGGACTGCAGACAAAGCGGGAGGTGGAGCCTGAGGGGTTTGAATTGGAACTGGGGGTTGGGGAGCAGTGAGTCTGGGCTGGGAGAGAGAGACAAAGGAGGGGCAAGGCCCCAGCTCCGGGGACCCCTTGGGGCCTCCTCTCCCCAGCATGGATGGGACTGGCTGCCTCTGCCGGCGGGACTGACTCCTCTGTACGATGCTGTGCCCTGTTGGCTAATAAACCCGCTGTTCTCCTGCTGAGTGAGAGTCACTCCTGCCTGCAGACAGGGTGCAGCACTTGGGGTCCCCTGAACCCCATCACGGCAGCACAGGGCAGGGAAGGGCAGCTCATGGCACTGGCCCTCATGGGGGAAGCCTGCACAGCCCCCAGGCATCTCGCTGCCGAACAGCACCTGTGCCTCATGCCATCTTGACTGGGAGAGGGGACCGGCTGGCAGTGGACACACTGCCTGTCTCCTGGTGCCCCAGCGTCTGCATGCTGCTGCGGAGCCCCGAGTGCCCCAGGCCGGCCTTCCCTGCCTCTCCAGTTCAGTTCCTTGCTGCCTCCCTGCAGCAAAGCCCTGAGCCTCTCAGAGTGGCCGCTGCAGCCCCTCTGCAGACGTCCCCCACAAGTGGCAGAGCCCTGCACCTGACTCACCTGTGCGTGGTGCAGGGTCTCCACCCAGCCACGGCACAGCACTTGCCCGCTGGCCTGGAAGGTGTAGGCTCCCACGGCGCTGCGCAGCTCGTTCAGATAGATCAGGAGGAAGGAGCCTGCCGGGCAGCAACCACCCACAAGCAAAGGTACCAGAGTGGGTTAGCAGCAGAGAAGGGAGGGGAGGGTGCCCAGCATGGGCAGCCAGCAGCAGCCTCCTCAGGCGCTCAGGGTTTGGCCCCCAAAGCTTTGGGCCCAGTGCCCAGGGAGGGGCCTGCTGCGCGTCTGCCAGCAACATTCCCCACTCTGCAGGAGGCCAGCGGGGCTGAGGAGCAGCGCGGCTGCCCTAGCCTGCGACAGCCGAGACGCCGGCCAGGTGCCAAGCCCTTCGCTCCTGAGGCTGGGGGTCACTGGCTGGGAGCACTCGGGGGCAAGCCCCACGCCTGGCTTCTCAGCCTGCCAGCAGGGAGGGCAGAGCCGCAGGCTGGGGGGACAGTACAACCGAGCCATGAGGCGGGCGCTGAGGAGAGCAGCGCCCAGCCACGGCCCTGCACTAGGGCTCCAGGGCTCACGTGCTCCTCACCGGGGTCCTTGAGCTCCCGGCAGACGATTTTGTCCACAAGCAGAGGCTGCCGGATGACCTTGGTGCGCTCGGCCTTCTTCACTGGCTTGGTGATGAGAAAGAGGTCCGTGAAGAGGAAGCAGTAAACATCCATCTGGGGAGAGCAAGAGCACAGAACCATGGGGACCTGCTGAGCAGCAGGGGCCAGGGGCAGGGAGGTCCCAGGCACGAACGCCCGGGGGCAGGATCCTGAGCTAGAGCCGCGCGCTCCCGGGGGCAGGTTCCCGAGCTAGAGCCGCGCGCTCCCGGGGGCAGGTTCCCGAGCTAGAGCCGCGCGCTCCCGGGGGCAGGTTCCCGAGCTAGAGCCGCACGTTGTCGGGGGCAGGATCCTGAGCTAGAGCCGCGCGCTCCCGGGGGCAGGTTCCCGAGCTAGAGCCGCGCGCTCCCGGGGGCAGGTTCCCGAGCTAGAGCCGCGCGCTCCCGGGGGCAGGTTCCCGAGCTAGAGCCGCGTGCTCCCGGGGGCAGGTTCCCGAGCTAGAGCCGCGTGCTCCCAGGGGCAGGTTCCCGAGCTAGAGCCGCGTGCTCCCGGGGGCAGGTTCCCGGGCTAGAGCCGTGTGCTCCCAGGGGCAGGTTCCCAAGCTAGAGCCGTGTGCTCCCGGGGGCAGGTTCCTGAGCTAGAGCCACGCGCTGCCGGGGGCAGGTTTCCGGGTGTGAGCCATGTGCTCCAGGGGGCAGGTTCCCGGGCTAGAGCCGCGCACTCCCAGGGGCAGGTTCCCGAGCTAGAGCCGCACGCTCCCGGGGGCAGGTTCCCGGGCGAGAGCCGCGTGCTCCCGGGGGCAGGCTCCCGAGCTAGAGCCGCGCGCTGCCAGGGGCAGGTTTCCGGGCGAGAGCCGCGCGCTGCAGGGGGCAGGTTTCCGGGCGAGAGCCGCGCGCTGCCGGGGGCAGGTTCCCGGGCGAGAGCCGCGCGCTGCCGGGGGCAGGTTCCCGAGCTGGAGCCGCGCGCTGCCGGGGGCAGGTTCCCGAGCTGGAGCCACGCGCTGCCGGGGGCAGGTTCCCGAGCTAGAGCCGCGCGCTGCCGGGGGCAGGTTCCCGAGCTAGAGCCGCGCGCTGCCGGGGGCAGGTTCCCGAGCTAGAGCCGCGCGCTGCCGGGGGCAGGTTCCCGAGCTAGAGCCGCGCGCTGCCGGGGGCAGGTTCCCGAGCTAGAGCCGCGCATTGTCGGGGGCAGGTTCCCGAGCTAGAGACGCGCGCTGCCGGGGGCAGGTTCCCGAGCTAGAGACGCGCGCTCCCGGGGGCAGGTTCCCGAGCTAGAGCCGCGCGCTCCCGGGGGCAGGTTCCCGAGCTAGAGCCACGCGCTCCCGGGGGCAGGTTCCTGAGCTAGAGCCACGCGCTCCCGGGGGCAGGTTCCTGAGCTAGAGCCGCGCGCTCCCGGGGGCAGGTTCCCGAGCTAGAGCCACGCGCTCCCGGGGGCAGGTTCCCGAGCTAGAGCCGCGCGCTCCCGGGGGCAGGTTCCTGAGCTAGAGCCACGCGCTGCCGGGGGCAGGTTTCCGGGTGTGAGCCGTGTGCTCCAGGGGGCAGGTTCCCGGGCTAGAGCCGCACGCTGCCAGGGGCAGGTTTCCGGGTGTGAGCCGCCCGCTCCAGGGGGCAGGTTCCCGGGCGAGAGCCGCGCACTCCCAGGGGCAGGTTTCCGGGCGAGAGCCGCGTGCTCCCGGGGGCAGGATCCTGAGCTAGAGCCGCGCGCTCCCGGGGGCAGGTTCCCGAGCTAGAGCCGCGTGCTCCCGGGGGCAGGATCCTGAGCTAGAGCCGCGCGCTCCTGGGGGCAGGTTCCCGAGCTGGAGCCGCGCGCTCCCGGGGGCAGGTTCCCGAGCTAGAGCCGCGTGCTCCCGGGGGCAGGTTCCCGAGCTAGAGCCGCGCGCTCCCGGGGGCAGGTTCCCGGGCTAGAGCCGCGCGCTGCCGGGGGCAGGTTTCCGGGTGTGAGCCGCCCGCTCCAGGGGGCAGGTTCCCGGGCGAGAGCCGCGCACTCCCAGGGGCAGGTTCCCGAGCTAGAGCTGCACGTTGTCGGGGGCAGGTTCCCGAGCTAGAGCCGCGCACTCCCGGGGGCAGATTCCCGAGCTAGAGCCGCGCGCTCCCGGGGGCAGGTTCCCGAGCTAGAGCCGCGCGCTCCCGGGGGCAGGTTCCCGGGCTAGAGCCGCGCGCTGCCGGGGGCAGGTTTGCGGGTGTGAGCCGCGTGCTCCAGGGGGCAGGTTTGCGGGTGTGAGCCGCGTGCTCCAGGGGGCAGGTTCCCGGACGAGAGCCGCACGCTCCCGGGGGCAGGTTCCTGAGCTAGAGCCGCGTGCTGCCGGGGGAAGGCTCCCGGGTGAGAGCCGCACGCTCCAGGGGGCAGGTTCCCAGGCGAGAGCCGTGTGCTGCCGGGGGCAGGTTCCCGAGCTAGAGCCGCGTGCTGCTGGGGGAAGGCTCCCGGGCGAGAGCGGCGCGCTCCCAGGGGGCAGGTTCCCGGGCTAGATGCGCGCGCTTCTGGGGGCGGTGAGTGTAGCCAGGAGGGCATGGAGGGACCTGCCCCACCCCCCAGCTCCCCGGACAGAAGAAGTCCTGGCTGAGGGGTTTGCTGCCTGCCTTCGAGGCTGCTCAGGAGCTCTGGGCCACCATGCTGCTCACCTTGCAGTCCTTCCCTTCCCTCATTTTCAAGCTGCCCTCCAGGAGCAGCTGCCGGGTGTCCTCGGGGGAGGTGCCCGGGATGGGGGCCGTCAGGTCCAGGTGCTGGAACTCCTTCAGGAGCTGGCAGTGAGTGAGAGGAGGCAGTTGGGGTGTGGGAACAGCCTAGCATGTGTACCCCCTGGCCTGCCCCGCCCACGCACCCCACAGCCAGCCCAGCCCAGCCCCACCCGTGCACCCCACACACAGCCCAGCCCAGCCCCACCCGCGCACCCCACACACAGCCCAGCCCAGCCCCACTCCACCCGCACGCCCTCTGCCCTTCTCTGCCCGCGCACCCCACACACAGCCCAGCCCAGCCCCACCCGTGCACCCCACACACAGCCCAGCCCAGCCCCACTCCACCCGCACGCCCCCTGCCCTTCTCTGCCCGCGCACCCCACACACAGCCCAGCCCAGCCCCACTCCACCCGCACGCCCCCTGCCCTTCCCTGCCCGCGCACCCCACACCCAGCCCCAGCTGCACGCCCCTGCCCTGCCCCTCCTGTACCTTGTCCACCTCCTCTGTGCCGCTGTCCACCACCTCATAGGAGTCGATGCGGCTGAGAATAGCCACCAGCCGCTGCTGCTCCTGCCGCTGCCGCATGCGCGAGTTCACATGGTTGATGAACTGCTCCACGGAACTGATCTGCCAAGAGGGAGTGGTCAGAGGCTCCCCAGGACGCCCGGCACCACTGGGGTGCCCCAGGCCTGGCCCGGCAGCACAGCCGGGAGCCCTGCGGATGTGCCGTCAGCCCTGGCTGCAGAACGGGGCCAGGGCGCGGGGCTGTGCTGCCAGCACCAAGCAGGGCCGTGATGGGCTGCAGGCTGCTGTCGCCACCTGCTGGGGCAGCCGCCCACAAGGCAAGGCCTATCGCCCGCGCTCCGGGCGGGTTACCATGGTGATGATGGCGTCCCGGGTGCAAGGATCATCCGTTTTCTTCAGCACTGACTTGAGCAGCAGCGGGTACTTGGTGAGGCGCTGGTGCGGCTTCACCAACATGTCGCTGAGCTTCAGGCGGTTGCACTGCTTGTGCTTCTCTGCCCACTGCAAGCAGAGACCGGCAGGGTGAGGGGCGGGGCGGGGCAGGGCAGGACAGTGCAGGCGGGCAGGTGAGGGGAGGGAGGGCGTGGGGCGGGCAGGTGAGGGAGGGGACGGGGCAGAGGGGACACGGCGGGAAGGTGAGGGAGAGTGAGGGGGTGGGGTGGGGTGGGGTGGGGCAGGCGGGTGAGGGGAGGGAGGGGGCGGGGCAGAGGGGACAGGGCGGGAAGGTGAGGGAGAGCGAGGGGATGGGGTGGGCAGGGGAGGGAGGGGACAGGGTGGGCAGGTGTGGGAGGGGGCGGGGCAGGCAGGAGAGGGAGAGCGAGGGGGTGGGGTGGGCAGGGGAGGGAGAGGGCAGGGCAGAGGGGACAGGGCAGGCAGGTGAGGGGAGGGAGAACGAGGGGGTGGGGTGGGCAGGGGAGGGAGGGGACGGGGTGGGCAGGTGTGGGAGGGGGCGGGCAGGTGAGGGGAGGGAGAGCGAGGGGGTGGGGTGGGCAGGGGAGGGAGGGGGCAGGGCAGGCAGGTGAGGGGAGGGAGAGCGAGGGGGTGGGGCGGGCAGGGAAGGGAGGGGACAGGGCAGGCAGGTGAGGGGAGGGAGAGCGAGGGGGTGGGGCGGGCAGGGGAGGGAGGGGACAGGGCAGGCAGGTGAGGGGAGGGAGAGCGAGGGGGTGGGGCGGGCAGGGAAGGGAGGGGACAGGGCAGGCAGGTGAGGGGAGGGAGAGCGAGGGGGTGGGGCGGGCAGGGGAGGGAGGGGGCAGGGCAGGCAGGTGAGGGGAGGGAGAGCGAGGGGGTGGGGCGGGCAGGGGAGGGAGGGGGCAGGGCAGGCAGGTGAGGGGAGGGAGAGCGAGGGGATGGGGCAGGCAGGAGAGGGAGAGCGAGGGGGTGGGGTGGGCAGGGGAGGGAGAGGGCAGGGCAGAGGGGACAGGGCAGGCAGGTGAGGGGAGGGAGAACGAGGGGGTGGGGTGGGCAGGGGAGGGAGGGGACGGGGTGGGCAGGTGTGGGAGGGGGCGGGCAGGTGAGGGGAGGGAGAGCGAGGGGGTGGGGCGGGCAGGGGAGGGAGGGGGCAGGGCAGGCAGGTGAGGGGAGGGAGAGCGAGGGGGTGGGGCGGGCAGGGAAGGGAGGGGACAGGGCAGGCAGGTGAGGGGAGGGAGAGCGAGGGGGTGGGGCGGGCAGGGGAGGGAGGGGACAGGGCAGGCAGGTGAGGGGAGGGAGAGCGAGGGGGTGGGGCGGGCAGGGAAGGGAGGGGACAGGGCAGGCAGGTGAGGGGAGGGAGAGCGAGGGGGTGGGGCGGGCAGGGGAGGGAGGGGGCAGGGCAGGCAGGTGAGGGGAGGGAGAGCGAGGGGGTGGGGCGGGCAGGGGAGGGAGGGGGCAGGGCAGGCAGGTGAGGGGAGGGAGAGCGAGGGGATGGGGCGGGCAGGGGAGGGAGGGGACAGGGCAGGCAGGTGAGGGGAGGGAGAGCGAGGGGGTGGGGCGGGCAGGGGAGGGAGGGGACAGGGCAGGCAGGTGAGGGGAGGGAGAGCGAGGGGGTGGGGCGGGCAGGGGAGGGAGGGGGCAGGGCAGGCAGGTGAGGGGAGGGAGAGCGAGGGGGTGGGGCGGGCAGGGGAGGGAGGGGGCAGGGCAGGCAGGTGAGGGGAGGGAGAGCGAGGGGGTGGGGCGGGCAGGGGAGGGAGGGGACAGGGCAGGCAGGTGAGGGGAGGGAGAGCGAGGGGGTGGGGCGGGCAGGGGAGGGAGGGGACAGGGTGGGCAGGTGTGGGAGGGGGCGGGCAGGTGAGGGGAGGGAGAGCGAGGGGGTGGGGCGGGCAGGGGAGGGAGGGGGCAGGGCAGGCAGGTGAGGGGAGGGAGAGCGAGGGGGTGGGGCGGGCAGGGGAGGGAAGGGGCAGGGCAGGCAGGTGAGGGGAGGGAGAGCGAGGGGGTGGGGCGGGCAGGGGAGGGAGGGGACAGGGCAGGCAGGTGAGGGGAGGGAGAGTGAGGGGGTGGGGCGGGCAGGGAAGGGAGGGGGCAGGGCAGGCAGGTGAGGGGAGGGAGAGCGAGGGGGTGGGGCGGGCAGGGGAGGGAGGGGACAGGGCAGGCAGGTGAGGGGAGGGAGAGCGAGGGGGTGGGGCGGGCAGGGGAGGGAGGGGGCAGGGCAGGCAGGTGAGGGGAGGGAGAGCGAGGGGGTGGGGCGGGCAGGGGAGGGAGGGGACAGGGCAGGCAGGTGAGGGGAGGGAGAGCGAGGGGGTGGGGCGGGCAGGGGAGGGAGGGGACAGGGCAGGCAGGTGAGGGGAGGGAGAGCGAGGGGGTGGGGCGGGCAGGGGAGGGAGGGGACAGGGCAGGCAGGTGAGGGGAGGGAGAGCGAGGGGGTGGGGCGGGCAGGGGAGGGAGGGGGCGGGCAGGTGAGGGGAGGGAGAGCGAGGGGGTGGGGCAAGCTGGGGCGGGCAGGTGAGGGAGGGGCCGGGAGAGCGAGGGGGCGGCAGCCCAGCCTCACTGCCCCAGGGCTGCAGCCCCCCGGCCCTGGCCTGGCAGTGGGCCGTGCCGGGCTCACGCTCACCGTGAGGTAGGCGCGGAAGAGGTCGCTGTCCCGCAGCAGCGTGCGCAGGTACTCCATGCAGCCCTCCTCCTCCATGCAGTAGCACACGTAGGGCTCGAAGAGGGAGCCGAACTGCAAGGCAAGGCCAGGCAGGGCCAGTCAGGCATCGGCACCTCCCTCGGGCACAGCTGTGCTGCAGCGAGGCCCCTTGCGCCCGCACCCACCGTTCTGAATCCCGTCAGGAAGTCCAGAGGGTCCAGCAGCGCCTTGGTGCTCCGGGCCTTCCGCAGGACGGGGGCCATCACGCTGCCCCACAGGGCGCGGTGCAGCTGGATGATCTGCTGGATGTTGCTGAACAGACGCTCGGGCTCCACCTGCGAGGATGGCACGGCGGCAGTGGGCCTGGGACAGGCAGCTGCCTGGCTGGGCAGGGCAGACCGGCAGGGTTTGCCAGGTGGGGATCCCCACGTTAGTACCCCTCTGCCAGGCCTGGGACTCCAGGGGAGACTGGCTCGCTGCATGAGGGCCTGGCACCTGGGGGGCAGGGTGAGGCCGTGGACAAGGGCTGCCTATGAGCTGGTGCAGAGCAGCTGGTTCAGGGCCAAATGGCCAAACCCTGCAGCAGGGGAGTCCCTGCATCTCTGCGGCAGCCCCACGAGCCTCCAGTCCTCCCCACAGGGCACTTTCTGCCCTAGGGCCCCATGGCTGCACCAGTTCCTCAGCTGGGTGAGGCCGCCCTGGGCTGGGGAGCTGCTCCCAGCAGGTGCCAGGGTGCCTCGTGGCGCAGGGGCCAAGGCAGCCCTCCCTGGCTCGGAGGGAGGCTCCTGCCGTGGCCAAGCCCTTACCTCACACAGCAGCCCCGACTCCTGCAGGTTGAGCAGGCAGCAGAGGAAGAGCTGCAAAGAGAGCAGAGACCAGGCAGTGCAGAGCAGGCACACCCCACCCTTCCTCCCTCCACATGGCTGCCCACTCACACCAGGCACGCAGCCGGCACGGCGCTGGAAGCTGCAGCGTGCGCAGGACAGGAGGGAAGCCAGCCAGACCAGCTTGGCTCCGGCCAGGCCCGGCGTGCTGCTCTCAGCCAGGGGCCCTCCGTTCGGCACCGGTGAGCACCGCATACATCATCAGCTAAGGTGAAAGCCCCTGAGGGCATCCTCTGGGAGCTGGGCTGACACCCCTCACGCCCCTGCATCAGCCTGGCAGAAGCCACTCACGTCTGTGATCACTCTGAGCTTCCGCATGTAGGTGGCTTCCGTGTGCAGCAGCTCCCAGATGGCCTCCTGCTGGTGGCACTGCCGGCGCGTCAGGGCCTGGGGAGGGAAAAGGTGAGTTCCACAGGGCTGCAGGGCCCTGGTCCGAGCCCCTCGTCCCTGAGAGCAGGACAGACAGGGAGTGCCCCATGCAAACGCCTGGGAGGGGAGGCCCCGTTTCATGGGCTCAGCGCAATCCCAGTGCCACTGGGGCAACGGCCCCTATGGAGGACAGAGGCCAAAGGCACAGAAATGTGTTGGGGTGAGGTTGTGCTCCCTGCTGCCTGGCCACCTGGGCATACCAGGAGCTGTGCACCCTGGCCACCAGCCCACTGGAGATGTGGGACGTGGGGGTCACAGGAGCTGTGGGCACCGGCCAGCAGGGGACGTGGGGGGTCACAGGAGCTGTAGGCGCCAGTCAGCAGGGGACGTGGGGGGTCACAGGAGCTGTGGGCACCGGCCAGCAGGGGACGTGGGGGGGTCACAGGAGCTGTGGGCGCCGGTCAGCAGGGGACGTGGGGGGGTCACAGGAGCTGTGGGCGCCGGCCAGCAGGGGACATGGGGGGGTCACAGGAGCTCTGGGCGCCGGCCAGCAGGGGACGTGGGGGGGTCACAGGAGCTGTGGGCGCCGGCCAGCAGGGGACGTGGGGGGTCACAGGAGCTGTGGGCGCCGGTCAGCAGGGGACGTGGGGGTCACAGGAGCACTGGGCGCCGGTCAGCAGGGGATGTGGGGGGGTCACAGGAGCTGTGGGCGCTGGCCAGCAGGGGACGTGGGGGTCACAGGAGCTCTGGGCGCCGGCCAGCAGGGGACGTGGGGGGGTCACAGGAGCTCTGGGCGCTGGTCAGCAGGGGATGTGGGGGGGTCACAGGAGCTGTGGGTGCCGGCCAGCAGCCATGGGGGTACCAGAAGCACTTTAACTGAATGAGGGCCTCCCGGGAAAGCTCAGCCCAGGCTCCCAGGCCTCTCTGGGACATTCTGTGCAAGTCAAAGCCTCTCCCCCAAATAAGCCAGTCACCTCCGTGCCCTCAATGATTTCCTGCCAGCTGTCCTCCAGGCACAGGCTGGCGTCATCCTCCTCTTCCTCCCACGAGTCCTGGTCAAAGCGGAGCTGCTGGGGCATCTTGGGGAGGCCAAAGAGGCTGTAGCTGTGCAGCTTGCTCTCCAGCTGCTCCATCTTGTCCAGCTCCTATGTAGAGCAGCACAGCTGGCTACTGCAGCCCACAGCGGGGGTCCCGGGGCTCCCTCCCCATGGCCAGCACAGCCCACGGCACTCAGGCACCCACAGATCCAGCTCCCGACTCGGAAACCCCGAGGGGCTGCAGAGCCTTCTGCCTGTTCCCTGAGCTGGGGGCACAGCACCTGCCGAGCTGGGCAGGGGCTCCCGGCCTTCTCCCATTACCGGGCCTCGTGCCAGGGTGCTGGGCAGGGAGCAGGATGCCAGGGCACGGGCAGGCCCTGCAGGAGGGCTCAGTGACTCACAGTGGGGCTGGCGGCATGCGCAGGGGACTGCCTCATTCCAGCCCTGGGGCTGAAGGCCCCAGAATGGCCAAAGGGCGCTGGGAGCGGAGGCAGCCTGGAGATGGCCACTCCCTAGCCTGCTCTCTGCCCTGGGGCTGAACGCCAGCAACCAGGGCAGCCAGGTCCAGGGCATCACACCACAGCTTTTCCGCTGCACTCTGCAGCAGGGCTCCCAACGACCCCTGCCCTGCCCTGCCCGTGTGTGGCCAGCCCTGCCCAACGCCCTCCAGGGGCTGGCAGGCCACTGCTTCCCCTAGACACAAGCGTGGTGGGCGCCATGCCCCCCAGGCCGCTCTGTCTGGCAGACCCTGCAGCCCAGGACCTCCTCCCAGCCCCGGCTACCAGCAGAGCCAGGCTGAGCCTGATGTACCCGTCCGAAGGGGCCAGCGCTGGCGCCGGAGCCAAAGAAGCCGCTGAAGCGGCTGGCAGCCCTGTTCTTCCATGTGTCCGTGCCGGAGCTGGGCAGGGAGCAGCTGGAGGGCGGCAGGGGCTCCTGGCCCGGGATGCTGGCATCGCCCAGGAACTCGCTCATGTTCTTACGCCGCCGCCCTGGGGCCTGCAATGGCATGGGGAGAAGAAGCTGTGAGGGCTGCTGGGAGCAGGGAGCGCCCACGACCAGCTGCTGCCCACCCGGGCCCTGCACGTTTCTCTGGCCTCTGACCACCGCTGCAGGGGAGGGAGGCAGCTCAGCCGGCCCGGCAGAGGCAACGAGCCCCAGCCCCTCCCTGCCACACAGCAGGGCCTTGCTCGAGTAGCACCGCTGATTGCAGCAAGCCCAGCACCAAGGCCACGCTCTCAGGACCACCCCGAGGACAGCCAGGCGCTGGCTCGCTGCTGCCCTGTGGGCTCCATGTCCTGGGGCCTGGCTGATCTGACCCGAGCCCGCAGCAGCTGCACCTACTGCCAGGAATCCAGCCCCAAGCGCTGTGGCCACGCAGCAGTGGGAGACGGCCCACTGAGCACACGGGCTGGGGTGTGCGCAGTCAGCCTGCACTAGCGCGGCCCTCTGAGCCCCTAGGGCAGAGTGAGCAGCCCAGGGCCGCACGGCCTCGCCGTGGCTACAGCCGCCCTGCGCTCCTCGGGCCCTGACCAGCCGGACAAAGGCCGACCAGGGCAGTGCTGAGCCCAGCCCCACGGCTCCGGCTGCTGAGTGCAGGGCAGGGGCTGCTCTTGTGTCAACAGTACGTAAAAGCCTCCAGTGGCCTGGAGCGAATGCACTGCTGAGCCGGGAGCTCAGGACGCCCCCAACAATGAGACACCCGTCCCGGCTGCACAGCCAGGGCCTGCAGCCATCTGCACACACCAGCCAGAGGTGCAAGGAGCACGTGCGTGCACACACATGCACATGCACACACACTGTAGTCTCAGCCCAGAGGTAGCTCAGCCCAGCCCTGGCCAAGCACTAGCCAGCAGAGCTGCCAGGGCTTGTCCAGCTCCAGCCTGGCTCTCAGCTCCCAGAGATTACCCCAGGGCCAGCGCAGAGTGGGGTGTTGTGCCTCGGGGGAGGGGCACTGGTGCTCAGCAGCACGTGCTGGGCAGGCTCCTGGGCATGGGGACAGGGACGCAGCCCAGTCCCGTGCCTGCTGCGGGGAAGGAGCGGGGAGCGCAGCCTGGTCCGGCAGGGGCTCCTCTGCATTCCCTGAATGCCCCAGGGCATCTGTGACCTCAGCTCCCCACAGGGCTCTGCTCTCTGCGCACAGGCCCTGCGTCTGCAGCACCGCGCTAACCCGACAGGCACTGGCCTCCCAGCACGGTGGAGCGGCAAGGTGCTGCCAGGCTGCAGCGTTCCCTGCCCCAGCACAGCCAGGTGTTAGACATGGGGCCGGGCTGGGCAGCCCTAGCCAGCTCCGATCCACCCAGGGCACTTCCGGTCCCTGCCAGCAGCTGAACCCCCCCCCCACACACAAGCTCCAGCTCGCCCTGCAAAGCCAGCGCCTGCCCAGGGCCCGCCCCTTGGTTGGCCTCTTGCAGTGTCCAGCAGCCGTCGGCGGGCTCTTCAGAGCCAGCCCTCGTAAAGCTGCTGCTGGGAGGACACAGGCGTTTCAGCAAACTCCTCCCCTGGGGGGCTCCTGCAGCCAGGCTGCGGTCACTGCACCAGCCCTGCTCTCTGCCCTCGCCATCTCCCATCTCCCTGGCTGGGTCCAGCCCCGGGACGGTGCAGCAGGTGTAACAGCCGCCTCAGGCCAGAGTTCTGCGCGCGGGCCAGCCCCCATGGTCCCGTCCATGGAGGTGACTCACCCTGACATGGGCCATTGCAGCCAGCAGAGCTAAGGGCGCACACAGCACAGCTCAGCAGAGCCTGGCTGCTGTGGGGTCTCTGGGCTGCCCGGGGGACCAGTTGCTGTCAGCTTCTCCCAGGAGGGGATGACATCAGCTGGCTGTGCTTCATCCCCCTCCTGGGGCGGACACGCCAGCAGGCTCCCCCTCCCCACAGCTGGGTGTGACCACAGCCAGTGCTGGGAAATGAGGCTTTCACTGATAGGGACATGGGTGTACCCCAGGGCACCGAGTCTGGGGCAGAGCCAAGAAGAGCTGTGCTGTGCTGTGCCAAGGCCCAGCCCAGGACCCACTGTGCCAGGCGCTGTACACAGAGGCCCTGCCCCAAAGACGTTACAGTTTAAGTAACCAGATGTGCTGAGTCCACTCCCCCCAGCTCCCCAGCCCCCTTTCCACTGCTGGGCCAACTGTGGCTCTCCACCTAGCCAGGGTGCGCATGGCCCCACCAGTGGACACCCAGAACAGCAGCCCCCAGCCTGCCTGCCACTCCCCTGGAAGCCCCCATTCATGGGGCGCCTGGAGGGGATGGCCATGCACCTCACACTCCCAGGACATGGGTGGATACAGCTCTTCCTGGTGCCAGAGGCCAGGGGGCTCTCTGAGGCTCCCCCTCTGCGCCGAGCAGCGTGAGGTGGGGCAGCCGGCCTGGGGGTATTGGCTTGAGGGGCAAACAATCTAGCCAGAGATCCCTTGTGCGAGTCTCACCGACAGCCTGACCCCCAGCAAGCACCTTCCACTCTGGGCATGAGCCACTGAGCCGGTAAGGGGCTGGAGCTGGGAGCAGCGCAGTGGCTGAGACCACAAGCCCCAGCGCCCCTCAGCCCAGCCCAGCCCACGGGGAAAGCCCCACACTGCAGGCCCCAGCCTTGGCCAGCTCAGGTGAGGGACACCTGTCCAGAGCAGCTGCTGCTAGTCAGGCGCAGGCCCTGGCTTGCAGGAGCAGGGGAGGAGCTGCCTGGCTGGGGAACTCTGTGACAGCAGCTGCTGCAGGGCTGTGAGAAAGATGAGGGAGCAGAGAGGATTCAGCCAGGCCAGTGGTGACCAGGTGGGTGGCTCGGCGTGGGGGAGGAGATGGTGAGGACCTGCAGGGGTCAGGGGAGCACCAGCCCCATGGCAGGGGTGTGGAGGCCTTGCAGAGAGCTCAGTGCTCAGGGAGGTGACTCTGCCTCATCTCCCAGGACAGCCAGTGGCTTCCCCAGACTGGCTGCTGTCTTTTGCTTGGGTCCCTCCTCCCCCGGCCCCGGCCCCGGGCAAAGGGGCATGGACTCATGCTCTGCTCCCTGGGCTGTGCAAACTGGCCGCCCCACAAGGCGGTAACTCACCGTCTCCACACATGCCAGGGCCTGACCTCCAGCTGTCCTGCGCTGCACCGGCTCTGGCCCTCGCACTGTCACCCTCCAGCCTGGCTTGGGCCCCTCTAGCACCGGGCGCCGCCAGGCTGCACGTGGCCCTGCCACCAGCTTTGGCAGGTGAGCCTCCTGCAGCTGAGCATCATAGTGCTGTATCCTTGCAGCCACAAGCCCTGGTGGCACAGCCAGCTCTTCGGGTGGGGGGCTGCCGCAGGCAGGGAGGTCCCTCTCCGGCAGCTGGCGTGTCCTGGCCTTGGGCACAAACCAAGTGGCAGGTGGAGAGCTCGGCACAGTCAGCTCGGAAGGTGTTTTGCTCCTGCTGGTAGCTCACCTTTGATCACAAGCTGGCCTTGGGAGAGCCGGGCCCAGATCTGGAGTCCGTTCCTGTTTGCCCGGATACATGCCAGCTCCCTGCACAGGGCACGCCCACTACGGAGACACCTCCCACAGGCCCCTGCCACCCTGCAAGGCCCGGGGAGCTAATCTTACCTTGCACGCTGCACACCTGCAGGCCGGCCCGGCCCACGCAGGGCCGCGTGGCTGCTGACACACACGCCCAGAGGTGCAGCTGATGTACGCACAGGTTTACATGGTTGCACACACAGAGGAGGCTGTGCAGCTGCACACAGGCACAGGTGTGCCATGAGCCAGGCTGATCAGCTGAGTCCCACCAGCAGTTATCCCTCCAGCCCAGACAGCAGGGCGGGGGGGGCTGAGTGGCAGGGCATTACCCAGCAGGGTGAACTTCCCTCCTCCTCGGTCCCTGCCAGGTGAGAGCCTCTGTACTAGCTGGGTCTGTAACCTCGCCCAGCCTGGCGCAGAAGGGTGCTCTGACTCGTCTAGCTGACGGATTGCCGCCAAGAACGTGACCTTCATTGGTATGTGCAGGAGAGAACGTGCCCCAGAGGCTCAGACGACACTCTCCTAAGGTGTTTGAGTACGTGAGAAAGATCCCATGGTGGTGTGAGCTCACAGCCTTCCAGGCAGATGTTCTGAATCCCTGTTAGGAAGCATCTCTCAAGAAGGTACGCAAAACCTGATGTTCCCTGTATTGGGTCATGAAAGGCCATAAGGGCAGCTACGTGTACTACGAACTTACAGCTAGGCCCAATCCCTTAAGGTCTAATAGATAGTCTAAGGGAGTGGGCAGAAGTATCATGGGAGCAGCTGGTTGGTTTTGCTGGCACCAGAGAGAATTTCTTCTGAAGTACTCTGAGCCGCGGCTCGACGGCTATTTAGTGACTTGCTCTCTGTACAGTTTATTTCTCCTTGTTGCTGGAGCCCTGGAGGAGCCCCGCATTACGACACAGCCTCTCTGGATTCGGGTGGAACGCCCATCCCTTGATCAGAGACAGGAGAGCCACGCGTAAGGGCAGTATTTGTGGGGCACAGATTGCTAGGCCCCAGAGGGGAGGGAATCGTGTCTGTCTGGCTCATGGTGGGACTATGAGGCTGATGTGAGCTCTGTCGAGTTGTAACCTGTGGATGACCCGTGGTATCTGTGGGAGGGTGCACGGCACAGATGTCTTCCATGGGATGAGGAAGGAATTCCCTACTGACCCTGGTGCCGGCCCTGTCTGGGAGCAGAAGAGCGGGAATTTGTGCTGTGTTGCTCAGGCAAATGGGGCTACCCAGTAACCACCCATTTACGGAATATCCCCCAAGGACACTGCCATGGATTTCTCACTTGTTCCTCTGACAGGTGCCTGCAGAGTGTATTGGCTGCAGCGTTCTGGCAATCTGCTAGGTAGACTGCGGTGACGTTCATGATGCTGTGGATGCACCAGTTCCATAGTTCATGGCTTCTGTACCTAAGGAGTGAGAACAGGCCGCTCTTCGTTTGTCAACGCAGAGCATGCATGCCAGGTGTCCGAACACAAACCGACTCGTTTTGTGGGTGACAGTGGGGACACTCACTGTGTACCGCTCAAAGGTCTAGAAGGCTGATGTGCAAGCAAGCTTCCATCATGGACCACCTCCCCTGTTCGGTGTGGTGACTCAAATGAATGCCACAACTTGTTTACCTGACAATTACTGATGGAGGGTCTGCTTGAAAAGCAATCCCTGAGAGAAGGCTCTTTGGTTCTGTCCACCAGTATAACGATAATTTTGGCAGTAGCATCACCCTTTCACTTAGACTGTATTTGCTGGCTGCATAGACCACACTCAACTGTCTTTGCAGAGTAACAGAGAAAAAGTCAGACTATGAACAGGAGGCAGCCAGACAACTCTCCAACACCAAATCTTACAGACCTCTCTCCGCTGATCCCATACTGGAATTCCAAAAGAAATTACAACAACTACTTAAGGAACTCCCTGCTACTACTCGAGACCTTATTCACTCAGACACACGTTCTGAGCCCCAACCTGGCTTATTCTATTTACTTCCCAAAATCTACAAACCTAGAAACCCCGGACACCCTATTATTTTGGGTATTGGCACCCTTACCACTGGACTATCCAGTTACGTGGACTCCCGCCTCATAACTGCCACCAACACTCCCAGCTATCTCCAAGATACCACTGATTTCCTTAGGAAATTACAAAACATCGGAAAAGTTCCTGACAACACCATCCTTGCCACTATGGATGTAGAGGCTCTGTACACTAATATTTCACATGAAAACAGACTACAAGCGATTAGGAATACTATCTCTCATGTCACCACAGCCAATCTGGTGTCTGACCTCTGTAACTTTGTTCTCACACACAATTATTTCTGATTTGGGGACAATTTATACCTCCAGATTAGTGGAACTGCTATGAGCACCTGCATGGCCCCACAATATGCTAATATATTTATGGCTGACCTGGAACAACGATTCCTCAGCTCTTGTCCCCTATTACCCCTCCTCTGCTTACGATACATTGATGACAGCTTTATGATTTGGACCAATGGTATAGAGACTCTAGAAGGATTCCACAGGGACTTCAACAATCTGCACCCCACCATCAACTTATGCCTCGACTACTCTGTGGGAGCACGAGCACCTGGTGGCCGGGCCTCACTCGCAAGGCAGAATGACCATACACTCCATCTTGGAACGCTATCATACAACGGCGGGAAGGTCTGAAGCCAGGCCAGGAGAAAGAAATCAGAAAGTTGACAAGTAGTTGGAGAGTCCCCAAAGAGAACATCCTGACAAGCAGATAGCAAGCCCCCAAAGAGAACAGCTGGGGCTAGTAGCTGGAAGCCCCCCAAAGAGAACATCTTGGTTGCACAACATCAGAAGGTCCCAGGGGAGGTTCAGAAAAAGACCAAGGACAGAGGAAATCTTGTAACATGTTCTGACAGGCCGGTAGGATAGAAAGCCCAAATTAGGTAACAAACGCTTTAATTGGCCAGGTATCGAACCCCCAAGTAAGAAACAGTATAAAAGGTGATTTAGCAGGAATAAGGGTGTGGGCTCCTGGACACAAGGCGGAGGCTAGCAACTTCTAGTCCAGACAGCAGACCCCGGCCTGATCACCCGGACGTCACCACCACGAAAGGTCCCAACCAAGCCGTATCTCTGACTTGAAGGGCCGCTGTAACGTAGTTGTTGGTGAGATGTGGGAGCACTGGATGTTATTGGTAAGTCACATGTAATATTATATATATATATATATATATATATAACAAGCGTTAAGTAATTGTAGTTACGAATAAATGAATAAATCACTATCGGTAAATACCACTAGCTGGACTAGCTGGGTCTGTATAGAGAATTATTGGGGCTTAGAACAGCCACAGGGCATTGTGGTGTTCACAATCGGAGTGTTATTGCTCCTGGTACTCATAATACTGTGGAAACCTAGGTTTTAAAGTGGATACACTGAATCACATATTGCTGCTACACTATATCAGGCTGCTATAAAGGTGGGGTGGTCGGTCCCGGGCCACCTGACTGCCCTCGCTGTATCACACCCCACGCGCACCCACAGGACCCGGAGTAGGTCGGCACATCGTCATACTCCAAGTGAGAGGTGCATTTCCTGGACACTACAGTACAAATCAAGGATGGCCTGATTGTTACCACACTCTACCAGAAACCCACTGATCGTTATACTTACCTACACGCTTCTAGCTTCCATCCTGCACACATAACTAGATCCATTGTCTACAGTCAAGCCCTTAGGTACAATCACATTTGCTCTGATCCTACTGACAGAGACCAAAAACTACAAGATCTTTACCAAATATTCATAAACCTGAATTACCCACCAGAAGAAATAAAATACAAATTGACAGGGCCAGACGAATACCCAGAGACCAGCTACTCCAAGATAGGCCCAAAAAAGCCAAGAACAGAACACCACTGGTCATCACCTACAGCCCCCAACTCAAACCACTGCAACCAATTATTAAAGACCTACAACCTATTCTTAATCAGGATGCCACACTCCAGAAGACCCTAGGTGACAGGCCTGTTCTCTCCAACAGACAACCTCCCAACCTTATGAGGATTCTCACCAACAATCACAGTCTGTACCGTAGGAACTCCAGTCCTGGAACTTTCCTTTGCAACAAGGCCTGTTGCCAGCTTTGTCCACATATCTATTCTGGAGATACCATCACTGGACCTAACCAGGTTATTCACAGAATCACGGGCACATTCTCATGTTCCTCAGCTAACATCATATATGCCATCATGTGCCAACAATGCCCAGATGCTTCGTACATTGGACAGACTTCAAACTCTTAGACAAAACAAAAAAGCAGTAAAGTAGCACTCTTAGACAATCTAGACACTCTTAGTAGCACTCTTAGACAAAGAATGAATGGGCACAAGACACAAAAACACTCCTGATTCACAAACTGGTCAGTCAGCACTTGAATGGAGTGTGCCATTCTGTTAATGACCTGAAGGTTTGCATCTTACTGAAGAGGAATTGTCACAACTGATTGGAAAGAGAGGCTGCTGAACTCTCTTTTATATTCAAATTTTCCACATTAACGTGTGGTTTGAACTGGGATATGAATTTTCTAGGTCATTATAGGGGCTCTTTTGCATACTCGGCTTAATCTAATTCTTGACTCCCCCTCCCCACCTGCCCCTCTACTCTCTGATTTGCTCACCTCAATAATATTTTTCTGATTTGTCAACTTTGATTACTGTTTTTGGTTCTCCATGCCTTAAATATTGAGACTGTTCTGGTATGACGATGGTCTGAAGAAGTGGGTCTGTCCCACCAAAGCTCATCACCTAATAAACTATTTTGTTAGTCTTTAAAGTGCTACTGGACTGCTTTTTTGTTTTCATCTTTGCAGACAGCGTGTATGATGCCTTGTATTATGTACAACATAAGTCATAGCCCCTATGTGCCCTAGAACTCTTTTCTGGGTGTTGATTTGAAACTGTTTTCACAAAACCAAACTGCAGGACGTGGTCTACATCCTGTTGTAGGAGACCCCCGAAGAAGGAGGGAAAAGGAGAAGGATGAGTGGAACAAATTTGGAAGAGATGGTACAGCCAAAGCTTTTGGTCTCCAGCACCCACTGGTCTATCACTACCCCAAGCATGGTAAAATGGTGCAAGTGGTGGCTAAAAGCATCGTTTGGCAGATTCCATAGCGCTATCCACAGGGAGGTCGTTCACACTTAGACAAACACTTCCAAACTGGAGCTTGAGCGTGGACAGCTGGTTGGATGAGGCCTGTCCTCTCCGACTGTAGTTTGGTTCTGGTTTGGTCGCAGTGCCGTTGCCATTGGGTAAAGAGGTGCCTTGCATTGCTGTTAGGCCTGGGATGCGCAACACAGGCCCAGAGTCCTTCCTTGTGTGACCTGCATTGCCTGTTCTGAACAAGAAAAGCTTTTCCCCATCGAAGGGAAGGGCCTTCACTGGAGCTGCAGTTCTTTCAGGTCCCTGTGGCCATTTCTTGTGCAGCTGTGTCTGCTGTGCCCATGGAGGCCTGCAGTGCAGTGTGAGTGGTTATTTGATCCGCCCTGAGGTCAGCCTTCTGCTCAGGCAGATTGCCTAGGAGCACCTCTCCTTTAATGTGGTTGGAATAGCTACAATTTGCCAAGATTGCACAACCAGGAGCGGGCTCTGGGCCCAGGATCAGCTCCAGAGCAGGAGGCAGCCCCAAGCTGAGGTCAGGTACAGAGGAGCAGGGCACGCTGCGGTTTATGGGTAGGGTGGGTTAGGGGTGGGAAAGCAAAGTTCCCAGAATCAGGGCCAGAATGTGCTGTGAATCAGGCCCTGAGCCAGGCACCGTGCAGGGCAGGGGCCTGCAACCTGGCTCGTCCAAGACTTCTTTGTGGCTCCCGGCACTACAGTTACAAAGTAAAAATCCCCTCCTGATTATTTGATAAACAGTGAGCATCTAAAAGCCCAACAGTGAACAACTCACATCTAATAGCAAACACTGTGATCTCGAAATGGTGGATAACTCCCCTTTAGTACGTGCAGCACATTGTGAAACATGATACTGTATCTGAGTTTTGATCGTGTTGCTAACAGAGCCTTGATTCTGCAAAGCGCGTGGCACTCCTGCTGCGAAGGGCAACAGGCATTTTAAGAAAGAAAAGTGAACTTAAACATGAAGTAAAATTGACCTAATTGAACGAGGTTTGGGAGTGAAGGTCAGGAAGACAGTGGTACAAACATACATAAACTGTGAGGAAACAGAATATGTAAAAAGTTTGTGAACATGCTGCAGTAAAGAGCATTACCAATCATTGTGTGCTGTTCTTAAGAGAGGGTTATTACAAGTCTGGTTGGACGTTCTGTAGTAAGGACGGCCTCGGAGTCACTTAAGAGAGGGGTTATTACAAGTCTGGTTGGACGTTCTGTAGTAAGGACGGCCTCGGAGTCACTTAAGAGAGGGTTATTACAAGTCTGGTTGGACGTTCTGTAGTAAGGACGGCCTCGGAGTCACTTAAGAGAGGGGTTATTACATGTCTGGTTGGACGTTCTGTAGTAAGGACGGCCTCGGAGTCACTTAAGAGAGGGGTTATTACATGTCTGGTTGGACGTTCTGTAGTAAGGACGGCCTCGGAGTCACTTAAGAGAGGGGTTATTACAAGTCTGGTTGGACGTTCTGTAGTAAGGACGGCCTCGGAGTCACTTAAGAGAGGGGTTATTACATGTCTGGTTGGACGTTCTGTAGTAAGGACGGCCTCGGAGTCACTTAAGAGAGGGGTTATTACAAGTCTGGTTGGACGTTCTGTAGTAAGGAACCTTCAGAGGTCATCGAGACTATATGTATGAATATTCATAAGATTGCTCTTCCATATTATGCATATACATGAGATGGCTAACTGGTGTCAACATGCATGAGAGACAGGACACTATAAATGGAAAGCATCTTGCTCAGGGACCCCGGGTTTGTCTTGTCGGCACTAGAGAACCGATCCGGATTGGCAGAAGCCCAGCTCCACCCCTCCCCCATCTAATTCACCTGGCCAGTGCAGTTAGGGGGAGCAACTATTGGTAACAGCAACAAGACAGGAGTATGCGTGTGTGTATGTGTGTGTGTGTGAGTGTAACATATCATATGCATATGACAAGTGCTGACTGCTATACGTGTGTTACCAATAAATGTGTGGTTTGCCTTTTCCCCTGAAAACAACCTGTGCACTACTTTTCAGTACAACATTTTGGTGGAGAATGTGGGCATTGTGACGACAGTGGAAACTAATGTAGGCTGTAAATGAGATGGCAATGGTGTTTATGTGTTAGTAGAAGATGTAATGGGATTGGAAGTTACAAAAACTGTTATCTGATTGGGTGGTAAAGGAGTGGAAATAGAGGAGGAGCTTACAGGCCTTTGTGTTACTGGAGGGACATTCTATGGAACATTTAAATCAATCTCTCCTAGTCCTTGGTGCACTTGAGTTGAACAAGCTTCATTATCCTGGAACAAAGTTAAGGAACTAAACAGTTCTTTGCACACTGAACTGGCATAACAACAGTTCTCTTCTTTAGCTCCTCACCAGAAATTACCACTGGTGGTAATTCAAGATTGGTGAGACCAAGGGAGTTAATGGTTACATTAGGAGCTCCAGAATTATCAAGAAGTTGACTTAAGGAAGTTGGCGCCTCTCTCATAGTCTTATTTTACTCCAAACTGGGAAGTCTGGTGGTGTCTAAAGATGGTGCATCTTTTTTTGGTTGTTCTTCAGGGACCAACATTTTGATTTCTTGGCTGGGAATGCCTTTTAGTTCAATATCAGGCTGGTCTGTGTTACCCTGGACAACCTGTGCATTCTGGCATTTGTTGTCTTGAGAAACATTAAGGCCCTCTGTGCTATCCTTGGGAATGCCAGTCATAATAGATACAGAAACTGCAGGATTTTGAGTATCAGAGAGGTACTCGTGTTAGTCTGTATCGTCGAGAACAACAAGCAGTCCTGTGGCACCTTACAGACTAACAGATATTTTGGAGCATGAGCTGTCGTGGGCAAAGACCCGCTTCAGCAGATGCATGAGTGGTGTGGGGGAGGGGGTTCAGAGGGGAATTTAAAGAGCGGAGTCCCAGTAAAAGGGAGGGCCAGAGCTGACAAGGTCTATTCAGTCAAGGTGGAAATGGCCCATTATCAGTAGTAAGGCTGTGAGGGCTGAGGAGGATGTGAAGGCCAGGACTCTATTAGGGTTTAAAAAAGAGCTTGATAAATTTTTGCAGGTTAGGTCCATAAATGGCTATTAGCCAGGGATAAAGTATGGTGCCCTAGCCTTCAGTACAAGGGCAGGAGATGGATGGCAGGAGATAAATCACTTGATCATTGTCTTCTGTTCTCCTTCTCTGGGGCACCTGGCATTGGCCACCGTCGGCAGATGGGATGCTGGGCTGGATGGACCTTTGGTCTGACCCAGTATGGCCATTCTTGTGTTCTTATGTTCTTATGTATCAAAAGAGGAAAAACAAGTCAGATCAGACAGGGGGATGTGGGCCCATTGTCAGAGTCTAATGAAGAGACATTAATACCCAGGGAAAAGCTGCTTTTGTAAGGGGCCAGCCACTCCCAGTCTCTGTTTAATCTTTGGTGATGGAGTCAAATTTGCAAATAAATTGCAGCTCAGATTTCTCTCTTTCCTCTGAACTCCCCCCCCCCGACCACCACTCACGCATCTGATGAAGCAGGTCTCTGCCCACAAAAGCTTATGCTCCAAAATTTCTGTTAGTCTATAACGTGCCAAACTTTGTAGAAGCTGAAACCATTGCTGGCCAAACACACAATTGCCACCAACAGCCCCATTTAGTGTCTGCATCCTGATCTTATCCGTGTGCTCGCTGACAGCCAGAGCCATCCCCAGACCGGCTCCCAGCCACAGAGCACAAGGGAGGCAGCACCCCGGCCCCAGGAAGACACAGAGCCACCTGTGCTGACCCCAGGCACTCACCTCTCCCAGCTGCAGCCTGGGCCAGGACGGTGTTTCACAACAAGAACCGCCAGAGAGGCCCAGTGCCCACAGAGAGCTGAGCTCCACCAGTGCCAGCTCCAGCTCCCAGGAGTCGCTGTCCGTGCTCTGTACGGCACTGTCTCAGCAGTGCTCACAACGGGCCACCAGCAGCCTCACTTCGTTCCACAGCTCCACCGAGCGCCCAGGCAGCCACCGCCCCTGCTGCTCCCCCACTCACCACGCTGTACGTGCTCTCCCGGCGGCAGGGTGGCTCCTCCAGCCGCTGTCCAATGGGCGCGACGGGGAAGGGGGCTGCAGCGCCAGAGCAGCGCATGATGGGCAGACTCAGCGATTTGACGTCCTTCACGGCCTGCTCCACCTTGAGCTCCTCGCCGTGTTTGGCTGTGAGGGGAGCACAGGGCGGGGCTCAGCCAGTGGGCGCAGCTCGAGCGCCAGCTCCAAGCTTTGGCTCTGGGTAGCGGAGCCATTGCCAGGGCTCCTGGCCCAGGGCAGCACAGCTCCAGGTGCAGAGGCTGCTGCACTGCTCGGAGGGTGACCCCTGCTGGACACCTCAGGAATAACTCTGGGCCCTCCCTGCCTCCCTCCCCGGCTCCCCAGGGACCTAGCATGGGCAGTGCCATGTGGAACAAGGCCTGCCCTCTGCCCCCACTGCCAACACGTGGCACGCACTGGGAGCTCAGCAGAGTCTCTCTGGCTCCGTGGGCAGAGTCGAACCACACCAGCCCTGAATCTTTCCAGGTGCCCCCAGAGGGGAAAGTCTCCCCCACTCACTCCCTGGGCAGCCCGGGACATCGCCGAGCTAGCGCCTAGTGGGGTGCGGCTGAACACGCAGAGCTGATGCTGCAGGACAGCACCCGGACTCCACCCAGAGGCACGCTGCTGAGCCGGGGCACACGGGCGCACCTTTCACTCGCAGGTAGTGGCCCCCGAAGCGGTACGCTTCAAAGCTGAGCGACAGAGGCGTGTTGGACTGATCCAGATAAATGTCCACCTTCACCAGCTCGATGCCTTTCCTCTCAAACACCGGCAGCAGCACCTCTCTGTGGGGCAGAGACAGACAGCGCTGCTCCCTCCCTGCCCCAGCTGCGCTCGCGCTGCACCCGCTTGGAACCAGAAGGGGCTGGGCCCTCTGTGCCAGGCAGGAGCTTGGTGAGAGCGCTGGGGACATACACAGGGCTCCTGCTACCACTGAGGCCAGTGTCCGGCCTGGATATATGGAGCTATACCTATCTCAGAGAACTGGAAGGAGCCTTCAGAGGTCATCGAGACCTCTTGGCAGGACCAATCGCCATCTCTGACAGACTTTTTTAATCTATTTGCCCCAGACCCCTAAATGACTCCCTCAAGGACTGGACTCACAACCCTGGATTCAGCAGGTCAGCGCTCAAACCACTGAGATATCCCTCCCTATCGTGCAAGCAAAGGCTTTGAGCTGGGCCTAACCAGCTAGCAGCTCTATAAGGCGGCAGCCCCAGCGAACCCTGTGAGCAGCAAACAGGAGCAGCTAACAGGGAGTTTGCCTGGGAAAGCATCCTAGAGGAGCTCAGATGAGTGTGGCATTTGGGGGGCTGCATTGTGAGCTGGTGGGTTGAATTTCTGCCTGTGTGTGTGTCTGTGCATTTGTTTGATTTTGCAGAGGGGGCAGTTTGCATAGCTGCTGCCTGTGTGCCTGAGCATCTGTTTTGCAGAGAGGGGCAGTTGGAAAGCATGTTTGGCAGTTTGGCAAGTTTGCAAGATGTGAATTGGGAGAGCTTCCTTCCAGGTGGGCCTTCAAGGGCTGATTAGACTGGAGGCAAAGGCTTTGAGCTGGGCCAAACCAGTTAGCACCTCTGTAAGAAGGCAGCCCCAGCAAACCCTGTGAGCAGCGAACAGGGAGTTTGCCTGGGAGTTCACCTTTGGGAGGAGCCACATACCTGTTTTGCTTTTCTTATACGGTGTTTCTCTTGTGTCCCTCAAGGCAGCACTAGAAACAAGGGATCTCTGAAAAGGGAATACTGGAGAGTGACATGGCTGGTGAGAGGTCTGTTGCGACCTGCATGTCATGTGCCGTGTTTGTCTTTCTCCCGAACGACAGAAAGGAGGATTTTCTCTGTACCAAGTGCAAGCTGGTAGCCATTCTAGAAGAGAAGGTTAAAGGACTTGAGGTGCGAATATCAACCCTCAGGTCCATCAGAGAGGGTGAAGACTTTCTGGATAGAAGGCAACAGGTGATACTGCAGGAACAGGAGGCTGCCCAAAACAAGGAGGAGAACTGGGAGCGTGTTACTCCCAGGAGGAGAAAACAAGTTCCAGTTTGTCCAATTCCAGTGGAGCTAAGTAACCGCTTTGAGCCTCTCTCCACAGCCGTGTCTACACGAGCCCCAAACTTCGAAATGGCCACGCAAATGGCCATTTTGAAGTTTACTAATGAAGCGCTGAAATGCATATTCAGCGCTTCATTAGCATGCGGGCGGCCGCGGCACTTCGAAACTGACGCGGCTCATCCCGACGGGGCTCCTTTTCGAAAGGACCCTGGCTAGTTCGAAGTCCTCTTATTCCCACGAGCAGATAGGAATAAGGGGACTTCGAAGTAGGCGGGGTCCTTTCGAAAAGGAGCCCTGTCGGGATGAGCCGCGCTGAGGCGCGTCAATTTCGAAGTGCTGCGGCCGCCCGCATGCTAATGAAGCGCTGAATGTGCATTTCAGCGCTTCATTAGTAAACTTCCAAATGGCCATTTGCGTGGCCATTTGGAAGTTTGGGGCTCGTGTAGACGTAGCCCACAGGTGATACAGCAGAGATAAGTGGGGCTGATGCCTCACAAGGACTGGATCTGAAAGAGTCCCCACAGTTTCCAAGGCCTGTGATGCGCAGCCCTAGGGACGGGAGTTCTACCACCACCACCTCTAAGAGAAAAGATGGGTTGTGGTGGTCGGGGACTCCCTCCTAAGAGGGACAGAGTCACCCATTTGCTGCCCAGACCTAGAATCCCGGCAAGTCTGCTGCTTGCCTGGAGCTAGAATACGGGATATTACAGAGTCCCTGCCAAAAATTGTTAAACCTGTACACTGTTACCCCTTCCTCCTTCTCCACGTAGGAACCAATGATGCAGCTAAGAGCGACTTTGACAAGATCACGGGGGATTATGTAACCCTTGGAAGGAAGATCAAGGGATACGGTGCACAAGTGGTGTTCTCATCTATCCTCCCTGTGGAAGGAAGGGGTACGCATAGGGATCGTCGAATAGCAGAAGGTAAATGCGTGGTTGCGTAAGTGGTGTAGCAGGGAAGGATTTGGTTTCTTTGACCAAGGGATTCTTCTTCATGAACAGGGATTGCTGAGAAGAGATGGGATCCACCTCACAAAGAGAGGAAAGAGCATCTTTGCAGGCAGGCTTGCAAACATAGTGAGGAGGGCTTTAAACTAGGGTCGTCGGGGGAAGGTGACACAAGCCCTGAGGTAAGTGGGGAAGGAGGAGGGAACAATCAAGTGGGTTTCCTGGGTGAAGAGGAGAAACTGGGGCAATCAGCCCCTTCTCTAAGATGCTTGTACACTAATGCCAGCAGCCTGGGGAACAAACAGGAAGAATTAGAGGCCCTGGCACAGTCAAACAAGTATGAGATGGTTGGAATAATGGAGACTTGGTGGGACAATTCGCATAACTGGAACACGGTAATGGAAGGTTACACATTGTTTAGGAAGGACAGACGGCAGAAAAGGAGGAGGAGTTGCGCTCTATGTGAGGGAGCAGTATGATTGCTCAGAGCTCCAGTATGAGGAAGGAGAAAACCCAGTTAAGTGTCTTTGGGTTAAGCTCAGAGGCGGAAGTAACAGAGGTGATGTTGTAGTTGGTGTCTGTTATAGACTGCCAGATCAGGGAGAGGAGAGAGATGAGGCTTTCTTCAGGCAGCTAAGTGAAGCTTCCAAATCACAGGCCCTGGTTCTCATGGGAGACTTTAATCATCCGGACATTTGTTGGGAGACCAACACAGCAGCGCACAGACAATCCAGGAAGTTTTTGGAGAATGTTGGGGATAACTTCTTGGTACAAGTGCTGAAGGAACCGACCATGGGACGTGCACAACTTGACCTGCTGCTCACAAACAGGGAAGAACTGGTAGAAGGAATAGAAGTGGGAGGGAACCTGGGCTGCAGCGACCATGAGATTGTAGATTTCCGGATCTGGACAAAAGTAAGAAGGGTGAGCGGTAACATACAGACCTTGATTTCAGAAGAGCAGACTTTGACTCCCTAAGAGAACGGATGAGCAGGATCCCTTGGGAAACGAAGATGAAGGGGAAAAGAGTTCAAGAGAACTGGCAGTATTTTAAAGAAGTCTTACTGAAGACACAGGAACAAACCATCCCTCTGCATAGTAAGAAATGCAAACATGGTAAGCAACCAGCTTGGCTTAACAGGGAAATCCTTGATTAGCTTGAATTCGGAAAGGATGCGTACAAGAAATGGAAACATGGACAGTTGACTAAGGAGGAGTATAAACATACGGCTGGAGAATGCCGGGCAGTAATCAGGAAAGCGAAAGCACAATTGGAACTGCAGCTGGCAAGGGATGTGAAGAGTAATAAGAAGGGTTTCTACGAGCATGTTAACAATAAACAGGTTGTCAGAGAAGGTGTGGGGCCGTTACTGGATGAGGGAGGTAACCTAGTGACAGATGATGCAGGAAAAGATGAAGTACTCAATGCTTTTTTTGCCTCAGTCTTCACGGACAAAGTCAACTTCCCCATGACAGTCCTAGATGATGAAGTACGGGAAGGTGGAGGGCAGCCATCTGTGGGGAAGGAACAAGTTCTGAGATATCTAGAAAAATTAGATGTGCATAAGTCCATGGGTCTGGATTTAATGCACCCCAGGGTACTGAGAGAATTGGCAGAGGTCATTGCTGAACCTTTGGCCATTATCCTTGAAGACTCTTGGAGACTGGGGGAGATACCGGATGACTGGAAGAAGGAAAATGTAGTCCCCATCTTTAAAAAAGGAAAGAACGACAATCCAGGGAGCTATAGACGGGTCAGCCTTACCTCAATCCCTGGGAAAATAATGGAGGGGATCCTCAAGGAATACATTTTGGAGCACTTGGAAGAGGGGAAAGTGATCAAAAGTAGCCAACATGGATTCACCAGGGCAAGTCCTGCCTGACCAATCTGATTAGCTTCTGTGACGAGGTCACAAGCTCTGTGGACATAGGGAAGTCAGTGGATGTGATATACCTTGACTTCAGCAAGGCTTTTGATACGGTGTCCCACAACATTCTTGTCCATAAGTTAAGGAAATATGGATTGGATCCTTGGACTATAAGATGGATAGAAAGCTGGCTTGATGGTCAGGCCCAACGGGTAGTGGTCAATGGCTCGATATTTGGATGGCGGTTGGTTTCAAGCAGAGTGCTGCAAGGCTCGGTTCTGGGGCTGGTGTTATTCAACATCTTTACTAATGACCTGGATGAGGGACTGGATTGCACCCTCAGCAAGTTTGCGGATGACACAAAACTAGGGGGAGAGGTAGATACGTTGGAGGGTAGAAAGAGAATCCAGAGTGACCTGGATAAATTGGAGGACTGGGCCAAAAGAAACCTGATGCGGTTCAACAAGAAGTGTAAAGTCCTGCACCTGGGGCAGAAGAATCCCAAGCATTGTTATAGGCTGGGGACCGACTGGCTCAGCAGCAGTACGATGGAAAGGGACCTAGGGGTTATGGTGGATGAAAGGCTGGATATGAGTAAACACTTTGTCCTTGTAGCCAAGAAAGCTAACAGCATATTGGGTGCATTAGGAGGAGCATGTTGAACAGATCTAGAGAAGTGGTTGTTCCCCTCTACTCAGCACTGGTGAGGCCACATCTGGAATATTGTGTCCAGTTTTGGGCCCCCAGTATAAAAAAAGATGTGGATTTGCTGGAGGAGGTTCAGCGAAGGGCAACAAAAATGATTAAGGGTCTGGAGCACAAGACCTATGAGGAGAGGCTGAGGGATTTGGGCTTGTTTACTTTACAGAAGAGAAGACTTAGAGGTGATTTAATAGCAGCCTTCAACTTCCTGAAGGGGAGCTCTAAAAAGGAGGGTGAGAAGCTGTTCTCAGTGGTGTCAGATGGCAGAACGAGGAGTAATGGTCTGAAGTTACAGAGGGGGAGGTGTATGTTAGATATTAGGAAAAACTACTTCCCCGGGCCGGTGGTGAAGCACTGGAATGCGTTGGCTAGAGAGGTGGTGGATTCTCCATCCCTTGAGGTTTTTAAGTCCCTGCTGGACAAGGTCCTGGCTGGGATGACTTAGTGGTGATCCTGCTTGAAGCAGGGGGCTGGACGAGATGACCTCCTGAGGTCCCTTCCAGCCCTATGATTCTGTGATTCTATAAGCTTAGCTCAGTGGTTTGAGCATTAGCCCACTAAACACAGGTTTGTGAGTTCAATCCGTGTGGAGGCCATTTAGGGATTGGGGAAAATAGATGTCAGAGATGGTGCTTGGTCCTGCCAAGAGGGCAGGGGACTGGACAAGATGACCTCCTGAGGTCCCTTCCAGGTCTAGGAGATGTGTAGCTTCAAAAAGCTTGGCGAGGCTCCCCCAGACCACCAAACACCCTGCTCAGCCGGTGGCAGGGGAGTGCCATGGCTCCCACACCAGGGCACCACAGACACCCTGCTGAGCGCATGGGGCACAGACGACAGCAGGGGCGCTGCAAGTTAACACACCACCACCCCTGGGACAGTGGGCTGGGGAGATGGCTCGGGGAGGCAAAGCCTGTGGGGAACAGAAGGCGGCAGTGACCTGAGTGGGGCACTCAGCTGGTTTCTCCTTGAGTGAATGGCAAAGTCAAACACAGCTGCCTCCCAGGCAGCTCCTGGATGCAGCTCCAGGACTCACTGTGATGGGTGGTGCCAGTGCAGGGTGAACCAGCAGGCCTGGGGAAGGGCACTGAGGCACTCACTTGTGGCTCAGCAGCGCCTGCCTGAGCCCAGGGGTCAGGGTGAGCACCACCAGGGTGGGTTGTGCCAAGGGCACACACACAAGTTCCTGGGTCAGGGCTAGAGTCCACAGCCAACCACCCTGGGACCCAGCTGAGATGGCCTCTGCTGGAGCCCAGTGTCGCAGACCCAGTCCTGCCCATGGCCAGAAGCAGGGCCCCAGGCAAATGCAGCCCAGCAACCGGCCAGGACTCACCCCAGAGATTTCTTCTTCATGGCCGGGATGATCTCCGTCTCTATGTCCACATTCAAATCGAACTTCAGAGTGAAGCACTCCTTACTGGGGTCCTGGGGGCAGAAGCCGGGGTTAGCACAGACACTTCCCACGAGCCATGGAGCCTGTCAAGTCAGCACCCCCACTTCCACATGCCTGACCGCCCTGCACCTGCACGTGCATGTGCACCACTCCCGGCCCCTCCACACCCCAGCCTGTCTCCTCACACAGGTGGGTCCGACCTGGCTGGGGAGCCACCGGCTCACAGCCGGCAGAGGCAGCATGCAGCGGGAGCCATCGCGGCAGGAGCCCCGGCTGGAGACAGGGCTGGGGGCCACTCACGGGCCTCTGTGAGGGGCTGGGATGGACGAGCACAGGCTCCCCACCCGCCCTTCAGACCCGAGGTGCTGAAGGCAGAACTCCCGGCCTGCCGAAGGGCTCAGGCGGCAGCCATGCGAGGCCCCTGGGCCCCTGCACAGAACACTTGCTCCGAGCTACTGGGTCCCTGCCCACATCCAGCAGCCGAGCCCAGAGCCAGTGGCCAGGGCCCCCAAGAGGCAAAGTCGAGCTCCTTACATCCGTGTGTCTGCGCCGGGCCTTCCTCTTGGGGAGCTTCAGCACCGAGTTCTGCTTGTCCCTGCACAGCACAGACACAGTTACAAGGGTCACCTGGCACATGAGGCTGGGGCCTGGCGCACGAGGACAGGGTGGGTGCACGGGGCCAGGCACACGAGGATGGGGCTGGGCGCTTGGGGTCCGGCGCACGAGGACAGGGTGGGTGCACGGGGCCAGGCACATGAGGATGGGGCTGGGTGCTTGGGGCCTGGCGCACGAGGACAGGGTGGGGCACGGGGCCAGGCACACGAGGATGGGGCTGGGCGCTTGGGGTCTGGCGCACGAGGACAGGGTGGGTGCACGGGGCCAGGCACACGAGGATGGGGCTGGGCGCTTGGGGTCCGGCGCACGAGGACAGGGTGGGTGCACGGGGCCAGGCACATGAGGATGGGGCTGGGTGCTTGGGGCCTGGCACACGAGGACAGGGTGGGGCACGGGGCCAGGCACACGAGGATGGGGCTGGGCGCTTGGGGTCTGGCGCACGAGGACAGGGTGGGTGCACGGGGCCAGGCACACGAGGATGGGGCTGGGCGCTTGGGGTCTGGTGCACAAGGACGGGAAGGGCACGGGGCCAGGCACACGAGGATGGGGCTGGGCACTTGGGGTCTGGTGCACAAGAACAGGCGGGGCACGGGGCCAGGCACACGAGGATGGGGCTGGGCGCTTGGGGTCTGGTGCACAAGGACGGGAAGGGCACGGGGCCAGGCACACGAGGATGGGGCTGGGTGCTTGGGGTCTGGTGCACAAGGACGGGAAGGGCACGGGGCCAGGCACAAGGGATGGGGCTGGGCGCTTGGGGTCTGGTGCACAAGGACGGGAAGGGCACGGGGCCAGGCACACGAGGATGGGGCTGGGTGCTTGGGGTCTGGTGCACAAGGACGGGAAGGGCACGGGGCCAGGCACACGAGGATGGGGCTGGGTGCTTGGGGTCTGGTGCACAAGGACGGGAAGGGCACGGGGCCAGGCACACGAGGATGGGGCTGGGCGCTTGGGGCCTGGTGCACGAGGACAGGGTGGGTGCACGGGCCAGGCACACGAGGATGGGGCTGGGCACTTGGGGTCTGGTGCACGAGGACAGGGTGGGTGCACGGGGCCAGGCACACGAGGATGGGGCTGGGCACTTGGGGTCCGGCGCACGAGGACAGGGTGGGTGCACGGGGCCAGGCACACGAGGATGGGGCTGGGCGCTTGGGGTCCGGCGCACGAGGACAGGGTGGGTGCACGGGGCCAGGCACACGAGGATGGGGCTGGGCGCTTGGGGTCCGGCGCACGAGGACAGGGTGGGTGCACGGGGCCAGGCACACGAGGATGGGGCTGGGCGCTTGGGGTCTGGCGCACGAGGACAGGGTGGGTGCACGGGGCCAGGCACACGAGGATGGGGCTGGGCGCTTGGGGTCTGGTGCACAAGGACGGGAAGGGCACGGGGCCAGGCACACGAGGATGGGGCTGGGCGCTTGGGGTCTGGTGCACAAGGACGGGAAGGGCACGGGGCCAGGCACACGAGGATGGGGCTGGGTGCTTGGGGTCTGGTGCACAAGGACGGGAAGGGCACGGAGCCAGGCACACGAGGATGGGGCTGGGCGCTTGGGGTCTCGTGCACAAGAACAGGTGGGGCACGGGGCCAGGCACAGGAGGATGGGGCTGGGCGCTTGGGGTCTGGTGCACAAGGACGGGAAGGGCACGGGGCCAGGCACACGAGGATGGGGCTGGGCGCTTGGGGTCTGGTGCACAAGGACGGGAAGGGCACGGGGCCAGGCACACGAGGATGGGGCTGGGCGCTTGGGGTCTGGTGCACAAGGACGGGAAGGGCACGGGGCCAGGCACACGAGGATGGGGCTGGGTGCTTGGGGTCTGGTGCACAAGGACGGGAAGGGCACGGGGCCAGGCACACGAGGATGGGGCTGGGCGCTTGGGGTCTGGTGCACAAGGACGGGAAGGGCACGGGGCCAGGCACGTGGGGCCGAGTGCACAAGGATGGGGACTGGGCCTGGGAAAAGTGATGGTGGTCAGAGCCCCCCATCCCCTGCTGCACGCTGGGACCAGGTGCTGAGAAGACTGCGAAGACCCAGGAAAAGCAGCAGCTGCTCCCCATACTGCCATGGAGGTGGGTTCCCAGCCATGCTGCGCCAGGCTCTGTCACCTCGCAGAGGCTGGCCCCAGGCACAGGCTCTGCGCAGCAGTGAGGGGGGCAAGCTGGCACAGCAGTGGCCAGGGCTAGAGAAAGGGGCCGAGGTCACACGGGGAGCCTGCCCAGAGCACGCTCCAGAACCTCCTCCGCAACCTTAGGCCTTGGGTCCGGCTTGCGAAGTGCAGCTGCCCAGCGGCCCAGCCCGGCCCAGGCCCGTCTTGTCCGCTGCCCAGGAGGCAAAGTGCCGCCCCAGCCCCTGGCACACTCACCCTCTCCCATCCGGCAGCCCGTCGTCGTCCTCCTCCGGGTCGGAGGCGGGGCTGGTGCGGGGGGGGCAGGAGCGTGTGGAGACGTTCCGGGCCAGGATGGAACCTGCAGCAGCAAAGACAGGGGGTCACCTCCTGCAGGCCCCAGGCACAGACCGACTCAGTGGTCCAGGAGCTCAGCACCCTGGGCAGCAGCTCTCTGGCTGGGAGATGGGGCCCCTGTAGCAGCATGGGGCAGCCCCTCTGCCAACGGGCCCTTCGCTGCTCCTGGCTCCCAAGAACCCACTCCCTGCCTGCCTGCACTCTGTGGCAGGGCCCAGGGGAGGGGCGGTTGACCTGGGGGGGGCCGGGGGAGGCGCAGTCCTTGGGAACGGGCCCCCAGGGGGGAGAACAGGGCAAATCCCCCAGCAGGCCAGCCTCAGTGTGGCTCACTGCTGCCCCGGCAGGAGGAGGAGCCCGAGGGACAAGGCCAGCTGGGAGGAGGGTTACGTTCACCGGCTGCAGCCCCAGCGCTCACCTGGGGGGGGCAGGTCAAAGCGGACGTGCCCGTCAAAGTGCATGGCGCTGTGGAAGTGGCGGTCGCAGGCCTCACACAGGTGCAGGGGACGGTTGTGGCTCAGCTGCTGGCACTCGGCATGGTGACATACCTGTGAGGGGGAGAGGCTGCTGGACAGGGGAGCCAGAGACCAGGCTGCCAGCAGTGCTACGGATCCAGGCACGAGGACTTCCTGGCAGGCAGAGAGCCAGACACTCCTTGAAAGCTCCAGGCGCTGGGCACCAGCTGCCCCCACGCTGAGGGCAGGGTGCAGATACAGCCCGGATGCAGTTCTAGCAACGGTGCTTTGACAAGACAGGCCAGCTCCAGCCCTGGCAGCGAGACTAGAGCCCAAATGGCCCCTGGCTGGGACCTGCTGCCAGCCGCAGAAAGCAGCATCGCTTGCCCTAGAGGAGCAGGGGGCCAGCCTACCCTGGTTACTAGGAGCCACCCCTGGGAGAGGTCCAGGGATCTCCCTCCACAGCCAGCCCGGAGCTGCAGGACGGGGATCCTGGCAAGTGGGCACTAGCAGAATCTCCTGGGCGTGAGGGCAGACGCCAGCAGGAAGCAGCTGCCACAGCAGGATGGCTCAGCTTGGTTCCAGACCAGGTTTGGGGTTTGCTGCATATCAATCGCCCCTCCTCCAGGGCAGGGACTTCTGAAGCCCAAAGCCTGGGGAAGTTTTAGCTGACCAGTCCAAGAAAGGGAAACTGAGGCAGGCTGGCTGTGGCTTGAGAGGAGGGGACACTCCAGGCACCCATTTACACCAAGCTACAGCAGCTTTCTGGGACTCTGCAGCTAGTTGTTTCTGCACCGCTGTCCCCACAGCCGGCACACACCACACCTCCTTTGGGGTCAGGTCAGGCTGGGCCAGGCCAGGCCACCCGCAGCCAGCATGGAGAGGCGGATACAGCTCAGCCCCAGCTCCCAGGCTGGCAGGGACCCCCAGCGAAGGGAACTTTGCTGTCTCACAGTCAGATCTCTGGAGCCAGGAGAAACTGGCTGTCCATAGGGCCCCAAGCAAACGTCCAGGCACTGAGCCTGAGCCTGAGCCTGAGCCTGAGCCTGAGCCTGAGCCTGAGCCTGAGAGAGGACAGGGGCTGGACTCGCCCTGTGCAGAGGCTCCTGGTTTCTGCCCCCTCGGAGACCCAGCTGTCTCTCACTCTGTGCTGGAGGGTGAAGCCAAGGGGCCGTCTCCACGGCCCTGCTGGGAGACCCTCCCCGGGGAAGGAAAAGAACTGCTGTGACATACTGGGCCCGTTACACTCCCACACCCATCTCACCCGCCAGCAGGCACACCAGCCCCTCACCCTCCCGACAGACAGCAGCTGCCCACACCTGCTGCCCACCCAGCCATACTCACGGCCACTGCAGCAACGTGCTCAGCTGCTGGGTCAGGCAGTCCCACACTGCTGGACCCCAGCTGTGGTATCCCAAAGGCACAGGGTGCAGCCACCTTGGCCAGCTCGCCTGGAGGCTGCTTTGTGTTTGAATGTCAGTGTCCCCATTGCAGGGCGAAGGAAACTAGCGTCTGCAGCGGAACAATGCTCGCGAGCCCATCCATTTCCTCCCATTGTGCGCTGGGCCTCAGCCTCCCTCAGTGCCGCCCCGCCTCACCGCCAGAGGGTTATTTTTAAACACACAACTGAGACCTGAGCACTGCAGGGGCCGGGACCCCTGAGCTCCAGGAGTCACTGCAGCCCAGCCCAGCCCTCACTGGTCCCGCCCTGCTCCAGGGACTCCTCAGTGTGAGACCCCTCATGCCTGGGGCTGTCCATCAGGCCCCCAGCCACATGCAGGACTGACCCAGCCAAGCCACCACCCCCCTGAGCAGAGCAGCCAGCCAGTCCTACACGTGGGGTGGGAGCTCCCCCAGCCCTGGCCTTCCCTGCAGGGAGCAGAATGGCAGGAACAGGCTCCCTCCACCCCAGGCATGAGGCCCCAGCAGCACACAGGGCACCCCACCTCGGGCGAGGCGCTGTGAAGGGCTCAGACCTGCTGGCTGGGTGATGGCCTTACAGCGCCGCGCTCCCCCTCCCTGACAGCAGCTGCATTAATCACCTTGCGGCTGCAGAGCCCATGGCACAAACCGTACAGTCTGCAGGCCACGGCAGGCCAGCCACACAATCGCTGCCTGCCCAGGGCATGGCCGGTGCTCCTCCGGCACCAGGCACTGCCAGAGGCACCAGCGCAGGGAGGCAGGCTGCCAGAACTGTGCAGCCCATGGCCTGGGCTCAGGGCTGGGGCAGCTGCAGCACCCTGGGCCCATGAAGTTACCCTGCTTGGAAGATAATCCAGTGAGGGCGAGACTGGGCTGGGGGCCTGCACTGCTTCAGGGTCAGGGGTCACGCTCTGGGCTGGTGCCAGAGCCAAGACCTGCAGCCAGGCTCACTGCCTCCATTCTGAATGTAAAACTGGCCTGACGCTGCTCGTTACACGTTAAGCACTGCATGCAGCAATTGCTGTGCTGCCCCCGGGAGAGCGACCCTGCACGGCCAGAAAGCCCCATCAGCGTGGCCTGCAAGCTAAGCGCCTGCCCAGGAGGCATTCGGGTGCTGCCCAGCTGACTGGCAGAGCGCCCACAGCCAGCAGCGCGTTTCCACCAGTGGTGCACAGCCGCACAGCTCACGCACAGAACAAAATGCATTCTGCACACGGATGGATAAAAAGAGGGAACCCTGGTCCCCATCCCAAACTGCTTGTCCTTCCTCCCGCTAGGGGATCCCCGACCAGCCCACAAGCACCTCCAGCGTTCGTTCCACATGGCCTCACAAGCCTGCTGCACTTGTCCCCACCTTTCACAACATGCAGCTGGGACCCTGGGGTGGCGGACGAGGCAGGCAGGCCAAGGGCAAGTGGAGCCTGCTGAAGTTCATGGGAACTCGGGCGCTTTTGGCCAGAGAACTGCTCACACCAGCACCACTGAGAAGCCGTCTGCCCCGGCCGGTGACCACAATGAGAGATGCAGGGCCAGAGACAGTACACGCCAGGCCCTTGGGAACACGCGGGGCAGCAGGAATGCTCAGGCCCACCTTCCAGAGGCAGGACTCCCTGGGGGAAGCACGGGGACGGGGGACCTCTGGGTCTAGACACTGAAGGAGGGGAAGAATCCACCCCACATCCCTCCAGCCTCTCCCCACTTCCTGCCCCTCCCCCCCACCAGGGCTGACCTGCTTTCATTTTCCCATCCCTAAGCAGCTTGTCCAGGCCTGGTGCATCCTGTCCCCTCCCCTCTGCAGCACAGCAGAGCACCAGAAGCAGCCCCTGAGCTTCCTGGACGGGCAGGGGGGCGGGTGGGTGACTCAGTGCAAGCCAGCCCAGAGGGCACGCCCACTCTCATCTGGGCTGAGCTGAGCCGAGCCGAGCCGGGCCAGGCCAGGAGCCTCCTGATGGGGAGGCCATACCAAACCGGGCCAGGATGCTGGAAACTGCCTCCCCAACGCTGGGCTTGGGAGAGCCAGGCTGGGCTGGGTCAAAACATGAAAACCACAAAGAGGCAAGTGCACCAGCTACACACAACTGCGCCCTCTCTCGAGGTGCCAGTGTGCAGGCGAATACCCACTTTGCATGCACGCAGCAGAGGCCCAGGTGGGCTACTGGTCTGGCACTTTTCCCTGGTGGCAGCACTTTGTGCTCCAGAATGGAACGTCCCACTAATAACAAGTGCAGCCAGGCTCTCAAGGCTGCGTACCAACCCCTCCGAATGGGAACGGACTGCAAAGTGACCTGGCCAGGTCTGCAGAAAGTCTGCTTTGAGAAGCACTGCTAGGTGCCCCCGTGTCCACTGCTCAAAGGTCAAACCTGCTACCTTCCCCTGCTGATTGAAGCAAGGGAGGACAAGCACTGTGCCGAGGTGGAGGGAGCAGTGCTCAGAGCTGGGGGAAGTACCTCCTTTTACGCCCGTCCCCGCCGCCAAGCTGATGCCTGGGTCACTGGGGTGTGAGTGTGCATAGCAGGGCCCCTCTGCCCGGGAAGGTAACTGCAGAGAGTTCCACCCAGGGCTGATCCACACACACAGGGTTACTGAGGCGTGCGTACACACACCTGTGCAGTTACTGGTGGACGTGCTCAGGGACCTCCTGCTCCAATACCCCAGGACAGCACGCGAGGGCTGCAGTGGCAAGAGGAAGACTGACCGGGGATAAAGCACAGGACTCTTGGGAGACTTTCTAGGCTCTGCCACAAACATCCACATACCCCTCGGGAAGCCGCTTAAGCACTGGGCCTAAAGGGACCATCCCCAGCGCAGCTTCATTGGTCAATGCTCAGAGTGCCTGAGCTCAGAGGGAAGTGAGCTGAGCCCCCCAGCGGTTTCTTAGCTAACTCCCCAGGCCGTTCGCCAGGGGCTGCCACAGGAGACAGTTTTGCCATCGTAGAGCTGGGCCTGCCCCTCTCCCCATGACGGCTTTTTAGCATCCCACGTCTCCTGCACAGCCAGGCTCTGCCACGGGGCTGCACAGCTCTCATGGAGCAGACAGAAGGAAGGACTCTGCCAGGCGTGAGACCTGGGCTACGCCTGCAGCTGCTGCCAAGTTCCCAACAGCTCCAGGATGTCACCAAGCGCCAGGCTGGGTCATCATCGCCCTGGGGATCAGCCCAGCGACCAGCCAGCCCATTAGCTGTGATCCGGCTGACAGGTCGGCAGCTGGGGCTGTAACCGCAGTGCCCAAAGCTCCACACCGATGGGAAGGAGCCAGGGAGGCGGACGGCCTGCCACAGGCAGCGACCAGGGTCTGCGTGCGGCTGGGGGCCAGACACGCAGGCAGGGGGTGATGGGAGTTCGCTGCTGTCACCTCCAGCCCAGAGGATGCACAGTCCCTGAGATGCACCTGGGTCCCACGCAGCTGAGGCAGCAGCAGCTCCTGCTCACTGTTGAATTTTTAAAGCTCGCAGCTGCTAGGAAACCTAATGCCAGTCACCCATGGCCACAGCAGCAGGAGCGACCAAGCATCCTGTGCTCAGGCAGACTCGGGGCCCACGGAAACCGCGAGTGCCCTGACTCCAGACTTACCTCTGGTCACAGCAACCAACACCAAATGCAAGAGCTGTAGCTCAGGCAGCAGCGACCCCTCCCCAGAGAAGCTCCGTGAACCACAGGGCTGCCTGCCTCTCCAAGCCACAGACTACCCCCGACCAGCAGCCAGCCAGCCCGTGTCCGCCGCCGTGTCACCCACTGACTCAGCCCTCGGGGAGGGAGCTGGGTGCATTCGCAGCCCTGACACACCGCTGACTAAGCAGGTGAGGCGCCTCGTCGGGGTTGAGAGGAGTCAGATTTTCAAGGCGCTCTCCAGCTGCTCGCCCTTCTTGGCCCAGACAGACATCAGTCCCCTGGCCCAGCGCAGCGCAGCTCTGCAACTCGCCCTGCACGTGCGGTGTCTCCCCTGCCGCTCTGCTGCACCCGCCGCCTGCTCCCTGCCTCAACCCACCAGCCTGGAACTTAAGCCTCCCAGGCTCCTGCAAAGATGCACCTCCTCCAGGGGAGCGGCAGCCTCCGCACCGCCTCGGGTTTCTGACTCGCGCATCTGCACACAGGGGGCAAACACCAGCCCAGCCACACGCACGCCCAGCGTCAGCTTTGCTCTGCAGTGCAAGTGGGGCACCCGGCCAAGGCACCTCCAGGCAGGGTCAGGTTCCTCCCAGGCGCCGGGACTCAGTGTCCACACACCCGGGAGCGCATAGCCCAGAGAACCAACAGCTCCAATGGACCACGGGGAGCATCACCCTTAGGACACTGACACTGCCTCACTTTGTGCTCATCCTGAGCCGTCTGGAAGCACGAAGCTGGTGCTGGTTGGGGTGCTCGACAGCTGCAGCCCTGCTCCAAGCCAGCTGCAGGTGCACAGCCCGACACCTCCAGCTGCACTACCTGGACCTGATCCGACCCCACTGCACATCAACCACACAAAGGATGAGGTCCGCCAGAGCTATGAGTCCAGCCTCACTGAGCCCAGAACAGAAAGATCTCACCCTCTCCCCACCGCTCAGCAGCCCCGGCTGTTGGGGTGGCTGTGGGGGGGTCCATCTCTCCCCACCGCTCAGCAGCTCTGGCTGTTGGGGTGGCTGTGGGGGGTCCATCTCTCCCCACCGCTCAGCAGCTCCGGCTGTTGGGGTGGCTGTGGGGGGTCCATCTCTCCCCACCACTCAGCAGCCCCGGCTGTAAGGGGTGGCTGTGGGGAGTCCCCCTCTCCCTCAGCTCAGCAGTGCTGGCTGTCAGGGGTGGCTGTTGGGGGGTGTCCCCCCCCCAGCTCAGCAGCGTCGGCTGTCGGGGTGGCTGATGTCCCAGCCGCAGGCTGGGCGCTTTGCTAATTACCACCTGGTCTCGCCCAGCTGCTGAGGTGACCCAGGGCCACACGAGGGTCTAGGACACGCCTGCCCCATGCAGCTGCAACCCCTGCTGGAGCTCTGCAGGTCCCTCCCTGGCTGCGGGTTTCACTCCTCGCCCTCTATCCCTGCTGCTCCCAGAGCTGCTCAGGGTAACTGTGGGCATGGAGCTCAGCCCACCTGGAGCTGCCCAGCTGCAAGGACACAGACAAAGTCATTCACGTGGGCAGCAGGGGCCTGTGTCCTGCTGAGCTCTGCAGCCAGCTGCCCTCCTGGTACCCAGACAAAGGCCAAGCCCTAGGCTTGTTTGCACCGGGATTCTTGCCAGGGGCAGCCTGCTCGGCTGGTACCTCACGGCCTCCTGCGTGCCAGGGCCTGCTCCCTCCACCAGAGACCCCTGGAGTTGGGAGGGGTGGTGGCTCCGTCAGAGATCAGCCATCTCTCCCCACCCATGCAAGGGAGAAGTGCACTCCTGGAAGCAAAGCCCAGTCCCCTCCACACCCACACATCAGCATCCCTGTCACTGGGCGTGCTCAGGCCTCTGTGCCTAGCCAGCCTGGGACACAGGCCTGTGCCAGAGCCCTCAAGAGCCAGAACCCAGAACCACGGCACGCAGGGCCAGGAGCCCAAGGTCCTGCTGGAGGCTGCCCAGAGCCCCAGCAGAGCCCAGACATGCTGCTCAGCCCCTGTTCTCTCTGTCCCCCAGCACATTGTAACCCACACTGCAGCCAAGCAAGTGAGCTGACGTGAGCTCGGGTGTCTCTGCTCCTGCAGCCCTCCAGAGCCTGCAAAGCGAGCGTGTCATGCAACTGGGCAGCACAGGCCCGAGGGCAGTGAGCACAGGCAGAGAGAAGGAGCGCAGGCCGACACCAGCCACTGTGGCCTCAAGGACACAGCTCTGGCTGGACAAGGAACCTGCTGCCAGAGATATGTTGCTCTGCAGAGAGCCGCAAAGCGAGGCAGGCTCTCCTGCCTCGCCCCGGCAGCTAGCACCACCCTCACAAGCACCAGAGCCCACCGTCCCCCCACCCCAGCCACCGCCTGCTGTGATTGTTCCATCCGCAGGGGGACGAGGTGCCTGGCCATGTTCATGGGGGCAGCTGGGAACTAGGCAGCACAGCCTGCCTGCCAAGTGCCCGGCTCAGCAGCTGGCACACTTTGTGTATGCAGGAACAGCTCAGGGTCCCAGCAACAGCCCCAGGAGTACACTGACAGAGTGGGCATGTGTGCCCGGCCACAGCCATGGGCCAAGGATCCCAGTGCCATGGGAGCAACTGAGCCGACAACTGGGGAGAGCCCTGCTGTGGGGGCTGAAGGAATGCCTGGCCAGGGCCATCCCTCAGCACTGCTCTCTCTGGCCAGGGCACCCTCCATCCCTCCCCTCGTGCAAGCCGACATGACCACCTCCGGCTGCTGCACAGTGGGCAGGACGCTGCTGTGGGGCTGTGTGTGCTGGGACACATGGGGGGTGCCCTGTTCAGTCCGGATGGTGACAGGTGCTGCTTGGCTCTGGGGGTGCCCCACAAAGCTGCAGAATAGGCAGCCAGCCTGGCCCAGCACCGCCTGGGCTGTAGGACGGGGCTGCAGGCCAGGGCGGCCCATCAGCCTCCAGTGAAGCTTGCTTCAGCGTGGGGCGCGCTCTCCCGTGCCAACTGCCCCTGAAATCTTGCCTGGCCCTGGGGAGCACAGCCAGCTGGGCTCCAGGCACAGGCTGCAGGCTCCTGGCAAGGGCGGCCTCAACTTACCCTGGTGCTGCCGCAGGTCCCGGTGCCAGCAGGTCCGAGCGCTTCAGAGACCACCTGCTCCGGGCCCAAGTTTCACCCACTTCGGCCGCCCCCGAGCGGGTAAGAGACCGAACCCGAACTGCTCCGGGCCGGCCTCCCCCTGCGCTCCCCCGTGCACCGGGCCGACCCCGCGGCCCTTCCCACCCCGTGCACCGGGCCGCCCCTCCCCGTTCACCGGGCCGACCCCGCGGCCCTTCCCTCCCCGTGCACCGGGCGGCCCCTCCCCCTTCCCCGTGCAGTGGGCGGCCGCGCCGGGCAGGCAGCGCCCCTGCGAGAGCGGGCAGCGATCGCTCGCACCGGCGGAACCTACCACCCGAGTAGGGGGCGGACGCTGGACGGCACCATCCATCCGCCGGCCTCTGCCTGCGCGGGGCTGAGCGCAGATCTCGGTCCCTGGGCCCGGACGTGCCCTGCAGGGACCCGCAGCCCCGGCTCCGCGCAGGCGCGTGCTCAGCGCGTGCTGGGCTGCAGACGGGCCGGCGCAGCAGCATGGGGCAGCCGGGCTCCCCCTGCCCCGCTGTTCGCAGGGCAGCACCCAGGGCCTCTGCCCACGGGCACCCACCGCCCGCAGCCCGGCTCCGGCCGTGCCAGCCCGGCGCCTCTGCCCCTCAATTACCACATCTCATAACAGCCTTGCAGAGCCCAGCGGGGGCGAACGGACACCAGGTCTGCAACTGAATTGTAGAGTTAAGCGAACCGCCACTCGGGTCAGCACTCGGGAGGGCTAATTCTTAGGGGCAGCAAATCAGGTTCTCCCAGGGCGAGGATCACACGCGCCCGGGACTTGGGCGAAAGGGGGAGAGGACTTCACCGCCACACCCAGAATCTCTCACCACCCGGCTCTGCCCAGAGCCCTCCTGGCTGCCAGCTCACGTGCCGCAGTGCGTCCCCGGCCGACGCGGGGGCCGAGCGGGTCTCGCGCGCTGTTCTGCTGACGGAGCCGAGCCAGACGGGGAGCTCCCTGCCCGTCCTGCTACGCCTAATGGTGCCACGGCCATCGCACCAGGGGCCACACACGGCTGTGGGAGAGCCGCGTGCTCCCGCGGATGGCCTCGTGGGGCATTGGCTGGAACCCGCCTTACTGCAGCGCCTGCAGCAGAGCGCGCTCTGGGCGGGGGCTGGGGTGCTCTGGCACTGCTCTCTGCCCACCAGCTCGCCCTGATCGCGGAGGGCAGTTTCCTTCCTAGCAGAGAAGCCCAAGCACCCCTGCTGCTCTGGTCACACCTCCAGCCCTGCTCTGAGCTCTGCCAACGCAGCGCTGCTCTGGCTCTGCTAGCCTGGTGGAGGTTCTCCATAGCCCTTATTATGGAGGGTGGAGCACCCCAAGTCCCCTGTGTAGCGATGGAAGGAAATAAAAACTGAGGCACACACAGACCGATCTGTACGCAGCCTGTGGCGCAACAGGGAATTAAACGCGGGTCTCCCAGCGCTAGGTTCACCCCAACCATTGGGCCATCCAGCCCCTTGTTCCCCAGACAGTGAGCAGAAGAGCCAGGCCTCATGGTGCCGAAGGCAGAAGAGCAGCACGGGGAAGCAGTGCTCTTTGCACTCCCCCCCCAGTTCTCAAAGGTGGGTCCAACACGAATCTTGTGGGGATGAAAGGCCAGGACCCCCGCTGGGCGCTGCCCACAGGCTGCTGCAGTCAGCTGGGGAGTGAAAACCCTCAAGAACCTCTGCCAAGCAGATCAGGAAAGGGATCTTGGAGTTATAGTGGATAGTTCTCTGAAGACATCCACGCAGTGTGCAGCAGCAGTTAGTAAGGCAAATAGGATGTTAGGAATTATTAAAAAAGGGATCGATAATAAGACAAAAGATATCATACTTCCCCTATATAAAACTATGGTACGCCCACATCTCGAGTACTGCGTGCAGATGTGGTCTCCTCACCTCAAAAAAGATATATTGGCATTAGAAAAGGTTCAGAAAAGGGCGACTAAGATGATTAGGGGCTTGGAAAGGGTCCCATATGGGGAGAGGCTAGAGAGACTGGGACTTTTCAGTTTGGAAAAGAGGCGATTGAGGGGCGATATGATAGAGGTATATAAAATCATGAATGGTGTGGAGAAAGTGAATATAGAAAAATTATTTACCTTTTCCCATAATACAAGAACTAGGGGACACCAAATGAAATTGATGGGTAGTAGGTTCAAAACTAATAAAAGGAAATTTTTCTTCACACAGCGCACAGTCAACCTGTGGAACTCCTTGCCCGAGGAGGCTGTGAAGGCCAGGACTCTATTAGGGTTTAAAAAAGAGCTTGATAAATTTTTGCAGGTCAGGTCCATAAATGGCTATTAGCCAGGGATAAAGTATGGTGCCCTAGCCTTCATAACAAGGGCAGGAGATGGATGGCAGGAGATAAATCACTTGTCTTCTGTTCTCCTTCTCTGGGGCACCTGGCATTGGCCACCGTCGGCAGATGGGATGCTGGGCTTGATGGACCTTTGGTCTGACCCAGTATGGCCATTCTTATGTTCTTATGTTCTTATGTTCCCATTGGGGACCATTCTGTCACCCTATTCATCTTGCTCCAATCAAAGTCCAGCTCCTCATTCCCGTTGGAGGCAGAGCACCTAGAGCTCTTGCCAAGGCTTTAAGACTAAACAACAATCTCTCTTGTGGCTTTAAGAATTTGCACCTCTCACCCTCCCAGCAAAGGTCTGGGGCCATTGCAAATGAGCCACTAGCCAGAGGGACAGCAGGTCCTAGGCCCCTCGGAATGTCCAGAGCAGTGAACGATTCCACCACCTTCAGGGGGACATCATCCCTTGAACCAGCAGGGAGCCCAGGCAATTTGTGATGCAGGAGGCAGGAGCTGGCACCAAGTGCTGCCTGGTCCAGTGACGCCTTAGCCAGGGCTTCCTAAAATGCATTTATAAACCCTGCTGTCACAGTGTGTGGGGGCCCCAGGCCCTGACCCCCCCACCGGCAGAGATGATGCTCACGCAGCAGGGAGAACAAAGGGTTCTCAGGCGACAGGGATGTGGCGCAGAACAGATCTGTCAGCACAGGAACCAGAAGCCATCGGTGCAATCCATCCTGGGGAGAGAGACCCCAGGGGCAGGGTGGGGTGGGGTGTTCCTGAGCCGGGGCCTGGCCCTCCATCCTCTCTGCGATATTAGCCGAGACTGATCCACCCAACTGCCCTGTTCCAATTCAAACTGGCCAGCCCCTTCCTCCCTCTTTTGTCCTGTTTCCCCAGCGAAGAAAGGTGTCCCCTGGTTGCCTAGGTTACAAATGGCCTGGAGCCCTATTGCCTACATGTGAGAAGTCATCACACTGAAACTCCCATCTCCAGGTATGCACTGAGTCTGTACCTAAGGAAACTGAGGCACCCCCCCTTGGGTTACCACAGGACAGTAGGAAACACGTGAACCTACCCAAGAGAATCAAATCCCCACGCCCCACTGGGTCACACCTGCCACACTTACCTGGAGTAAGCAAAGCTACCAGGAAAGAGCCAGAAGCCCCGCAGAAATTGTAGCTGCTGGTGGAGGCAGCGCAGAGGGGAGCAGAATGTTCCCACAGCGCAGTCCTGAACCAAAAGAGCTGGTTGAAGAGCAAGAGCTAAGATGTCCTAAATCCACTCAAGCTTTACATTAATGATCAATTAGAGTAAGAGGAGAGAGCCTCAACAGAACTATTTCTGTGCAAGGGCATATGGAGATAGCTGCACTGACTGGGCCAGTCACTGTCTCAGCCCAGCTGGATGTGGGATCAGTACCTCACATGTTCCAGAAGCTGCTGAGAGCAAGTCAGACCTTAAATCAATGCTGACAAGCAGTCACTGCATTCAGCAAAAACAACAAGGAGTCCCGTGGGACTTTAAAGACTGGCAAAGGGCGTTAGGACACAGGCTTTCATGAGAGACCACTCACTTCCGCAGAAGCTGGAAAGAAAACTGAAAAGGATGTTGAATAGTAACAGAGAGGAACAATTCAACATGCAAGGCACTACATTTAGCCAGTTGAAAAGGATGTGAGTTCTTGTGATGAAGTCGGGGTGTGGGCATTTCTTCCCCCTGGTTCGTTCATGTGTTTGCTACTCTCTTGTGGTTACCCGCGGTGAGTGCCTCAGTTTCCCTAGGCACAGCATCAGCGCACAGCTGGAGATGGGCGTTTCAGCATGACGACTTCTCACACATAGGCAATGGCCCCCCCGTGTCCTTTGTGACCTGGGCAGCCGGGTGACACCTTTCTTCCCTGGGAAACAGGAGGGAGGAGGGGCCTGGCTAGTTTGAACTGGCACTGGACGGTTGTGCGGGGGGAGTCTCGTCTGTCCTGAGAGGGAGGAAGGAGGACCAGGGTCCCAGCTCGGGAGCCCCCTGGGCCTCTCCCTGCAAGATGGGTGGCAATGACAGCTTCTGGCTTCTGTTCTGACAAGTCTGTTCTGCGCTGTGTCTCCCTGCTGAAGGAGAGTCACAGCCGCCTGCGGGGGAACAGGGCCTGGTGTCCCCCCACCATGACAGTTGTGCTCCATGAACGCTTATGTCCCAACACCCTAAGAAATTTGTTCCTCTTTAAAGTAACACTGGACTCCTCGTTGTTTTCATTAAATCAACATGTAGCACAAACTTCCGATGGAGAGACTGACAGCCCCACCGTGCGGTGACGCATGGCCAAGGAGACAATGCTGTGCTCTCCCAGGCTGAGAACATTTACTAGGAGCGGAATAACCCCCCCACCTCCCCAAAAGAATGCAAAGCTGCAAAATCACAGGAGACCCTTGTTCAGTGTGCTCGGCACCCAACACACCCAGCTAGCTGTGCCTCCAGGCAGCCTTGCTCACGGAAGCTGGGCAATGCTCCCGGGGTGACAATGGTTACACGTGTACGATGCACTGGGACAACGCTGCAGACACTTGCACAGGGAGCGCCAGCTGCTACACTCTGTCGTGGCTCTGCACTGCACAGAAGCCAGAGCAGTTTGCCTGAAAACCTCCAGTAAGGCATCCCCAGACATGCAGCTCTCTGGGCCTTGTCTCCAGGAGAGGAGCCACAAGCTGCAGAGAGGCTGAAGTGCTTGTGGCTCAGTGTGGCTGTGTGCATCTCACACTGGGACTGAACATTCCTCGGGAGGCCTCAGGCAAGCATGGCAAGTCCCTGTGGGATGGTGGCCATGGCGAGCTGCACGGCTCAAAGGTTGAGGATTGGTTTTGGAGCTTTTCCCTCCTAGGTGCCAACCTGAGCCCGCAGACACGACCTATTCCTGCCCCCTTCACTTCTCCCCACTCTCTGGGCAAAGGCCACTGCTACTGCCAGAAAGAATTCCACCCAAGAACTCGCCACTACCAGGGAAAGCGACTACCCTCGGCACGTCATGCCGATCCCGAGAACAGCTCTCTCCTGCGCTCCCCGACCTGGACCCTACCAATGCCCCCACTCGTCTCTTCCGTCCACGTGCCAATTTTCCATCCATGTGCAGAATACATGTTGTTACATGTGCAGAGGCGAGTGTGACTGTGCACCAACCAGGGAAACACAAACCTAGCCATGGGCACTCTGCGATCAGCTGGATGGCACCAGCCTCTCTCCTGAGCAGCTGCACAAGTGCCCAGCTCACAGGGACCACAGGTTCCTTCCAGCTCTGCAGTGCTGTCAGCCCCTCACAGCAGCTCCTTTCTGACCCCTGCAGCTCTGTGCCCCATTTGCACACCGCTGAGGGGCCTGTTTAGACAGACACCTGTGATGTCACAGACTTGGGGTTGCATTTCCGCTACCTCCAGAGCCCTGGGGTGACTCCCAGCTCCTGGTGCCAGAGACTGAAGAGCTCCTGTGAAGAGGTGTTAGCTGGCAGCAGCCCAGGAAGTGGGGCCAGAGGCTGCTACAATTGGGGCAGTTTGCATCTGATGGAAACTAGGCATTTGGGGGTTATTATTACTCCAAGCCAGGGACTGTGGCAGGACCCACAGCACCCTGTTCTCAGCACTGCTGCAGGTGGCTTGACACTATGCAAGGCAGACTCCTGCACCCCTTGCTTTTATTTTCCCAAGGGGCACCCCACTCCCAGACATCCCTCCTCGGCAGGCTGTGTTAACACACAAGCTAATTCCTTCCCTGCAACTAAAAAGGATGAACAGGCACAATTAGATTAGCTTGAATTATCTGCAATCAGGAACAGCTGCGAGGGTGAAATTAAATCCCAGCTGGACGCTGCTTGGGCTGCTTGCTCTAGGGAGGTGGGAAATCTCTGCAGAGCAAGCACAGCCCTGTGCTAAGGGGGTGACAGCACAGACACCGAACTCACAGTCTGTCTCTACAGCTGAGTGCCTCCCTCCTGGCCAGGCTCAGGGGGAGTGTCTGGCACAGAGCTCTGCATGGCCTGATCTCATACACTGTGCCTCTGATTGCTGCCTTTGGCTAAAACTGGCCCAAGGTGCTGAGCAGACAGTCTGTGGATAAATGCAGATTTCCTGTGCATGCTTGAAAGACGTATGAGCTCACTTTGCAGTCTCTTCTCTAGGAGCAATGTAAGCCAGCAGGTCTAGGGCTTTGCTGCCCCTATGGGGGTCAGGCAGAGAGCTCCATGCACCTGGGGCTTTCCCAGGCAACTCCCTGGGGCCTTGGGAACCAGTTCTGTTCTCTGATGATTTGCACAGCAGACCCGGAGTCCAGGCCCACATGCTGTATTAACAATTGCCCCAAATCTGGAACACACAACTGCTCTGCTCTTCCCCGTAGGTTAAAACCAGGCCTGGCTCCGATGCCCACTGCTCACCCAAGACAACCCAGCCCCCTACTGCTGCTGCCCAGCAGCCTGCACTTACCAGAACTGGAAGCCCACACCCTGACACATGGTAGCCCCAGGGCTGGCTCTGTCAGAGCTACAGGAAAGCTCCTAGTTCCAGTGGTGCTAGCGCGTGACGCAAACCACCCCGCCTGCCCTGCAAACTGCAGATTAGCCCAGGGCTTTGAGCTCTGCCCCCAGCAGCTGCCCCCTTGGCTCAGGCTGCGAAGGTGAGAAAGTCACTGTCTGTGGGACTGCGTGAGGCAGCGCCCCGGTCACAGCGCTGCACTATGCCGTCCCTACCCCAAGAGGGTGGAAGGTAGGGATCGCAAACAGGCAGGACAGAGCGCAGGCCGGCTCCTCCGGGAACAGACCGGCCCCTGGCCCAGGCCCTATGGGACTGAACACCATTGGCCTGTGGCACTTGGCAGCCAGGCAGCCTCTGTGGGTCCCAGGGAGGAGAGCAACATGGCAGTGTCATCCTAGGCAGGCAAAGTCCCTGTACACGCCACACCCAACTACGGAGCCCCCCACCCTGCTGCACTGCCACAGCCATATGGGTCACAGGCCCAGCTCACGAGCAGCTGGCTGTGTACCACATTCCGCAGCATGGCAAGGGAGCTCCTGGCACCGTACTGGAACCGCAGCCCTAGACAGCTTTCAGGTTCCAGCGAGAACATGCAGCTCAAAGCTCCCGACAGATGGTGCACCTGAGCGCTGGAAGGCCAGTGCCTGGTCCCATCCTGCTCACCCAGAGGGTGAAATCAGCAGCCCGGCTGGTGGTGTGCCTAGAACCCCACGTGCTTCCAAAGTAATAAGGAAAAGGCCCTCTGCCCCTCCACCCATGACTAGCTTTGTGCGTCCAGCTGAGCGGTAACGTGTAACGGGCTGGCTGCTAGCTGTTCAATGGCCTCTGTACCGGCAGAGTGAGACTGAACAGAGCCAAAATGAAAGTACAGGAGCTGCTGTCTGCCCCTCGCTGGGAGACAGACAGACAGACAGACAGACAGACAGACACAGCCTAGGGACACTGCAGCCCAGACAGGCTGTTAAAATCTGCCCCCTTGTCAGCAGAGCTCAGCCCCTGGGGTGCAAAATGCCCTTCTGTGCTCTGCCACAGACTCACATGGCTGGAGAGCTTTCAGTCATAGGAGCATTCCTTGGGGCTACCCCCCACTCGACCTCAAGGCAACAATTAAAACCAGCTAGTGGCCAGGTGGGAACACCAGCCCCAGCAGCTGTCTGCCTACAGAGCTCCCTCCAGGTTCACAACTCACTGCCAAGAGCACAGAGTGACCTGTCCGCCAGCCACAGGGAATGCTGCCATGCACCCACTTTGGCCAGCAAGCAGAACACTTCATGACCAGCTACTCAGATAGTGTGATGGAGTGGGGGGTGTATGTGTGAGTCAGGCTGGATGTCCGAGGCAAGCAGCAGCTCCCAGTGGCTAAGGATGACCCTGGGGCTACAACTGGCAGATAACATCTCTGCCTGAACAAAGAGCAGGGAGGAGCTGAGAGGGGGTTTTGAATCGGGGGCGGCAGTTAGAGGCTAGGAAAAGGGAGAGCTGGGAGGCAGCCAGCCGGAGGAGGGGGAAAGCTACACCCCAGAGGGGCACCCCTCGGGGTCTTCCCCCCAGGACAGGTTGGAAGGACTGTCTCTGGCTGCTAGGCTGTTGTTTCTGTGAGAAACTGGACATCTGTTGCCTAATAAACCTGCTGTTGTACCTGCTGAGTGAGAGTCTCTCCTGCCAGCGGACGGGGTGCAGTGCAGGAAAACCCCTAAACCCCATCACAGATAGTCTCTTGCCCTAAAAGATTCCTCTCCTCTTCCATGGCCCATCCCCAGAGAGAAGAGATAGCTGGGAAAAGGCAGGGGAAATTCCCAGTTGTTTCTGGACTCATTTCTCACAACATTTCACATAAAATCAGTTAAAATAATCAAGCACTTTGGCGATTGTAACTGGTCTTGCTTTATACCCATGTGCACGGATCCAGTAAATGAAACATTTGCACAATACTTGAATAAAACCGTTACGAACAAATGCAGAAAACTGTCTGAAAAGCAGCGATTCTGACGCTCTTTGTGCCAGCTTTTGCTTTAGAAAAAAGCCCATCTTTTGACAAAAAAGTGTGTGAAAAATATCAGCGGAGCCCAGAAATGCTTTCTAGCCCTCTGGGGCGTGCACTCTCTCTCTCTCATGCATGCATGCGCACACACATACGTACGCTCTCTGCGCTTGGCCCCCCTTGATCTCAGAGCAGGGCAAGCAGCAGGAAGCATGCTGAGTACCAGCAGCAGCGGTTCACGGACTGGGAAGTGATTTGCCGAGGACCAGACCACAAGTTAGCAGCTGAGTTGGGATTGCATATGGGGCTTCAGACCCCCAGCCCAGCTGTCTGCACTGCCTCCCTCTGGTTTATTCTGAGTGCTGACCTCAGACTGGGCTCCCTGCTGCAAGCAGACTGGACAGCACATACCGAACAGCCAACTTGGCCTTGCCCACCTCAGCACACTACGCTGGCTTTCTGATTTCAGGCAGCTTCTCTCCCATTACAGCAGGGGCTCCAGGAGCAGAGAGAGTCCAGCTGTTGCCAGACAGACTGGGCTGAGCCCAGCACTAAAGCAAGCAGTATGTGTGCTGTGCACTTGTCTCAAGCAGCCTTCCTCCCCTCTCCGCCCCCTGGTGCACCGTGCCACAATGGGGACATCATCACAGGAGCTGGCACCAGCCAGCTGGCAGGGAGACAGGTGTTCGTTCACAGGCAGCTACTGTATTTCCCATCTTCTCCAGGGTCCCTGGTTCTGCACTCACACGTCCAAAGGCTCCAGCCAGCAGTTTAGAGACGGCGCTTTCAAAGAGACAGAGGGCCCCAGGCCAGATCCACACCCTCCAGCTCTGCCTGAGGCTCTTCAGGCAAGGAGCCAGGAAGATGCCACAACCCATGGGAAAGGACTCATTTGCCAGCTGCCAGGACCTGGCTCCTGGGACCGTCTGTAACATGAGTCTGTTGGCAGTGGCCACAAGGAAGAGTAAAGTGCTGCAGTGGAGCCCCTGTGACATTGGCTGACACCTTGGTTTGCAAAGCAGGAGGGGAGCGGGGTCTCCAGCTGGGCCTTGGCTTCTCTTTCCTCGTATGGCCACAACCCTTGGGTGAGTGCTGTCTCCCCAGCGGCCCCTAGCGCTGGCTGGCCCCAGAGACAGTCACTTCCCTCTGGCATGCTGCCAGGGACACTTAAGCTGCGTAAGAAGCCTCAGAGTGATCTAAATGCAGCGTCTTGCCTGGTAGAGTCTCAGGGGGCAGGCTAATTGCCAGGCAAGGCCCCCGCATGTAGCCCTTTGGAGTGGAAATCTATCAACTAGCTGAACAAGCTGGAAACCCAAACTCCCCGTGGAGAGCCCTCCTCCTGCCTGGGAGCGGTTCAGCCCTATGGAAGGGGCAGAGTCCTCCCAGTCTCAGGGCTGTGGGGACGCCCACCTCAATCCCAATGCTCGTAGGGCTCGTGGCTCCCCTGTTGGCCCATCTCGCCCAGCAGGGGCAGCCAGCACCCAGGTGCACTGTTACTGCCCATCAGGCAGCTCTGAGCTGGAAATCTTCCCTGCCTCCTGGGAGCCCCAGTCCCAGGGCCTCCCGCCCCTGCTGGGTACCTTGAGCGCTCTCCTCTTGCCAAGGCAGTCAGGGTTTTGGCAGTGCAGAACCTTTTCCTCCGTTACTGCCGGATCATCTGGAAAAGAAGGATGAAGTTGATGTCACAGAGCAGCAGGAAGGCCAGCCAGTGGGCAGTGCTGCATGAGCACTTCCTGCGAGCACTCAGCCACTCCCAGCCGGGGTGAGAGCTGCTCACCCCAGCCCAAGGGTCACCCAGTGAAGTCCTGGGGGAAAGAGCCTCCGACAGTGGAGCCAGCGTGCTGCGTGGGAAGAGCCTGGTGCAGAGGTGCCAGAGTTTTGGAAGGGTTTGCAGAACAGACAGCCCCAGCTGCAGGAGCCTGGGCGAGGGGCGGGGGGACCCCGGCAGCCCTGAAGCTAGGAGGCTGCAGCCCGGCTGGCGTTCCCATGGCTGGGAGTCGGCTGGAGCTCAGGAATTTTCATGACAAGTCTTGCGTCCTTTATTTACACAAAAATGTCTCCGTGTGACTTGCCCTGGAAATTTGGGAGTCTGGCAACCCTCCTGGTGTGTCTCCCTTCCTCCCAGCTCTGAGCAGTGACCAAGGAGCAGTAAATCCCCTGAACCCGCTGCTTACGATGACCTGTTATGGTTGCAGCCCCCAGGCTGCCTAAAGGACATACGGACAGAAGCACCCACCTTCGTGGGCACACCCCACAGCTAGACAGGCATCTTTTTCCAGAGGGAGGAGGCGGCTGAAGGCACGGGGAGGAAAGGGACCAGCTGCCCAGCCCAAGTACCCCTGAGTTCCCCAACGGGGAAGAAGTGGCTCTGTCTCACGAACGCACACCACCCGATAAATCGTTCAGTCAGGCTCTGAAGTGCTAGTGACTGCTGGTTTGTTTTGTTCCCCACGCTGGGCAGCCATCACTTCAGAGAGAGATTCGTGCTGGTGTGACTGAGCCTGACGCCCTGCAGAGAACCGACAGGTTGGTGTAAGTACCGCCTGTGCCTTCCCAACCTTTCGTCTCCCTCCGCCGTGGTGCCATCAGGCACTTTCAGGCCACCCCTCAGCCAGATGTGAGCCCGGGCCACTGTGCTCAACGCAGTAACGGGGCACACGGAGCCGAGCGGAGTCCCTGTCAGGCAGAGCCACAAAGCTTGGCACTGCAGAAAACCAACCCCCCATGACTAAGGCTGACCCTCGTGGCGCTGGGCTGGGCTGACTGGCTGCTCCAGGCCAGTCCCTCTGCCAAACCCTCTGGTGCTGGAGTACGGCCTGGCTTCCAGGGCTCACAGCTCATGCTGGCTGGTCGCAGCCTTCCGCTGGCTACAGCCCTACGGCCTCGCGCACACAACGCATTGAAAGGCCATTCTCCTGGGTGCTCAGCGCCAGGCCCAGCCGCTGCTGCTCTGCAAGGGCCCGCTCCATGGTACCTTTCAGTGGCCCAAAGGACTCCCGCGTGCAGACATGCTGCCTTCTCCTCCCAGCCTAGCTCTCCACTCAGCGCTCCACTCACCTGCTCCCAGCACGAGGCCTAGTCCCGCAGCCCCCCCGCCCCCCGACCTCCTCCCCAGCCAGTCAGGATTTCCAGCCCAGCATTCCAGCTGGGGGCTGAGCTTGTCCAAGTGCCAGCCAGGGAGCTGAGGAGCTGTGAGCAGCCAGGGAAAGCAAGAGTCGCGCCCAGCAACTTCACAACGGGCACAAGGGGCTCCACCTGCCTCGTCCAGGCTGGCCCAAGCCTGGCCCATAGGCTCTCGCTGTGCACTGTCACTTATCTCCGGACTCTGCCGCTGTTAAGCCAAGGCCTCCTACTCTGCCACTGGCATCCAGTGCACCTGCCCTCACACCTGGCTCGGCGAGTCAGCAGGGCGGTTGCCTCCCTGCCACTTCCCACTCACCCTTACTGTGCTCTGGCACATTTCAGTGCATGCCCCCCTCCCCACACTGACTCCAGCTGCAGGGCACAGACCAGCAGGGAGAGCCTAAGTCCAGGACCTTAAATATCCAGCCACATCTGTCCTTTCCCAGCCATTAGGTGCCAGGGATGGTGGTGGCACAGAAAGGGGCTCCAGCTCTGCCCCAAGGCTGCGCCTGCCTCTGCTCCCTTCCCCTTCTCTCCACGGCACGTGGGGCCTCCAGAGCTGGCCGTGGTGGTGGCACAGCTACAGCCTGCTCAGGACTGAGACACGGGGCACACGCTGAAAGGCTGCATGGACCTCCAGAGGCCGTGCTGGGTCCACCCACTCCCAGGAGAGCAGGGCAGCACCTCCCAATCCCCCATGGGGCTAAAGCCCAGGAACTGGTCCCTCCAGGTGGCAGTGCATCAGGAACGAGGCCACTCTCCAGCCACTGGTCTGTGGTTCCTGACGCTCCGCTGGCGAGAGCAGTGCACCCGGCTGGCATGTCCAGCAGAGCTCACAGTGCTGTGCTGTAACCCAGCCCAAGAGCGGTTCTTCACCTGTCCTGTACAGACCGTGGGAGTCAGCTGCAGCGTGCGTGTTGTCCATTGCTGGGACCCGCCCCCTTCAGACACTGGCTTAGAGAGCAAATCCCCTGCTTTGCTGCAGAATGCACCCTAACAGCTCAGCCAGAAAGGGCTGAAACCCAAGTGGAAGGGCCAGGAAAGGGGCCTTCCAGCTTCGCACTCTTACACCAGCTCGGCGGCTCTCATGCAAAGAGCTACCCCCCGCTGCTGTAACCGCCCTGGCCAGGCTGGTCAGAGAAGACTGCAGGAAGGCAGAGGCAGGAAGCTCTGTCACCCACCAAGAAAAAAGAGCCCAGAAAGCCCTTTGCCAAGCAGCTCGCCATGCTCCAAGAGGCTGCAGCTCCCCAGCAGTGACAGCCAAGCCTGTGGCCCCCTCAGTGGGGGGGGGCTGCCACTACTGGGTTTCCAGCCCAGAGGAAGAGCCCAGCATTCACCCACTCATGAAGGACACCAGAAGGGCAGGGTCCTTCCTGGTCCCTCGGATGCACAGCAGGAGCAGGAGACTTTCCAGGTGCATGTGTCAGAAGGAGAAAGCAGAGTTGGGAGACACAGATTTCACGGGGGGAGGCCCCAGGCCCTGTCCCCCACTGCAGGCAGAGGCGACTCTCACTCAGCAGGGGAACAGGAGGTTATCAGGCAACAGGGACACTGCCTGGAACAGACGTCGGCACAGAAACCAGAAGCCATCAGTACACTCCATCTTGGCGGTCGGGGGGGGGAGTCCCAGAGGGGGTCATCCCTCAACTGGGGTCCTGGCTCCCCTTCCTCCCTCTCCAGCCAGACCAGACTGCCCCACTCAACTGCCCAGTTCCAATTCCAACCGCCAGGCCCCTCCTCCCGCCTCTGTCCTGCTTGGGGTGGGGTGGGGGGAACGTCACCTGGTTTCCTGGTTTACATAGAGCAGAGTGGGCCTGGCCTACATGGGGGAAGTCATCACACCAAACTCCCATCCCCACTAGGCACTGCTGCTGCTGTGCCTAGGGAAACTGAGGCACACAACTGGTGTTACTGCAGCCAGCAGGAAGCACATGAACCCCTCACACGCTCCACTTCATCGTCACAGCAGACACCACAGTGCACTGAGGAAATGTGTTATCTGAGCCCTGCTCCCTGGGCAGCTCTGGGGGGTGACGGCTGGAGGAGGACAGCAGCCAACGGTGCTTGTGACCTCAGGACAGCCGTCCCTGGAGGGAGCCCCAAAAGCAGGTGTGTGTCACAGACTGGCAATGGCCAGGCCTGACGTGTTACATCCCCCCTACCAACTGCGGGCTCAACAGCCACGGACAACGCCTCGCTGCTGCCAGGTCCCTGCTCTGCGCCTGCAAACGCCCTCAGCTGCCCCAGAGCGCGGCGGCGTTCCCACAGGCAGCTGCCCCAGAGCGCGGCGGCGTTCCCACAGGCAGCCAGCGTGGGGGCCGGGAATGAGCGCGGCGGCGTTCCCACAGGCAGCTGCCCCAGAGCGCGGCTGCGTTCCCACAGGCAGCCAGCGTGGGGGCCGGGAATGAGCGCGGCGGCGTTCCCACAGGCAGCTGCCCCAGAGCGCGGCGGCGTTCCCACGGGCAGCTGCCCCAGAGCACGGCGGCGTTCCCACGGGCAGCCAGCGTGGGGGCCGGGAATGAGCGCGGCGGCGTTCCCACAGGCAGCTGCCCCAGAGCACGGCGGCGTTCCCACAGGCAGCCAGCGTGGGGGCCGGGAATGAGCGCGGCGGCGTTCCCACAGGCAGCCAGCGTGGGGGCCGGGAATGAGCGCGGCGGCGTTCCCACGGGCAGCTGCCCCAGAGCACGGCGGCGTTCCCACAGGCAGCCAGCGTGGGGGCCGGGAATGAGCGCGGCGGCGTTCCCACAGGCAGCCAGCGTGGGGGCCGGGAATGAGCGCGGCGGCGTTCCCACAGGCAGCTGCCCCAGAGCGCGGCGGCGTTCCCACAGCCAGCCAGCGTGGGGGCCGGGAATGAGCACGGCGGCGTTCCCACAGGCAGCCAGCGTGGGGGCCGGGAATAAGCTGTGCTTTGCCAGCGCCGCAAAGGCAAGCAGAGAACTGCAGTACCTCTGCCTGTGCTCTGCACACTCGCCCGAGGCAGCAGCAGCAGCAGGGCCTACGGGAGGGAGAGGAAGCGCGTCCAGGTGCTGGAGCACTGCAGCTACTCCTGTGCAGGCACAGGGACACGACCTTCCTCGAACAGCAGTGAGTTCCCTCCCCAGGACCAAGGCAGCGAAGGCGCAATCCTGCAGCCCCCGCCCATCGGCAGCCAGCCAGTGACGCTAGCGCCAGCAGGGCTTCCCACCCTGGGTCTGCAGGGAGCCCGTGCACAGCACTAGACCTGCATTAAACCCTGCCTCTGGGGGAGCGCCTGGGAGCCAGGCTCCAGCGTTCCCTGTAAGCTGGGTCATTGCACAGCGGCTCCTCCAGCGCCGCCCAGCTGACTTACAGCGCGGCCCATGAGGTGCGTTTCTGCGCTGGTGCACGTAAAATCGATTGCCCGTGGGATCACTGCCAGGCTCACAGGTGGGCAGGGCCAGAGCCCTTCTGCAGCCCCAGCGCGAGGCTCTGGTGAGCTGCTCCCCTTTAGCTAGGCACCCCCCCACTCTGGCGCACATCAGCCATACAGAGAGGAGCTCTGCCGAAACCAGCCCTTCCTGGCCACAGCCCAGGCAGCGGAACGCCCACAGGCTGGGAGAAGCGCTGGGTCCAGCCAACAGGAGAGCAGCCTGGCAGTGCCACAGGCAGCTGGTGTCACCTGCCTGCCCCAGCCCTCGCTGGCTGCCCCCAGCGTTCCGTCCTGCCCCCAGCGTTCTGTCCTGCCCCAGCCCTCGCTGGTCTGCCCCCAGCGTTCCGTCCTGCCCCCAGCGTTCTGTCCTGCCCCCAGCGTTCTGTCCTGCCCCAGCCCTCGCTGGTCTGCCCCCAGCGTTCTCTCCTGCCCCCAGCGTTCTCTCCTGCCCCAGCCCTCGCCAGTCTGCCCCCAGCGTTCTGTCCTGCCCCCAGCGTTCTGTCCTGCCCCCAGCCCTCGCTGGTCTGCCCCCAGCGTTCCGTCCTGCCCCCAGCGTTCTGTCCTGCCCCCAGCGTTCTGTCCTGCCCCAGCCCTCGCTGGTCTGCCCCCAGCGTTCTCTCCTGCCCCCAGCGTTCTGTCCTGCCCCAGCCCTCGCCGGTCTGCCCCCAGCGTTCTGTCCTGCCCCCAGCGTTCTGTCCTGCCCCCAGCGTTCCGTCCTGCCCCCAGCGTTCCGTCCTGCCCCAGCCCTCGCTGGTCTGCCCCCAGCGTTCTCTCCTGCCCCAGCCCTCGCTGGTCTGCCCCCAGCGTTCTGTCCTGCCCCCAGCGTTCTGTCCTGCCCCCAGCGTTCCGTCCTGCCCCAGCCCTCGCTGGTCTGCCCCCAGCGTTCTCTCCTGCCCCAGCCCTCGCTGGTCTGCCCCCAGCGTTCTGTCCTGCCCCCAGCATTCTCTCCTGCCCCCAGCGTTCTGTCCTGCCCCCAGCATTCTCTCCTGCCCCCAGCGTTCCGTCCTGCCCCAGCCCTCGCTGGTCTGCCCCCAGCGTTCTCTCCTGCCCCCAGCGTTCTCTCCTGCCCCCAGCGTTCTCTCCTGCCTTTCAGCCCCAAGCAAACTGATTGTTTTGCACAAACCTGTGTGGCTGAGCCCAAACCCACATGGTCAGCCAGTAACATGCTGCAGCGCTCCTGGGGCTCGGGGGTGTCACGCCCAGCACTTAGGCCAGAGCTCCTGCCTGCAGCAGACCAGCACAGAGAGCAGCGCCAGCCCTCATCCCCTGGACAGACAGGGGCCATCTCTCGGGCACCGGCTGCCTGACTTCTCCCCGTGTAGGTAGGAAACCTGAGCTTGGCCCGAGCTGCCAGCCCCAGGGGAATGCTGGCCTGGGAGAGCTGATACCACAGCGTCGCCCCTGCCCTCTCCCGCTGCCCCAAGGGCCTGGCTTTACCTGCCACACAGGGAGTCTGAGGGCTACTCTGGTGCCGAGCCTGGGCGCTGAGACTGTTACACTGCCAAGCCCTAGGACACGCTGCCTTGGCAGCTGGGAAACCGAGCGGCAGGGCACAGTCGGTCTGGGAGACATGCTGCATTGGAGCCCCCCTCCTGGCCCAGCATGGATGGGGGTGGGCAGCCTGGGGCCAGGGGCATTCAGACATCAGAATTCATCTAACCAGGCACCTGGACTGCTGAGCAGCAGCACCCAGGCTGAGTTCACACCTCCCCTGCCCTCCGCAACTGCCTCCCCAGCTGCAGCACCAGGAACAGGCCAGGGGAGGGCTCACGCCATGGCTACCTTGTCTGGTCCCTCCCTGGGGCACCTGGCACCGGCAGAAGACAGCACACTAGGCTAGATGGACCTTTGGTCTGACCCAGGCTGATCATTATTGAATGAAACCCAGACTAAACCCAACCATGGTACAACTCAGCTATCGAAAGCGCCGTGCATGGCTCCTGGGAGCTTGGTGCTTCGGGCTTTATATTGCATGGCCACCAGGAGGGCCAGACTCTTCCGCTGAGGAGAGTTCCTGCGACAATACGAGCCTGCAGAGGGAAGGGGCAGCCAGGGGCTCTTTGCTGGGTAACTGGATCTGGGTTTGCACCTTCCAGACATCACGAGCTTCCCAGAACCCACTGCCTGTCAGCCCAGGCTCCTCTGAAAGCCCGGTACAGGGGCTGGAGAGAAAGGGGAGACCATGTCACACCCAAGGGAGCAGTAGCTGCAACTGATCCTCTTTATGAGTGTGTTATACACACACGGGCCCAGATAATCATTATAAAAAAAACAAACGCCGGGGGAACCATGGGAGCAGAGCTAAAGGAACCCTCTGCGCTGAAAAGAGGGGCGGCGATGGCAAAGGGAAAGGAAACGGCTGCCTGGAACTGGGCAGCTCTCGTACGGAGCCTAGACTGGAACAAGTACTTGTACGGTTCTCCCTCCTGGGGCCTCCCAAGGCTTCTGGCCTTTTGTGAACCCCTCAGCAGCAAACCTCCTCGCAAACAGCACAATTTCCCAAGGTTTGGGCAGCAGCGGAGTCTGACTCTGCCCCTTGCAGCCCAGGCGCATACCACAAGTGACTGGAATTGTATTCCCACAAATTCCAGAGAAGCTGCACAACTGAGAGACCAGCCTGCTAAGGATTCGTTCGCTGGCAGCTTGGAGAAGACCGGTGATGTAAGGGTGAAGCCCGCAGGCTAAAGCTGAGCTTTTACCTAGGGAAGATTTAAGCTTAGGCCTACCAATTCGTAAAGCGTTTATCAGATGCTGATGTAATTCTCTCCTGGGGAAAGCCAGCCCGTAACTGTAACACGGAATCGAAGGAAATTCCCCTCCTGGAGAGACAGGTCATTGAGGCCTCTTCAGCTTGTGGCAAACCCGCAGGTTGTGCGCCTAGAAGAGTGGTGTTAAGGAGCACTGAGTCAGAGCTGGCCTGGCTGGTGGGTGGGACCCAAGGCAGCATGCTGAGAGCAGGCCCAGTCCATGGGCAAGGAATGGTATAGTCAGTTGGGGCGCTGGGCGCTGAAGGTGTAGAGCCCAAGGTAACTGCTCTGCCCTCAGGCCAGGCCTGCCCTCAGTGTTTCTGGGTGAGCTTCCCCAGGGCGAGTGTTACCAGCAAGTACACAGGCCTGTCCAGGGTTTCATACATGACCAGCTCCCACAACCTGGCAGTGCCTAAGCCTTAGCACCTTGTTTCTCTCCCCACCTGGATGCTGCCATCAGACCAAACAAACACGCTCCCTTTCCCCCTGAGCTGGTTGTAGAGGAAACACCCAACTGCTGGCTGCACAACAGTTTTCAAATACTTGGACATGAAACTCCCAAGAAGTCCTTCCCAGCTCCCAAATGAAGTGCTGGCACAGAGCTGCAGCTGGTCTGTGCCCAGGGCTGTTCTTTGTCCAGGGGACAGCACAGGGCCGGCTTGTATTTAGCACCTACCGGAGTGAATTCCAGCTTGTCTGCTCCTGCCAAAAGCACCCAGGTTACACGGTGCTTGACTGCATCGCAGATTTCCCTTTGACCCGTCGCTCTAGGCACTGTCAGCAGATGACTCACAGCTGGAGCTGCAAAACCGCCCAAAAATGTCCAGCGCAGAAATAGGCCAAAACCACAAGCTTTCCCTAATATGGAGATTTTATCAATGGGCTGCAGAACAGCGGCAGGACAGTGCGGAAAATCCCTGTTTACCCACAGGCTGAGGAACGCAAGGAAGCCCAGGGAGACGGGCAGCCCTATTGCAAAGGGTTGTGGCCAGCCGGCTGTGGGCATGCCTGGCACTGCTGAGGTGGTGCAGGCCAGTGTCCTTGCCCAGTTCCCACTCTGGTGAGCACGTCCTGCTGAGCTCTGTTCCCTTGGCACTTTTACTGTCGCACAGTGATGTTCTGCGCCCTCAGAGGGCTGCCATGTTCCCCTGCAGAGGGGCTGCAGGTGCCCTTTCCAACCCGGCAGGGCCCCTGGGAGGGTCAGCTCGTACCGTGCCTTGACATTTTCAAGTGACGAGCACTAAGGAAGGCTTCCCCATGAAGCTGTTCCACGAACAACAAGCCACTCTCGCTACAAGTCCACTTGCACTTGGCCAGACACAAAGCTGGCTCTGCAAAGGGGCACATGGCTCTACGCCTCTCCTCTGCCCCTGCTCGCACCAGCCTAGTCCCCCTGCTGCCCACCCTGCAGCTTCCGAAGAGCACCCCCATGGTGGCTGGGACGGGCCAGTGGCCAAGAACGACGGGGTGCTAAGCCAAGCCTTGGAGAGGAGAGCACGTTCCTTAACCAGCCCGTGGCTCCAGCTCCTCATCTCACATGACCCCCTGTGGCTCCCACTCACTCCAAGTGCAGGAGACTCACTTGAATCCGACTGTCCCCAGCTCCATGAACGCCTCCACTGTCTCTGGGCACAGGGCTGCCAGACCCGCCTGGGCACACGCCATCACTCCCAGCCACAGCCAAAGAAGCCAATCTCCAGGCTACAGGTGTCACTGCCCAAGAGTGCAGACAGCTGGTCTCGCAGAGACGGGCTGATGGAGTCGAAGCTACTGATTGGTTTCAGCTACTAAAGAAGCACGCCCGTGGCTGTGCCTAGGGAAGGTGACATGAAGAGCCAGACTGCTGGAAGGGAGCCGAGCCTGGCAGAGACGGAGGCCAAGGGGCTCATGAACTGACTCAGCTAGGCCAGGAGTGGCATGGAAAACAGGCCTGGAATGGATGGACAGAGCGGAGCAGGCAGTGGTAAGGGACGCAGGTGCAGTAAGCACTTTGTGCAAGCTCCAGTGGAGCTCAGAAGCTCTCCCCAGCCCCCGGGCAGCATCCCTCCTGCCTGAGGGCTGGGTGTATGGGGGTGCAGCACCCCCAGAATTTCCCGCTTTGATTCAGATGCACAAAGCCAGACCCTGCCCAGAGGGTGTGCTTGACTGTGGCACCTGCTTTCCCTGGCCCCTCAGCTGTGCCTGGCAGGTGCAATCTGAACTCGGCCCGGGGCTGGAGAGATGAGAGGGAGGAAGGGACTTGGGGGGCAGGTGAGATCACTGCAGGGTTACTCAGCGGGAAGCAAAACTTGGTGCAAGGTGAAGTTAAGAATTGTAGCAGCAGCCGCTCCCACTGGCTGCTCTGCTCCCTCCCAGCCCGGGGGCAGCCACGAGTGCCATCCTGCTGGCTCAGGGGCTGTGCGCTAGGGGATGAAAGGCGCTCTGGCACGGCCAAGCGGGGTCTCAGCACTTGGCCAGACGGGGATGTGCCTGTGGTATCAAAGCAGCCAGGGATGGTGGAGCTCAGGAAATACTCGGCAGGATCTACCTGCTGCCAAAGTCAATAATGAAACCAGAGCCTTCTAAGGGTCCAAACACATCAGGCCTTGGCCTCCTCCCTCCCTCCCTCCGCCTCCACTTTATTTTCTCCCAGCCCATGTCCTCCTCCTCCTGCCAGGAACTAGGAGCCACAGAACAACTGCCCACAACCAAACAGTGGCTTGTGCCACTGGCTGAACAATAGCTGTTGGCTAGGTATAAGCAAGGAGGTGGGCTGGCTCACATGCCGGGAGGCCACAGCATTTCCATCTGGCAAATGCAGGCGGAATCAGGGCCCCGAGCCTCGTGGTGGAAATAGCTTCAGCAGGCAAGTCCCTGGGCTAGAAAGCACTTTGCAGGCTCTGGGCCGCAGAGGAGACAGCCCAGGCCCTGTGGTCACAGCTCTGGAAATGGAAGAGGAGCAGGAGGAGACAGCAAGCTTGTCCCCTGTGGAAGCAGCTTGGGCAGAAGCCAAGGAAGACATAGGCACAAAGAGCAGCAGCATGGCACACTGGAGGATGCCCACACCCAAAGAGATGGGCACACAGGCCTGGTCAAGAAGGCTCAGACCTGGGGCCTATTTACCCCAAAGTCCAGGGCTACGAAGGCCACCACCAGGTGCTCCAGAGGGAGGGGCAGGAAACCTGCTCCCTAGTAGCAAGAGATCAAAGCTCAAGCCTCAGGGCTTCAACCAGTCTGTCAAAATTCATTCTTGCCCCACCTCGGATAGCTCTGGCCTGGTCTGTCCCCCTTGGGCCTTCGGCAGGTGGTGAACGTCTAACTCTAGACGTTTAGGTCACACAGCAGCTCCTGTAATCCAAGCAAGTCCAGGCCCCGCAGTAACATCTGCATCCCAGGGATGGGGCTCCTTGTCTGCAACTCCCCCGCCTAGGCTCCTGGCGGTGCTGCACGGCACTGTCCAGCCTAGGACCGAGCAGGCGCCCCCCCGCCTCTGGGCGCCAGCTACGCTCGAGGTAACGGCTCAGCGCCAGCACAACAGGTCTGGAGCACCAGGAGGCTTTAAGGCTCAAAAGTGGCCAGCGTGGTAGGCCGAAGGGTTCCCTGTTGGAGTGACCCAGCATTGGTGCCTATGCCCTTGGCCAGGTTTCAGTGCAGCACCAGCATTTCAGCCATCTCACCTGCTCTCAAAAGAGAAGGCAGCTGGTGATGTAGAAGGGCCCCTCGGCGAGGGCTTGGATTGCAAAGGGCTGTTCCCAGGGCTTCCTGGAATCAGCACTACAGAGCCAGGGAGCAGGAAGCCAGCCCTGGGACAGCCCTGCAGCTGCCCATCTGTGCCATCACAGTGTGGCTGGTGGCACTGGGGACAAACGGAGCTGCAGGAGGGGAGCACTGCACTATCGCCAGAGAGGGCAGGGAGCCAGACATGGGGGAAGAGCCTCCGGCACTGCTCGGAGGGGAGAACTTCACCACCGGAAAAAAGCCCAAGTACCGTTTCCTAGACACCAGCTGCTAGCCCCAGCCATGGTCTCCAACCTGCGTTAATGCACAGTGCTTCACTGGGTCTGTAAGACAAAGCCTGTTGTGAAGCTTTTCTCAGGCGTGTTTCCTAGCTGTAAGCCGGCAGTCGCTCAGTCACCCCTTACCAAGGGCACCATTTCAGACACTGGAGCAGACGGTCCTGGCTCAGCAGGGGCCCAAACACTGGCCCCAGGTGTGATGGGCCGATGGGGGGACCGGGGCTCCGGCGGCAGGTGGAGAGAGGCCTGTGCCGACAGCCTGAACGCCGTCTTTGGCAGGTCCGCCTGGCAGAAGCTGCAGCACGCCAGGCCAGGCAGCACAGGTGGTGGGCCGCGGAGGGTGCAGCGCTGGAACAGCGTGGTGTGCCTAGGTCAGACTGGAGCCTGCGCAGCAATGGCCCACATGGCGGTGGCTTGAACTGCCCAACAGCAGCAGTGGTAGCAGAGCTGCAGTGTGTGCGGCTGACTCTTTCCTGCTTGTAGCAGCAGCGTCAGAGAGCCAGCCTGGGGGTTAACAGCCAGTGGTGTCTCTGGGAAGGGGTTGCACCTGGCAGTGCTGAGCAGGCACTAGCCGTTCAGACCTGCTGTGAGGTGGCCACGTGCCAGCCTGTTAGCGCGATTAGGTATGAGCTAAATCGGGGCTGAGCTGATTAGTTCTGGGCAGGCAGTTAACTTATCAGGCTGAAGCCGTGTCTACACGTGCACGCTACTTCGAAGTAGCGGCACTAACTTCGAAATAGCACCCGTCACGGCTACACGTGTTGGGCGCTATTTCGATGTTAACATCGACGTTAGGCGGCGAGACGTCGAAGCCGCTAACCCCATGAGGGGATGGGAATAGCGCCCTACTTCGACGTTCAACGTCGAAGTAGGGACTGTGTAGTCGTCGTGCGTCCCGCAACATCGAAATTGCGGGGTCCTCCATGGCGGCCATCAGCTGAGGGGTTGAGAGACGCTCTCTCTCCAGCCCCTGCGGGGCTCTATGGTCACCGTGTGCAGCAGCCCTTAGCCCAGGGCTTCTGGCTGCTGCTGCTGCAGCTGGGGATCCATGCTGCAGGCACAGGGTCTGCAACCAGTTGTCGGCTCTGTGGATCTTGTGTTGTTTAGTGCAACTGTGTCTGGGAGGGGCCCTTTAAGGGAGCGGCTTGCTGTTGAGTCCGCCCCGTGACCCTGTCTGCAGCTGTGCCTGGCACCCTTATTTCGATGTGTGCTACTTTGGCGTGTAGACGTTCCCTCGCAGCGCCTATTTCGATGTTGGGCTGAGCAACGTCGATGTTGAACGTCGATGTTGCCGGCCCTGGAGGACGTGTAGACGTTATTCATCGAAATAGGCTACTTCGATGTAGGCTTCACGTGTAGACGTAGCCTGAGTGACTGGCCGTGTCACCATCACTTAGCCGGCATCGCGGAGAACAGCCCTGCCCAAGGCTGCTGGGCAGGTGTGGAACACGGAGGCGCCTCCCCTGTGCCTTTCCTCCCAAGCTGCTCTAGGCATGGCGCTTGCTGCCCATGGCCTCGCGGGTCGCGGTGCCCAGCAGGCAGAGGGTGCTGCCCAAGGACATGGCAGTGGCAGCCATGAGCAGCAGCTCCAGGAGAAGCCAAATCCAAAGTGCCTGGCCTAGAACACGGGGCTGGGACAGCTGCGGAACTGAATGCAGAGATACGGAGCTGAGCGTGGCCATCGCAGAGGCCAGACCCAGCCCGGTTCCTGTCCCGCCCATGGGAGCTCTGCTGCTGCCCCAGCAAGGGAGCAGGACCAGGCCTAGCCCTACAGGACCCAGCAGGGGAGGCCCCTGTGCAATCCACTGAGTGGGGCTGGTGGGGGCACGAGCCCTGCCGGTGCTTCGGATCCCCACTCTCTTTCTGTTGGCAGGCGCACAGCTGATGGTGCGGTCTGGGAAGTGCCCCCCACTCATAGTCACCAAGTCCTGCTCCCCTATGAGCGAAAACCCTGGAGCTGCCAGACGCCTTCCCTTCCTGCCACCGATGCCCAGAGACCTCGACCCAGGGAAGCAGTGCCTTGCAGAGCCATAGGATTAGCCAGCCCAGCTAGCAGGGACCTCGTTGGGAACACTGGCAGCCGTGAGGGCAGCTCAAAGTTCAGTGGGAAGTCCAGAAGTTTGCTGTGATTTCTCCCTTTGCCCTACGGTGCTAAGCGAGAAACCCCTCATTCACCTTCCTTGCCACCCGTAAGAAGGAGTGAAGTCATTAGCCAAACAGCTGCCCTCCGCCCTTCGCCAACACCCCCAACAGCTGCAGCCAAGGGCAGCCCCCTGCCCTTCTGGGTGAAGCCATAAAAACAGGAGACTGTCCCTTCCCCTAGCAGCATCTCTCCCCTCCCCCAACACACACAACAGCCTTAAGACCTGGATGAATGAATGATTTTTCTGTCAGTCCCAGCAGTGTGAACAGACAGAGGACTTGGCGCCCAGGGCTGCCAATCCGTCCCTTGTAACGTCCTTAAGGAAAGGGGAACCTCTGGTAGCAGTGCAGGGAGTTAACAGGAAAGGCAGCAATTAATGCCGGGGAGAAAGAAGCTGCATGCTGATGGAGCAGGCAGCCCTGCTTGCTGTGCACAACTTCAGAAGCAACCACTAGGTAAGGGTGAGGAAACACTTTACGGACCTGGCTCTGGCCCTACTTCCCAACGGAAAGTTAGAATTTAGTTCTCAAAGGCAATTTGCTGCCATGACTGGGACTCCACTAAAAGGGAACAAATAGCCCCCTCCTAGGGAGGGAGCAGTCATTGTCCACCTAACTCAAAAGGCTGGCACAGTCAGTGGTTGAAATGCATAGGCCGCAAGCTTGTGCAAGAATGATTTCCAGCCTTGAAAGGGACAAGAAAGCTCTCAACTCTCTGGTTCCTGTGAGCACATTGTAGCTCGTTGCTTTTAGGAGCTGAAAATGACCCTGCAGCCAGCACACCTCTATTTCCACGGGTCAGTCTCTGGAGGAACCAGCTCTTACCTTGGCTGTTTCCTTATTGCTACCCCTTGGCCCGAGAAGCCAGCCAACACCCTGAGCTTTCACCCTGCAAATCTATAAAGCATGGGCACCAAGTCAGCGCTCCTGAAAGCACGAGGAACAAACAGCAGCAGGCAGGTTCCTTGCTCAAAATCCCACATTTGCCTTTCCAGCACAGATGGGGCCCACAAGAATGAGACTCTCAGCTGTCTCCCAGGACCACGCTCATCGCTACTGAAACGCATTGTCTTTTGGCTTCCTAATGCACCTCATCTCTCTCCTGCACAATGCCCCAGCCCCTGTGCTTGCAGGCTGTGTCCAGGGAACTACCTCAGCCTCTCAGTCAGGCCCTGCCAGGCTGGCTCGTGCCTTAGGCAGTGGCTCTATTAGCTACAAAGCAGCACTGAATCGCTCCTTCAATTGGCCATCAGTGCAACAGCACCAAGTTCAGGGACTCAGCGCTAAGAAAGCAGAAACTACAAGGAACCAGCGAACAGGAAACAGACTGAAGTTGCTCCAGAGCAGCGACGGACACTCTAGGCTAGTGAGTGGGCCGTGCGAGTGACCCGCTGGCATCTCAGGGGGCTGCCACACAGTGGGAACTGAGACGGTCTCCCAGGCTCGGGCAGGTTTGCTAACTGCACTGGTGCACCTAGAACTTGCAGCATGTGTCGAAGAACTGCAGCAGCACTTGGGCTGGCCGCAGAGGGAGCGTGCAGCTCTCACAGTCAGCACCCAACTCCCTTCACGTGCCTTTGGCTTTGTGCGTGCGTCACTTCAGTGATACCAGCTGGGAAACCAGCAGACTCAGGCAACGGTAAATAAAATGTCTCCCAGGCCACACAGAGACCTGCCAACAGGCCTCATGCCTGTGTCTGCTCCCGAATCTGCTTGGAAAATAGAATGTGAACCTGGACGCAGAAGAGGGTGACTAACAGTGGGGCCAGCAGCTCAGAATCCTGCCCACTCTGCCCAGGGAGCCCCATGGCTCCTCCAGCAGTCACTCCAGGGGCCCAGGGCAGATACCTGTGCGAAGCACGGCTGAGCAGCCAGGCACCTTTCGTTGGCATGGCAGGGTATGAGCCACGCGCTCAGTGATGGCATGAGTGGAAGAGAAGAGACTGGACTGAACCCCGGCAGAGGGGAGCCCAGGAGTCATAGGCCAGGCACTGAGGTGAGGAGCACGCACTGCGCATGGAGAGTCTGTGCCAGCTATGAAAACCTGTTGCTCAGCTCCTGGGGTGGGGTGGTGCTCAGTGCACATCTCTCTGAGCAACGCGACTCCCAGATTGAATCCCAGGGCCTCTGTTTGACAGGCTGGGAGCAAGGCCATTTCTGGCCACATACAAGGTCCCGGTCCAGTCAGATACAGTCTTGTTCTGAGTTTCAGGAGGGGTGGGACAAGCACAACCTGTAGGCATGAGTCTGTGATAGACAGGCCAGCCTGTCTCCCAGCAGGGTACTTCAGGAGGCACCCGGCTAGGAGAGGCACATGAGCATGATCGCAGCACGTCTACAAAGGTTTCTGAGCTCCTCGCTGTCTGACATCTGGGGAAAACCAACAGCCTAGTCCCACAGAGAGGAAACCTGTCAGTGTAATGTCCTGCCAAGCATGGAGGCATCTCGCAAACACCTGAGGCAGGTGCCATGCAGCAGACACGTGTTGCGCTAAGTCCACAATTAGCAATAGTATAACTGTGCGGGTGGTACACACCTGGTAGAGGAAGCCTTGAACTCTAAAACTTGCTTGTCCACCAGGCGCATGCACACCCCTCATTCTTCGGGGGTGCATGAACTCAGCTAGAGCCGTGCTCAGTTTTACAACAGGCTACATAAAAAGCACTAGCAAAAAGTCAACACAATCTAAAACTTCACACAACTTGTTTATATTGCTCTATAGACTGTACACCAAAATGTAGGTGCACTGTTTATATTCCAATTGATTTGATACTATGTGATACGGTAAAAATGAGACAGTGAGTAGCTTTGCAATAATACTGTGCTGTGACACTTGTATTTTTATGTCTGATTGTGTAACCATGTTGTTTTTAATTGCAGTGAAACTTGCAGGGACGCAAGACAAATCAGAACCCTGGAAGGTGGAAAGTCATCTCGACAGGTTGAGAGCCACTGCTCTCCAAGACCTGGCTGGCCACAAGCCATGACAATGATTTTGCCCAGCCCGGGCCTGCTGCTCAGACTCCCAATTCCTACCGCCCATTTCGTCACAATGGGAAGAGCTAGTTTACTGTTCCCAGAGGGGGGCAGCAGGGTAACATCACAGCTGACGAAGCGCTGAGGGTCTACGAAAAAGCCCCACCAATTTGCTTGCAAGGAGCAGCAGGAATTCCTTGTGCTCTCTCTGGGTTTCAGGTTCCTCCCTTCATGCAGAGACTCCCTCACCCCCGCTGCCAGGAGACAAATGCAGAACCTGACTGAGCTTGACACCCTCTTTCTGGATGACTGGGATGTGCCAGCTCCTGCAGCAGAAGGCACAGCACTGTGCCGGAAGTCTCTGCCACCGGTGCTAGAGCTTGACAGAAACCAGAGCAACAGCTCACCGCCAGGCTGGGGAGATGTAACGAACTAGCCCAGCAAGGCACTGAAGCAAACGTAGCTGGGCTATGGGCCATTTTGTGGCAGCCCTGAGCCCCCCAAGGCACTCAGTGGAGAGCATGGGCTGAAATTGTCAGAGGTGTGACCCAGCTCTGCAATGGAAGGGCTGTGGCGAGGCTCCCAATGCAGACAAGGTTCTCAAGGCAGGCTTAGCAGAGAAACCAGGAGCCTGAGCTCTGCAGATCTCCTTAGTCAGGTGGGTTTCCCAGAGTGCGATGCACGGAGAGGGTCTGTGCACAGTTCAGTGGCGAGACGCCTCCGAGACGGGACCCCTTGTTTGGAAGAAGCGATCTGGAGCGTCTCTGCACCAGCCCCTAGCAGGGGGTCTGCCTAAAGCCAGTCCTTCATTCCCCACCGCAACAGCCCGATGCCCTGTGCCTCAAAGCTGGCCTGCTCCCCCCGTCTCAGAGCTCCACACCCCACGGGACCCGAGTGCCAGTGCTGCCACAAGGGCGACCCTATCCCCCCGTCCCAAATGTGGGATAGGGAGGCATGGGGGGAGGGCCGCCTCCTCCTGGCTCCACTGAGGTGCAGGGAGCTGTGAAGCAAGTGGCAGCTGCTGGTGCTCCCCGGCCTTTGCTGAGCTTTGGGGAGCCAGGACGCAGGCAGGACTGTGCTGTGATCCTCCCAGGGACCGAAGCCTCCGAGAGCCAGGACGCAGCAGCTGCCGGTGCTCTCCCGGCTGCCCGAAGGCCCAGGGTAAGTTGGTGCTCTGCTTCCCTGCCTTTGGAGGGCCCCTGCCGGCTCCCTCTTCCTGTGGCTGGAGAGCAGGTAAGCTCTCCACGTGCGCTCCCGCCAGCGCCTGCGCCCAGCGCTGAGGGAACAGGGCAGCTGCTGGGGGCAAAGAGTCCCTTTGAAAATAAGTCAGGTGCCTTTGTGGCACGGGAACGACAGGGCTGTCCCGCCCCATAGAGGACGGACGGTCACCCTAGCTGCCACCAGAGACACCTGGTGCGCCGCCCAGCAGGGAGTGTGTGCAGGAGGGGCTGGGAGAAAGGAGCCCAGGGACTGCGGAGCCCACAGTGCCCAGCCATGCGGGGTGGCAGCCGAGGAGGAGAACTGCGCCCGTTGCGGAGCTTTGCTGCCCACACTTTGCAGTCATCCCCCAGAGAGCACAATAACCGCTCTGTGCTGCTGCAACTCCAGGGCCTCCGCCAGCCTAGTAACAGCCTCCCCAGTGGCTGGCCCACCACAATTAGCATTTCACTTGGCCTATTAGGAAGAGGGATCGGAGCCAGGCAGGAACCTTTGCCCACTGGTGAGAGAAAGTTGCTCAATACACGGAAGGAAAACTCGCTCCAGGGAGATGCAGGGACCTGTTTTAGCTCATCTCCAGCTTCTGAGCAGGGGAGGAGAAATTACAGAACTACAAAAACAAAACAAAACAAAGAGATGGTGCTTGGTCCTGCCAAGAGGGCTGGGGACTGGACTCGACCTCCTGAGGTCCCTTCCAGCTCTAAGGGGGGGTGTGTGTGTGTGTGTGTGTGTGTGTGTGTGTGTGTGTGTGTGTGTGTGTGTGTGGGTGTGTGTGTGTGTGTGATGTGAATGCCCTTTGCCCATCCTGGCCAGCCACGTGCCAGCCCTGGGTTCTTCTCTGCTGCTTTGGAGGGAGCAGAGGCACTCTGACTACCCAACGGTTTAAGAAATGGTCTCTCTGATCCCAGGGCAGCAGGACGCACAGGTTGGACAGGGAGTCGCACCCCAAAAGTCAACTTCCGCCTTCACTCACATGCCAAGTTCCAGTCTGGAGCCCTAAGCAGAGGGGAACCGCTTGGGCCACAGTCAGCACCTATGGCTTTGCTGGCTACTCACCAGCTAGCTACTACAATCAGCTGTTCTGGAATGGGACCAGAGAGCCCCAAACACCGGCCTTGGCAGGAGAAGGAGTTTCCCTGGTACATAGCAAGAGCCCCTCACCCCAGAGTGATCCAGACAAACCTGACCACCAGCTGTGGGCAGTTTCCCAAACATGAGCAGGCCAGAATGCACCCTGAAAGCATGGCGCCCTGGAAAGGAGAATGACTTGTCACCTCGTTTGGAAGCCTATTGGCAGCGTATTTGATCACGCCGCTGCTGTCTTGGTCACTCAGCAGTGGAACGAGGGGAGGGCCACCAGGTCCTGCTCTGGGAAGCAAAGAGTGTCCCAACAAATGTTCTTTACACTGCAGAACACCACACTAATACTCAACCCCTAAGTATTTGTTAGAGCTGAACATGAATGTTTATGCAACAAGCGGCACAGGCATGGAAAGCCAAGAGCAATCTGTCTCTGCCAACAGCAGCCAAATGTGGGAATGGCTAAACCCACCACTGCACACCCTCTGCCAACGGGGCACCAAGGGAGAGCAGGACTGGAGGGGGAGGGACAAGACCAGGTCAGGACCAGTGTTCCCTGTAAGCTGAGTGCTTGAGCAGCCGTCCAGGAGAGATTCAGGGGCCACCCAACGGATGAGCAGAGCGCAGTCCTAGGAGAACACTCCAGAGCTGGTACTACAGCTGTCACCACGCTACCCCCTCAACATGGCAGGGAATCTAGGCTCCTACGGCCTTTTGCATGAGACCAGGAAGGGTTGAGAATTTTACTCACAGCACTTTCCCTGCAGGACACCTGTACAGCAGAAACTCAGCTGAGACAATTGGAGTTCTTCCCTACAGGGGCCACAGGCATGTCCTGCCAGTCACTACAGTCCTGGCCTGGACGTAGCTCAGTAACCAGCTTGGTCCATTTTCTGTTCACTCCCTCCCCCTTTGGGCTTTGCCACTTGCTCTGGAGACAAATACTGTATTTGCAGTTGCAGTATCATTTTGAAAACCCTCCAGACAAAGATCAATCCACCCCTCAGTGCCGACAGGGCGACTATCACAGCAGCTGCACACCGGTAACCATCAACACCAAGACAATCCCAGACGGGAGGTCCCCGAGTCCAGGCTGCCCAAACCCAACAATATCTGACTGAGCCCAGCGTGGAGCTGCTCCTTTGTTTCACATGCCTCTCCTTGGAGCCAAGGCAGGCTGGCGAGCTCAGCACTGCTTGCTGCGTTGCCAGGGCTGGAAAAAGGATGAAGGAGCCATGACCCGAGACATTCTGTGGCCACAGCACTGGGACACGGTGCACCCCGGGCAGGAGAGATGTGCCGCAGAGAAACCGCCCTAGGACCAAACCCGCAGCCTTCACATGAGCCCCCCCATCAGCCTGAGAGTGACTGCAGCTGACAGTGATGCCTCAACCAGACTGGCTTTAAAGACAGGGAGGTGAAAGGCTCCATATACAACCCTCAGGGGCTATGGGGGTAACCTTTGCCATCCCACAGGGGCTGAGCCGCTCCAAAGCGCTGGAAGACATCAGTGCTGGGACTCAAGCTGCTGACACATTTCTATGCCTGCAGAAAGTGATGTGAATTAACACTGCCTAAAGCTGGGCATGGACTCCTGTAGCGAGGGGAGCTGTGTGGCCCATCCCTGCCTGGGGTCACAGATCCTCCCTTCCCTGTGCAGGAACGCCAGCCATACTAGCTTGTTCCATCCTAGGCTTGCTGCCTCATGCCTGCAAAGAACACATGCTAGAAGGGAAAAAGCATTGTCCCTTCTCCACCTCCCTGGCGCACCTGTCATCTCCAAGCAGAAAAGGTGTCTGGCTGGCTGTGCACAATTTGCACAGCAGTGAGCCCGCGAGCCATGTGACCTCACCCCCTGCCTAGTGCAAGCTTTCCACACACAGCAGATGTGACCTACCACTGAGCTCGACGGTAATATCCAGAGCGGAGCTCCAGGAGAAGCGCTCCACTGCCCCACACTGCAGCTCCTGCAGAGCCGTTGGCAGCGTTTCCAGCTCGTACATGCCCCGCTTCTTCCAGTACAGAAACATCCTTGGGGGAGGTGGGAGCGCTGCAGCGGCAGCTGGGACTTCTGCCGTCACTGCCTGGTGGCTGTCCTAGGAACATGGAGCTGCCCCGACACACGGTCCCACTTCCCTGCCACCATGGGACTAGCAGGAGGCGGCCCAACTTCAGCTCTCAGGAGCAGGTCCTGGTGCATGGACAAGTGCCGCATTCATCCTGAGCAGTGGGAACGCTGGGGTGGTGGAGGGTGCCTCTTGAAACGGACCAATGCCCTGTGGAGTGGGGCAGACAAAGGGGCTTTCTTCAGCCTCCCACAGACATTTCACAAATTTTACTTTCCGTCATCTATGAAAGAAATTCAGCTGAGAAGACAAGACACGCTTGTGATTATTTTCATCACTAGAGAGAACGGGGCTGGTCAGCAATTCTGCTGTTATGAAAAGTTTTCAGAGGGATGGAAGAATGCGTCCCCCCAGATCGCTCCAACAGGACCTTCCTGCCCCAAAGGAGGCTCACTAGACAAACCCAACATCCTCGTCATCAGCAGACGGCACAAACAACGGGTGCTTTGACATCCGCTTCACTGCTAAAAGAAATCATTGACAATCTGTGGCTCTGTGGAAGGCTGGTCTGGTGCCAGGCTGGGGGACAGTGGCAGTCGCTTGTCTGACCAATGGAAGGGTCAGTGACTGAAATGGACAGACTCCCAGCAGAAAGGTTTTCCAGACAGGCAGCATAATGCCCTCTGGCTCAGCCCTGAGGCGCCCCAGCCACCAGCAGCTCCTGAGCTGCCCTCCCTGGCTACCAGAAGGCCACCATCCAAACCACAGAGTAGATGCCCATGGTTTCAGGCAGTGAGGCCCCTGAATAGTCAGCCTGACAGGGCAGCTTGTCCACCGTGGTGAGCTGGTTCCACTCCCCCTTCTGGTTGTGTCCCCCTCTACACAGCTCATGTGAGCCACTAAAGCCACACAGGAAGGCCTGCGGGGGAGCAGGCGGCCCACAGACTCTTGCTTTTGTTGGGTTGCTGGGTTTCCCGCTGGCGCATGAAGCGCAGCAATGCACACTGCCGCACGGCTTGCTGGGGACCAGAAGGGAGCAGTCACGGAGTCCCAAAGCTGACAATGCTGCCATTTACTGTGCTTGGGGGAAAGGCGGCAAGTCTGAGGCTGAGCCCCTCTTTCACCTGGGCCTTGGGTAACCTGGAGTTAAGTGTGGTGCACAGACCAGATCCAGCCCTTTAACGTGCCTGTCACAGGTGCAGCAGTGAGGTCTCAGGGACAGCCCATCTGTAAGCTGACAGCCATTCATAGTGTCAGGAGCATGCCAAGATTTAAACTTGGTGTTCCTCCTTAAAGAGGCTCAAACTTTCCAGACGAGCAATTGAGTTGTTCCTGGTGCAATGTATTAGAGTAAAGAAACCTGGATATTCCAGCATCTTTTTACAAATGACAGAACATTTGCATTTTAAAAAAATTCCCTTGTTAAGGAGCCTTTTAAATATAAAACCTTTTCTGTTTTTTTCCATATGTGTTACTTGTGTCCGTCCCACTCAAGGTGTGCACACACCCACGTGTACGGCTGCTGCAAAGTTCTGCCTGAGTGATAGCGGCCGGACTGTCTACAGCACCATCGAGCATGCTGCACTCTTGCCACAGAGCATCAGGTGCTGCCAGCCAGGGTCCCCTGTAAGCTGAGCACTTGGGAGGCCGCCCAGAGCCAGGTGCCACGCAGCTGATCCTCAGAGTGCCCACAGACAGCATTATGGTTTTCTCCTGGTGGTGCGCATCGGCACATGCCTTGGTGCCCATAAAGTTTATTCCACCCACAGACGGAAAAAACGAGCTGCTGCCCTGCTGCCAGCTCAGCCCACACTCCCTCACACGTGTGACGACGGAGGACGACAACAGGGGGTCACGAACTGTGCATGTGCGACATCTTGAAAAGTTATGAAAGGGAAACAACAGGTTCTTCAAACGCTTACCCATGTTGCTCCCACGCTCGGTCACTTGCAAACAGTGCCAGTGAAGCTGAGCTGAGAGTTCACCAATGTGTAGTTTGCAGCACTATCTGGTGCCAGCTGGGTCAGTGCACCGTACAACATGAGCGTATGGACAGACAACCATAGCTCAGAACCTGCTGAAGATGCCTGCACTGTAGTGGAATAAGCCATCACAATCACCAGTGGGGGCACTTCTCCAGCTTGTAGCAATGATGGAGGCACATCATGATCCAAGACGAAATTCCCTGGGCTGACACCGGGCAGGCCTGTACCCTGTCTGCCAGCAATAAGCCCCCATGCAGACCCGTGGAACGGCTGTGCTCTATCGCTGCGGAAGGCTAGTGCCCATCTGACATGCAGCATATCCCATCTGCACTCCTCCTTGGGGTGCAAGCCTCCAGCCAGAGGGCTAGTAAGTGATGCCCTGGCCCACGTGGAATGGGAACATCTTGAGCCAAACAGCTGGCTGTGGGCGCAGCTGGGCCTTGCTCCTGTAGAAGACAGTCCAGCAGAGCTCTGACTGAGCGCGTAGCAGCTGTCCACCTGCCGAGGACAGAATCTACCTCCGCACACGCCACACATCAGCAGCTCCCTCGCATGGTCTAGGAGAGTGCACATGGTCTGCACCTACCCCGCCACAACAGCCAGGCCCTGCTGGTGGCTCTCACACTCTCTGCGGGGCTGCTGCCGTGCATGCGGGATTTCCCCTGGTTTCACGGTTGGGGCAGATTTTAAATGCTGCTGGAGAATAAAAGGTTTGGGAGGCATTAGTGCTAGGGTCTGAGGGTGGCTGGGCTGTCGGGTCGGTGCCACACCAGTACAGAGGGAACAGGCTCCATAGGGTAGCAGGGGCGTGGATGAGGCAGTGCATTTTGTAACTGATTCACTCGGCTTCTCCTCTCGGGCACAGGATCCACTGGGAACTAGTTCAGAAAAGGCTCCTGTCCACCAAGCCAGAAGACTCCTGTTCCCACGGAAAGAGACGAGCTGGAAAGCAGCTGAGCAATGTGTGTGCTCGCAGTCTTCTTGGTACAACAGGCTGTGAAGCAAGGGGCTGGTTGGATCGTAGGAGTGCAAGAGGAACACGCCAGCTGAAGAGAATCCTGTGCTGGATCACAAGAGATGCACAGACCCCACCCAGCAAAGCAGACCCCAGGCCTGCAGGATGGATGTGTACAGTATGCATGTGCGACAAGCGCCTGCTTGGCTGTGATACTGGATGGGACTCTCCAGCATTCAAACATGAGCCTCGACAGCTGGGAGCTGGGAGCTTCAGCACATCACCCCTCTGGACTGGCAGGCACAGATGGACATGTGGCATGTAGCAACAATGGGATAAGAACCCATCCTGCAGTAATCATCACTGCTGCCCTCCCTTCCTCCTCTCCCCTCCCCTGCTGGTCCCACTTTCCTGGGGAGGTCCAGCCATGGGCAGAAATACTACCTTCTGCCAGGACCACTGCATGATCAGGATGGTCAGGTTTACGTGCAGCCAGCCATGGAGAAGCTGCTCCTTGGTCCTAGCCACAAAAACTCGTGACCTAATACACGTGTTAGTCTCTACCATGCTACAGGATGGCTTGTTATCTGTGAAGCTACAGACTAACCCACCCATCCCTCTCAGTCAGCAATTAGCAGCTGATCTGCAGCAGGGCCACTCAAGTTTTGAGTATCAGAGAGGTAGCCATGTTATTTTGTACCTTTGAGAACAACAAGAAGCCCCCCACTCATGCATCTGACGAAGCGGGTCTTTGCCCACAAAAGCTCATGCTGCAAAATATCTGTTAGTCTACCAGGTGCCACAGGACATCAAGTTTTGAGCACATCCATCAAGGGGAAGTCGGTGCAAAGTAACTTTCTATCGCTGCTCCACTTCAGCATGCAAGTCCCAAAGCCTGGGCTGCAGCTGAAGAGATGCTCCAAGCCCAGGGTCACCTAAAAATGCTGCTCATGAGCCAGAGGCCCACAGCTCCCCCATCATTGTAAATACAGGGCAAATACTGAAGCTGTAGCTTTTTGCTAACTGGGAACAACAAGCAATTTGCCAATAAGCAATTTCTATCCAGGAACAAGGAAGCTACACACACAAGCCAATGGAGTTGTTTGCATTCAAGACAATTATGTAAATACATGTAAATTAGGCACAGACCTCTGGCTTCTGACAAACTGCCAGCCCGGTGCTCAGTGCCAAAGTTTTGGCAACTCTGCTGTGGGGTTATTCCCCCGGCCCTGGAGCAGAGGCAGCTTTCCATACAGCCTTTAACTTGGGAATATCAGACCATCCCATCACGCCAGCTGGGCAGAGTGCTGCCCTGCCCTGTCTCTCTGGAGCTGAAATGCTTGCAGCTGAAGTCACACCTCCTTGATCTTCTCTGTAGTTCTCATCACGCTGCCTGCAACGTGCCGCGGTAGCTGAGCCAGCTCTAAACGCTTGCCTCAGAGGAAGTGCTGGGGCCAAAGGCAAGACCCAGTGTTTGCTTTCCTTCAGCAGGAGGGAGCCAGACAGCAAAACCAAGCCACTGTGTAAGAAAAAGCCCCTTCCACCTTTGCAGCACCCTCATTCCGGCCCACCCCTTAGCTGTGCACAGCAGTGCTGTCCTGGTATCGCAGCATCACGTCCAGACAGCCCCCACCAGCAGCCATATATGTTCCAAGAGAAGCACACGCAAGGTGACAGCTTCAGTGAGGAGTTAGTTTGGTCTCTGTGGCTAATCAGCTCAGCCCAGTTCCTCCTGCATGCCCTGCCCAGTGCCAGCTTCCTGTCACCTTCCTCTAACCAGGCGAGCCAGCCACAGTACTGGATACAAGGCGAGAGCCGAGTGCCAGCTTCTTTAGCATACCAGCCACTTTTGAAGAACACACTTCATACTTGCCTCAGTTCTGACCAGCATCCCTCTTCCCCAGCCCTGGGCCTGCTCTTTCCCCACCTGTGCCTTCTCAGGTCTCACTAGCCTTGTTCTAGAAGACTGGACAGCTCAGCTCTGCAGTGTTCCTTCTCCAGCACTCCCCCAGGCCAGAGTCTGCACTGTGTTCTGGGACCCAGCCGTGCCCAAGCATCCCTGAAAGCACAGCAGGGTCTTACTGGCCAACAACCCCAGTGACGCCAAGGGAAGGGGAGAGGACTTACCAGGCCAGAGGATGTACCAGGGACAGTCTGAGGTATAGGAGAAGAGACTCCCCACAGGTCTGGGGCTAGCTGGGAACTCTGCAAAGTAAGGCTCAGACGCCCTGCACAGCGTACGCACCAACCCTAACACAATCTCACTCCCTCCAGCCACCACCTCCTCCCTTATGGTTCCTCACCGTCTGGCTCTCTCACTTCCACCACACCCTGGTCTGGCAGCCTCAGGTTTTCCTACATCCACCTTCATACCCCTTCCTGGTCAGCCATGCCGCAGAACTCTCCCATTTCCAGTTGAACTAGATTTCTGGCTTATTGCCCCAGACGTCTTATTGTAGGTTTGTCTCCATCAAACCACATTTTCCATATGCAGACAACCCCTGGAAAGAGCCAAACCCCTTTCAGCTCTTGGCAGACTGCATGAGCTAGTCTTTTAACTTGAAGCTTGCTCTGTCATTTACCCAGGCCTATCTTCAGGCTTATGGTTGGGGTGTCCCTTGCATAAATTCGAGCACATTCAATCTCCTGGATGACACCAGAACTCAAGGGGTACAAAGACCCAGAAGCGCCAAGTGACTGGTGGAGCTCAGCAGGGCAGAGTAACAGGATGGTCCCAAGCAAAGTAAGGTGAAATCCTACAACCAGTAGATAATAGACAACAGATGAGAGGACAGGACAGCAGCCTTCAAACACCTGAAAGGCTGCCAGAAAAAAAGATGGAGAAAAGTTTCTCTGTTGACACAGAGGACAGGATGAGAGTAAATGGGGTCAAATTACAACAGTAAGTTTAGATTACATCTCAGGAAAAAGCTTCCTGCCAGCAAGGACAGTAGGACAGTGGAACAGAGGGCTGGGACAGCTGTGGAAGCTCTTTCACTGGAGATTTTCAAAAGGAGGCTGAGCAGCCATCCGTCTGGGTTGATTTAGACGCAGCAAATCCTGTATCTTGGCCAGGGGCTAGATTAGATAATACTTAGGTCCCGTCTCACCCTATGGGTCTGTAGCTCTGGCTAATGCAGTGAGTGTGCTTGGTGAGCAGTTTGTGTTCTTAAGAACAGCCGTACTGGCTCAGACCATAAGCCCAGTGTCCTGTCTTCTGGCAGTGGCCAAGGCCAGGTGCCCCAGAGGGAATGAACAGAACGGGTAATCACCAAGTGATCAATTCCCTGTCGCCCATTTCCAGCCTCTTGCAGACAGAGGCTAGGGACACCGTCCATGCCCATTCTGGCTAACAGCCATTGATGGACCTGCCCTCCAGGAATTTATCTAGTGCTTTTTTAAGCTTTGCTATAGTCTTGGCCTTCACAACATTTTCCAGCAAGGAGTTCCACAGGTTAACTGTGTGTGGTGTGAAAAAATATCCCATGTTCGTTTTAAACCTGCTGCCCATTAATTTCACTTGGTGACCCCTAGCTCTTGTGTTGTGAGAAGGAGTAAATAACAATTCCTTATTTATTTTCCCCACACCAGTCATGATTTTATAAACCGCTATCATATTAGCTTGTAAAAAAGATGATTAACGGGGGATAAGTCCCAGTCTCATTAATCTCTCCTCATATGGCAGATGCTCCAGACCCCCAATCATTTTTGTTGCCCTTTTCTGAAGCTTTTCCAATTCCAATACATCTTTTTTTGAGATGGGGTGACCATATCTGTGCACAGTATTCCAGATGTGGTTGTACCATGGATTTATTTAAAGGTAATACAACATTTTCTGTCTTATCTATTCCTTTCTTAATCATTCCCAACATTTTGTTAGCTTTTTTGACTGCCGCTGCACACTGAGTGAATGTCTTCAGGGAACTATCCACAATGATGCCAAGATCTCTTTCTTGAGTGGTAACAGCTAAATTAGATCTCATCATTTTACATGTATCGTTGGGATTATATTCTGCAGTTTCACTTTCGGAGTTCCTTCAGAACTCTTGGGTGAATACCATCTGGCCCTGGTGTCTTATTATTGTTTAGTTTATCAGTTTGTTCCATTACCTCTTCCAATGACACCTCCATTTGAGACAGTTTGTCAGATTTGTTACCTGAAAAGAATTGTTCAGGTTCGGGAATCTCCCTCACATCCTCAGTCGTGAAGACCGATGCAAAGAGATCATTTAGTTTCTCTGCTATGGCCTTATCATCTTTGAGTGCTCCTTTAGCATCTCGATCATCCAGTGGCCCTGCTGGTTGTTTAGCAGACTTCCTACTTCTGACATACTTAAAAAAAATTCTGCTATTACTTTTTGACTCTCTGGCTAGCTGTTCTTCAAATTCTTTTTTGGCCTTCCTAATTGTGCGTGTGCACTTCACTTGGCAGAGTGTGTTCCTTTCTGGTTTCCTCACTAGGATTTAACTTCCATTCTTTAAAGGATGCCTTTTTGTCTCTCACTGCCTCTTTTACTTTATTGATTAGCCACAGTGGCACTTTTTCAGCTCTCTCGTGTTTCCTAAGTTGGGGTATACATTTAAGTTGAGCCTGTTGTTCTCTCCAAGCCCAAGGTAAGCACGCGAACAAACCCTCCGGCTGCTACCGAGGAGGTGCAGATCACGAGTCAGATGTTCACAACGAGATCTCCACTTCTAAGCTCTAGTCCAAAACAGGAGCTTGATGACTACTGGTTTCTATGCTCCTCGTGCAGGGCCGCTAACCAAAGACAGTTACTCACCTTTTGTAACTTGTTCTTCACGGTACGATATAAATGTCCAGTCCCTGGTAGCTGTGTGTGCTTGTCACATGCACTGGTGCTGTCAGATCTCTAACCCTCAGTGGTATCCACAGGCGACCGGCTCTGATGCCCTCTGGAGTGAGGCACACATATCCCAGTAGAAGGGCACCACTGGACCCCTCGCTCTAGTAAACAACTCCTACTTAATGGTTTTTGCACTATTTTCTCTGTAAATAGTGGCAGTTAGCAGAGACTTAACAGTTCTCAATAGTTTGGCACACTTCATTGAGGGACAGTCTTCACAGGAAGCCCAGCCGCCTGTCGCAGGAAGAAGCCTGAGCCTAGCGGAGATCCACGTCCGAGTGAGCCCCACATTGCAGGAAAGCGTCATACTTGTAAGGGACTCGCGCCCTGAACCAAGGAGTGAGATGATGTGGACTCCTCCTGCAGCCAGCGCTGGCATTGGCCTCACAGCCAGCACCTTGGAACTCAGTACTAAGCATCTTGGCTTTGGTGAGCAGTGCACCTCCACCCTGGTACCGGCCACGAGACAACACGGGAAGAGGATGCTGCTGGGCACCTCCAAGCCTGGCTGGTGCTCCCTCTGTCCCCAGAGTGCACCAGGCAACAGCCTCACCGATGAGCCCTAGAGTGCTAGAGGCACATGGTACCTGCTGCTGCCACTCACCTGTGAAGCGAGAGCACTCCTTGTGTGGGGGCACCAGCCAAACGAAGGTTAGTCACCTGTCAGAGAGAAGACTACAACTAAGCTGAGAGCCTGCCCTGGAGGCTGGTCCCCAGTCTCACAGCTGGCTACATGACAGGACAGAACTGCTCTAGCCCACAGAGCTGGCACCAGTCCAAAGCATCTCTGAGGGCTGCAAGTGTCCAATGTAAGGGCCAAGCTGTTAACTCAAACACCAGCCTAAGGGAGCATCACCAGGAGAAGGGGAACCAGGAACAAGAGGGGGCAGAATATATCAAACTGATCCCCACTTGCCAGGAATGGTGCCAGCAGGGGCAGCCAGCAGTGAGAGTTCCCCAGCTACGACAACATAGGGGGAAGAAAGAATTAAATTCAAAGTCGTTAATTGGAGCCACAAATCCCCGTCCCAGTACCAGCCTCCTTCAGAAGACCTTTAGCTGAACTGTGCAGAGTCCTGCACCGAGCTGCCTGGGAGCAGCCCATTGGCACGCCGGCAGGGTGCATACGCAAAAGACCCATGCAAGCAAGATATGAAAATGGAAAGAGTTCAGTGCCCTCCCATGGGAGCTACAAACCAGAAATGCACTCGCCTACCCAGGCCTTCCTGGGGTGGGAGGCCTACGAACCATCAGCCATCGCACTAACTGCAGGGGTAGGCAAGACCATTGTGATGTTCTAGTGTGACTGCCTGGACAAACAAGATGAAGAACTTCCCCAGGACACTGCACCACAATGTTCCCTGTAAGCTGAGCGAGTTAAATGCTGCCCAGCTGACCAGCAGGGCACCCACAGCCAGCAGCGTGTTTCTGTGGGGGGTGAACATCCACATCTCTCAGTGCATGCACGACATTCCACACATGGATGGAAAAATTAGAGGGAACATTGCCGCACCTCGCTCAGACCAACAAACCCCTCCCTAATGGGCTAACCGCAGTCACCGTGGCATCCGCCCGGAAACCAAAGCCAGCTGCCCTGGGCAGACCATGTCTGAATGAAAGGCTCTGCCAACTGCACCACCTCCAAACTAGCATCCTCCATGCTCCTTTGGGCCCCTGGGCGTCCCATCAATGGGGCACCTGGAGGGGGCTGATCTGTCTCCTGGGACAGCTGTTGTGGTTGAAGCAGATTCCCACCTGGAAGCCAGACAGGGTAGGTCTCTGCGTCGGCCAATTGTTTCGCATTTGCAAGACTGCTTTAAAAGGAAGCTACAACCCCCCCACCAGGGAGTCTCTAGTCACATTGTATCCACATGCCAACCCCGCCAAAGCCGGGTGGAAAGGGTGGGATGGTCCATCTGTAAGAGCAGAAGCGATCGGTCTCTATTCCACTTTCAGAGGTCACCAGGCGCTGGTCCCCAAAGACAGCTTCTCCCCGAGCCAGATTAACCAACTGCAAAGTGCCATCTGCCACCCACCCTACTGCTCTCTTACCTGCTCCCCAGCAGCCAGGCAGACAACTGCTCCCAGCTTAGGAGACGAAAGAGCGAAAGGCAGTTATCACACAACAACAAGTTCAGGTTGCTGCCCACTTCCTCCCCATTTCCCCGGCAGGTTTTCCCTCGCCATCACCAGCCACCCAGCTGTAACCCACTCCTCCCCTCCCACACGAGGGGGCTCATGGTTAGAGCAGTGGACTTTAAGTTAGGAGCTGTGAGTTCGTCACACTCTGCCCTGGGGTATGCCGCTCTTCCCCTGTCACTGTGGGATACCTGTGGTGATACAGAGGGTGGAGAGGCTCCGTGAGTTACCTTTTCTAAAGGCCCTGGGTATCTCTGCTGTGCCAGAGTGCTGTGAGGGAGCTGGTAACCTGGGAGAAGGGATTAAGGCGCAGGGTGTGGGAGGGGGCATGGGTGCAGGAGAGGATTCTGACCTGGAGAAGGGTGCGAAGTCTAGGAGGGAGCTGTGACTAGGGCAGTGGTGCAGGAATGGGGTGCAGAGGGTTTGGATTGTGATAGGGGCAGGGAGTTGGGACATGGGACAGGGTGAGGTGCCAGATGCAAGTTCTGGCTGGGAGGCACTTACCAAGGCAGCTCTCAGCCCACAGCGAGCAGAAACCTCATCCAGGCTCCTTGCCTGACCTGGCCCCACATACTCCTCAGAGTGGCCAGCTGCTGAGACCCTATGCATTTCTGCCCTTGTGGGGGCCTCCAAATGCCACCTGTGCTGCATGGCCTAGGCAGCTCCCATTGGCTGGTTCCCAGGCAACGGGAGCTGTGAGGCTGTGCAAGTGGCAAGGGCAGCACGCAGAGCTGTACCCAGCCCCCCCCAGCTAGCTGCCTGGAGCGGCGTGCAGGAGCTTGGCAAGTCTGCCCTAGAAGCCAGCTGGGCCTCAGGAGGAGGGTGGACCAGATCTGGCCTATGGGCCATATGTTGCACACCCTGATCAAGCCACAGGAAAAGGGAGCTTTGGGCTTGTTTAGTAAGGGTCTGCTGTACTGAATGCTGAGGATGCGCCCGCCGCCCTCAGTTTTGAGGAATAAGGGAAGCTGAAGGGAGAGTTTCACCCGTTGACCTCCCACAGCTGGGGAGGGTGGAGCCTGGCTATGGCATAGTTATACCAGCTAGCTAGACCAGCTATGGCAGTCTCACAGCTCAAGCTGCGTATTGTAGAAAGAGTCCTGCTGCCGCTTGCAATCAACATCTGCAACCGCTGGGTGTTAACAACAGCCCAGCCGGGAAGGGTGGGAACTCTGGAACAGCTGTCTGATGTGAACAAAGACACAGGAATGTAGCTGGTGTGAAACCCAAGGAGCAGCTGCATCAGCTAGCAGAGGGGAATGCCACCCTGGGGCTCACCCGGTGCAATCACCAGCTGCTGCTCACCTGACTGTACTATCTCATTTCCTTGCTGCTCTGCACTGAGGAATCCCAGCTGTTCCTGGGGTGCTTACAGCTTGGAAGTGGTTGGGGAGACCCTGGTTTACTGGAACCAGATGGCACAACAGCGACAGGCAATTCCCAAAAGCCCTGATTAAGCCTCCCAACGGTTGGATGTTTCCCTGCATTTCTCTAGCCTCCAAACCTTGCATATAGCTTCCTGCAGGCATTTCAGTGGCACCACCAAGAAACACGGCTATTAACACTCACGGTATTTTAACCTGCCCACTTCTCACACCCAGAAAAAGAGTTCAAGTCATATGTCTGATTTCCCCTGAGCTGGTGCATTCATCCTTAAAGAGATGCATCGTTTGCTAGTATCTGGTGAAGGTAGCGCCCTCCTACAGGTAAAGTTCAAGTGCAGGAGTCAAACTTCTCTGGCCTCCCTTCCAAACTTCCAGCGTAGAAATGGCAAGAACTGAAGAGCATATATGGCCCTTGAGTGCTTTGCCTTTTACAAGAGGAACGTCTGGCTCCAGCAAGGCCAATATTTCTTTTAAAATGGAAAACTTCTGAGTTAGAATCATAGAAGAGTAGAACTGAAAGGGACCTCGAGAGGCCTTTGAGTCTAGCCACCTGCCCTCTTGGCAGGACCAAGCACTTTCTAGACCATCCCTGAAAGCCATCTATCTAACCACTTCTTAAATAGCTCCAGTGATGGAGATTCTACCACCTCCCTTGGCAATTCGTTCCAGTGTTTGATCACCCTGACAGTTAGGAACTTTTTCCTAACGTCCAACCTGAACCTCCCCTGCTGCAATTTCAGTCCATTGCCTCTTGTTCTATCCTCAGAGGCCAGGAGGAACAAGTTCCCTCCCTCTGCCTTATGACACCCTTTTAGATACCTGAAGACTGCTATCATGTCCCCCCTCAATCTTATGTTCCTTGCAGTGCAGTTGTATTGGCTCTGAACCTCCTCTGGCTTTAATCTGTAGGACTCTGGACAGATTTAGCTGCCCAGACTGCACAGTTGCACACGAACATGAATGAGTCTCAATTTTGGAAGAACTTTTTCAGTCCCGTTTGACAATGCATTCTGCAGACCATCACAGCTCCTTCACTCCATGCCGGTGAACTCAGCATGCTGTCTGCCAATTTCAGCGACCAAAGGAAGCTTTTACTGCTTTTTACTTCATTAACCTGGGCCCCAGCCCAGAGGCCACACAGCTGCAAAGTGAGGTCAAATTGGTTGGCACAGTCCAGGCATGGGCGTGAGCAGCTGCACAGACACAGCCAACATTGACTCAGGCACACTGGGGGAGCTCTCCCGACAACAGTGTGTCAGGGTCACTTAACAACCAACTGGGGAAACCACTTATAAACTGTCCGGTTAAAGGGGACAAAGAGCTGTGGGAATCTGCCCCGAGACAGAGCAGATGGGTTGTTTTGGGTGCAAACGATGGAAAGGCATTTACAAGGAAGCCACCAAGTGACATGGGTAAGGGGGCAGATGCCTGCAAGGCGGGTTACGGTGCCTGCAAGGGCCAAGAAAGCAGAGTTCTAGAGGAGCTTTCACATTAGCAGCAACAACTGTCACAGGCAGAGCCAGGCAATCAGTGCAGTGAGAAAACGTGCTCTCTGCAGACAGTCGGGCCCCACAGACTGGGTTGAGAATGAGGCCTGGGAGGCTCTGGCTGTCCTGCATCACTGCAGAGTCATAGTGAGGCTCAGAACCTTGAGGGGAAGGATAAGTACAGGGCAGGGCTGTCTCCCTGGGAGGACACACATTATTGCCTCACCTCCCGCCCTGACTCGCAGCTCAGGAAAGTAGCTAAAGCCGATGCAAAGGAACACTGAGCCAGGAGGGACAAGGTCAGGACTTGTCTAGATGAACAGAGCACTGCAAGCTGGGCTCTGGACACTCTCTCCAGGCGGGGGACCTGCAGCTGTGCACAGAGTTTCCTACAACACACCGATCTCCACTCTGAGATGGTGCACGGGTGGGTGGGTGCGTGTGTGTGTAAAACGTTTGGTGCACGATGCCCAGGTCCACATAGCATGCAGCACAGTAAAGCACCACAGATTTGCACCCCATCTTGCCCTTGCCACACAATTAGCATAAACGAGCTGAGCCCTCCAGCCAGAGAAACCCCAGAGAGTGCCAGGCCCCAAGCAGAGATCCCAGTCGCTTCCAGCCCAGCAAGAACCCCCGATAGGAACTGGTGTTTCCAGGTGAAAGACAGTTTTGGTTCAGGCTGACAGCTCACACTGCTAACCCCTCCTCCCAGCCTCTGGGTGGAGCTGAGACAGAGCCACGTCATATGCCAGTCACCCCGACAGTCAAGGCGGAGTGGTCAACAGTGCACAAGTAAAGGTGGAAATGCCCCTTCACCACCACTGTCGGTAGCACTCCTCCAGTCACTCGTTCTCTGGAGGAATGCAGCTTTGTTCTGCAGGACACAGCCTCAGAGGGACTCGATGTATGCTCTGGGTCAGTGAAACAAACAGCCGCTCTCATTTTTACCTTATCCATTGGCTAGTTAGAAATCATATGGTGTCACTTTAACTCTCAACTCTCAGCTAACCCCTCCCCTCTGACTCATCAGGACAGGCACAGAGAACCACCTGCAAGCTAGGGAAGGGACCCTGGGGAGAAAGCAACTGCAACTGGAAGGTGAGACCTGTCCATCCATGCCAGCCCCAAGACCGCAAGAGGCCGTGTCTGTTTCTGCCTGTTAAAGGAGGCAAAAACATTTCCAGGGTAGAAGATCAACTGTGCCACTCTTGCTGCTCCAAACAACTCCTGAATCAGAACAAAAGCTTTGAAACAACACCAGGTGGGCACTTAATAACATGACCCTGCATGAAACCCACGGCACCTCCCCACTGTTGCCTGCCAAAGGTCCTGGCTGAAGTTTATTGTATTCCTGTTCAAGGAACAAAAACACAGTCCAGTAGCACTTTAAAGACTAACAAAATAATTGATTAGGTGATGAGCTTTGGTGGGATAGACCCACCCACAAGACTTTTTGTTCTCTAGCTCATTATAGGGGCTCTGTTACATACTTTGCCTTATCTAATTCTTGACTCCCCCCACCCCTGCTCTCCTTCTGCCCCTCTACTCTCTGATTTGCTCACCTTGGTAATAATTTTTCTGATTTGTCAATCTTGATTACTATTTTTGGTTCTCTGTGCCTTAAATATTGATTCTGTCCCACAAAAGCTCATCACCTAATCAATTATTTTGTTAGTCTTTAAAGTGCTATTGGACTGCTTTTTTGTTTTCACAGTATATAGACTAGCAAGGCTTTCTCTCTGTTTCTGTTCAAGGAACAGCATTTGAATCCTTGGAAGAAAATAAAATCCCCAGTCATACACACATCTCTCATGGAGCTGGAAGGGACTCAGAGGTCATTGAGTCCAGGCTCCTGCACTCACAGCAGGACCTAGCACCAACACCAACAGATTTTTTTTTAAATCTAATCTGCCCCAGAACCTTGACAGGCCCCTCAAGGGTTGAACTCACACACTGGGGTTACAAGACTATCTGGGGATACAATGCTCTATCCCTCTCCCTCCCAGCGTAACGCTGAACTGACCCTAGTAACAGGCTCAAACATCAGTCTCTCCTTGGCAAAATTCTCTGTCCCAACATTAACTTTGTTGGGTGTCAAGTATCGGAGGGGTAGCCGTGTTAGTCTGGATCTGTAACAGCAATGAAGGGTCCTGTGGCACCTTATAGACTAAGAGAAAAGTTTTGAGCATGAGCTTTCGTGAGCAGACTCATTTGTTGGGTGTGGCAGTTTGTGCTAACAGAGGGTAAATAATCCCCTCTGTCTTGTAGGCTGAATTCCCCTCCCCACAAGTTCGCAGCCCCTTGTTTGGTGTTAAGAATAAAGAAGAGTATCAGAGTCATATTCTGCCTTGGGCCTTCACTAGGGGAGATGTGGTGCCTAGAACAGCAGCTGCAGAAGCTAGATTTTAGCCACACTAGTCCAGAGGCTTCCGAGTCTGAAGGGTTTCTCTGTCTTCTGAAGCCTGTGTCTCCTTTTCTCCTGTGTATTGTGAGCTCAGACACTCAGTTCTTTGGTCCTACAGCAGGGAAAACGTTTCATTTGCACCATGAGATCCCTAGATAACACCAATAGCTTAGCCAAAAGCCCACATATCCCATATCAGTGGTCAGGCCTGGGTCACAGAGAAAACCCCACCCCAACTCAAAGCCCTCTAGCAAAAGGCTTTTTTGGAGCAGTGTTGCACAGACAGCTCTCCAGGCTATGTAGACAGGACCCTTGGGAATGACAAGTCAACTAACTTCAGTGCTACCCCAACTGTTGCACGGCATCAGAATATTGTTCAGTCCATTTTACATCACATACAAGGTGCGTGTGTTTTCCCAGACTGTACGAACACTCCAGGGAAACGTGTAAGCGGGAGAGAGGGATCTGCAGATCTACGCAAACAGGTTTGCCCCAAGTAGCCCTTTCATCACTGAAGGATACATTGACTTACAGTGGTTTTGTGAAGAGGAAGAAGGGATATCTGTGCACAGGATGAGAGTCAACAACTTGAAGTTCACAGATGATATAGTTATCAATGAAGAAGATGAAGAGCAGCTAGCAAGAATGGTGCATGTGCTAAACAAGGAGGGGAAGCAGCACAGACTGATTATGAACACCAATAAAACAAAAACAATGGTATCTGGGAGATAAGGAAATAGGTAGATCAGTGTAGACAGGATCGAACTAGAGAACATAGAGAAGTTCGTGTATCTGGGAAGCAACATACCAGTTGATCTAGACTGTAAGAAGGAAATAGCAATTAGAATCGCGAAAGCAAGAGCGAGTTTGAAGATGATAGATAAGATCTGAAAAAACCAAGGGATTAGCTTAGGAACAAAGCTGAGCATCTTGAAAACGCGTGTATTTAGCAGCACACTGTATGGAGGTGAGACATGGGTGATAAAAGATTCAAAGAGAAGGATATTGCATTCAAGAGAAGTTGTTCTAGATAGATCCTGAGAACTGGATGGATGCAGAAGGTCACCAATGAGGAATTATATATGAAGATACAGCTGAAAGAGAACCTACTGCAAAAGGTTATACAGTGGAAGTTACAGCTATGCTGGCATATCTGCAGAATGAACAATGAATGAAATATCAAGATGCTGGTATTCAGCATAATGGACAGTTCCTATAGGAGAGGCAGACCTGACAGAGAATGGGCAGATGATATAGGGGATTGCTGCAGAGCTAGTTTACAGGAACTAAGCCTGTCTGCACTGGAAAGGGAGAGCTGGAAAGAAATGGTGAAGGAGGCCTTGGACACCAGTGGGCGCTGAGCCCGTGGTTGTTGATGATGATGGTTTTGTAAAAGTCCAAGCACACTGAAGCTGGCTTTGCCTCCCACACACTTAACTGAGCAGAAGGCCACTTGCTCCAGTGTATGCTTTCCTAGAACTTTTACACACACAACAAACCAGCACAGAGTATGCACAGGTAGAACTAACCACGCCATCAGAACACCAAAAGAGCTTGTCAGCTAATCACCATGGTCCTATTCAGTTATCCCTGAATCACCATCACTGTCCTGAATCCAAAAAGCGTCAAAGTTACTGACCTGCTTAAGCCACAAGCAACTGCCACCCATGCAAGGAACAAGACTTGTCCAGCAAGATACATCATCAGTGAAAGCAATGCACCAGTCGCAACCTTTTCATGGGGGCCACCATTTTGCTTGTAGCCCTGCAGGGAAAGGCCCAGTTCTCCCTCAAGCACTGCAGCTCCTGAGGCAGTGCAAGGCGAGCCAAGAGAAATGTTTGACAGACATGTATCACAAAGGCCCCCAATTCTCACAGCTCCCCTCCCTTTTTCTTTTGTATGGGTTTCCCTTGGCATGGGGACATGGGGCCGTTCACTGTGGAGGTTGGGGATCAGTTCTTCCACTGGCCAGTATTGGGCCACAAATTGAAGAGGCAGAGCCTGTCTAAGCATCAACAGTAAGAGCTTGCTTTGTTCTCGCCCTGAGAAGGCAAGAAAGCCAGCTGTCCTGCTGCACTCCTTCCTTCCCACAGGAAACATTCTCTGTGACTCACAGCCAGACCATCTTGCATCAGTAATTTGCTGCTAACTCCCTCTAGTAGTCCTCTGGCGCCCTGCAAAGCTCTCAGCTCCTACCCCATTCACTTATTACCATGCGGACTAACATGCATACCTTTGGAGCAAAACACTCGTGAGATACCAACTAAGCTATTAGAACCTGTTAGAAAGCAGACACCAGCTGACTAGTTCACATCTGTCCCCTGCTGAACATTACCTGTGCTGCTCAGCAGAGCATACATGGAGTGCTGGTTCTCAGTGCACAAGAGAATTTACTCACTTGTCCCCAGGCGCAGATTGAGCCAGCTCCTTGGTGGGGGACCAGGCTTGGTCACGACCGAATTCATTGTCTCCAGTATGTGGCGGGGAAGCAGGGGCGCCTGGCTGCACACAGTACACAGCCCCTGCAGGGGAAAGGATCCCAGCTAATACAAAGGATGACTGCACACAAGACACTCCTGGAAGTAGAGCGGATCCCCAGAGGGCTGTTCAGGGATCTGCTCACTGCAGGAAGGACTTCACGCCACTGCTCTCCTCCAAAGCCCACTCTGAAGAGAGCTCTTCCTTGAGCTGCTGCATGGACATGAAAAGCAACACGTGGTTGGCCTCTTCCCGTTCGTTTCTTCCCAGTCCTCAAACCCCCTGGGTGCTGTATAGTCTAGTGTTGGCTTCTCAGAGCTGCACACTTCACTTGCCTTCCCATTTGGGTTTACTCATTTCCCTTCTCTGGCAATTGTAACGCCCCTTCCCTCACCCGTCTCCTCCCCCCTCTGCAATTCAGCCCCACCAACCTCCAGACCACACGGCCTTGTGTCACTTGCCAGATGGTGGGTGGGGGGGAAGAAGCAGATTTGGCAGCTCTGCAACATCTGTCCCCCCCACCCCAATATTTTCACCCTCAACTGAACCAGAGCCTCTGTCCCTTAGAAAAACAAACCACAGGTCACTAAGCATCACAACAGCAGCAGGGTGAGTTGCCACAGCAACCCAGCAGCTGATAGGCAGAGAAGCAGCAGTGTCCCTTGTTCCACCCTCCTCCATTCAGACATGAGGCTCATTCACAGCTCTGACATCACAGACGTAGAGCAGACGTCCCTTTCACAACTGCAAGTTTGTTTCCCTTCTGCTTCCTCCACCTGGCCCTACTTCGCTAGCAAGCCCTGGATATACCCCTAACTTGGCAGGGTCTGTCTGAGGAGGCCCTGTGATTCACAAGAGGTATTTTTTCCCCTGGCTGCACAGATGGCCCCCATATTTATTTTAGCCACTGTTCAAGCTAGTTTGTCAGCCAAGTCTTTCCTGTGCTGCCAGCCCCAGCCACATGAGGAGAATTAAGACTGGATTAAGTTAAAGCTTTAACTCTTTAAGAGGCAGCAATGCAGCAGATTGTCCCAGTCCCTCTTTACATCAATTTTTTCCAATTAAAAAAAAAAAAAATCCATCCCTATTTTATTTGTGGGAACACACATGCTTCTGAAGTGTTACTGGCACACAAATTTCTTCAAGAACTAGATTAAAGCACTTCTTGGGATTTGGTGGGTTATGCAAAGCTTTGTTATCACAGCCCAATAACCTGAAACTCAGAACAACCCTGCAGCCTTCCTCCTTGCAGAGCATAAGAGCGAGCTGAGTTAAGACGTTTGCAAATAGGATACAAGTCCCAAAGATTCCAGAGTCTGCATCTCATGAAGGCAACTGTGTCTCACTGACATCACAAAAGACTAGAAGGCATCTCTTCAGTCATCAGGGTCAGTCTGCTGCTATTTCCTCCAAGCCTCCCAAATGCTCACTCAGGAATTAGAAGTGCACTGCGGAGTTTACGGTTATTGCAAACAGATTTAAACCCAATCATAAAATAGCTTAACTGCAAGCGTAGATAGGGCCAACCTGTGTTCAGCATCCTTTGAGAAACTCCAATCAAAACCCATATATGATATTTTAGCACAGAAAAATTAAGAGCGCATTCCCCAAAGATGTTCCTTAGACACTATTTCTGACTCCAAACTGAGATAAGAAACTATCAGCCAGCAAACGTACCATAACCCAACTTTCATACAACAACGTGAAAGAACTAGCTCCCCAAACTGGGGATGATGGAATACTCACTCTATCGCCAAATCACATCATATTCCACTAACTGCAGAGTCTGGCAGTTCTCAGAGGAAAGTACTTTGAGACTGCTAGTGGCACACATACTCCACCAGTGTATGTTCCTTAGCATTTTAGCCTCCCACAACCCCAGAGTGGATTTCGAAAAATGCAGGCAGCTAGACCATGTACGAGTCTAATCTCTCCCCAAACATGGCTCCAAAATCCAAAAGGCAGAAGGAAGCAGGATAAATGTTGTAATTAAAACAAGTATTTTAGAGGCCGTAAGTCTCTTGATACGGTCTATTGCCAACCAAATAGCTCCAGCTTTATCCTGGAGTTACAGTGGATTGTAGACACTATCTGCCTATGCTTTTAGCAAGCTTAGACAAAGTCTATTGTCACTTCCTACCCCCATTCTTGGTTTTTATGGTACCCACCCCAATGTGCCATCTCAATCAAATATAGCTTTGGCAATGACAATCAAGGCCACAACATGTGACCTGACTCCCTCTAGTGGCACTATCTGGAAAGTTACATACCTTGAAAAGCTGCAGAAATATTTACAAGATGTCACTGCGTTTTGTACAGAAATGACCCAACTGAATAAAAGACATGAAATCAGGATCAATCCATGGACACAAGTCACCGCAGACTCCAAAATCAAACCTCAGATGGTTGGGATTCCACTAACTTACAAAGAGTAACAGAGAGGGAGCCATGCTAGTCTATATACTATCAACACAAAAAAAACAGTCCAGTAGCACTTTAAAGACTAACAAAATAATTTATCATGTGAGCTTTTGTGGGACAGACCCACTTCTTCAGACCATAGCCATACCAGAACAGACTCAATAGTTAAGGCACAGAGAACCAAAAACAGTAATCAAGGTGGACAAATCAGGAAAAAAAAAAGATAAAGGTGAGCAAATCAGAGAGTAGAGGGGCAGAAGGCTGGGAGGGGGCAGAGACCGATGTTATCAATACCCTGGAATTAAACAGAAATGAACAAATACTTTTCCATGGGATCCCCTTCCTGGGGTTCACTGCACAATGAAGACATTTGCTCAGAGTACATCACTTTCAGGGTGACTAGGACAGAGTGACCCCAGCTACACTAGGGTCAAAAAAGGATTTGAAAGAGAAACAAACTGAAGTTTTTCATAGACATTTACTATAAAACATGAAGGTACATGAGAGATATAAAACAAGGTTGGCAGGTAAGCACTATGCAGTTTGCACTGGATGCTAACTGCACTTCCTCGCACAGTTCTGTGGCCTTTGCTGGTTCCAAGAATGTTCCAAGTTCTCCGGGAAGCTCCCTGGCCCCTTATTATGAGACATGCCCTGTAATTCATTCTCACAAGGCTTTAAATGGAGCTTATGATCTACTGTGTTCTCTTCTCTTGAGGTGCTTCTTCATTTTCAACTTCCCAGCTCCCAAGATGTCATAATTGTATTCAGATGTCACATAGGGGATCTCCCCTTCGGTTCCCTGCTGAAACACACAAAGACAAATATGAAAGACACTGACCGCCTGAACACTGTTTTGTTCTGCTTCATTTATGCAGGGTGACAGAATTTAGTGATTTGCCACTGGGCATCTGAGGGTCCTGCACTGCAACACAAGATTTTTAAACATAACTTTCATACTGAAAATAGGAATCTCCACGTAATTGGTTTATAACATTTAACTAGATTACATTCTTAATACCAAATGTTCCTGTCTTGGGAGCCCTAAACCACAGCTAATACCCACAAACCTTCCCAGCTCACGTATGCCTTAACAAACCTAATTAAATAAGAAATAGAATGTATACTTTCTAATTAAAATACATGCCACCCTTCAGTGTAGGGAGAAGCTGTCTGAAAGTTTTCAGAAGTCACCCTTACCTGGTTTGTAAAGACACAATCTGGAATGGCGATATTTCCCAACAGCAGACAGTTTACAAGCCTTAGGTTTTCTGGAGGTACTGGGGTCAGAATGTGGTATAGCTTCCTCTCCATGTCAACCCCTCGGATAATGCCTTTAAAATAGATTTACAATTCAGTTTTTTTGCATCCTACAGTATTTCAGAGGACTTCAATCACTGCATAGCTGAAATTCTTTGCACGGCTTGGTCATTTCTTACAGAATCTTACGTTTTACTAGGAATCACGCTAGAAGACAAGAGTCTGAAATAGGATTCTTCTGCTACCCCTGGTTTGTCTCTCCTGCTCTCCATCCCTTTTTCACCATGAAAGGCCCAAATACAACAGAAGTCAACTATGGGTTAATTCTTTGTAGCAGCAGCAACAGGATCTTCAGATTTGCAAGAAAAACTGTTGTGTGTTTCAAAACACAAGTGCAAACTCACATTAATGCAATGTGTAAGCTGCATAGCTAAAAGTCATTAGAGGCAATGCAAATATATTTAGAGTCCAAGAGCAACACATAGTGCTCTGGTTAGTAACAAAAATATCTGTCATTAAATGCATATTAAACAAAACTTTTTTTAGGAGAGAGAAGTAAGAATAGATGCACAACACAGTCAAGTTAAAGTTGCAGGGGACACCAACTCCGTACTTCTGAACTGATTTTCCCTGTGTGATTTTAACATTGCTTCAGCTGTTCCACTTCCCACCTCCCCACTCCAAAATTATTTTTTTTTGTGGCTATGCTCCTGCAGAGCTTGAGGGAACCCTCTACACTTCTAACTTAGAAAGAGAATTCTTGCATCAAAACCAGACTTTTTTCAAATTAAGTAGAGATGGGTGCTCATGGTAAAACTCAGACTTCAGGGCACTTTTGGCTGTAGCTTTTCTCTACTTCACTCAGGTTGAGACAGCCAAATGAATTTCAAGGACAACTTCAGGAAGTTGATCTTAAAAACTCTGAACCCAAAGGCAAGTAATTTATCAAGTTATGAATAAAACACAAAGAGCAAACTGTATGGGAACTGTTCTGCAACCTGAACTCTAGCTACCGCCACCAGTCACTATACAAGAAAAGGCTCATAAACAAAGATTATAATTGAACACCAAACCTGCAGAGCAGCAGCAGATATTTATTCTTTTACCTGACTCCAATTTTTCAAGTCATATTTGAAAGAGTGATTAAAATGCTGGTGTTTCATGTAATGTATGATTAGAAATGGTAATTTAGTTTAGGCTATGCTGAAGTCTGCCCAGGATTCACTCACCAAAGCCCAAGCAATCACAGACTGGTGTCTGTGTAAGCAAGATAGGCCCATCAGTCTGACATCTGACTTCATCCAATATCCTGCAGAGACCGACCCAGCTGGCATTTACTGAATACATGATGTGTGTAGGAACAACATCAGTGTGAATCACCCTGAGAGCAACAGAATTGAAAGGTACCTAGGAAATAAGCCCTGGATCATTAGTTCAATTTGAATTTAGTTCTGAATTGCAACAAACACATACTTTTAATTATTTTTATCACCACAACTTTACGCAATGTTGTAGACAACTTTACGCAATGTTGTAGACAACTTTACACAAGTGTGAAACCTGCCATGCACTATTTACATTAGTGACAATACACCACTATGATCACAGTGAAGAGCTGACGGAGACAAATAAAATACCTGCTATACATGTATTAAGAAAATACTGCTGGCATACATTTTCATCTGAGGAAGACATTTTACCAGTGGGTTACTGTTTTGAATATTGGGACGGGGTCTTTTTGCTGACAGTTTTGTAAAACATTTCGAATATAGTCATCTACATTATTAACAATCAGTCATCTAAACCTAGTCATCACACTGCCACCTTCAATTCTTTCACAAATGCATACAGTGGAAGTAGCAGGGTAGTGGAAGTGAGTCTTACCCATGGAAGTTCATTACCTGACAAATACACTGGTTAGTCTTTCAGGTATTACAGGACTGCTTGGGTTTTTTTTTTGTTTTTTTTAACAAATGCGTATATTACCTGATAGGGAATCAGACTGTGCAAAGGAAGTACTGATCTCGTTTCCAGAGGCTGCAGCTGGCCAAGATAACCTAAGATTGCCACATCCCGGAGGATACCGCTATGGACCCGTCTAGAAAAATAAGCAAAAAAAACCACCCAGAGTTAAAAAACTGTCACATTCCAATTGAAATATAGGCACTTTCTCAGATTTTTCAGACTTTGCAGTGTGCTATTTGTTAGTCAGTATTTTAGAAAAATTTATTTTTAATTTTCTGTTGTTCAAACCTATTTAGCACTAGGTTTTATTAGCACTATGATTCTGAGGGTCCCAGAGTTCAGTTACATAATGGTGTTACAGGGTTGTTCATTTAGGCAACAATCACTTTTTAGATTCTGGCTCTCCTCTGACATCCAGATAGCCAGGAGAACTTTCCATTAGCCAATTGCAAAACAGGTGGAGAAATTGTGGTCTTAGCCAGTGACCCCATGCATGCTTTATTAAACAACTCTTTCATGAAAGTTTCTGCAGAACAAGTCACACAACCCTGTACATCCCCAATTGCAGAGAAATGGGTATCAACTGATGGGAGGAATACCACGGAAAGGCTGCACCTAGTGCATTCAATCAACTATTCAAGTTTGTCCTTAAACCATGGTGGTCAAAGATCACACTGAGAAGGTGCACAGCTTCCTCCTGTCTGCAGCTTTACTACATCAAATTTAGGCTTGTAGTGCCCTTACTGCAGAATTTCAGCAAAGCAAAGGGCTTTATTTGTTTCACCTGCTATATATCTGCTGTAATTGGAGTTCTCTGTAAATCATAGTGCCTGCATCGTCCCAGGTACACGAGTCTACCATTCAACCTTGCATTTCTCTGATGAACTGATTGGAACAATACAGTGATTATGAAAACATGTTGTCATCCAAAAATAGCTTTTAAAAATTGACTTTTTTGGGGAAAAAAATTGGCCATGCTCTCAATGTCGTCATTTTTCAGAACTGAATTATTAAAATAATTAATGAAAAACTGACAGCTATGCCAGAATTTTAAACGACATTTGCGAAAAAGTATTAAAAAGTACACAAAAAACCAAAACCACCCATTTTAAAGGGTTAAGACCGAAAGAGACTGTTATAACAACCTCATCTAAACTCCTGCAAAAATATATGCCCCAGAGCCATGCCAAGTAACTTCTGAGAGATCGGTACAAAGCTAAGGAAAGCTAGAGATTCTAATCTTAATTTGAAGATGTGGATGATGATGAATCCATCACATCCATAGGCAAGCAAGTTGTTACAACTATTAATTACCCTCATGGTTAGAAAGGTGATTTCTTGCCTGAATTTGTCTACGCCCACCATGCGATTTTGTTATGCCCTTTTCCCCTACATTAAAGTGTCATCTACTATCAGATCTCTTCTCCATGTAGCTACGACTGTGTCACGTACCTGACTAGACACAGTGCGGCTCTGCAAAGGTGATGTCACAGAGGGCTCTGCATTATGCATTTACAGTTTAGTGACTGGGAATGACATGCTGAACTGCAGACTTAACTAGAGAAAACACTACAACACATGGCTGGAGCAGTGGCTTTTGTACTTACGCTTCACCAGCATTCCCTGCTCCTGGGAATTCTGGTTGTACGCACAACAGTTTATGCCCTGGGGTTGATGTGTACAAGTCGCTTTCCCCTTCATACTGCTTCCAATCCTCCATTCCACTCACATCCATGCTCTTACACTTGCCCTGCAGTCTGCCTTTGGTATGGAGGCCAGCAGCAAGATTTACATATTCTGGGGTAAAGTGAGGCATATCCTTAAAGTCTTCCACGCTGATCTGAACTATGTGACTGGGTGCCAGCAGTCGAATGATGTCAGTCAGGAGCAGCAATCCAACGCCTTTGGGAATAGGGGCAAGAAGAGAACAGAGTTTGCAAATGATAGTGCAGTCACATCAAGTAAGTAGCTTGCAGATCTGAACCTTAGTTATTAAAGACTCAGGAATGTCCCTCAATGATTGTTAAGAGACTTCAGATAAACTCACACAGAATTAGTCATATTTCCCAGTCAGAATAATTTAGACATGTGCATTATGGCATGTATACTGTTTAGATAAAGCATTAATCTTTTAATGTGTCTCCAAAGATGCTGGTTTACCTTTCACCCATCCCATTGTATTGATGATCAAAGGCACTTCTTTCTTGTAGGAGTTGAACACATACTTTACTGTGTCAATATATCTTTCAGTGTCCTGATCACAACTAGCTTCTCCATAGTACACCATTTTATGTGGCATTCGCTGATGAGTGAATGGTGGACCTGAGGAGGGCAGGGGAAAAAGAAAAAGCCACCAAAGATGAACAACAAATACTTGGGAGTTTCAGTACTGAAGAAAGCCATCAGTAGGAGTTAGCAAAAATCCATTCCTGAAGCATGCAGGCTCAAACTCTTTGCATACTGATAGAAGTTATTCATCAGTTTGCACCCAGTCATTCAATTTTTTTAAAAAATAAAAGGCCTATGTTTTAAAATTCTCACCATTTACTCTAACAAACCCATCCTCTGCCCTGTAGACCACTTCCTTTCAACTCTGGGTATACAGTCAAAAACATTTCAGCTGCATTTACACTAGAGAGTTTTGTCAACAAAACCCATGCAGCATTCCACACTAAAAATGCTTTCTGTCGACAGAACTCAGCACTTCTGTTGACAGCCTTCTGCCTCTCCTCCCCATGGCAGAAAGCCTCTCTCGATAGAATCTGTCGACAAAAAAGCTGTGTGGATGTGCCGGGTGACCCTCTGTTGACAGACAGGGCTTCTAGGTCACTGGGCAGCCCAGTCTCCTGTGCTTCCAGTTGGCTGTTCTGTTGACAGCACGGGGCTGGACACTCTAGCTGCTGTCTCTCAATACAGTGGATCAACAGAGCAATCTGCTTTCGTGCGTGGCAGTGATCTGTCAACAGAAGTTTTGTCAAAAAACATCTTCCAACAGTAACTTCTGCTGTCAGATTGCTGTAGTGTAGACATAGCCAAAAGTCTTGATGTCTGGGTATCAGAAACCTGACAAAATACATTAATGTATGAAACTATGCAATTCTTGAACACACAAGTTTATTAATTGAGATTACTATTCTAAAAGACCGTTTGAGCAGGGTAACAGTATTTGAGCAGAAAATAAAACAGGAACACTGAATTGGAATGACAATAGAATTTAACAGTGTCAACACATTTTCTTTTCCTCTCTATAACAGAACAGCTCAAGGCATACAGCAAATCCAAAAAGTAAACAGACTATGACCACACCACATGGTGTCTGGGAACCAAAGCTCTTTGGAGATGCCCCAAGGCTGTACCTACTAGCAGGGTTTCAACTTATGATTTTTCCAAAACTTACATCACTCGTCTCTCTTTTTCTCATTGCAAGCCTAAGAACGTCACATTTTTAAAACAGGATGAGAAGATAAAAAGCTTAACCTATGTTTCAAGCACAAGCCCCAGAAAGTTCTAATGCCTTTTACATTTAAAAACAAATACTTCCATGACCCACACCACTTTCTGTACCTCTCGAGAACATTAATGAACTTACCCTAAAGCTTCAGTTAGGTATTCAAATATTATTCCCACTTTCAGAGATAGTGAACTGAACCAGATTAAATGATTTGCTGGCAGTGCCACAGGAAGTCTGTGGCAGAGAGGGAAAACTAACCCAACTCAGCTATATTCCAGGTCAACACCATATACTTAACATCATCCTCTCCACCCACTCGCATAAAATATGTAAAAATCAAGAAGAGAGTAACTTGCCTTGTAGTTCTGACTTCCTAGAGATATCACTTGGAGGATTTCACTCCCAGATCTTAGCTCCTTACCACAAGTTTGGCAGGCCTCCTTCACTTACAAGGTTTTTTGAACTTTGAGTAGAGGTAATATGGTTCTGTTAAGACACAGGAGTGAGAATCCTGCATAGATAGTACCTTTAATGAACAACAAAACAAAAAAACCAAACAAACCCTATTTCTAGTGATGAGAAAATAGCAAAATACATACCAAGACATGGTTCTGACACATTAATTAAGGACACACAGCCAGGTGGTGTAAATTCTGTCTGTCCCAGATCACATTCCATATATTCAACACAAGGCAGGCTACAATAAAAAAAAATATATTTTAAGAGGCCCTGCATATTAGCATATTGAAAGAAACAAATAACACTATTTTATTCAGAATACACCAGGAAAAGACTGACAGCCTTAAACACAGTAGGACACTCAGACACTGAATAAGACCACTAGCTTTCTCCTTCCTCCCTTCATTTGAGGGTCTGTAATGGTCAGGCAGTGACAAACTTTAACCAGCTACAACCCCGGGTAACGTGCGCAATGTGGACCAGCAACAGACCAATACCATTCCACTCTTGAGCAGAGAGACTGAGGATCAATGCCAAAACACAAGAAGCTGACAGATGGTGAATATATGGACCAAAAAACACTTATGGAGATGAATGACCTTGTATTTAAACTAGGAATATTGATTAATTGGAGATCTTATACATGATTAACATAAAAAAATTTACTAGATTAAAATTGCAATTAATCACAAACACCTTCTTAATTGCACTGTTAAATACTATTTATTTTGTTTATCTTTTATAGAGCATAAATATTTGTAATTAAATAAATTGGGCACTATACACTTGGTATTCTGGGTTGTAAGTGATATCAATATTTGAAAATATAGAAAAAAAATCCAAAATATTTATAATGAATTTAAATTGTTATTCTACAATTAAAGCTGTGATTAATTGCATTTAAAAGTTGTGATTGTGATTACTTTTTTAAAAATCTTTTGACAGCCCTAATTTTTACCACAGGACAGAGTCAGGAAACCTGGATTCCACTCCCAGCTCTATGAAACTTACAAGTCTTTTGAAGAGTTAAAATCTTTCTACTTCAACTTCTCCCCTGTAAATTGGGGTCATATTCCCTCTTTGTATTTCACTTTCTGATGCATGAAACTATATTTAGTCAATTTACGACAGAATGTTGAGCAGTTTACTTTTTGAAAGAGTCTATTCAGCTAATAACATGAAGCAATTAACTTTCAAAAACATCCAATTAGTTATAAATAATTCCATTTATTTTTATTGCTCAGTTCTTAAGAGATTTGAAAATCTGCATTTTATAGTATAAAAACTCACTTATTCAGCAACAGGTTAATGAGGTATCTGTTAAATGTTGATTTTCCAATACTTTTTGGGCCACACACCAGAATGACAGGGCAACCATCATCTTCCTCTGGAAAATGAAACATACTCTGAAATGGGTCATTATTATAATTAAAATGATGTGTCCTACTCCCTAGAAGTGTGCAAAAACTCACAACTAAAGGTTTTTTTACAGACAGAGCAGTTTGTATAGCACAGGCTTATACTTCCACTTGGGAACCAGAAAAAAAAGATAGCTTTGCATAAAGTGGAGAAGGATATTTATATTCCTAAACACAAAAATGAAAAAAACTTGTAAGAAAGCAGACTCCAATACCTGGGCACAAAACCGGCCTTGCAAAATTCTATTTACCTATGAGAAATTATGTTTGGGCAGTTGAAGGAGAAAATTCATCACTCCCACCCTCTCCCATGCACCAACTAAACCACCATAAAAAGCAGGCATATTAGCTTTGGTAGCAGATCAGTAAGGCTGCAAAAAAAACCTTATGAGCGACGTAAGTGCTTCCTCCTCCCACTCCAAGAACATAAAATGAGTTAGCTCACACTCTGTTTGCGTCAGAATCTCTCCAAGACTTTCAATAACTAGAAGAGGTTTTGACCCAAGCTTCTCACTATTGCCAAGGCTTGAATTCACAAGCAGGAACTTAAGACAAACTCAAAGTCGCTTTTGCTCCCTTTAAAAGCAAAAAAGCTGTCCAGTAGCACCTTAAAGGCTAACAAAATAATTTATTAGGTGATTTTTTAAGTCTTTAAAGTGCTACTGGACTGTTTTTTTGTTTTCATAGTATATAGACAAGCATGGCTCTCTCTGTTGCTCCCTTTAGATCAGGAATTCCCAGCCTACGGGTCGGGACCCAAACATGGGTTGCCATTAGATTTGTTAAAGGTTGCCAGCAGCTCAGAGCTGCATGTGATCTTAAAAAAAGGCATTTGCAGCTCCTTAACACTGCCACATCCAGCAGGTCTCTCTATCAATAGAGAAGCAATTACGCATTACAAATACCTTTGATATTCAAGCAGGTCTTTGCCCAGGAAAGCTTATGTTTCAAAACTTTGGTTAGTCTATAAGGCACCACAGGACTTCTACTTGTTCTTGAAGGTACAGACTAACACAGCTACCTCTCTGACACTTTGATAATCATAGACATCCCAGGCAAACCACTTAACAGATTCTTGCAGTAAGTAATTTTTGCCCCCTCTCCCTTTCCCCCTTCTGTTCTATGTAGCTGATTTGTCAGCTTTCATTTTTTGTTGGTCTCTCCCCCCAGCCCAAGTGTGAACCCCTAGCCCCTCCAGCCTCTGAATGTGATCATCCCAGCCCCTCAACCCAAGTGTGAACCCCCAGCCCCTCCAGCCTCTGAATGTGATCATCCCAGCCCCTCAACCCGTGTGACCCCCCAGTCCCCCAACCTCTGAGTGTGACCCTCCCAGTGCCCCCATGTGAGTGTGACTCCCCCAGGCTGTGAGTGTGACCCCAGCCCTCGTGTGTGACTCCCCACCAGCCCCTCCATCCTCTGAGAGGGGGGTTTAAGCTGGGGGAGTGGTGGGGAGAGTGATTTGCAGCTGAGGGTCTTTCCCCCACCATAACTCAGATCAACTACAAATAAAGTAATAATTAACTGCAGTAAAACTAGTGTTTTATTTTTATGTATTTTCCCTTTTTCTATGAAATAACTGCTATGAAGATACAAACATAGCGGGTGCAATTTTTATATTCTCACCTCAGGAGCAAAATTAGCTAGTTATGGCTCTGGTGCCCCAACTCCTCACCTTTTTTGAATTGCCTTGGGTCACCAAGTCCTCCTGAATTGTCAAAATGGGTCCCCATCTGGAAAAAGGCTGGGAACCGATGCTTTAGATCACTGCAAATTTTAATGTTCTGTCCCATCAATTTAAGATACTCACCACAACATGCTTGGATTAACTCTTCAGTTGCTAAAACTGAACTCTCAGATAACAGCAGGCCACTTTCAGGATCACGTTTCCCAATACCAGTAGCAGCTAGAGCTGCATCTTCTGGTGCGAAGCAAGGACTCTTTTGTCTCTAGAGATCACCAAGTAGACAAAAGAAAAAAGTTCTAGCAAATTCATATGTGAATACCACATACAAAGTAACATCTACTGTTTTATTTGACAGGAAAGCAGTCCCACCCTAGGACAATCTAGTCACATTAATTGTCTTCTCTGTTTTAGGAAGGAAATGCATAGGGACAAGGTCTTGTCTTCACTGACATTCTGACCGGTACTTACCACAGCAAGCAGCAGCTTATAAATAGCCCAGACAAATGTGTCTAAAATGGGGAAATGAGACCGCCTTTATAAAGCGCCTAGAGCGCTACCAATGAAAGACTTTTGAGACCTAGGTAATATTATATTGGCTACTTCTACACTAGACAAAAACTTCAAAATGGCCATGCAAATGGCCAGTTCGAAGTTTACTAATGAAGCGCTGAAATACATATTCAGCACCTCATTAGCATGTGGATAGCTGCAGCACTTTGAAATTGATGCAGCTCACCGCCGTGTGGCTCATCCCAACAGAGCTCCTTTTCAAAAGGACACCAGCAACTTCGAAGTCCCCTTATTCCTATGAGCAGATAGGAATAGGGGACTTTGAAGTTGCTGGGGTCCTTTCAAAAAGGAGCCCCGTCTGGACAAGCTGCGCAGCAGTGAGCCACATCAATTTCAAAGTGCCACAGCCGCCCGCATGCTAATGAGGTGCTGAATATGTCTTTCAGAGCTTCATTAGTAAACTTCGAAATGGCCATTTGCATGGCCATTTCCAAGTTTTTGGCTAGTGTACACACGGCCATCCAGATCTCCAGTATCTAGACCACTACAATCAGCCTTATAATTCAAAGACATGGTAGCACACCTGATCGTCACATGACAGGCAAACGAAAATGGCATAACTGAAGCATGAAACCAGGCGCTCTGGAAACAATACACAAACCACTTAGCTATCTCTCCTCTTAAAACAAGTCCCATAAAAGAAGCTTGAACAAATGTAACATTTCTATTAAGTTACCAAATGGAAAACTCACTTCACCTTCATTCTGAAGATATGGGAGAACTCTGGGTGATTAAGAATAAATCTTGTAACTGAGGTATCGAGACCCTCCATCAGCACCAAGGAACACAAAGGGGCAACACTTTTCAGCAGTTTAATTCTAGCATCTGCAAAGTGACAACAGTTAGCTGTACGCTGTATTTCAATGTTAAGACCACATCCAAAAATGATACGATAGCCAAATACTACCTGACCTTCACACGATTAGTGAGGGAGGTATCATTCTCATTTGACAAATGTGGAAAAAGCAGCAAACATTTGATGAGGTTTGCCAAAGATGTCAGTGATGTGCAGAATTAGAACTCATTAATTACTATTTTCTTGTTTTGTTCTTAAAGAAATAAACTACAGCCCTCCATGGAAAATGAGGAAGGATATTTGTATTCTAAAGTATGGTAATAAACAACATTAAATCACTTTCCTTGTCAAAGCAACTGAGAAAGGCAATCTTGATCTAGAGAGTTTGCCAATGAGCATGCGTTTAGTGTACAGCTATAAATCAAATGATTGTGTTCACATGTAGGAACTCAGCATCTCTCTCACTCTATCTGGACTGCTTAAAAAACTATAGTTCCTCACTGGACTGCACAGAACACAGCACCACAAAGTTCCAATACACCTTTTCCCTTAGTCCAGGTGAATTATGGATGATCACCTAGTCTGACTTCTTACATAAAACAGGCCATACAATTTCAGCCAATGATTCCTGCTAACTACACAACTTATGGTTGAATAAAGCACATCTTTTAGCAAATCACCCAGTCTGACATTAAGGGTTGCTAGCCATGGGAACCTGGCTACTGCATTTGGTAGTCTATACCAAATACTAATTATGGTCACTGCTCAAAATTTCATTCTGCTGGGAAGTTATCGTACTTTGCCTCTACAAAAACACTCAGAAAAAACATCAGCAGCAGAGGTGATGTTGAAAACATGTAAATATACATGGACCAGCCTAACTCATTTTACACAGGCTGCTGCACAGCGTGGCACGAGGACGCCTGCGGGTCACAGCTGCAGCCTGCACTCAGAATAATGACACTTGTCTTGCCCAGCATCGCCCAAAACCAACGGGTTAAGGGCAGGCTCTTCACACCCCGACACAGAAGACTCCAATACGCATCGCTTGGCCCGTGCGTACCCCGTGGAACACGATGAGCTCGGAGCACGGCCCTGGCTGATATCCTCAGCTCCTTCTTGGATTTCTCCGCTGCCTCGTAAGTAACTGCTTCGATGGTCAGCGCACAGTGGGTCTGCGGGGAGAAGAGGTCGTAGGGCGGCTGCTCCTGAGCGATGGTAAATCCAAACACCTGAACCGCACCACGCAGGCAGGTCAGGCGGCATTTCCCAGTGAACGTCAGCGCCTGCAGCAGGAGCCACGGGAGAGGAGTATCAGCGAGGCGGCCGCGTTACTCGGCGTGTCCGAGAACAACCCGCAGCCCTGCGGCACCTCACAGACTAACAGCTGCTTCGGAGCACGAGCGCTCGCGGGCCACGGCCCGAGGCACTGACCGGCCCTGCACCAGGGCGCTGCCAGACAGGCAGCGGTAACGCCCTCCCGAGGGCGGTGCGCGGGGGAGGCTGCACGTTCCTCTCCCCGGTCCCGGGGCTCCCCGGGACCCGCCCGCCCAATCCCAGCTACCCCGGGCAACGGCCCATCGGCGGCCGCCCCCCCCCCGCACCTGGCCGTGCGGCAGCAGCAGCACCGCGGCGCCCTCCGTGGCCTCCACCGCGGCCAGGCTGCGCGCAGCCGGGGCCGCTTCCCCGCTGCTGGGGCCCGGCGCCGGCAGCAACCCCGAGCGCGCGAAGGAGGCGGCGAACTCCCGCCACGCGTCCCGGCCGGGCCGCTCCCGCCATTTGCGAGCCGGGGCTCCCTGCCGGCGGCCGCGGCCCAGGCGCTTCAGCGGAGTCTGGGCCCAGCGGGCCGGCGCCAAGCGGCGGAGGGCGGGCGGCTTCGGCATGGCGGCCTCCAGGGCGATTCTCGCGAGACGCAGCTCGAGATCCTTGCTGCGGCGGCGGGGCGGGGCGGGGCGGGACGTATCGCGAGATCTCGCTGAAACCGCGATATGCGCGAGCGGGCGATGGGACGGTGCCCGAGTTCGGTTCCCAGCTCCGGCTGGGGCGTGGCCCCGGGCCGTGAACGGTGCCCAGGAGGCACGGCGGGGGCGGGGGCTCGCGGGAGGGCGCTGGTGGAGCGCGCCTCGGGCATTGCGCGGGCGGGGCCCAGCGCTCCCGGGTCAGCGCTGGTGGCGGCAGCTGCAGGAGCCGCGCCTGTGGACGGCCCCGCGGGCGCCCGCGCAGAGCCGGGCCGGGCCCCGCCCCTTGCCAGGGAAAAGCTGCGCGGAGGCGCCGCGGCGCTGGGGGGGGGGCGGTTTTCCCCGCGCTCCGGGAGCAGCCGGTGGCTCGCGGGGCCCGGGCGGGCGCCCCCCGAGGGGCTCCGCGCTGGAGCAGGAGCGGGCAGAGGAGACCGCGCGGGGGCGCAGCACGCGTGGCAGTTCTGTCGCACGCGCCAGAGGCTCATAACAAAAGCCCTCCAGCCACTTGCTGCAACGCTCCGTGCCCCTGGCTGCTAGGGGATGAGGCGGCCCCAGAGCTGCTAACGCGCCGGGGAATTCCGTGCGGCTGATCCCCGCAGAGCGCCCTGCGTGAAAGCCCTGCCCAGTTCATCCAGCCGCTGACCACACCAGTGTTGCCTCCCGTTTTTTCCCATCCGTAAGCAGAATAAATTCTACGTGCACCAAGGTTTGTGTGCATGTGCACCACCAACAGACACACGTGCTGCCCACGGGCGTGCCTGTGCGTGCTCTGCTAATAAGTGGGGCAGCACCTGAATCTCTCCTGGCTGGCCCCCCAGGTTCTCAGCTTACCAGGAATGCTGCATGGGACCGGCAAAATAGCACAGGTGACACAGCCCTGGTTGGTTGGTTATTTTTGCCTCAAACCAAAACTTAACTTCCTTCCTGGGAGAGCATGAAGTCCTAGTTCCTGGGTACATTGCCAATGCATAGGCTATGTAAATAGTCCAACATACTTCAGAGCCTTAGATTCTATCACCATCTGAGAAGCAGTGAGTGTCCATTATCTGCTTCCTTTCTCCAGAGAGTTCTGTTCGAAGAGTGATGCATTCTTCTCCATTCCTTTATTTGTATCTGTTGGCTCCATGTTACCGGGCTTTCAGATGCCAGAAAATGGAGCCACCTTCTGCATTCAGGATGGATGGTGATTACATGATTGCAGGATTATTCTCAATGCACAGCTACTCAGCAACAGTGAAATCTAGGCCAGAAGTTGACATATGTGACAGGTAAGTAAAAGGGTTGTTGGGGCTGCAAAAGGCACTATGTATCAGTACCTAGATAGAACAGTTAGTAAGGTGTGTGGGTGTGCTGTAATCCCTCCTTAACATGGTTAGAGCCCTGCAAACCCACTGCTGTCTGCTTTGTATCCCTGGGTAGCTGCATCCATGGACGTGACTGTAGATAGTGGTGGCTCATTTTTGAGGGTATGAAAGCAGATACAAATTTTCTATCTAGAATCCTGCATCTTGGTGGATATCCACGGATCTTTTTTGCAGATGCAGATATTAATTTATCTGCACTCTAAAGGTGCTATCCAGTGTTGCCTCGTGACTTTCTTGTGCTCATGGTATTGTCTGCTTGATCCACCTGTTGCCTCTCATCTTATCCTTAGATTTTAAACTCTTGGAGCAGGGACATTCTGTGTTTGACAGCAGCTAGTAGAGTGGGGATCATGCCGCTTAATACAAACAGTAGCAATAACAACCGGAGCTTTAGAAATGCTGTTAGAAAAGGTTAGACAAATACAGAGAAGGAAATGGCATTTAACATGAACAGAAAGAGAAGAGGAAACAAACATAGGAAAGCAGGTGTGAGACAAAGAGACCCATTGCAAAGGGCCAGGAAGCTGCAACAGAGAGAGCACCCGGTGGGCTGGGAGTTGGGACATGCAGCGCTCGCCTTGCATTAATAAAATGACTATGGTCCAAAACATCACAGCTCACCTAGTGCAACTGTGGCCATTACTGAGGAAAATCTGCTGCAACCAGAGAGGCAGGGAGGGGGACAGAGAGAGCTGGGGAGATGCACATGGAGTCTCCTCTTGTGCTGTCTGAGGAGGAGAGTGGGAGCAGAGCAGGGCTGTGACTCTGTACCGCCCGGGACATTGCACAAGTGAGTACTGACGAGGGGAGGGACAATGGGGTTTGAGGGTAAGGTAAGATCTGATGTGTATTATACAAGTGCAGCAACCCATGAATCCCCCGTGAGTCATTGTGCACATGGCAGAGGGGGCCCAGACGGGGAAGTGATTTCTCTCCGACCGCCCAGTGTGTCAGGCCAGGTATCTGGAATCAACGTATCGGAAATCGATTTGTCATGCCATCCCCACAGCAGGAGGGCAGCAGGAGATAGTCTCCAGTCAACTTCTGTTACTCCTTGCGATAGTGAGGAGCACCAGCGTCAACGGTGGAGCCTTAATGGTTCAATTTAGCACAGCCTCACTAGACACACTTAACTGAACCCTGGAAATTCAACTACTGCTGCATCGCTCTTCTGGTAGGTGTAGCTGTGCCCTCACTGTGAGAACTGGTTGCCTGGTTCCTGGACCACACTGGCCAGGGCGCAGCTCTAAGATTCAGAGCAGCTATCACCTTGTTCTCTTGCCTCTGCGATAACATCTGTGTTTCTGCAGCACAGCCTCCATAAACAGCCATGGCTACCACCTGTTTCAAGCCATGCGATTCACCATCGAGCAGATAAACAACTCCAGCAGCCTCCTCCCCAATGTCACTTTGGGCTACGAGATCTATGACACGTGCTCAGAATCTGCCAACCTGCATGCGACGCTGAGCATCCTTGCCCAGAGCCGGCAGCACCAGGTGGAAGTACTCAGCAACTTCACCCACTATCAGCCTAAGAATGTGGCTTTGATAGGGCCAGACAGCAGCCAATTTGCCCTTGTCACCGCCGCTATCCTGAGTATCTTCCTGATGCCTGAGGTAATCAGCAGCTTGTCTGGAGCAATACCAGATATGTTGTAAACTGGACAGATCCTGTGCCAGGCCAAACACAGGTGCTGCCTGGGGATATTACTGACTAATCAGAGGAGGGGCAGGAGTGGGGTTGTGGCTTGAGGCTGGAGGATCTGTGCTGAGAAGGTGATATGAACCCCACTGAGGTTCCTCTGTGGTGTGTGGAACAAAGCCTCAATCTGGCTCCAGCACCAGACAGACTCATTTCTGGCACTGAGAATCTGGTCTGCTTTTCAAAGTGGTATTGCTGCAGCTGGCACTGCCCTGTCCCTCCAAGGACCAGTAGTCCCCTCAGGCCCCCAAGAGTCAGGGCTGAGGGGAGCGCTGCTTGGTGCCAGTTGTCCCCTGTGCTGTGTAATCACAATCAGTTGTGCCCATCCCCTGCTGTGCATTTTCCTATCTGGAGATGCTGCCTTTCTTTGATTCCCTTTTGCAGATTAGTTACGAAGCTTCCAATGAGATGCTGAGCTCGAAGCATGCCTACCCCTCGTTCCTGCGCACCATCCCCAGCGACAGGCTGCAGGTGGAGGCTCTCGTGCTGCTGCTGGAGGAGTTCCGGTGGAACTGGATCGCGGTGGTGGGGAGCGATGATACCTATGGCAAGAATGGGATAAAGACTCTGCTAGATGTGATGGCCGAGCACAACATCTGTGCCGCCTACCGCAGAGTCATCCCCTCAAAGCGTGGCGCCAGTGACCAGGAGCTGAAGGACATGGTTAGTGACCTCCTTAGCACCAAGGTCAACGTCACCATCGTCTTCTCCAGTGAGTATAGTGCTAAAGACTTCTTCCACGTGGTGGTGCAGGAGAATGTGACGGACAAGGTGTGGCTGGGCACCGAGGCCTGGTCTCTCGCCTCGGTAGTCTGGAGTATCCCTGGCATCCACAGGATCGGCACCGTGATTGGGTTGTCAGTCAAGCAGGCAAAGCTTGCAGGCCTGGAAGAATTTGAATCTGCCCATGTAAACTCCCAGCAAATGGAGGTAGCCATGTGTGCCCCTGCTCTGGGTGCTACAGGGAGGGATGGTGGGAACAGCAGCAATGCCAGTGGCACAGAGAGCACTCACCAAAGCTGCAACCAGATCTGCACAAGCTGCTATGCCCTGACTCACGCGCTCCAGGCGTACGACACTTGGGCTGCCTTTAATGTGTATTCTGCCGTGTTTGCTGTGGCCCACGGCCTGCACCACTTGCTGGGCTGCAGCTTGGGAGCGTGCAGCCAGGACCAAGTCTATCCCTGGCAGGTGAGTGGGTCACTGAGCAAAGGAGGGGCCCTGCTCTCTCTTTTGTAGGAGCGAGAGGTCCCCGGTGTGAAGCTGCATGGGGCAGTCCAGTGCCTGGAGACTGTGGGGAGCTCTGACCACGCTATGGTGAGAGGCAGAGGGCTGGAAATAGACAGGAACAGAAATAGCAGGAGGACAAGCAGGTGCCCACCAGCTCCAAGAGCTACGTGCAAGCTGCTTGCTGTCAAAGCAGCGATAGTCCCAGAACAGGCCAGTGGTACCTGCCAGTTCGCCAGAGCATGCCCTGGAGAGCCCGTATCTAAACAGAGGGGAGGAGCGGTGGCAGTAGGGGGGCCAGGACACCTGAGTTCAATTCCCTGCTTCCCAGCAGATGCCATGTTCCACTGAGATGTTACTTATGGTACATATTTCAAAAGCACCTCGATGCCCCAGTCTCTTGACAGGCAACGAGACATAATCACTTTTGAAAAATAAACCATTTGTCTCTGTGCCTCAGTTCTCCATCTGTGACAGGGAAACAGAACTGTGCTGCCACGGGGTGGTGGGTAAGTCATGAGAAAGAGGAGAGCTTCAAAGCCATAGACCCTGCAGTCTCACTGAGGCCGTGACCTAGGCCTGAGAGGGTCTTTGCTCAAGTGGGAATCTTGAGCCTTTTCCACCTATGGCCTTTCTGTTTTCCAGCTCCTGGAAAAAATCAGGCAGGTGAATTTCACTCTGCAGAATAGCCAGGTGCAGTTTGATGCCAGTGGGGACCCCCTGACTGGCTACGACCTTGTTGTGTGGAAATGGGCTGGCCAGACCTGGTCTTTTGATGTGATTGGGTCTTTCCCCCGAAAGCCAGACAGCCCGACCATGGACCGGGATGCAATCTGCTGGCATACAATGGATAATCAGGTACCACAGCAGCTGAGCTGTACGTTGGGTAGGGAGGGGCCTGAGGAGGGCAGGGCAGGGCAGGGCAGGGCAGTGGCACCAAAGAGGGGGTTTCTTAGCGGTACAAACAAAACCAACCTCCCCATATTCCTGAACCTTGGCCCTGCATAAAGCTTTGTGTTCAGGACTTGGGGAAGCAGAATCCTGCAGGCTGGAAGGGGCCTGCTCCCCCAGCTCCTCTTCCTGCACTGAATCACATTTTCTGGTCACAGTCAACTCAGCTACATCTCCACAGCTCCTTCCCACAGCAGGGGGAAGTTCAGGGTCCAGCGTCTCCAGGCCACAGGTCCCCGCTATGACTGACTGTGGGCCCTGAAACAATTGGGACGGGCAGCTCAGGGAGCAGAGAGCTGACAGGCTCCTGCTTGCATCTTAATTCTCAGAAGAATGCTTCTCAGGAAGAATCGCCGCAGGCATGCTGTTGCGCTGCCACTGCCCACCCTCTGCCCCTGCGTCCACCCGCAGTCCTGACCCCGTTCCTGGACATGGAGGTGCCTGGAAACATCAGAGCCAGTCCCAGTGAGCAGCTGCGCTGGTCCTAGGGCCTCAGCTTTGCTCAGCCAGTGCTGTTTCCTAGCTGGTGCTGGCTTTCACTGGGGCTTGGCTTCCTCCTTGCCAACCTGCTCGGTGCTGTGCTTTCATCTAGGTGCCCGTGTCCACATGTTCAAAGCTCTGTGCGAAAGGCGAGAAGAGGATGCAGGTGGGGCTTCACCAGTGCTGCTTTGACTGCATGGCCTGCCCAGGAGGAACCTTCCTGAACAGCAGTGGTCAGTAGAACTGGAGGCACGGGGGGTCACAGCTGGGGCAAGCTAGTTAACCCTGTCCTGCCATTCGTGGCTTCCTGTCCTATGCACCTGGCTCCACCTGCTGCTTGTACCTACCTGCTCCAGCCCTTCCCTCCTCCTCCTCCACCCCAGCTCCCCTTTTGTTTACCCTCTCCCTCCTCCTGTGGAGCCTGGTGAGATGCAAATGGCCCTGTGCAGCCTGCACTCTGCTGTTTCCCACATAGTGCTCTCCGAAGGGCTGGGTGGGGATGGAAATACCGGCTGGCTGCAGCACTCTCCTGGCCGGGGTGGGAAGCTGTGGTTTCTCAGGGCTGCCAGCTGGGAGTCAGATAGACAGGTGAGCTGAAGCTCCCTGACTCCTCTCACTGTGGGCTCTGAGCGGCTGGGAGCAGCAGGTGTCCTGGGGAGGGATCCTGCCCACTGTTGTCTTTGTCCTGCTGGTGGGTGGACAAGCAAAGCCCGAACAAATGAGCAATCCCACATGGCAGGATGTGCTGCAGCAGGACGTGGTTAGCGGCAAGTTGGTGCTGCACGTGATAGGGAAATGCTGGGGTGCTGGAGCCAGGGCTGGCTGCAGGGTTAGCTGGTCCCCGCTGTGCCAACTACACATTGAAACCTATGGCGAGGGAATGTGGTCTGCCCCTCACTCTCCCTCCGGCCTGTCTAACTGCGGGGCAGAGTGCCCCTGGCTGGTGGGGGGACACTGAATGGAACTCTCCTGGCGGTGCTGGCACCTCCCATCCCCCTGGCAGTCGCAAGGCGTGAGGGACAGCGACAGGAGAGTTTCTCCCGCCGACCTCCTGCTGTGGGAGTGGTGGAAAAACGAGTTTTCGCTATGTCGACTCCAGCTAGGGAGTTCTCCTGGTGGGGTGTAGACCTCGCCTCAGTAGGTGTCCGCATCCCCATGTCCCACTAGAGCAGGAGTGCTGGGCAGCCATGAGCAGTGAACAGCCGCAGGAGGAAGTTAGTGGCCTAGCCAGGTCACCACCCCTGCATCCAACCTGCCAGGAGAGGGGAGAGCTGCTTCTGCAGACAACCTGGCTGCTGTGGCTGCCCCCTGCACATGCCCCCTCCTGCAGGAGATGGGCTGTATGAGCTGTGCACCTTCCCAGAACCAGGGCTCAGCTGGATGTTACCCTGGTGGTCTCCAAGCCTTGGCTGAGCTGAGGTCACTCCACAGACCAGAGCTCTCCTTTTCCAACTCCTTCAACATCCTGCCAAAGACAGGACCATTCACTTTCATGGCTGTTGCACTCCCGTACACCAGGGCTGGGGCTTTAGGGTTTGTCCTGTTACATTGTCTCACTGAACCTCATTTGAAAGAGGTGCACATCCATCCCAGGTCATTAAAGAACCTAAAGTACTTTACTTAAGGCTGGGGTCATTACCCCAGCATCTGTGCAATGCACCAGAGGCAGCTGCATCCCAGTGGCAGGTGACCCCTGTACACAGCTTGTTAAATATCCTGAGGTCCTTCCAGGCAAGAGGTGCGATAAGAAGGCAAATCATCATTACCATAACTAGAGGGGGTGAGAGGCATATCAGCTCCCCCATTGCCTTCCACTGCAGACCTCTACAACTGCCAGCCATGCGGAACAGACCAGTGGGCCCCAGCGGAGAGTGAAAGCTGCTTCAATCGGACCACAGAGTTCCTGTCCTGGGCTGACCCCATCTCCTGTGCCCTGCTTGCTGCCATCACCCTGTTGCTGCTGCTGCTCGGGGGGACGGCTCTCCTCTTTGCCCAGAATCTCACCACGCCAGTGGTCAAGTCAGCAGGTGGCAGGATGTGCTTCCTCATGCTGGGCGCCCTGATCTGCGCCTGCTGCAGTCTTTACTGCTTCTTTGGGGAGCCCACCTGGTACACGTGCCTGCTGAGGCTGCCCGTCTTCTCCATCAGCTTCACCACTTGCCTCTCATGCATTGCAATGCGCTCCTTCCAGATCGTCTGCATCTTCAAGCTGGCTGCCAAGTGGCCTGCCCTCTATGGAGCCTGGGTGAGGCACAATGGACCCAGCTTGTTCATTGGTACCTGCACGGCTGTGCAGGTGCTTGTGTGCCTGGTCGCGCTCTGCACCAATCCCTCAGTGCCAAGGAAGGACTATGCGACACATGTGACCCTGATCATCCTCCAGTGCTCAGAAGGTGACTCGATGTGGGGGCTGCTGTACAACACATTGCTCGGGATCTGCTGCTTTGTCATCAGCTACGTGGGGAAGGACCTGCCGGAGAACTACAATGAGGCCAAGTGCGTCACCTGCAGCCTGCTCATCAACTTTGTCTGCTTCATCTGCTACCTGACCACGTATATCATCTACAAGGGCAAGTACCTGATGGCCATCACTGTGCTGGCCAACCTGTGTGCTCTGGTCGGGCTCTTCGCAGGCTACTTCCTCCCCAAGACCTACATCATCCTCTTCCGAGCGGAGCTCAACACCACTGAGCACTTCCAGATGTCCATCCAGAGCTACACCAGGAAGAGGAGCTTGGACTGAGCCCCCAGTGGGGCAGCAGAGAGACCTTGGGTGGGCAGGGGGGTTGCTCACAGCTGTTCTCCTCTGTGCACTCAGCCTCCCCAGGTGGGGAGGAGGGTGCAGCAGAGACTTGTGTAGGGGGCGGAGTGAGATGAGCTCTGGCCAGTGACCCTGCCACATAACTGTTCCTGTTGTATTGGGAGGCGAGAGCAGGCCTGGGGGCAGGGGGCAATGGGAGCACGCTGGCCATGCAGCGCTGGGCTGTGACAGGCAGAACAGAATAGGGCAGACTGCACAGTCAGATCCAGCGCTGCCAAAGCGGGCGCTTGCCTCATGCCCAGCTGGCCTGTGGGGCTAGGGACAGCTTGCCTGCTATGCTCTGTTGTCCCTGCGCGTGGAGGGAGAGCCGGCTGGGCCCAAGCCACGTGCAGGGGCTGTGCAGGGCACACAGGCTGTGACCCCACAAACTGGGGGCAAGCACGTTTCGGCTAGAGGCCAGGGCAGCAACACTTAGCACTCCCTGTTCGTAGCACCTCCCCACCTCCAGCCCTCTGAGGGACTGTGCTTGCCAGACCCCAGCCACACTTATCCAGGTGCTGGCTCCAGGGCCGTGCTCTGTGGCAGCACAGGAGCCTGACCCCCTGGCAGTCCTTTCCAGCCTTTCAGGGACTCCCACTGTGTCCCCTCAGAGCCTCGAGGGGGCAGCACTGCCAGCCACCTGCCCAGTTCCAGCGTCAGGCGCAGGACACAGAGCTGGACTTGCGGGGAGGGGTGTCATACTCGCCAAGAGCAGAGTCAGTTGTAGAGCAGGGGGGGTGGAGGGGGAAGAGCCAGAGGCACAGGCCATTACGCTGTTTCCTGGCTACTAAACACCTACCCTCAAGAAGGAGTCCAGCGTCTCTGCTGCCTCTACTAACTGGGGAGAGCACCTGGTGCCTGTGGCTGGTGGGGCCTGGCCCAGCGGGACAGGGCTATGGAGGGTTTGCTCCAGGCCCCTAGATGGGAGGGCCCGAGGGTCTCTGCAGCTGGTTCCCACCAGACGTGAGACCAGTTTCTTGGGAGGCTGGGCCAGCACATGGTGGGAAGGGCAGGGCTGAGCTCACTGGCCAGCATAGGACAAAAATGCCCCTTGGCTCTCGGGGGGGCTGTGAACATGCTACTGCTTCTTCACGCCTGGCACCTGTGCATAGGCTCAATCTGTCCCATGGCCACACAGAACACTGAGCAGAGGTAACTTATGCCCCCGTGGCCGTCCCCGGCCTCCAAGCCATCTCACTGCTCCCGTGGGCCCTCAGCGGTGACACATGAAGGGCTCTTTTGGTCGACCACCTGTACGGTTAAGCTGCCGCTAAATGTAACATAAGCTTTAAAAAAACCAGCTGTCCCTCCAGAGACAGGTGCAACAGCAGCCCAGGGCCAGCAGCAGCCAGTCAAACTCCCCTGAAACTACGTGCTGCTGCTCCACAGCTCAGTTACCCCAGGGAGTTACATGAGTCTTGGCCAACACCTGTCCCCCCCGCCCCCAACAAGGGGCTCTCGGCACAGCCCTCAGTTCCCTCCAGCTCTGGGCCAGGTTCCCACCCACCAGCCTGCACGCAACAGTTTCCTACTTGTTGCCAACGGCTCCCAGAGCGATGCAAACTGCCGTGTCTCCTGCAGACTGCCAGGAGCTGACCAGCCCTTAGCCTCCAGGGCGCACTGGGCCCCTCCTTGCCCCAAAGATCTCATGGTAACTGGCCAGGGACACACTATGGCCATCGCCAGGCCTGGCCTGGCTGTGAGCCTGGGGCAGGAAGGCAGGTGGTGCCCAGAACACAATCACAGCTGCAGACAGGCATGTGCTACTGGTTCGCACTACTGAGGGACTCTGCCCAAATGTCACGCAGCCCCGTCCTCCACACCGCTGCACGGCAGCCTGCCGCAGCGCCCATCCCCGCCCCCACCCCAGCAGAGGCCAGGGCTGCAGTACCACTTTAGGGCAACGTCTGTCATTCCTGCCAAGCTAGGGGCGATGGGACATCTTAGCCCAAGTCACGCTGTGGCTTGATGATCCCCCACTCCCTTCCAGCTGGGTGCCAGCTGGCCCCAGGTCCCACACCTCAGAGGGACAGGACCCCAGGCTGCTACCCAGCCACAAATGGTGCAGTGGACAGGGTTGCATACATGAATGCTGCACACACTGCTGTGCAGAGGGGACTCCGCTGTCCTAAGGGGCTGGGAACGGGCACTTGCCATCACTGACCTTTATTGTTCAGCTGCCCCAGCGCTAAGTGACGGTGTTAATCGTTTAAATGTGTAGCGTGCAGAGCAGCATTGGCAGCCCTGGGGCGCACGCTCATTCCCGCTGTGCAAGCACACCAGCTATTTCCGTAGCCCTGCTGCAGGCTGCTTTGGGCTGAGGGGTCTTTTTCCCGTTCCCTGGGGAATGCTGGTGTTACACTGCTGTCTAGCTCACCACCCGCGTGGTGACGGCATTTCTATGCTGGGTGATGTGATCTCCAAACATGCCGGGTGGGGCTGTGATGCTTCCTGAGCTCATGTTTCTGAAGGGTGCGGAAATGCCAGAGTTGAGTGCAGTGTCAGCACCCCTGTGCCCAACTCTGCCATCCTAGCCTAGCCCTGGGAGCCCCAGCCAAGGCACAACTGGGCTGCACAGCAAGAAGCACTCTGCTCCCACACTCAAGAGCAGGGTGCACAAACGGGGTGAGGGGCACAATGGGCTGCAGGGTCTCAGGCTCATCCAGCTCATTAAAATGTTGCAATATGGGACCGTTGTTACGGCTGGGTGGTCACATTTATAGCCCGACTAATAAAGCTTGTGCAGTCTACAGACGTATTTTCTCAACGTGCCAAAGGGTTTTTTCCCATTTGAACACAACTGAAATTTCTGTCAGGTTGGGTCACATTGGACAGGTTGGGGGTGGGGCCCAGTTGCTCACCTCTGCTCTAGAGACCAGACGGGGGGCTGCTGGGGAGGTAGAGGCACAGTGTGTGAGGGGATCTCACATCACCTCCACTCTCTGGAGCTTTCTCCCATTTCAGGAGGCCGTTCACTGTCTTTTCCTGTGAAAAATCCTGGGATGGGAACCGTTTGTTCTGCCCACATTGCCGGTGGTCTGCTGGGGAAGTGCCTTGCAAGTGGTGACGCTATGCCTGGGGCACAGGGCATGGCTGCTTTGTGTGCACCTTGTGCTGGGAACAGGCCAGCCCCTGCACTGCTGCCAGGTGCCTCTTGTAGCACTTTTGCAAGCGGGATGCTCCCTGGGGTTCCACGATTCCCCAAAGGTGGGAGTGTGGGGAGGCTGAGGCAGGCACAGAGCTGTACTGTGATACCTGGGTTCCACTCAGTCAGCAGGGTTGGTCAGGCACACAGAGATGGCCGTGTGCTGTGCGTTGCCCAGGAAATAATCATGCAACATGCGCCTTACCCCAGTCTCAAAGCATGACTCAGTGCTCTGCACAGCAGCCTGCTCGGTTTGCCAGAGGGAGGTTGAGTTCCAGAGAGGGGAATACAGCCCCCAGACCAGAGTCAAAGGTCAGCTGAGCCGGCGCAGGCCTTGCGCACTGCACCGCACTGCTTGCACCTGCTAATTATCTGTCCCAGGACAAGGGCTCTTCTTGCATCTCCCGGTGGGCTGGTGCCTGCTCCTCTCCGAGCTGTGCTCCTTCTCTGGCACCACATCAAGGCAGGGTGGGAGTCGTTAGGGACTGGCCTGTAGAAGCCATGTCCAGGTCACCAGGAGGCTGGAAAGCTTCTCCTGCAGTGCCGGGCTGGGCTGGTGCATCAGAGCTGCATGCAGAGCCCTGCTCATGCAGCAGCTGGGTGCTCGCAGGAAGGCATTTGCAAGAACCCTTCTGGGCTGGTTCCTTCCATGCTGGGGCTCCCAGACTTGTGCCTTGCCGTTTGGTGTGACAGTCCCATCACACGGTTTACACTGCAGAGGACATGGCAGCTGGACGGTGCCAGCCATCAGCATTCCAACAGGCTTGTGCCAAATACAGCCAGCAGGGTCTGCACGGACAGCAGGGACCAGGTGCACTTTTCAGTGAGGACAGGTCCCAGCACACACTGCAGCCTTGCTTGCATGTCTGGACCTGTTTCACCCTTGCCCTGCACCTTGTGTTGTCAGTCACAACACCACAAGGGGAACCTAAAATGCTACCTTTCCACATGGTGCTGTTCTAACCCTTTGTGCGGGTGCAGTGACCACACAAGCATCAGGCCTCCTTCTACCACTAGGACAGTAGTGGTGGGTTGCACCTCTGTGTTAAGGATGGGGCATCTGTACCTTTCTAGGCAAGGCTAGTGGGCCAGTAACCTGCCCCACTCCTACTGTGCCCAGGGTGCAGAGAACTGCTGTATGCCAACAGACAAACATGCACCTTAGCTGTACCTAGAAACTGGGGAGCTTTAGACACTGGAGAGAGTGTCCACCCCCAGCCCTGCCTCCGACAGCCTGGCCAGCGAGTGCCCCCACCAGCCCTGCCCCCGACAGCCTGGCCAGCAAGTGACCACCACCAGCCCTGCCCCCGACAGCCTGGCCAGGCAGTGCCCACCCCCAGCCCTGCCCCCGACAGCCTGGCCAGCGAGTGCCCACCACCAGCCCTGCCATAGACAGCCTGGCCAGCGAGTGCCCACCCCCAGCCCTGTGTGGCAGCTCTCTGGAGGGGGCGCCTATACCCAACCGCCGAGGCTCAGCCTCTTGGGGAGAGCAAGTTTCCAATCACAGCTTGTTCTGTGTGAAGCAGAGACTGGACAGTGATGTCTGTGCTAATGTTCTGCCATTTCTCTTTTAGCCAGGACCACTCTCCAGTGAAGCTACCAAGAGGCACTGCCAGATACTTCCATCAGCTTTCTCACCTCCTGTCCTTTCTGGCACCAAAGCCGTGTCTACACGTGCCGCCTACTTCGAAGTAGCGGCACTAACTTCAAAATAGCGCCCGTCACGGCTACACGTGTTGGGCGCTATTTCGATGTTAACATTGACGTTAGGCGGCGAGACGTTGAAGCCGCTAACCCCATGAGGGGATGGGAATAGCGCCCTACTTTGAAGTTGAATGTCGAAGTAGGGCACGTGTAGACGATCCGCGTCCCTCAACGTCGAAATAGCGGGGTCCGCCATGGCGGCCATCAGCTGAGGGGTTGAGAGACGCGCTCTCTCCAGCCCCTGCAGGACTCTATGGTCACCGTGTGCAGCAGCCCTTAGCCCAGGGCTTCTGGCTGCTGCTGCTGCAGCTGGGGATCCATGCTGCATGCACAGGGTCTGCAACCAGTTGTCGGCTCTGTGGATCTTGTGTTGTTTAGTGCAAGTGTGTCTGGGAGGGGCCCTTTAAGGGAGCGGCTTGCTGTTGAGTCCGCCCTGTGACCCTGTCTGCAGCTGTGCCTGGCACCCTTATTTCAATGTGTGCTACTTTGGCGTGTAGACGTTCCCTCACAGCGCCTATTTCGATGTGGTGCTGTGCAACATCGATGTTGAACGTCGACGTTGCCAGCCCTGGAGGACGTGTAGACGTTATTCATCAAAATAGCCTATTTCGATGTCGCTACATCGAAATAAGCTACTTCGATGTAGGCTTCACGTGTAGACGTAGCTCAAGAGACTGAGCTACATGTGTTGACAGGTTCAGACAGCAACAGAGAATGCGCTGTGGTCCCTGCAGCTCTCTGTCCTGCCCGGCCTTCACAGGACAGCCAGCTCAGGACATACCCGGCGCCCTGCAAGAGGCCCCAGCAGCAGGGAACTCCAGCCTCTACTTAGTGCCTGACTGAGATGTCTCATGACCTCGGTTGCTGGGAACGCAATCAGGAAATTACAAGCAGTCTCTAAATAGATGCCTGCACATGACTCTCTTCTGAGAGCGCATGTGCCACAGTTGTGCCTGGGACCAACGTGGGGATCCGGGCAGTTGGACTCAACCTTGAAGACACCTAGATAGTTGCTGTCTTGGCTGGCAGACATACGTTGATTCAATCAGGCCTTCTGCCACATGGTCCACCTGTCAAGTTACCGACATTACTGCCCTGCCAGGGCCCTCGCTGGAGTGCTTGTTGGGAAGGGAGAGGCCCTCAGCAGTTCTTTCCAAAGACGCAGAGTAGCTCTGTTCGGGGACAGCAAGATTCTGCCCAGAACTGCAACCCAAGGGCAGGTTCACCTCACCACAGCGCTGACTCCACCTCTGGACCATGAACCGTTGCTTTGAAAGGCTCTTCCAGGGCTGAACGTTTGGTGGTTGCTGACAGGAACCCATGTCTGGTAAGTACAGACCCCTGCATGTGCTGCTCTAGCACAGGTCCGAGGTCCTGCAGTACTGGGTCAGTAACGGGAGATGGGGCGTTCAGTCAGAAACTCCAGCCGGCATGGATCTCCCTGGCTGATTTCAGGCCAGGTGTCAGGTGCTATTCATAGAAATGTTCCCATGCAGTTCAGGGAGCAGATTCTCGTGCCCGGGGACTGCGTGCTGGAAGCCTGGCCCTCCCTCAAGGCTGACATTTCCCTGCGCTCTGCATACACCAAACCACATCAGGAGCAGCCATGGCCCTAAGAACACTGTGCTCACCCGTGCAAGAGGAAGAGACAAGTTTGTGTTCTTAATTGGGGGAAACGCATTTGTCTATAACCAAAGTATCAGAGGGGTAGCTGAGTTAGTCTGTATCGTCAAGAACAACAAGAAGTCCTGTGGCACCTTATAGACTAACAGATATTTTGGAGCATAAGCTTACGTGGGCAGAGATCCGCTTCGTCAGATGCAAACCTTCCTCTGAAACCCCCCGCATGCATCTGACGAAGCGAGTCTGCCCACGAAAGCTTATGCTGCAAAATATCTCTTGGTCTGTAAGATGCCACAGGACTTCTTCTTGCTCTATAACCAAAGTGTCACTTTCATACGTGGGAACACCCGTGTTCCAGGTGTTCAGCAATGAATCTATCAAACTCCTGCTACGATCCTACGGGAATGGAAGTAACGAGGCTACCCTGCATGAAGTGGTAACACTTTTCTTCTGTCCAACTTCTGGGATTTCATCTCTGGAGGGGACAACAACCTATCCCTGCACTCAATGGAGTCAGTACCCAGTCTACTGACACACCCCCGTGGCAGGCAAGCTACAGTTTAACAGAGGGAGCACGACCCCCTGAATCATTGTCAGAATCAGACTCTCCCATATTGTGACAGCTAGAGCGTATGCCCTCTCCTCCAACAGTGCATCAAACCCCAGAGCCTGTCACCCCACAAGTGAGGTGGCTCTGGCCCAGTGCAGAGTGCCAGCAAAGCAGCTGACAAACCAAAATACAAGCAACTTGCAACATAGCAGTGCAAAACTTTGGGAAGTTACCCCATGTTAGTCAGCCAGGGTCAAACACCTTCTTAAGCCAGCCCTGGGTGGATGGGGAGCAGGGCCTCAGGATAGGCTGCCTGCAGTTTATTTCCCCTGGTAAATCACAGCCACTCCCTCCCCAAGGCACTGGTCACAGGTTAAAGGACAGGCAGGAAAAAGAGAAAGCAGTGCCCATTTGTCTTTTAATCACAGAGGATTTTATCTGTGAGACAGTCACATGCTGGTGCTGCACGATAACGCAACCCTTCTCAGCAAGGGGACAGCACCTGCATGAGGAATATGAGCCCAGCAAGTGGAGCTAGGGGTTGCCCCGTGTTTCAGATGCAGAGGACGGGTTTCATTTCCTGGGGTGCCATTTCTTCTAATTCCTGGCAGTTTCTAACTGTTCCTGTCAGACCTGTTTGCACTCCTTCTTGGAGCTCCTGGGTCACTGGCCTCTCTGTGGTGGGGACAAGTCCAGACACCTTCCATAACAGAGATCCTTGCACTTGTCTCCCAGCTTGCTGTGAGCCCATAAGATGTTCCAGGCCCAGATAACTATGTTTAGGGCCCCAAATGTCTCAATATAAAGAGGTATCTGGGGCTGTCCTCTGCAGCGCTGCACTCAGACATGGACTCGAGCCAGTCAATGAAGGCAAACGTACCCGGGGAAGTTCGGCTAAAAACTAGTAAGGCCTGGCAGGAGGCTGGGAAGGGGAAGGAACAGTGTGTGCAACCTTCTGTCAGTCAAAGTGGGCTTAACTAAAGCTTCCCTTCCAGGAGAAGGAAGGGCTGGCAGCAGGAGGGCCTAGGCCAAGGCCAGCCTCCTCTCAAGACTCCTGGATTTGGGGCAAACTCCAGCAAGGGACCACACATGTTGAGCCTTACAGACAGAGGGGACTAGCTGCTACTTTCTGCTGGAGAGTGAACTCTGCTACGCACACAGGGAACGAGGGGGCCATTGCATGACAGTAGTAAGAACCCACTGTGCATTCTCTCTGCATGCGCCAGGGTCAGCTGCCTGACTCACACCAGCGCAATGCTGTGCACGCCTCTCAGCTCCCACTGGCGAGAGGGGGTGAACCTGGCCCATCACTCTTATGACGCCACGAGGAGAGAAGCCAAAGGGCCTGGTCAAGAAGATGAGGCTGGATCAGATCATGAACACAACAAGCAGCTACAGAAGCTCACGGACAAAGAGCCTCTGCAGCAGCAGCAGCCTCTTCCCCCTCCACAGAAAGCCAGCGTGGCAGGAGCAGAGAGAAGACACCTGACCCTGTGCCCAGCAATGTGGAGAGTGAGTGCCCATCTCTGTCTCTGCACCCAGCTCTCCCGGAGAGGAAAGGGTCCTCATCCTGGATTTTCCTGGTGTTAATACAAGAGCTCCACAACTCACTTAGCCTATGCAGAGCATCTTCTCCTGCTCAAAGCTCTGTGTTCTTAGTGGTGCTCTCCTCTTTACTGTGCGGTAGCTCTTCTTCAGTGCCCCCGAAACAGGCTTTGCAGCAGACTGGAAGGATGGACTGGATGCAAACTGACTCCTTCATTGCAAAACAGGGTTTGAAGATGTGCCCTGGAGGAGTTTACATGGTAAGTTTTCCAGAGAACACCAACCAGGAAGGCCCCATCATGGGACAGGTAAACTTCAGTGGGGCAGCTTCAATAAGGGTCCAAACATTCAGAGGTTTGTCTGACCCCACTGGCTCTGGCTTTGCAGGTGATAGTACTGAGTCAGCAGCAGCCTCTCAAGATTTTGGTATTTGCCAAAAGGTAGGACTTGCACAGGCTGCAAACACAGCACTGAGAATGATGCATGCAGATGTTCTCAGCTTCCAGATACTGGTTTAGTCTGTGTCAGAGCTGACTTTGGTTTCCTCTGACCGCCTGGTCCAGCTCCCAGCATAGCCTCCAGTGTCAGAGAGACACAACTCAGTACTTTTAAGTAAAAAATGGTACCAAAAGTTACCGCCTTCTGTGCAAGTGAAAAGTTCTGCTCTCCCTGTGGCTGAGGGAGACAGTGACACACAAGAACAACAAGAAGACTTGTGGCACCTTATAGACTAACAGATATTTTGGAGCATAAGCTTTCGTGGGCAAAGACCCGCTTCATCAGATGCATGAGTGGGGGTGGTGGTGGTTTCAGAGGGGTATTTAAAGAGTGGGGTCCCAGTAAAAGGGAGAGCCAGAGCTGACAAGGTCTATAAAGCAAGGTGGAAATGGCCCAGTATCAACAGTACTTATCAAAAGAGGAAAAAACAAGTCAGATCAGAAAGGTGGATGTGAGCCTTTGTCAGAGTCTAATAGGGAGCTATTAGCACCCAAACCAGAGAAACTCTCTTTGTAAGATGCGAGCCACTCCCAGTCTCTGTTTAATCCATGGCTAATGTAGTCAAATTTGCAAATAAATTGCAACTCAGAGATTTCTCTCTCCATTTGATTTTTAAAAAATTTTTGTTTCAAAACTGTCACCCTTAAATCTCCCACTGAGTGTCCTTGAGAGATTGAAGTGTTCCCCCACAGGTTTCTGTACATTACCGTTCCTGATGTCTGATTTATGTCCATTTATTCTTTTACATAGAGACTGTCCAGTTTGGCCAATGTGAATTGCAGTGGGGCATGGCTGGCACATGATGGCATATATTATATTAGTAGATGTGCAGGTGAAAGAGCCCCTGATGGTAGGGTTGGTGTTAGGTCCTGTGATGATGTCACTGGTGTAGATATGTGAGCAGAGATGGCAGCGAGGACCATTGCAGAGGCTGCTTCCAGGCCTAGAGCCATTGGCTGGTGATTTGTAGTGGCTGGTGAGGATTTGTTTAAGGTTGGCGGCTGTCTGTAGGTGAGGACAGACCTGCCTCCCAAGGTCTGTGAGAGTGAAAGATCATTGTTCAGGATGGGTTGCAGATCACTCATGATGCGCTGGAGAGGCCTTAGGTAGGGGCTGTATGTGATGGTCAGTGGTGTTCTTTTGTTATCCTTGCGAGGCCTGTCTTGTAGCAGGTGGCTTCTGGGTACCCGTCTGGCTCTATCAATCTGTTTCCTCGCTTCCTTAGGTGGGTATTGTAGTTTGAGGAAAGCTTGGTAAAGGTCTTGTAGATGTCTCTGTCTGATGGATCAGAGCAAATACAGTTGTACCTTAGTGCCTGGCTGTGACACACATGGTGAACACAGTGTGAGACTTGGGCATTCACTTGTTCAACCCAGCTGGAGTGCTTCAAAAGAGAAGGCCTATGCCTCCAGAAGCAGCATTTACATACAAGTTGAACCTTATAGTCCAGACTTAACTTGTCCAGCACCATATGTGGTCCAGCACCACCATGGGTGCTCCTGGGTTGGAGCATTCATGGGAAAAACTGAGCTGCTTGTTCAGCAATGTCTCCCATGCCCTCCCAGAGCTTCTGGAGTGCCATCAATAGCTCATGTGAGGCCTTCAAGCTCAGTAAAGGAATGGGGATGGGGGGGGACACTTGGGGAGAAAGGTAGGCTAGCTGCGGAGGCCAGCAGCAACAGAGGGTCTGGCACCGATCTCCCCTGGTCTGGCAAATTCCCTGGTTCAGGACTGGTCAGTTCTTGAGGGTACCAGACCAGGGAGGTACAACCTGTACTTGACAGCATGTCTGTATGTGATGCTGCTGTATTGTCTTCAGGGACATGTGTGATGTATTCTCAACAGGTCTCCATTTCGAAGCTCCAGCTCCCAGTAAATGGATGACTGACCCCAAGGCTGCTAGAACGAGACAGGCTGCAAATTTTCTCTACTGGACCACGTTCTGTGATTCCCACGTGTTAAGTAGCACCGTCCTCAGCAAACAGCCCTCCTAACCTCGATGGGCCTAGTCTTGGAGCCAGGTGTGACTCAGTCTGACATAGGCTAGGCCACCCCGGCCGAACAGCTGCAGGGGTTCTGCAATAGCAACAAGCTCATTGCATGGGATGATAGGTAAAATGAGGAGTCCTCGTAACAAAGGTAACAGCCCCTGTCCAGTCACAATGCTCAGCAAGCAGGGTGATCTGAGTCCTTGTCTGTTAAGCTGTCACTGCCACCTGTCGCTACAGAGACAGCCCTGGGCTGGACCCCAGCAGCAGGTTGTTACCCAGTGTCATTGGCTGCCAGAGTCTATCGAAAGCAACTGCTAACGACTAGAGCCCTGAGTGATACAAACTGTTACCTGCGCCTGCACCCATCCTACCCACCACCCCACGGCCTGGCGCGGCCCCCACCTCCCCACCCCACTGATCCCACCCCACGGCCTGGCGCTGCCCCCACCTCCCCACCCCACTGATCCCACCCCACGGCCTGGCGCGGCCCCCACCTCCCCACCCCACTGATCCCACCCCACGGCCTGGCGCTGCCCCCACCTCCCCACCCCACTGATCCCACCCCACGGCCTGGCGCGGCCCCCACCTCCCCACCCCACTGATCCCACCCCACGGCCTGGCGCGGCCCCCACCTCCCCACCCCACTGATCCCACCCCACGGCCTGGCGCTGCCCCCACCTCCCCACCCCACTGATCCCACCCCACGGCCTGGCGCTGCCCCCACTGATCCCACCCCACGGCCTGGCGCGGCCCCCACCTCCCCACCCCACGGCCTGGCGCGGTCCCCACCTCCCCACTGATCCCACCCCACTGATCCCACCCCACGGCCTGGCGCTGCCCCGCCCCGGCACTCACAGGCGGCCCCGCCTCGCCCCGCGTCGTCACGTCCGGCGCTTCCCGAAGATGGCGGCGGCCCGCGGCCTGGGCCGCCGGCGGCGGTAGTCGCGCTCGCTCCGTGTGGGGCCCGCGGGCGGCTGCGCTCCCCGCCCGGCGCAGGTGGGGCCCGGCCCGAGGAGGGGCGGGGGTGCTCGGGGTGGGCTGGGGACGGGGGTGCTCGGGCCGGGCCGGGCCGGGCCGGGCCGGGCCGGGCCGGGGAGGGGAGGAGGGGGGGTGCTCGGGCCGGGGAGGGGAGGAGGGGGGGGTGCTCGGGTCGGGCCGGGCCGGGGAGGGGAGGAGGGGGGGTGCTCGGGTCGGGTCGGGCCGGGCCGGGCCGGGGAGGGGGGGGGGTGCTCGGGCCGGGGAGGGGAGGAGGGGGGGGTGCTCGGGTCGGGTCGGGCCGGGGAGGGGAGGAGGGGGGGTGCTCGGGTCGGGTCGGGCCGGGGAGGGGAGGAGGGGGGGTGCTCGGGTCGGGCCGGGGAGGAGGGGGGGTGCTCGGGCCGGGGAGGGGAGGAGGGGGGGGTGCTCGGGCCGGGGAGGGGGAGGGGTGCTCGCGGTGGGCTGGGGACGGGGCTGCTCGGGCCGGGCCGCATTGGCTGGGCTCCGTGTCTCTCCCGGGGCAGGCTGGGGGAGACCCGTCCCCCGGGCGTACCCAACTGGCGGGCTGAGGGCTGGGCCGGAGGGGGGGCGGCTCCTGGGGAGTGTGACATGGAGCCCCCAAGGGCCGCTTTCTTCTCTGCCTCCCCGACAGCCCTGGCTCCAGCTCTCGCCTGCCCCCGGACCATGGATGGCTCCTTTGTGCAGCACAGTGTCCGCGTCCTGCAGGAGCTGAACAAGCAGCGTGAGAAGGGCCAGTACTGTGATGCCACCCTGGACGTGGGTGGCCTGGTGTTCAAAGCCCACTGGAGCGTCCTGGCTTGCTGCAGCTGCTTCTTCCAGAGTTTGTACGGAGATGGAGCCTCCAGCAGCATCATTCTCCCAGACAGCTTCGCAGAGATCTTTGAGCTCCTGCTGGACTTCTTCTACACTGGACACCTCGCGCTTACCTCAGAGAACCGGGAGAAGGTGCTTGTTGCTGCCAGGGAGCTTTGTGTCCCTGAAGCTGTGGAGTTGTGCCAGAGTTTCACACCAAAATGCTTTGATGGCAGTGATCTAAACAACCATTGCCTTTGTGCAAAAGGCCTTAGGGAGGATGTCAATGGTCACTTAAAGGAGCCAGCAGACTCAGATGGAGAAGAAGCTGTCAAAGCAGTGTCTAAATCTAACATAACTAATGAAGCCAGTCCCAGCAGCTGCACTAGGAGAGCCAAGCTAGCCCAGGGACCAAGCGGGAGCCCACTTCTTCTTAGGGAAAGGCTTAAAAGAGCTGCTAAAGCAAATGCCCTGAGCAATTCAGGTGAAGTAAAGAACACCCAGGAATGTAAAGAACTAAAGAGGCCACCTAAAAGAGGAGGCACCGAAGACCAAGGCGTCAGCAATGAGGTGGTGTGTGGAGCATGTCCTAATAAGGTTTCTTTTATGAACTAAGACACTATTTGCCTTAGAAGTAAAGCTTTAAAGTTAAGCAGTGAGAGACTTGCTTCTGAAAACTGTCAAGCACATAGGGTCTGTCTGCTAATCTTCTCAATAGAATATGTGTAATAAAAAGGCAAGGATGATAGTTTAAGCACAGGAGGTGGATGCAGAAGTCAGTTTCTGATTCTGCCACAGAATTGCTGTGTGTTCTTGAGCATGTCACTTAACCTTTGTGGACCTCTGTCTTTCACCCCTCCCATTTTTAAAGGGGAGTCGGGTTGATGTATGTCTCAGGCACACTGAGACTTAATTGGCTATCTGTAACTATTTTGAGCTCCACAAATAGAAGTATTACACAGTGCAAAGTAGTCAGTGTTTTTCGTATTAATTGAGTTGTTTTCCTGGAGCAAAGACTTAGCACCTGCAATTCTTAATGAAGGTGTATTCAGAAAGGAAGAAAATGGATATCTTAAATTAAAGATGTGCTTTAGATCAAAGACTGGATAAAAGTCAATTATGACACTTTAAGGGCAAGAACTTCAGATTCACTAAAAAGAAATGCTTCCTTGTATAGTGTATATTGACCCTTTGGAAATCAGTATTGCAGGAGGCTAATGAGACAAACACTGTGGCTGGAGTTTGAAGAGGGCTGGGTAACTGATGGCTAATGACTATTTCTATACAGCTAAGACAATAGGTTTAGTATGTTTGCAAAGACAGGGAATTATTTCAGTGTACAGCAACACTAGAGCTTAGTTAGAATGTAAGAATCAAACCAGCCAGGAAGCAACTTGTGTCAAAAGAGATGCAGAGATGCTTTTCCGGAAAGGTGCGTTCAGGGCCGTGAGGGCTATCTTAAAGCACTGGAACGAGCTAAACGCATCCAGATGACTAGAGTCAGTCTTTGTCTCTTGGCGTATTGGAGATGTTCTTAGTCGAATCCGTGGAGCTTTAGTTATACTTTCCTGAAAGCTTCTTATTGTCAGTAATGCTGTCTACAAGCTCCAGAATTTAGATAACTTGCTTGATGGTGCAGTACCACTGTAGATACAGTTTCTTGTTCTGTCCAAGGATTCACTGAGATATTGTAATGGCTCCCTGTTCCATCACAGTGGGAAATGCAGGTTGTTGAAGTCTCTGATGACATAGCAGCAGAAGATTATGGAGGAGTCCATGAGGAGACAGGTGAAGATTACATTCCTGAGAAAAAGACCCTGAGGACCAAAAAGAAATCCAATTTGGCAAAAAAGTTTAGCAGTTCGGAGTCAGCGGGGACTGCTGGGCTGCTAGAGGCTGGGACTCCTGGGAGCAGAAAAGGTACAGCTGTGCCAGTTGAATGCCCCACATGTCATAAAACCTTCCTCAGCAAATATTACCTAAAAGTGCACAACAGGTAAACATTCTGATTTTTATTCCTGTACTTTACTCCTAGTAAGAGGATCCTGTGCCCTAGCTGGCTTCCAGTGGGGCTGGGTTGTGCAGATCAAGTACTGGAGTGCTGAGCAGCTGAACTTGAGCTCATTTCTGAACTTAAACACACAGGGTTAGGTTGTGAAATAATAGTACTGTGAGACCTGAGAGACTAGTCCATGCCTGTAGGAGTCTCGCACCTGGCCATCGAACGCTTCAGTCCCAGCATGAGAACCTCTTGAGGTACTGAGAAGCTTTGATAGTGCAGGTACTTAGCCCTGACATTTCCCATCTGCCTTGTTTTGTTTCACTGGATTATGATTTCCTGTTTGGAGGTGGCCAGGGCAGATCCCAGCAAGGCTCTCCATTTACCTTTTGGCATAGTGATCCTTTCAGCACTGACTAGGCTTTGAACTCAGCCAGCTGCTAGGCCTTATAATGGGCTGTATTAGTGTGTGTGAAATAGCTTGAAGGTTTGAGTAAGTAATATATCTCAAATCTGGGCTGGGGGTCAGCGCAGCTCAACAGAAGTAACTGCGTCTCAGTAAAGGGGCTGTTTCAGGCAACTGGGAGTAGCTCTCTGCAAGAGCAGAGGAACTACTACAGGCTGAACCTCTCTTGTCCAGCACCCTTGAAACCTGACTGGTGTCAGATGAGAGAATTTTCCAGACAATGGGAGATCAACATTTTCTAGCATGTTGTCAAAACTTTCAGTGCTTACTGGGCTCTTAGAAGACATGTAGGGGCAAATTACAGCTAAATAAGGGCACAGAACACTGGGAGCCAGGACTGGTAGCTGTAAACAAACTTCATGGGACCACAGGAAACTTGGTCACACCCATGATGAGTGGTTGTGTGGCTAACTAAAATCATGTCAGATTATGGAGTTTGTCAGGTGAAAGAGTTCCGGATGAGAGAGGTTCAGCCTGTACCTGTTAATTTGGTCAGGCTCTGCACATGGAGCTGCCAGGACTTGCTTTTCGTTCAACCCTAGATTCAGAGGGTGAATGGAGCCCTTAGCTATCACAAGAGAAGCAGGAGGAGGGAGGCCCCGGTTGGTTCTTGAAAATGCAGGCACAGCTCTGTGAGCTGCCTTAGGTTCACAGGTCAGCATTTCGTATTTCAAACTGGAGGCTGTTGGTGGGGGACAGAGCATGACTGAGATGATGGCTTTCTTCTGGGAATGCTGGGGGGAGCATTCTGCTGAAGTGTCTTAGTGAACTGATGCTCCAAAATACAATGGGAGCAGCAGACTTGTCTTCCTAAAGACAGCCTTCAGGAGGGCACCTGAGATCGCTCTAACTTTGGAGTTTAAGCTGTATTCTCATAACTTTGACCATGGCTAATGTGTTGGTGTGAACATTATTTCACTGTTCAAAAGCTTAATTGTTTTATTTTCCCATCAAATAGCTTGCTGCAAATGAGCAGGTCTTCTCTGCTCTCTTTTAAACTAGGTGATGATGGTGAGTGTTAACTTAGAAACGACATTGAATCTAGTGAAGGTCCCGTTAGGAACACCTATCGCACCACAGGACAGATTTGATTAATTGTGAAAATAACTAATTGTCAGAGTCTGCTCTCCAATGTAACTCAGTCAAGACTATTAGCATCCTGGCTGTCACCTGGGAACCTGTTTTGTGAATGGCTCCCTCACAGGTCCCAGGGAACTATTTCCTTTGGCTGTTAAAGATTGAGAATGACATTCTCTTTTTGTATTCCTTTTAGGAAACACACTGGAGAAAAGCCATTTGAATGTTCCAAATGTGGTAAATGTTATTTTAGGAAGGAGAATCTGCTGGAGCATGAAGCTAGGAACTGTATGAACCGTTCGGAGCAGGTATTTTCTGGGAACTGGCAAGGGAGGAGCAGGAACCAGCAGCTGTTAAACTGTTAAAGCAGCAGCACAAACACAGCATGTCCACACCTACTTGCTTTGTTCAGTTCTTGCCTGAAGCAGTAACCTGAGCTGTCTATCCAGAGAATTCTCTTGTGTGGCCAGGCACTCAGAGTTTGGGTCCAGATTCAATACTGGGGGGCTGGAAGAAAATAACTTCTGTTTAAACTGAGTTTCTACAGAGTGGGCTATTATGTGCATTTGTGTTTAGTGCACTGTTGGCCCTTTTCTGCTGATGGGAAATTTAGCACAAATGCAGACTTGTTTAGAGAAGAATGCTGCCCTCTGGCAACCCAAGGCCATCTCACCAGGAAGTAAACACAGGGCATAGCGATAAAGCCTCATATTAAATCCCTTGAGTTTGGCCATTTCACTGGGTACCTGTTAACATGAGCAGAATTAGATCCTCCCTGCAGCCTCCTATTTATCCAGACCCAAGATCGACCTGAGCCACTGATATTCAAAACATGAAACTACCTCCTCTATTCGCTCTCTCTTGCTGCTGTCTGCTAACTGAGCTTCCTCCTGAAGGACTGACCAGGCTGGTGTGGGCCTCGCACAGTGATTTGCAGCAAGAAAGCATGGACGGATGTAGCGTGTATAGTTATCAATTTGCTGTAGTTTGGCATTTAGGATAAAGATGACATATTTCCAGGTCACATGCCAACAGTTCCCTAGCCAAACTCCCAAATTGAAGAGTATGGATTCTGATAGGCATCTGATTCCTATGCCAGCTTCTTGTTTAATCTTCCATTCCTTTTCCTGTGTCCTTCCTTTCTTGCCTGCAGGAGAAGAGCTGCTTCTGTAGTGAAGGGTCTCCCTGAATTTCCTCCTTTTGTGTGTCTTTCAGGTTTTCACCTGTTCAGTCTGTCAGGAGATATTTAAGAGGCGAATGGAATTACGGTTGCACATGGTGTCACACACAGGGGAAATGCCTTATAAGGTGAGTGCAGCACACCCTTGAAAATTCCTGGGAATGACTGAGTAGCCATCATGAAAAGAAAGAGGGGCATGTGAGCAAGGATGCCTTTCTATTCTGGGGTCCAGGGATTGGCCACACCCGACCAGGCCTTGCACTGAGAGCGTGCACCACCTTGTGGCAGTGAGCCAAGGCATGTGGGCTGGTGCTGTGGACAGGCATGGGTCACCGGGTTACTGGTTACCCCTGAACTCTGGAATGCTGTTTTGGTTTATTCCCTTTTATGGCAGTTGCATTTATTCTGAGTCTGAGAATTAATCCCACCAAGCCCTTCTTCCTGTCGCCAGACCACAAATGTGCTCCACATCTTAGTCTCCTTGATAAAGGGCATGTGCCTGTTAGTAAAAGGGAACATGTAGCACAGAGCCCAAGGATTATAGCCTGAGTGTGGGTGCCAAGGAGGGTGCACTTGGGGCAGGGGGCTTGCGTGCGATTACATGATATAAACAAGCGGGAAGTCATTAGGGAAAGATTGCATTGCATCTTTTCTCTTCTTTTTGCTAGGCCAAATCCCTTTGGCCACACCGAACACTTCTAACTCACAGTAAGTGCTCTGGAAATGGCCAGAGGCTGACTCTTGTCTCATGTATTTTAGTGTTCCTCCTGTGTACAGCAATTCATGCAGAAGAAGGATCTTCAGAGCCATATGATCAAGTTACATGGTGCTCCAAAACCCCATGCGGTAAGGTGGGGTGTGCAGCATTGACATTTTTGGGGTAAACCACAGAACCCTGCATTATTACTGAGGGGGAGGGATGTAAGGGCCAGCGGTATGGGGCAGCTTCATCTAGTCCTAGTTTGGGGGCATGCCAGACAAAGAGCATCGGCTGGGCTGGCTCTGTAATTTAGAGGCTGGCAGTCCCTAACCCTCATTTGGAGAATACCTGTGTCTAACAGAGGCAGACCTGGGCCTTGCTTTTGCTCTTGGCTCTGTTCTCTGGGAAGCCAGTTCCCTGAGCATGTGACAGAGCTTCTGCTCTTGGCCTCTGATCCTAACTCCTCTCTATGGATCTGTAGTGCTCTGCCTGCTCCAAATGCTTCCTGTCTCGAACGGAGTTGCGCCTGCATGAAGCATTCAAGCACCGTGGAGAGAAACTTTTTGTCTGTGAGGAGTGTGGGCACAGGGCTTCAAGTCGCAATGGCTTACAGATGCATATCAAAGCTAAACACAGGTAATGTGCTGGGGAAGAAAGAACAGTTATCCCCTGGGTCACAAGCATATGCACAACCTTCACCCGCTTCCCCCATCAGGGACCAGCCCTGCAGCAGCCAGGAGATAACTTAGGCCGGACTGGGATAGGCATTAACTCCCCTCCTGGCCCTGTTTGTCTTTGCCTTGGAGGGCAGATTGTAAAGGCTCCTTCAGAAATAGTACTATGAAAGGCCAGTACATGGTTCTGTAAGAGCTGGTCAGCACTGCCTCTTCCTCCAGAGGTGTAACTTACCCATGTGCTCTTTGAAGTTTGTGTGACTTCAGTTGGCTCCGTCTGTTCATTGTCTTTGGAAGCTGATCAGGTTGTTGCTGGATTTGGCTTCGGTGTGTTGTCTAGGTCACTGACACATTTCAGTGGTTTTCTTCATGCCTCCCCCTCACGTATGGGCTCTCTAACCCTAGCTGAAATGTCTGAGGGCTAAGAAACTCTGGCTTCTGGTCTTTGTACCTACACATTGGCTAGGACATAATCCCAATTCTTTGGCCTCTGTAAGGCCATCTGTTTTGAGAAAGGTTTGAAAGAAGACTTAATTCCGGAACAGCTCTGTCGGCTGCTTTCACTCCAAGGGTCTCACCCTTCTAATGAAGAGATGGACTTGGAGTTGTTCCTTCAGGCAAAGAAGCTCTTCAGGATGGGAACGTGCTGACCATGGCTCTCACTGTCCTTCTAGGAATGAGCGTCCCTATGTGTGTGAGTTCTGCCATCACGCCTTCACCCAGAAAGCCAACCTCAACATGCACCTCCGCACACACACGGGCGAGAAACCGTTCCAGTGCCACCTCTGTGGGAAGACATTCAGAACACAAGGTATAGACGCAGGATCCTTACTGCTTTGCAAGTTGGCTGTTCTAGTCCTTGGAGAGCTGCACGCCTTGGTGAACATTCTTCCACTGCTGGGGCCCAAGCACTGAATGGGTTGGTCTTACCTGGACCCCTGAGAGTTACCTGAGTAGGGGTGTTTTAGGCCCATTTGGCACTCCTCTCACAGCATCAGTACTGGACACCATCAGAGGAAGCTCATAGGAGGCAAACCCTAGGGAGAGGTAATTCTTTCCTGTCCCCTTTGGGTGCATACTATGTAATACTGTCTCTGGAATAAGAAAAGGAAAACAGAAGCTAAAAATATTCAACAGCTGGAAAGAAGGGAGAAGGGGCCTGTGGGAGCCAGACAGTATGAGGGACAGCTACCAGTAAACATGCTGGGAAATAGCAACTAAGAAGAGTTGGATCCCCCTTCATGCCCTTCTGGATGTTGAGGTTCCAGAAGGGAAAAGGTATCCCACTGGTTTTAGAGCTAAAAGCTATATATTAGAAGTGTTTTTTTAAGTAAAACTTCCAGATGTTTTCCAGGCATGAGCTATGTCCTCTGCTCAAAGTTGACCACCAAGTCATGGCAATGCAAAAATAGATTTTATAGACCTATCCCAGCACCTTAATATTGTCTGCAGATTTTTGCAGATGTTACATATTTCTGACCAATTCTGTCCTTTTAAAAATACAGTATTTACCTCCCCCTCAAATTTGTCCCTGCAAGGAGGTCCACAAGTTACTGCATGAAGCTCACAGATTAACATATTTCACTGAGCATCCCCTTTTAAGCCTGGACACTGTGTAAGGAAGAGACCAACCAGTCTTCTCCACACCCTTAAGTGGAACTATAAGATCAGTGAATTCCCATTTGCAGCTTTTCTAAAAACAGGATGAAAGTACCTGAGTAGGAAGAGTTAAGAAATGACAGCCACTCTATGGTAAATGTTTCAGTGCATACATGATAAGTTTCCTGTTTTTCATCTGTGTTAGCAAGTTTGGATAAGCACAACCGTACGCACACTGGTGAACGCCCCTTCAGCTGTGAGTTCTGTGATCAGAGGTTCACAGAGAAAGGGCCCCTTCTGAGGCACATTGCTAGCAGGCATCAGGAAGGAAGGCCACACTTCTGCCAGATCTGTGGGAAAACATTCAAAGGTAATGTATATTACAGCCATGCTACTGAATCCTCCTGTGCATGTCTCTAATTTGCCTTGAACTTCTTTGTTTTAAGTCAAAGTGACCATGCAAGTGCTAGTCTGGCAATTTTGACAGCTTGTGTGCTGTGGCAATTGGAAGCAAATGTCTGTTCTCCAATTCTTAACAAAACTCTTTGCAGAACAGAAGAGGAGCCAGAATTTGTGTTTTTCTAGCATGAGTCTCTTGCAGGGACTCATGTCCTTTGCTGATGCAATATTCAGCAGCACTGCATTAGTGAAAGCAAAGCAACACTCAGGCAGGAAGTAGAAAGAACACTTCTGCTTCAAGCTTTCCTGGGACTTGGCTTTAGCACAGCTCTACCTAAAAGAATCTCTTTCCCACCATGCCCTGAAATAGCAGGGTTGTCACCAATGTTCCCTCCAATCCATGTGCAGAACAAATTTGGTGTGCACGGAGGTATGTACAAGGGTACGTCACAAATAGAAACAAAACCTTGTGGGGGGCACTCTGCTAATCAGCTGTATACTTTGGACTCTCCCAAGTGGCTGCACAAGCACCCAGCTTACAGGAAACATGGATTGTTCTTTGCCCTAATAACAGTTCCAGTGTAGTTCAGGCCTATTATTATTTAAGTCAAGGATTCTTTGTTGTAGTGTTCAGACCATAAACAGGTTACCATGGCTAATAGTTTCTAATTTTCCCTTCTCAGCTGTTGAACAGTTGCGTGTCCATGTTCGCAGACACAAAGGAGTGAGGAAGTTTGAATGTACTGAATGTGGTTACAAGTTCACCCGCCAGGTATGGGATTTTCCTAAGCCCCTTTGAGTCTCTAGTTTCGCATTTGCACATCCAAGAAAGAGAAGAGGGGACAGAATTAGTCTTAAAGTGCTGTGTTTCTTTGTGAGGGAAACAGAGGTCCTGCACAGAAGCGTGTTCACTTTCTATTGCAGACAGGAATGAAGCAGAGTAGTACGTGGAGTAGCTGAGCTGCTAAGCCTGGGGTGAAAAGGGAAATACCAGTCTGTACACTGCTCCTTTGACCAAATTTTCCCTCAGTAACACTACCACAATCTCATTTATGAAAACCCAAGTCCTTTGAGGTTGGATGCAGGGGGAGCAAAGGAAGAAATTTTTGTGGACAGGCGACACATCAGATGTAGATAAACCCCCGAGAAAGAGAAGAACGCTTTAATGAATATTTGAAGCAAACATAGTAAGAAATCAGGTCACAAAGCCTAAATCTAATGTGACATTAGGCTGCTGCTTTTTGCTCACAGCTTGGGTAATGACTGTGATAGAAGATAAATTAATGAGTAGCTTACAAAATTTCAAAAATGGGACTTTTTCCTACTAGCTGTATCTGCTGTTCCCTCTCCAGAGCTAGAATTCTGCATTGTGACCACAGTGTGGTACTGCTCTGCTGCCCTTAAGAAAAGATTCAGATACTACTTCTCTTTTACAGAGAAAGTGTTGGTAGGCAGAAGACTCAAAGAGCTGCCTTATCTTTGTCTGCTTTCCTATTGCTGTTTTTCCCTTTCCTGTAGGCTTCTGGGAGGAAGGGGTCTAGTCTACCACAGTTGTGAATTCAGTCTTCCTGTTTCCCTACATGCGCTCTCCACCCTTGTACTAACTAGACTCAAGTGTTGCAGCAAATTTTTACACCCCCAGTATTCCTGGTGCTTGGGCCTCACTCCTCACCGAGAGGGGACTGTCTTGTGCATGTTTTAGCTTGGTAATGATGGACTTTGCTTTTCTTTTAAAGGCCCACTTGAGGCGTCACATGGAGATTCACGACAGGGTTGAAAACTACAACCCCCGTCAGAGAAAGCTGCGGAACCTAATAATTGAGGATGAAAAAGCTGTTGTGGTAGCACTCCAGCCCCCACATGAATTAGAGGTGGGGTCAGCAGAAGTTGTTGTGGAATCCCTCTCACACAGCTCCCTGGCTGAGGAGATCCCTGTACAGAGACTCTGTTCAAATGAGACCTTCTCCATGACAGATGCTATTGAACAATCTCTTATCATTACTACGACGATCCCTGAAGATTGTGAAACATAGCACTTATGTCCTTGTACATACCTTCCCCCCTGAAATAAATAAAATGCAGTGTTAGATTGGACCGTTCACACAAGGGCTTGCTGTTTGTGTTTTGTAGCCTGTGTTCTCAAATTCCACTTTCTTTTATTTAAGATAATTTTGTACTGAAATTGAACAGTTTCTGATTTGGTGCTGAGCTGGTAGAGGGGCTAGACAATCAGAAAAGTAACTGATAGTATTAGTTTTTGATTCCCTTATGGGTGTTGCAAATATACAGCCTTTACTCGATTTTTTTTTCAGAAAAATTAAGATTTGTTTTGGAGAAAAGTACAACCCCCTCCCCCTGATATTCCTCCAGCTCTGTGGCAAAAATAAGACTGCCTCCCTTAAACCATCCTTCCAGTAGGTTTCAGTTTGATATAATGAAACCTCTTCACTCCTTCCAACAATCAAACTTAATCTTAGCTGCCATAGTGGTCACAGCTTGTATACAAGTCCATGGATCTTGGTCTTGCTAGGGCAGTACTCATGCAGATATGTTAAAGTCTGGCTTTACAAAGCCCACTACTGTGAAAATCCCAGCCTTACTGACAAATACAGGAACACCTGAAAGAGCAGATGTGTGAAAGCTCTGAGCTCTCTCGCTCTAGTCTCTTCATGAGTGAGTTTGCTTCTCACCCGGAGTAATGCAGTAGGACTCCTAAATGTTCTCTAGGGAGAGAGGAGCTCAGTGCTTGTTAAATGCGATTGTGTAACTATTCCACGCCTGCAGCACTTTTTTAGCCAGGCTGGGGCCAGGATAGAGAGAAAGTGTGGGAGGCACTATTTGTTGAACTGACTTCTTCTGGTGAGAGAGAGAGAGAGAGAGGGGCTAACACAGAGGTATGAGTACCTTCCTCACCTTGTCTCTCACCCTTACTCTAAAGACAACTCCTCAGCCATCTTAAGTTTTTGTTTGACTTGGAATCCTACACAAGCAAGGACCTCGATCCTATACTAAAGCTACAAGTTGCCATTTTGGCCAGAGGAGATTCAGCATAGTAAAGAGACGGCTGCCTGCAGAGAGGTACTGTCCCTCTCCCTACTGCTGACAAACCCTTCTGGGACTTCACACTCCTCATTTTGGACTGTTACCATCATTACTCCTAAACTGTGTTGGTTGAGTTACAGAAGGGAGTAAGCTGCCTCATGGTAGACAAGGCACAAACTACAGGCTTAGCTCATTAAGCATCCTTAGAAAACATCTTAGAATGGACTTGGCACTACAACTGTTTGCTCCAGACAAGGGCACTTTGAATTGTCTTGACATAAGTCTTCAATTTCTTTAAAACAGGTGACTGCATGATTTACTATTTCCTTCACATGCTCATGCTTTTAAACTCACTATCGTGTGCATATGAGAACAGCTGAGATGACAAGTTATCATACCTCTAGCAAGAGTGAGTTACTAATTCCAACCATAATGGGAATAAGGGGCAAAAATGGACATCCACACAAAAAGCCAGTTCTCAGCTGTTTAACAGTCAGGGTTGGAGGCTGATGAGCAACTTTGCAATCTAGCAGTTCTTTGTCTATATGGCTTGTATCAGTTTTTTACAATAGAGGGCTGTCAGACTTTAAGGACTATCTCTGTCCTTTAACACTACAGCTGTTGACAAAGCACCAAACTTTAAGATTCAGGTTCTTCAGTAAGAGCTTTACTGATACAATCACCTGGAATGCAGAATTTCAAAAACTGCTTCTTGAATCCCTTGGTACCTTCCACCAAAATCTTTTGCAGACAGTGGCTGAAGGTTGCTTTGATTTAGTTTTAAGAAGTGTGTCACTGCACATTAGTTCAACCAAGTTATGCTGGAGTATTTCACACCTAGATAGAGAACACCAACTCTTTTCCAGGGTTTTCTCTCAATTGACATGCAGTAGCTTTGCCCCTTAACCTGATTTTCTGGTTATTGTAAAAGTGCCACTCTGAACACAATTACCCAACTCACTTAAAGTGGCACCATATATGGCAGCAAGACATAAGTGCAGTATTAGCACTCAGCTTGTGACAGCCACACAATATATTTTAGCATAGTTCATTTGTGATAGGAAAGCGGGAAGCGAGTGGTGCAAAAATGGGTTTTGTTAAAACAGTATATTCAGCGAGTAAGGCAGCTTGAGAAAGACCTCCTAGATCATACTTCCTGTGTGGGGCAAGTAAGACTACTCTTCAATGTTTGACAAATAGTGTATGCAGGCAGAGCCATGTTATGCATCTTAACCCTTCCAGACCTAGAACTCTCTGCAGTCACAGAGCTGAACAAAACATTTACAATTAACATGTTTTATTTAGCTTGATCACATGTCAATAAAGCTTAAAAATAAGAGTATGAGAATAAACATGTCAATGTAAAATGCCTTTGCTTCAAATGGTGTTTGAATGGTATTTAAAAGTTTGGACACAATGAAAGTCTACAAACAAGTAATAAACACAAAAGGTATGATTACCTGGCTGCTTCTGGAACTTCAAGATGACAGTTCAGCAGAAAGCACTGCAGTATGATAATGTTATATACATAAATACTTTAATAATTCAGCATAAATACTTTACTATTCTACTATGCAAATTAAGTTATATTAAACACCACCACATAGGCAGCAGTGCGCCACATCTTAAGGGGGACTTGAACACTTGTCTTAAAATAATTGCACCCTACTGAGGATCAGTCATGTTTACCACTTCTATTATAACTGCACAGGCTCAGTGGAAAAGTGACTGACTTGAGGTTTCAGTTTAATTTTTGTGGGACAAATTACTCATTGCCCTGATGATCTATAGCCAGAGGTGAAAAAATTGCACCAATTCACTCTACAAAAGACATCTGTGCAAGAAAACAGGAAAAATGCGTCCTGTATCTTAACATAAGCATGAAAACACAGGAGCCAGAAATGACCACAGAGGGGCAGCCCTGTTAGTCTGTATCTTCATAAAACAAAAAAGCAGTCATGTAGCACTTTAAACACTGACAAAATAATTTATTAGGTGATGAGTTCTGATGGAGCAGCTCCACTTCTTCAGATCAGTCTTTAAAGTGCTACATGACTCCTTTTTTGTTTGGAACTAGAAATGAGTACATAATTTATATATTCAGCAACACAAATACCTTTATAGAGCTGAAAACCTCAAATAAGAAGGTACTCCACATTCTTGCTTCCTTACCAACCAACCAAACTAAGGGAGAAGGTTTCATATTAGTTACTATAAAATCTGCAATACTAAAAGCCTGACTGACACAACTAAATGGTCCATTCATTGGTATTCCCAACTCTTCGCATTTCATTCATTCAAGCTGGTTGTACTTCCAAAGGTCAAAGTGCAACATCCCACTCTACGCTCCTTTGCCTAATACAGATAGAGTGCCATCATCTTCTTCAGCCATCTGTTGCCAGCAGTGATGTTCATGACATGAAGCTTTAGCAAGAGGTTATGGAGCAGGACCCCTAGGACTCCCCTGCAACATGCACATAAGTTTCCAATATAAAACAGATGTTTGTCAAACCTATCAAGTTCATTTATGTGGTATCTTTGTTCTACCCACTGTGGAGTTTTGGTGGACTGAAGTCCGCTAACACAATCTAGTTGTTCCATAATCCTGTCACAAGTTAAATTCTGATAAGACCCTGTCAAATAACCTATCAAAGTTTCAAAGTTAATCTAGTTCAGGAAGAAGCTAGAATTCATCGAGATCAGGAAGAATCTCTGCTCAAAATATGCAACAGAGAGGAAGTGTTCCAGAGAGTACAAACTCAAGCTGCAGAAAATGCTTCATATTTTGGGAACCTCAGACACCTCAGTGAGTTAGGATATCCTACTGCATCTTGTAAATGAAGAAACTTAAAGCATGTGTGAATTGAACATCTGGGTTTGTCATGTGTAAATGAAGTTTAAATTCATGTATTTTTCCACTGAGAAAGTGCACAGTTACACCCTTACCGCTGTTTCACTTCTTCATTCTTTCCTAAGGGACATTAATGCTCATTTTCAGCTAAACTATACTGCTTTTTGAAATTTAAGAGATTTGTAGGAACAGTCAGACAGTACAGCAAGGAATTAGCATGAAACTACTTCTTCCATTTAAATGTGCTTGCTTGGGTTAAATACAGGAAATAAATTTAAGCCTGCCAAATCACTTCAGTAAGTGTGAAAGTAAAACTTACTTATTACCAAAGATGACAATAGAGATAAACACAAATTAGTCTCAATGCACTAACTAAAGGCCCTGATTGACATTTACCAACTGTTCAAAAATGTCAACAGCTGCTTTATATTATTTTGATGAATGTGTCAAATTTCAGGTGTAATAACCAGGTTAGAAGGTTCTATCATTCAAATTGATCCATTTATGAATCATAAATTTTCCTTAGCCACCATTCTTTATCAAATGTTTGAAGCCAGCCAAAATTACTTTTCTATATACCAAATGACTAATAAATCATTTTGCTCAAATCTACTAGACATTTCCCAAGGAAACTCTTTTACATTTCCTCCCTTTAAATACGTTCTCTCCTAAAAATTACTATGCTGATCTATTGCCTTGGCATCTAAATAGTGAAAATCTGCATTTTACAGCGTCTCCAACAACTACCAAGGATGTATCTGCTTAAACTAGCACAAATTCTGCCACTGTTGATAAAAAAAAAAGTCAAGCTGAAGTCTTCAGAGCTTATGGAAAAATCAACAACGACAAATAACCTCACTAGACAAGAACATACTGCAGAGACTTCTCTGCCAAGTTCAACTGCAGGTTAAATAGTTAGATATATACAGAAATGTTATCCAAATGTGAATGTTGATGGAAGAGGATATTCTTCTCCAAGAGATCTTTGCCATGAGTTTCTACCCCTAAAATTTCTCCCCACTCTTCCTCTCAGATGGAGGTTAGCTTAAAAACTGATATCTATTGGACATTTCACTCCCTCTAGGTTTGTGAATGTGAATCATTTTTAAAGTGGAAACTTCTAAGGAAACATTTTCCTAGCAACTACCAATAAAAGTGCAAGCTTCTTGGGTAATGATTATTCTGTATGATGTTACAGTGCTGTAATCATTTTTAAAAATTAATTGATCATACCCTAAAGATTGCAGGAGGGGAAATTTCAAATATCGTGACTTATGTATACTTGGAGCTTTATATGCCACTGCAATGTAACAGGTTCTTCATGAAACTATGAAGAATAACTGACATTTATGCTGGGTGTTCATATAATAAGGGATGGATGTTTATATCCCCATATTTGGGCATCTATTATGAATGTACAATTTGAGAGTGGAAAAGTTTTCCCTCAGACCATAGTGGCAAGGCCCTGGGTAAAATGTCTATCTTCCTCTGGAGCACTAAGTAGACCACTTGATCTGGAGGCATCTCTTATCAAATCAATCTCTCATCTTTCAGGTTTCCTTTGGTGTTAAAGAACTTTGGTCCTCCCTAGCTTGTGTTTCCATAACTCCCCTTCCCCCCGTCTTATGCTCCCGCCCTTCCCCCGGCAAGAAAAAAAAACGCTGTTTGATCAAAAGCTACACAATGCTGCCTGGAAGAGTACTGGTGGTGCTTGAGTAACAAGTGATTTTTTAAAAATACCTGTTTTCTCCACAGTTATCTCGCAGCTTTTCTGTGGCTAATGCTGCACCTTCTTCACCGACAGAAAAGTGCTGTGGGACAATTCACCCAAAGAGGCCTCTAACTTTCTGCCAACTATGTGCCTACAACAGCACATTAATCTTTCAGGATTCTTACTTCTCCCCTACTTGCAATTTTTAATCAATCCATTCAGTTTCCAAGCACCAGTTTGCCTCCTGCCCTCCTACAAAGTGACACTGGTTATTTGTAATCAATTCACTGCAAGCCCCAAAGAAGTTTTTCTACTGTTAACGTAATTCATTCAGATTCTGACTATGAAGATTCTGGCGCTGCCTGTTTAGGTTAATGGCATTATCCAGAGCGATACTGTTGTCTTCTTGTGTTGTTTGTGGCATGAATTGTCGGAATATGCTAACGCTTCCATGCCAGAAGGTGGGTTCAGGCAGCCGGCCCACTATGCTCCACGTTCGAGTTTCTGGATCATACGCTTCCAGCACGTCGGACAGTTCAAATGTGTTATCATAGCCACCGGAGACATAGAGCTTCCCACCAAGCACAGCCAAGCTTCCTCCAACATGAACCTATAATTAAAGTATGTATTATTAGAGAGAACCACCCTGGCTTAACCAGGAGATTTTCAGACCTACAACTTCAAGTCACATAAAAAGTGGAAAAAGCTAGTTTAAATTATGAAGCATGAATATACAAAAAACCGACAGACGTATGAAGGGACATAACCAGAAAAGCCAATGCATGAAACAAGATTAAATAAGTGAGGGACTTTGAGTATAACAAGAAAACCATTTAAATATACATTAGTTCCTGTGTGCATTAATGTAATGTTGTATACTACGTTAATGCACACTAGCAAACTTCCAGAGCAAGCTAGTTAGTTCATGACTCCATAGTGTGCACTGGAATTTATATCCTTCTAGTGTGGACGAAAGCACAGTGAAGACAAGCCCTCCACTGTTGTCAATTTATCTAAATGACAAGAGCTTTGAAGCAAGGACTACCTTTTTCTGTACAGTGCTGCACAAACTACTAGTATTCATTGACTTAATTTTGTGATGTGTCCATGTGTAAATAAGTAATTTCCCAATGCCAAGAAGTTTATAATCCAAAGGAATTGTTTCCAGCAGTTTAAAAAATGAACTCACTGTCAACATCCTACCTGAAGCATAGGAGGGATTTTGTCCCATTCATTTTTAATTGGATTGTAAACATCCACTTCAGCAGAATCATCTCTACAAAAGACAAAAGGAAACTACTATTCAGAGAGCTGTAAAGGTCCCCCATTTCATCAAGCACAGGTGAAAGTAGTCCAAACAAGTGCCTGAAGCACTACTTTTGCTTCCACCATTACATTCACAAACTTGTGCGCACACTGATCAAATGGCACTTGCACCAAGACATGAGATATGGCGCACACACCAAACTCCAATATCCAGCTCCTATAGCTCAGCGTTAATGGCCTGCCCAGAAGTCAATAAACCTGCACAGGCCCCGACGCTGAAGAGCTTTGTACTATGAGTGGGCTGCATCATTATGCACATGAGACTTCACTACTTGTGAAGTGGTGCCTGTGCCCAAAGAATGGTACCAGCACTTCCTTGCTCCTCCTCAATCAAAACTGCTGTTAAAAATGTTCTGGTGGAATTCATTTTGAAAAAATCACCACTCTGGGCAAGCTAGTTGTGGACGCAGTGAACCATACACTGGAGACAGAACGAGCCCTGAACACCCAGGCTGTATTTCTGCCTTCCCCTAAAGTCAACTGTCCCATTGTTATTCCTGGCACCTGCATAAAACAGGAGGCAGTTACTTGTTTTACACCCAGGAGCCACACTGTGCTATTCTCATAATTACAGGCCAGTCAAACATGTTATTTAATCACTTTTGGGTCCAATTACAGATTAATATCCTGAAAATGTGTATTCATATCAGAAAATCAGATTATTTTGTCAGGTACATAAGAACATCTTGGAAAAATAACTGATATTCTGGGGTGACTTAAACCTCTCGCCACCTAAAATTAATACTAAAAGGATCCCTGTTAAACTGAGACTTTGGCCAGCGCCGAGTTTAGATGTGGGGTGGGGGGAAATAAACGATGGAAAGAGGTCTGTAATGGAAGAACTGACAGAAGCACTATAATCCCACAAGGCTTCTTTTACCCATTCCACTCACGAAAGCTGAGTGTGACAGTGACAGGTGAGGGATTATTGTGACAGAAATGAAATTTGCTGACATATGAATGTGGAGACTACAAGGTCAGGGCAGTCACAGCAGTACTTAAAGTAAATCCAAGAAAGTCCTGTTAGGAATGAAGCTGAAAACTACCTAAAAATACATAGTCTTCTACTTAGTTTAATCACTAATTAATTTGAGCTTCCATTTTAACTGAATCGTTGGTTTCAAGAATTAAGTTAACTGAATTTAAAGTTAAAAAATATGCACTATACTAGAATTAATTGCAAGTGGTAGATGACTCTTTCACTGGATAATTCAATCTCTGTCTATAAAGTCATTTGATTAAATTTAAACATTTGAATAAGGGAAGAAAAGTGAGTCCAAGACCATTAGAAATGAGTGTTGCATTTTTCAGATATTGTTACTGACTTTCCAGGAACTACCATTTCCTTTGCAATGTAAGACAAGCATTCTAGTAATGAGAAATAACAAGATCAAATGCTTATTCCAATCAAAGCAATAGCAACAGAGTTTGCCTAAATAAGAAAAAGGTGAAAAATATATGTCTTCACAGACATCTCAGAGGCTCACCTCTCCCAATGGCCATTTAGCAGCTATCATTGCTTATGAAAGGGTGTGGTTAGTATACAGCAAAATCCAGGTTTATAAACAATAGTTATTAGTTAAAACAGGGTGGGTTTATTTAAATAAATGCAATTTAAATATTTGATTTTAAATCACCAAGCAGGAAATCTTTGATTTAAAATTAAGGATATTAATCTTGTTTTGCATATCTACTTTAGTTATTTTCCCCAAAGAAAGTTGATTTTCATTATGAGTAATCATTAAAACTTATTGATTTGCAACTAAATATAACCTTCGCACTAAATTTGGTGCATCTTTTTGTTAACCACGAGCTATACTACAGGGTGAGCCTCTCTAGTTCAGAACTCTCTTGTCCAGCAACATCCGTAATCTGGCATGACTGCAGTTAGCTGGAAGATCACTTATCATGGGTGTGGCCAAGTTTCCTGTGGTCCCACAGAGTTTGTTTATAGCCACCAGTCCTGGCTCTCCATGTTCTGTGTTGTTATTTAGCTGTATTTTACCCCTAAATGCCTTAAGAGCCCACTAAGCAGTAGAAGGGTTGGTAATGTGCTAGGTAACATTGACCTCTCATGATCTGGCAAATTCTCTCATCCGGCATGGAGCAAGTCCCGAGGGTTCTGGATTCAAAAGGTTCAATCTGTATATTGGTACACTTTATTTAGGTAAATATAAACCTTAAATTACATTTATTCTGATTCTTAAATTTTACATTTTGTATGTTGAGTTGTTAAAACAGTAATTAGCATCTAGCTCAATTCGAAAATTCTGATGCAATAAAGTGTACAAAAATATCAACAGTTTAATTTTTGTATTAGTTAAGTAAAACTACCTTAAGTATACAGATACATGAGAAACATGTTCTGTGTTTATTAATTTATTAAAGCAAAGTAATATCTGTAATTTGTAAACTGAACGGATTGTTTCTGGCCACACTGTCCTTTAATATTGTAGAACTAGAAACTCTCACACCCAGTTTTTTTGGATAGATTGGAAGAAAACAATTTTTTCTCCTTTTTCGAACATACAATTCATTCCTTAACTCAGACTGAACTATCCAAACAAACAAAAAATATTCTTTGTGCGTCTGCAGATGAGCCTATTGCTCTCAAAAGCTGATTAAGCACTTTAACAAACTGTAATTACAAGTGCTTAGCCAGTTACTTTCACCAGTTCAATGGTTTAATTTCTGTAAAATTTCAGCAGCAAGCACATGCTGCTTATTATTTTAATATGGTTTAAATGCATTACTTCAAGTTTAGGCCTTAACAAAGGCTTGTCTATTTCAATTTTATGTAGGTTTATTTAAAATAAACCTGTATTCAAACAAAAAATACAAATTAAAATACAAAAACCTCATTTATAAATTGTAAATCATTTTTATCCCCTATGGTTAAACAAATGCACAAGCTCATAAAATACATGGATTATAACCAGTTTCCTTAGTTAGTTACTTTGGAAAGCAATCTCCAAACAGAGGTGTCTATATAGCAGGAAAGATGGTCCATGGAAGTCAAGCATTTATAAATAATTTTTGTTTAACTCAATTCTAAGAATCCACACATTTTACACAACTTAAACACATGGGGACCTCTTCTTTCACCTGTTGTATACCTCAAACAACATATTAATGGGAGTGTCATATAATCAGCTGAAGAGCAAAGATAACCCTTTTAGTCATAGTGCTTTAAAAATCCTAAAGTTTCTGTCAAGCTACTTATACAGAGAAGACATCATCATTTACAAAGTTTACTATAACTAACTATGCTGCACAAGGCAAATACTTCCAATAATGAAAGTGAAAGCACACAGTTTATGTGCTGGGAGGGAAAACAGGAGTAATCACAATTCCACATGATGATGTGAGGAACCGGACAAGGTTGTTTCTAAAATAGAAGCACTTCTTTTTTTGTGCCGGTACTGAGTATTGGCACATCAACAGCCCCAGCCATGGAAGACACTGTATAGAAGTAACCCAAGAGGCCAGGTATGGTATGATGCTTTATTTATATCTGTAACTAGGGTTTGTTGCAAAGACGAGGGAGAGATTTTATTCTCGCTTCATAAAGGGAAAAAAACCCATAAACGGAAAGTTAGCAGCTTTAATTAATAAGTTACCCTTTGGGTCCATGTATATGAACCTACTGCTCTGAAATTGTTCTTATAAACAGCTACCAGAAAAAACATCCATCCAGCATCTTTTTTTTTTCTTTTTTGGTAGACTTGGGAAAGGGAGATGAAGAATTTGAACCATTAGAACTCAACTAGCAATGGTACATAACACCTCGCTTAAGAACAACAAACCATATTCTCTTACCTCATTTCATACAATCATAGAATGCTAGAACTGGAAGGGACCTGGAGGGGTCATCGAGTTCAGCCCCCTGCCCTCATGGCAGGACCAAGTACTGTCTAGTGCAAGTTATCTGCTGTACCAGTTAATATTTTCTTGGTGCTTAATTGTTTGCATTTAAAGTAATAGTAGGACTGAATTAAAAGCCAAGAGAACTTAAGGGTTCTACTTCAAAGTAGATTTCTCAATCCAGATTTGTAACACTGGATGTATCCCAAACTGTGGACATAAAAAAAATCAGACTACCGTAGGTGGAGATGCAATATTACTTACCTTACAAAGTATATAAGTCCATTGAGAGTCACAGTTTTTGGTGCAAAAGACCATGGAGGCAGCTGTCCACAGTTCACTAGGGACCAAAGGTCAGTCTCAGGGTCATAGCATTGTATAACCATGGATTCTTTGCCTGCTAGAGAGCCAATAGCAAAGAGCTTGCCACGACACGATGTGGTGGAACAGTTGTCCATTGGGTACAACATAGGCTGCAAAGCCTCCCAGGTGTCTGTGGAGTGGTCATAACGTTCTGTGCTGTCCGAGGCTATAATATACAACAGTCCATCCAAGACTGTAGAGCTGTGGTATTCTCTTGCTTTTAACATTGGAGACACTTCTGTCCACTCATTCACACTGGAATTGTATCTCCAAACACAGTCATAGAGCCTTGACCCATCTGATCCTCCTACAGAAGAGCAAGTAAATATTTTGCAGTACATCCCACTGTATGTGGGAGTTATGGAAGAAGATAGAGAAGGGGTTTTACAAAATAATTCAGCCCTTTATTGGGTATCCAAAAATATTACTACTTTCTAATACTATAATAAATGTTGCTACTCCTCCAGCCTACTTGTTATTAAAATATTTAGACATCAGAAGAAAATGGCAGTTTCACAACAATTTTAGAACTAAAGGTAACACTCAGCCTCAAACGTGTTTGGAAATTTCAAAATAGGCCTGTAGGTCTGCCTCCCATTTACTCCCGGTATCTCAGAGAAGATTCCCTCAAGTGGTGCCTAGAAAAAAATCTGACATTATCAACTCAAAGCACACCCCAGGTTTGGATAACTTCCTAACTGTTTTCTCCCTTTCCTATTTACAGGCCCCCCCCCCGAAGAGAGGGCTTAGAGTCAGTGAGGCAATACAGCACAACTTTCAACAATGATTAGCCAGAAAAGCCTTCTACAATAGTTGATGACTATATCACTGGAGCAAATCTAGCACACACTCATCCCTCGTTATATCAGCAAAATTGGTTCCCAACTTTCTGCTCATAGGCGAAAACTCATAAGAGAGACACTAAATTCCTATTAAATACACGTTAAAGTCTCTGATTGGCTCCTAGTGCTCCTAACTTGGCAAAGGAGAGGCAGCATATGCTGCTGCTTTTGAATGGTAAGTGAACCTTGGGTGGGGCGGGGGTTGGAGAAGGTTAAAGGCTCGGGGCAGTTTGGGGCCATAAAGCAGGAGGGAGCGTTAAAACCTGGTGGCGGCTCTGCTGGAGGAGGTGGCGGCTCCTTCCTCCAGGCTGCAGCAGCGACACCTGTGGAGGGTGTGGTGGGCTGGGGTAGGTATTGGGAGTGGAGCGGGCTGGGCCGGGCCAGGAATGCACAGGAGCTGAGAACTGGGGGAGTGCTGGGAGCAAGCTGGGCTGGGGATGCGCAGGAGCTGCAGACCAGGGGAGTGTTGGGAGTGGGCTGGGCTGGGGGGTGTGCAGGGAGCTGCAGGCTGGGCGCCCTCCAGAAGCATTAGGAGTGGGCTGGACTGGGGGGTGTGTGGGAGCTGTGGGCTGGGGAGTGTTGGGAGCGGGCCAAGCCAAGGGGTGTGCGGGGAGCTGCAGGCTGGGTGAACGTTAGGAGCAGGCCAGGTTGGGGGGTGCGTGAGGAGCTGCAGACCGGGGGAGCACTGGAAGCAGGCCGGGACAGGGGGGTTCATGGGGAGCTGCGGACCAGGGGAGCATTGGGAGCTGGCCAGGCTGGGAGGTGTGTGGGGAGCTGCGGGCTGGAGGAGAGTTGGGAGTGGGCTGGGATGGGGTGTGTGTGCAGGGAGTTGTAGGCTGGGGGAGCATTAGGAGTGGGCCAGGCCAGGTGGGGGTGAGTGGGGAGCTGCAGGCTGGGGGAGCGTTGGGAGTGGGCCACGACGGGAGGTGTGCGGGGGAGCTGCAGGCCAGGGGCGTATTGGTAGCGGCCCAGGCCAGGGGGTGTGTGGGGATCTGTGGACCAAGGGAGCGTTAGGAGTGGGCCAGGCCAGGAGGTGTACAGGGAGCTGAGGGCCAGGGGAGTGCTGGGAGCGGGGGGGATGTGCAGAAGCTGTGGGCCAGGGGAATGTTGGGAGCAGGCTGGGTCAGGAGGGGGGACTTCAAAGTTGCCTCGGTACTTTGAAGTACCGGAGGGTACGCCGTGGCTGGACGTGTGCTGGTACTTTGACGTTTAAAACTTTGGAGCTGCTGCGGTGGGGAATTTGCTTAATGAAGTGCTGCCTATGCACGGCAGTACTTCATTAGTAAACTCCCAACACCCTAATTACCATCCTTCCTTCGAAGGAAGGTGGTAGTGTAGACACAGCCTTAATGTCTGAGTTCCAAGCCTATTAGCAACATAGAATAAATCTGACCATGAAGCAGGTTATAACCCCTAGCAGAACAAAACCATTTCAGTTTTACTCATGTGCTTCGTTAACCTGCACTTAGAACCACAGTCCTACTGTCTTTCTAAATAAGAACGTAAACAAATATCTTTACCCAGACTTGCATGCAAACCTCCAAACAGAACAAAGTGTTACTGCACTGTGGAGACACCGAGGTTCCTTTGAAACAGGCTGTTGGAATGTCTGTCTGCTTATAATGTATGCTACACACTCATTCAACATTTTTAGAAATGCCAAGAAATCATTTCCCCTGGCATTTAGCTCAGTAGCAGAACAGTTCCTGAGTCTTTCCAAGAGACATCCTAATTACAAAAGCTCATCTCATTACTCTGCAAACAGAAAAAGACAGAAATGGCCCATCCTGGGACTAATGGCAAAGGGAAGAGCTTTCTATAAAAGTACTAGTGCTCTGAAAATTCAAGTATCTAAGTTTTGGCCTTTCTACAGCTTTGCCAATGCACCTTGATCATTAAACCTGAAGTCACCCCCCATCCCTTTCTAGATCTGGGCTTCTTCCAGACTAATGCCCAGTTGTGGCCCTTTCCCCAGCCAACTCTCTGTGGGGCATCAGATCTAACACGGTTCCGTTCTTACCAGTCACGTAGATGTCGTTGCCCAGCGCTGCTATACTGTAGCCACCACCCAAGTGCTCAGGAAACTCGGCCAGGTAGCGCCAGTGCCCCGTGCGTGGGTTGTAACAATCAACAGTGACCAGCTCATCACAATCACGATCACAACCGCCTATGAGCACCAAGATCTCTGCCAGGCCGGTGGAGGGTCGCGGCCGCATGCGAGCACATGGCCCCCGGTCGTGCCGGTCATAGCGGGCAGCCTGGAAGTCACGGGCCTCCCGCAGAAGGCGCAGGCAGGGTTGACAGCGCGCCACCAAGGGCTCACCCTCCACATGTGCCAGCAGGTAGAAACGGCGTACAAAGGGCAAGCGTACATGGGCCAAAAGCTGCGGCAGCAGTGGGGCACGGGCAGCAGGGTCAGCACGCACCCAACGTAGTGCCAGTTGGAAGGCTGCCTCCTCCTTGGGCACGCACAACTCATCGTCCCTCAGGTACGAGATGAGCCTCGCCAAAGGCAGACGCTCCAACTGCGCACTTAGCTCACCCACATGACGCAGCACAAAGCGGTGTGCGGCAGCTGCAAGAGCTGGGCAAGAAAAGGCCTCTGCAAAGTCTTGCATGTCCAGCGCATTGGCTGGCTCCAGCTGCCGGGCCAGCCAAGCGCCACATGCTTCCTTCACGGCTGGGAACTGCAATAGGTCGGCAGCACGTAGCAGCCGCTCTGCAATGTCTGGGCCCAGCCGTCCCACCCGACCAGTGTAGGCAAAGTCAAGCAACAGCGCCAGGCACTCTGGGTCCACACCGTGTAGCCGCACCCGTTCGGCCCGGGACTCCCGTAGCGACCCACCAAACATGGCACGGAAGTAGCCAGAAGCTGCAGCCAGCACAGCTCGGTGTGCCCCAAACTCACAGCCACCAGCCACCACTGTCACATCAAGCAGGCTCCGCTCAGAGCGCAGTGCGCTCAGACCCCGCAGCAGTGCCACAGCATGTGCTGGTTCCCCAGGACCACCACCTCCTCCTGCTGGGCTGGGTTCCATGATAACCCTGTAAGGAAGGCAACACACATCAGGTTAGTATGATGCTTTTCAAGCGCCCATAGCCCCTATAAGGACCAGACCCTGCCCTAACCACATGTGGCTCCTTCCCCATTCCCATATACCCCTAGCAGCCCAAGGGCTCAAGCAACATTCAAGGACAGAAACCACAGATTAGTGTACACTCCCCCTCTCCTCCCCCCGACACACACACACTCATGTCAGGCACAGCTGTTCAAGTTTATAATATTCACATCAAAAGGGGGAAGGGGCCTCCCTGACTGATGCAATCCCAGCAAGGAGATTCAGCTTACATAGGATTCTCTAGAAACCAGAGGGATCTGGCAAGCTTTCATCTGCTATGCAGGGATTGCTTCTGGAGAATTGCTTTATCCTCAGATACACCTAGCAGAGACTTGCAATTCAAAATCAAGGTGTGTGAAAAAAAATCAGAATGGGCTGTTTTAAATGTTGAGGATGTCAAGCAGACACCACTCAGGGTCCTGCTGCCCCACAGGTTCATGGCTCCCAATCCCCTTCCATGGACTGAAGGGCTGAGGCCCTCCCACCCCTAGTCCCACAAACCTGAATATGTTTAAAAATGTCACTATCTAGTCCTGCCACCACACCACCTGGGGCTGGGATTTTGTCAGATATGATAGTTAAACACTATTAGTCCTGGTCAATATCTGCACAGAAGACCACTATTTGCAGCCAAAGCAGAAACCCCAGGGGTGACAGAAGTGACATAGGTGCTTTAGGACAAGCTGTTCTTCCCTCTGAGTTGGTGGCTGGGATCTAAGCATTACGATGCCGTGAAACTGTCAGCCATAAAGGCAATCTCAAACTCAAGACCCTGACCACTTTTAGTCACTTAAGGCCTGTGCATTTTTACACAAGTTGAAGTGTTAACCTGAAGGTCCTGGCTAAATTCCAGCTCACATCTATAATGTCTTTTATAAAAGCTTCCCATTTGTTTTATGTTTGTTCCCCCCCCACTAAGAAAATTCAGCTGTCATACAATGGTGATTGCATTCCATTTTGGCAAGTTAAGTGAGCCCTGTTCATACTAAATCTAATGCATCTTAGGATCTTTCTGGATAAAAGGATCCTATATAATGTGTACAGAATTAATTACTTATAAAATACAAAAGTCTTTAAAGGAATAATAATTAAACAGTATTTTACATGTAATGGTAATTCACTATTACACAAAAGGACTGAAATACATCAAACCCATAGAAAATAATTTTAACAAGAAGGAAAATTCAGTTTCTACAAATACTGGACACTGCAATTTAAAATGTAAATAATAATAAGACCCTGGTCACATAAGCATCCTAACTAAGATCAGCACCATATTGTGCCATATTCTAAAGGCTAAGAGACAATCTCTGTCCTGAGCAGTTTACAAAATAGGATGAAGGGGGAGGGATACAATGCACAAAGTGACAGCAGCAATAAATCCAAGGTGATGTTGCTAGATTTAGGACGTAATGGCATGCAGTTTATTAAGCACAAAGTTCTTCACCTAAAGTAACAAGGTTCAATTGCTGTATTTGTGATGGGGCTAGGGTTAGACTAGAGGGTCTTTCGAGTTAGTGTTGCACAGTAAGTCTTTGCAAAAATAAAACACTGAAATAATGTGTTTCTTTAAAAAAAAATGGAAGTACGTTTTCAACATCACTCAGATGGACCCCGTCCCCTTCTACAAAGGAATATTAGGGCATTTGTCACATCTCATTTCTAAATTATTTTTCAGAAGTTCTTTGGCATAAAAGAACCCCCCCGATATCTGTACTTTCACTAGTGATCAAATCTCAAGTTGTTCGCAATGCTGCTTTTTCCTCCTTGATGATCTTACCCATTACTACATGATCTCCTAAATTCCAGAGCAAGGCAAATATGCAGGTATGCAGGAAAAAAGGCAATACTGTTCCTTGCCCATAGATGGACTGGACACATAGCTATTAGGAGCAGCATTCCCAGCACTAAGTAGGTGCCAATGTGTTATTTTTGTAGACAGGATGTGGCAAGAAAGAACAGTCTGGAACTTAAAGTGCAGAAGGCTGCAATCACACAAGCTTACTCCTCAAAATTTCACATAAAGTTTGAATGGAGCATGCAACATAACTTAGAATCCATATCATTCCAACATTATACTTTAGTATTACACTAATAGGATTCATCTGCTCAAAAAAACAAAACAAAAACAAACAAAAACCCACCTTCATGTAAGTATTTTGAGAGATTGCCAAAGCTGAAAAGGTCTAAAATTAGACCTATCTGCTCTGTTGTGTTTGACAAGCATTCACATGCTTTCTTGTTTTGCCCTCTTCTCTGCCTGTCCCTTCCACTGAACAGGTAAAGGATTCAAATATACAAGAAACAAATTGAGGAAGGGGCTCCTCATCAAGCTTCATGATACAGGAAAAAAACAACAACAACCTACTGCTACCATGGAAAGAGGTTTGACTCATGAAAAAAGAGCAAGAACATTTAGTTTGACACATTGAAGAATGTCCTTCTCATTTAAAGTTTAATGGCTGAATTCTAAAGGACCTGTTTTGTACCACTTTATTTTGTTGCTCACAGATTACCAATAGCATGGTTCTCAAAGTACAGTTTTGGTGACATTTATTATATGCCACTCATTTTGTGTTCAATTACAACAGGGAATTTAACTTGTTAAAAGTCAAATTAAAAAACTGCTATTGAAAACTGTGTTTTACAGATGCTCGCTATCTCCGTCTAAAACTGAGGACAACTACTTATGGCTGTGTTGGAACAGAGCTATCCATAACTACACTAATAACTTGCAAGAATGTTCCTTTATTCCTGGATTACATTTTGGAATAAGATTGTCCTTGGGTGCCAGTTGCCGATGCTCTTTACCTAGCTGAATTAACTGCACAGGAAGTTTACAGAATTGTATTTCATATAGGTGTAATTTCAGTGGAGAATATGGATGTTTTCTTTTTAAACATATTTTGTTTGTTTAAATTTTCCAAGTTGTGCAAAATTATGAGCAGAGTCACACAATTTTTTAATGACAGACCCAGAAGTCAAGCTTTATGGCTGTCCAAATACCACACATCAATGTCATATGTCCAAGCACATAAAATAAATAACCTTAAAGGAAACCCCAATAAAGTCTCAGGCAGAACTTTTCATCCTTGGCCTATTTTAGGAGTCTGCAACCTGTGGTTCCAGAGTTGCATGCATCTCTTTCAGGACTTCTTTATAGCTCCCAATGCTATAATTGCAAAGTAGGTCTGTATATATGTATGTATCAATAAACAAAATAAAATAAAATAAAATCCCTCCTGATTATTTTCAATAAATGGTGAATATCTAAAAGCCTAGCACTGAACAGCTCAGATCTGAATAGATAAGTGAGCTCACAACGCTGGATAACTCCCCTTTAGTACGTGCAGCACATTGCGAGACATGATACTGTATCTGAGTTTTGATCGTGTTGCTAACAGAGCCTTGATTCTGCAAAGCGCGTGGCACTCCTGCTGCGAAAGGCAAGAGGCATTTTAAGAAAGAAGAGTGAAATTAACGTGACGGGGGAGTGACAGTCGGGAAGAGAGAGGTACGAACGCACGTGAAGCCAAGTTCGGGCGCGCTGATCTGAGCGGAGGTTACAACACCCCGGGCTGACAACTCCCGGGGGTACCGAGTCAGTCCGTAGCTATGGGCTGCCGTTACGTGCGAGGTCCGCCTCGGACGCGCGTACTTCGCGACTATGGAGCTTGTCGCCGACTCTGGCCCCTCTCGCAGTGTCGCGGGCCGGCCCCCGGCCTGGCGGTCACCTCACCGACCCGGGAAGCGCCGCTCAGGCTGCTTCGGGGACCCCCGGCGCTCAGCAGCGCAAGCCGCCCCCGCCAGGCAGCAGCCGCACCGCACCTCTGCAGCAGAGGGGAGGGAAGGACAACGGCTCCCGCCCCGCGGACGCGCAGGACGCGGGCCCGGCGCGGCCCTCACCCGCAGGGCCCCGATCCTGCGGAGAGACGCACTTACCCTCAGGCACGGCCGGCTCACTGGGCGGGGGCGGCTCCTGCGCTGACCGAGGCGCCGCACGGCAGGAGACGGGGCTGGCTGAGGGACCGCCCGGCCAGGCCACCGCAGCCCGCCGCGAGAGGCAGGCCCTGCCCTGCCCTGCGAGTGCCGCGGTGACTAGGCCGGGCCTGCTGCCAGGGAGTCCCGTGACACCCCTTCGCGGGAGTCTCCCCCTGTCCCCAACCGCCGGGGAGAAAGGGAACAAGTGACTCCGCGAGCGCCGCCACAACAGCACCCCCGGCCGGCGGGCCTGAGTGGAGCAGCGGGCATGCTGGGGCGTGTAGTTCTCCCGGGACTACAGCTCCCGGCAACCCCCGAGCCCCGTCAGAGTTCCCCCCCACCCCGTCTCTCGCGGGGAGGGAGAACTACAACTCCCAGCAGCCCCTGCGCCCAGCCCACCGGAGCTGCTCGGGGGAAGAACTACAACCCCCAGCAGCCCCTCTGCCTCACCCGGCGCCCGCCCCCTTCTCCCTCCGTCCCTCCCTCCAGCCCGCCGGTACCGGGCGGTTCGAGGGGTCGGCGACCAGCGCTGCCAGGCGAGATCGAACTGAGTGGTCAGTACTGGGCCCGTGCGCCGGGCAGCACCCGGACCTGCCTGCCTGCCCGCCCGCCCGCCCGCGCTGGGATATGGATCCCGAGCCCTGCGCCTCCCCCTTTCCCCCTGAGGTGAGCCCGGGGGCCGTCTCCCCGCTGCCCCCTGCCCCTCGTCGTGCCGGCGTCCGGGACCTGCTCCGCGGCGGTCCCTTCCCCCGCTGCGAGCATGGGCCGCTGCCTGCGGGCCCCCGTCCCCGGCCCCCTGAGGGGCCCCCTCGCCACGGGGCCCCCGTCCCCTTCCGGGATCCCCCACCCCAGGGCGCCGGCCCCTCCCCATCAAAGATCTGCCACCTGGCCCTTCCCCCCGCAACCAGGGCCTCGCCCCCCCCCCTCAGTGTTCTGCCGCCCGGCCCCTCCCACCTCAGAGATCCGCCAGCCGCCCCCCGACCCCCCCACCCGAGGGCGCCGGCTCCTCCCACCTCAGAGATCCGCCAGCCGCCCCCCGACCCCCCCACCCGAGGGCGCCGGCCCCTCCCACCTCAGAGATCTGCCACTCGCCCCCCCCCACCCGAGGGCGCCGGCCCCTCCCACCTCAGAGATCTGCCACTCTCCCCCCCCACCCGAGGGCGCCGGCCCCTCCCACCTCAGAGATCTGCCACTCGCCCCCCCCACCCGAGGGCGCCGGCCCCTCCCACCTCAGAGATCTGCCACTCGCCCCACCCGAGGGCGCCGGCCCCTCCCACCTCAGAGATCCGCCACTCGCCCCCCGCCCCACCCGAGGGCGCCGGCCCCTCCCACCTCAGAGATCTGCCACTCGCCCCCCGCCCCCACCCGAGGGCGCCGGCCCCTCCCACCTCAGAGATCTGCCACTCGCCCCCCGCCCCCACCCGAGGGCGCCGGCCCTCCCACCTCAGAGATCTGCCACTCGCCCCACCCGAGGGCGCCGGCCCCTCCCACCTCAGAGATCTGCCACTCGCCCCCCCCGCCCCCACCCTAGGGCGCCGGCCCCTCCCACCTCAGTGATCTGCCGGCCGGCCCCTTTTAGAGATCCGCCACGCTACCCTTCCCCCACACGCAGGGCCACGCCCCCCGCCAGAGATCTGCCGCCCGGCCCCTCCCCCCTCAGATCTCCCGTTCCGTCTTTTCCGCCCTGTCCACCCTAGGGCCCCGGCCCTTCCTCCCCTCAGAGATCCGCCCCCTCGGCTCCTCCCCCCACCTCCATAGGGCCATGGCCCCTACCTTCCATAGAGGTTTGTCACCTGGGCTCTCTGCCTTCGGAGATTTCCCACCCAGCCCTCCCTGCAGTGAGTCCCCACCCACCTGAGGGTTCCTGACCTCCCCCCTCATAGATCTTCTACCTGCCTCCTTCCCCCACCCCATAAAGGCCTCACCCCATAAAGAGTCCCCTGCTGTAGGGTCCTGACCCTTCCTTCTTTTCAGACATTGACTTTGTCAGCTCCCTTGGCCTCAGCCAAAGATTCCAACCTCACATGGTAATTCACTCTGGGCTCTGACCTTGATCCCTTTCCACCTCAGAAATTCTCCCTGTCCCATCTAGATAGCTGCCCCTCCCAGCTCAAAACCCAGGGCTGAGTGCCATTTTTGAACTTGGGACACTGGTCCCCCTCTGTACCTCTTCAAATCCTCTTAGAGAGCCATTTCTTGCATACTCTTTCTTCATCTGAGCACCCCCATCACAGGGACTGAAAGCCCTCATCCAACGATCTGGCGCCCTTCGGAGTCTTCTATGTGGTGTCTGCTGTTTAATCCTCCTCCCCCATCACAGATGGAGGAAACTCTGGTTGCCCCAGTGATGCTTCCCATTCAGGAATGGCTTCTTTGGACAATGACATTCTCAGGCAATGTCCAGTGCAGATGGAGAAATAGGAAGGATTTCTCAGCAGCCTGTCTTGCTACTTGACAGCTCAGTTCAAAGTGTGGGTTGGGATTAGATACATATGTACTTCATATTCATTTGTATTTCATGGGGATGGGATGGAAGCATTATAATGAAACTTGGCATTGGGTAGTGCTTTGGGGTCTCAATACAAAACTTAAACAAACAAACACCTGTAAGAAATATTCTGTGTCCAGGCAGACTCTGTATGTAGTCAGTCTTTTGTTTCCAGGAGCTTAAGTTCTGGGTGGGAGCTGTGATGTAAACTCTGCACTAGAAAGAGACCAGTAACAGCAACGAAGGGTCCTGTGGGACTCACCTTCGTCAGTGAATCTGTGCTCACTAAAGCTCATGCTCAAAACTTTTCTGTTAGTCTATAAGGTGCCACAGGACCCTTCGTTGCTGTTACAGATCCAGACTAACACGGCTACCCCTCCAATACTAGAAAGAGACCAGTAATTAGTGGATTTAACTTATCAGTTACACTAACAGGGTCTACAGACTTCACAGTACCCAAACAGCTATTTTAGTGACAGTTTAGCACCTTTTCTGTCATTAATAGCTTACTTTAAAGAATTTTTGTTCAACATAATACTAGACCCCAAAGATCTTACAAGCCACCAATTAAGACAATGTGGGAATACCAAGAGGGGGAGCCTGAAAATTGGAAAAGCCCTGCCAAGCATGTTAAATCACAGGATTGTCTAAGGGAGCCCTCCTTTGCATTTTGACAACATAAGAGATACTTTGAAACTATCAGAGGTGGCTATCTAGGTGTCTAAAGTCCTTATGCTGTCTCTGATTTAGCATTATAGTTGGTTTGTTTTTAAAAAAAAATCTCATTTTAATGTCCTGGTCACTGTTTCTTTAACAGGATTTTTCTCCCAGCTCCAAGAGACACAGAACTGTTGAAGATTTCAACAAGTTTTGCACCTTTGTTTTGGCATATGCTGGCTACATCCCCTACCCACAAGAGGTAATGGTGCAGCAATTCAATCCTTCTTTTATTTCAGGTACACATTGGTATAGCTAGTGCTGTTGAGTGGTTAAATGTTGCCAGGGTGACAAGCATGGTATAAATACCTTGACAGATATAGAGGGTGTGTTTGAGGGGTAGGGTCCTCTAAAAGCTCCTTTTGGGACAAAAGTGAACCCACTGGCCTGTGATATTGCAAAACAAAGCATGGAACTTGGCATGTAACTGAATATTGTCAGCCTCCCACCTGAGCAGCGAATGTCCCTACACTTATATAAAGTTAAATGTAATCCTCAGGCTCCTGGAGTATGATGTGATCTCTTCTTTAATCAAAAGTGAGGCAGTCCAAACCCCTGTCTTGCTTGAGGGGACAGAAAAAAGTTTAAAGGTCAGTAAGTACCATTTCTGTTTAAATTATTTTATTAGTGAACCATTTCTGTGCAGGGAAAAATATTGTTAGGGGTATTCATGCCAGAGTTCCCCCTCCTTTGTGTCCTAGGCCTAGATAGCCCCAAACTTGAGATTGGCTCATTTCAAAGGTTGTGAAGCAATTGTTTTCCTTGACTGGAATTCCCAGCAGAGGCTTAGGATACAAAGCCCATGAAAGGAGTTGGAAGGACTCCTATAAGTATATGGTGTAGCACAGTACTTCACTGAAAACTATTTAATGCCTTTAACACTCAGCTGTGCCTGTCCTGGGCCACAGGAAAGGATAAGAGTACGTCAGTAATGCAGGCTAGTGAGTGTATGGCAGCAGGATATGTGGAGATTCTTATTTTTAGTTAGAAGAGAGGGAGCCTATTCTGCCAGGTATAGATCTGTCCCCATCCTCCCTCGCTTCAAAAAGGTGGGTGCAAGCAGTAGTTGTCTAAGAGGTTTACTATCAACTCTAAAATGATACTCACATCTGGTCTCTTAATATTTGCTAGGAGACCCCCTTGAGGAGCAGTCCCAGCCCCCCCAATAGTACTGGGGGTACCATCGACAGTGATAGCTGGGACCCCCGATTCAATGATCTCCATTCTGCTGTCTCCGTGCCAGTCAAGAGCAGAAAGAGCTTTAGTCAGCTCAAGCGAGCAAAACCATATGTTTCACTATTGCAGCGGGCAAAACCTAGCAGCTTGCTGCCAGAGCGAAAGCAAACTGATAAGGTCAGAAAGAAGAAAAAGCTGAAGAGAAGAGACACGGAAGCTCCTGTGGAAGAAGACTATGGGGGGCAACTGCTGAAGCTGGAGACAGAAGATTCTTATATTGAGACCCCTGTGAGTCCCTCATCTGAGGGCGATCCTCAGTCTGTGACCGACCATTGCTCAGTATGGGACTCTGACACTCCTTCCAGTGTCTCGTACCCTCCTGAGACTTCTGAGCAGGGCATGGAAATACAGAGAGTTGGCAAACGCACGGTCATACGGCAGGGCAAACAGGTTGTGTTTCGAGATGAGGATGGCACGGGTGATGATGAGGACATAATGGTGGATTCAGGTAAATGGCCCTGCTAATCTGAGAGATTTGTGAGGTGTTTGGTCAGATTCAGATGATAGGTGGCTGCCATTAGTGTGTCATTAGCGATCAACTATCTATCAACTATAAAATGGGATAGTGTAGATCTGCCTTGGGGGAGGTTTAAGAGCAAAATTCATTAGTGTTTGCAAAGTACATTTAGATCTTTGGGTAGAAACAGGTGGAGAAGAGAAAAGAATGTTTATTGCTTAGTGACCAGGCACCTGAAGTAAGCTTTCCAGATTCTGAGGTGAGGGTTTCTTCCCATAGGATGTGCTTTTGGAGAGGCTTAATGTAAAATGGGAGAGAAGGTTGGAAGCTAGTTTGGGGTGTAGAACACATTTCTTTCTACGTATATCCACTGGGTTTGCTGAGATTCTTTCCTAGAGCAAGGTTCAGGATGCAAACTACAGTTTTCCGCATGCCCTTGACAGGTCTTGTCAACTTCCTCCTGCCGTCTGTTCACTAGGCTGCGTATTTGGGTCTCAGCACTGAACCCAGGAACTCGCTTCTTGGCTGAGTGGAGTTCAAGCACTACTTCTAGGCACACTTTCAGAGTGCACATTCACTTTCTAGCCCCCTTTTCTGAATGCATAGGCCATGAGATGAGCTCTGTGTTCCTCAAAACTCTCCAGTAGCTTCATACCCTGCCCAGAGTGCTAACCATATAGGCACTCTGGCTTCCAGTTTACTTTCTCAGGGACACATTATCATTGATGCAAATGACCACACTTTCCAGAAGGTTTCTAACACAATTACTTTTTACTTTAGACAGTGCGGGAAACATAGTGATCTAGGCAAATAAAACACAGCTACACACCAGTCAGTGCTTCACTTTTCTCACCACTGAAGTGTTCTTTAGAATTTGGGTCTGCATCCTTTCTAGGTGTCCAGGATACTACTGTAGCTCATGGCTTCTTCATAATATCACATATCTTTCTCTCCTTCTGCTCCTCCAGCCTTACCTGCTACTACCTTCAAAAAGTCCCTTCTGCTACAAAAGCATACTCCTTTGTTGCTGTCTCATGTCCCAAGCTTCCTTTGCGTCTTTTACCAGCCTGGGCTCTGTGTTTTGAAGGACTTTAGTTTAGCCACACCTCATTTCCTTGTTCCCTCCACTGGGGAAGTTCCATTCCTTCAGAAGAGAAGATGGAGGAAAAATGGTTTTATCTAGGAAGCAGTTACTCCTTTGTTCTGTACAGGCAGGCAAAGTGTGTTCAGGTGTTGGTGGTCTTTAATGAGTGACCTATTTATAGACACAAGTGCAGGGTTTATTCTCTTCTCCTTAGCATAGGGGTGGACAAGATCTGACCTGGGAGTCAGATCCAGCCTGCAGCATGGAGCAGTGGAGCTCAAAGCAGCTGGTTGTTCCCTGTGGCTCTCTGAGTAGTGGGGAAGTGGGAGGGTTTTCTGCATTGTCCCCACCCCCAGCAAAATCTCTTAGCTCCTACTGGCTGGAAATCGTGCAAAAACCTCCTCCTGCAGTGCAGAGAACCAAATGGAACAACCAGCTATTTTGAGCGGTCCAGTGCTGTTGGCAGGCAAGGAAGCCTGCCTCAGAGTGTTGCTGGTTTGAATCTGCTTAGATAAGCACCTCCCAGCCAGAGGCTGCCTCTGGCATTCTACCCTGTCCTGCACCCCAATTCCCACCCAGACCCTTCATCCCTCCCACACCCTCTTCTCCAGACCAGAATCCTCTCCTGCACACATAACCACTCTTGAATGCTGCCCCATGTCACAGTCCCCTCCTTCACCCAAACTCCCTCTCAGACCCCACACTCTCTTCTGCACCCGTCCCCTTACCCTGAGCTCCCTTCTGCTCCCAACTTTGATCCCAGATCCTGCACGCCTTGCATAGAAAAGTGCTGCCCTTGACCACTTGCCTGAATCTTGGTGTGCCCCCACTCATCAAAATTATTGCCCACACCTGCCTTAGCATAAGGAATGTAAGGGCAGAACACAGTGCAGTTTCCCATAAAAGCATCAAGGTTCATAAGAAGCAGAATTTTTAGGCTGTACATTGTCAGATTCCCCAAATCATCATAGGGCTGTAAGGACTGCCCTGTAACCCAAGAAGTAAATTCTGTGCCAAAAGGCGGAGTTTGATGTGCAGCTGGAGTGAAGATATCATTGTTTAATTCACTGGTTTTTTTGCTTCCAGATGATGATTCATGGGATCTTGTCACCTGTTTCTGCATGAAACCTTTTGCTGGACGGCCAATGATTGAATGTAATGAGTGTCACACCTGGATCCACCTCTCTTGTGCCAAAATCCGCAAATCAAATGTGCCAGAGGTCTATGTCTGCCAGAAGTGCCGGGACTCTAAGTTTGATATTCGCCGCTCAAACCGTTCCCGGACAGGTTCGCGCAGGCGCTTTCTGGACTAGCAGAGGGAACTACTGTGTTGGTATACTGCTTGGGCAGATTAGCCATGCAAAATTCAGAACTCCAGTCAGTGGGGCAAGGAGAGCTCCTCTGAACTGCAGTTGCTCAGGCAAAAGTGTCAGTGTAAACAGACACAAAGTGTTTAATGTCTTTAACTTGCCAGGGCTGGAAGAGGCCTGCTGGCCAAAACTTCTGCTAGAGGCTGATTAGCTCTAGAAACAGCATACTAAACACCCCACATTCTGTGGGGTTTTGTCCAGCTCAGACTGTGAATAGGATGATAATTTGGGAATGTATGCCTTTACTGCCTATCAATTTTCATCCCACTTGGAAAGTGCTAAGCAAGTGTAGGACTTCCAGGTACTGAAGAAAATAAAACTCCTCCTCAAAAGCAGGAATAGGAGGAGAGAAAAGTCTGAAAGTAAACAGCCACATGTTTTAGTTTTATTGTAATCCTAGATTTGCCCATTTGTCTATATGCATAAATCTTAAGAATTTTGAAGGTTTTAGAGTGCGCTTGAATGCGTACTGAGCTCATGTGACCTGTCTCCTCCTCAGTTGGGTAGTAGGAGAGTATCCACTGAGGTCTATGATTTGGTTTTGTTTTTGGTGGAACCATTTAGTTCCCACAGCTCTATGTACTGTTGTCTTTAAAAGGGAGACACAGCCCTTTGTTTTTTTTTTTTTCCCTGGGTGGGTCATGCTAGAAGTGACCATGTCAGTTTTCTTCCTTAATTGAGCTGAAACATCTTAAAATCATTGTCATGATTTCATTTTGCATAAGGGGCTCAAACATGAGGTTGTGGTCTGCCACTCACTCCATTCCACAGCCCTGTGTAGGGTCCCATCTCAGAAATCTCAGTCAAAAGGCATTGTTTTAGGAGACCCTGCTTCCCTTCCTTCCACCAGGCTGGACATAAAGCTTGGGCTGCACAGTGCGCCCTAAAAAATTAAAATCTAGGAATTCAGAGAGGCCTTGTTAGGATTTGGGCTCTCCCGTCTGACTAGTGGGGCTAGAGTTATTGGCATTTTTAAAAATGGCTTCCTGGGCTGCATTTATAGTGAGAAGATTAGAAAATCTTTGAGATGCATCTGCACATATACAAGTAGGAGGAAATGCATGCATTAGGGCATCCAGCCCAAATCTGGTTAAGTGGCCTATGCAACGGGCAAGGTGGGCTACAGCTGATTGAACTGTCCAGAGCTGCAGAGGATAAGGGAATGCGACAGCACCAGAAAACGTTTTTGTATGTGGTGCCTGCCCTTTTTGGGAGCAGTGAGCGCAGTGGACACTGGTCTAGAGAATGCGTCAGGGAAACAAAACTAGTACATGAGGCCACTAAGGTGAAGATGCTTTCCTTTTAATGACCAAATTAAGAACACTGTATTTATTGCACAAACTGGATCTTTGTCCTTGAGAGAATTCTAAATCATACGATGCTTAATGAACAATAGACATTCTGTCCTGTCAGCCTGTTAGAGGTGCTGGAGTCACGAGCCGATATGTTTATGTCTGAAAGAAAACAGAACTGCCAGGAACACATGTAGCAGATGCTTTGTATCAGATTGTCACCTTATTGAAATACTGATTTATCAGGAAAAATGTCCTGGTAGTATCAGCGATCCTCCTTCGGATATTTAATACTAGGCTATGCAGAGAGCATTAGAACAGATTGCATAGCACTGTTCTACAATGCCCAGGGGCTCGATCAGATGAGGCCTTTACCTTTTATCATCACAATGCCGCTGCACTATTTTGTTTTACTGTCCTTTTTAAAACTTGGTACAGTTTGAAAAGCCTATAAAGTGATTTTGATTTATAGGTGCATCAACTGAAATCTAATTTATAAACAGTTCCACTTAAAATAAAGACAGTCATGACCAGAAATGAAATGGAACCAGGAATTTGCCAAAGATTTGCCTTGGAGGGCTGTGTTCTGCCACCGAATAAAACACTAAAGTGTAGCTGTTTTGTCTCTGCAATGTAGAAGGTGTTGGAAGAAATCTATTCAGCCTGTGTAAGGGTGTAACCTGATGCAGGTTTTGGCATTTGTGTCTACACTAAGTCTACAGTACAACTGGACCACTTTAAGATAAGCACCTGTTGTTTTAGGAGAGAAATATAAGAATTGGCCAATGAGTTGCCTGTTTCCTAGAGGTTCAAGACTACTTTTAATTCTTTTGACTATTGTTCTGTTTCCTTTTCAGATTTACCTTAGCAGATGGTGTCTGACAACCTCAGCTTGTTACAATGTTAGTAAAAAGAACAAACGTCTCCATGGGTTTGATTTAATCACTTTCATCCATGTATGATTTCAAGTTAATTCAGAGCTTTATTTTTTCATTAAAAGTGGTTATTTTAACAAGTGGCACTTTTCTTAAACATATGAATCACCTATTAATATAATTTTCTCTTTGCTTTTTCCTACATGGGTTTGGAGTTATGTTTCTATAGTGAACAAGAAGTCTTGTGGCACCTTATAGACTAAGAGATCTGTTAGACTATCTGTTAGGCTATAAGGTGCCACAAGACTTGTTCTCGAAGCTACAGACGAACGCGGCTACCTCTCTGATACTTGTTTCTATAGTGGACAGAGGCCCTAATCAGCAGCCGGTAGCGCTAAGGGGACGGAAGACATGCAGCTGGCTAGCCGCCGCAGGTTGCACTATACAAAATCGAATGACACAAAACGGAGGGAGGGCGAGGAATGCGCGCAGACATACCCACAGGTACATGCGTGTTTCTTACGTTATCAGCGGTCTGTCCCATCTGCCATGAACTGACTTCTCGGAGGCACGGCAGGAGCGGAGCTTGAAGAGCTCAACAGTTCGATGGCGGGAGCGGGGGAGGCTCTGCGAAGGAGCTGGGTGGGTGGGCTGGGGCTGGGGGATGCCAGAGGAGCTGACGGGGTGGAGGCGATTCTGGGTGTGGCCTCTGAGGCCCTGTGCTGGGCGGGCTAAGGCTGCAGCTGGCCCGGCCCGCAGGGCAGAGGAATCCGGCGGTGGCGGGGAAGTGGGCGGCAGGGCTTCAAGTGCCGCCCTTAAGGGGAGTGCGACTGCTTAACTACAGCCCCCAGGCTGCCGCGCGGCGCAGGGACTACAGCTCCCAGCATGCTTTGCGCGCAGCCCGCGGCCCGGCTGGCTCCACAGGCAGGCACCTGCGCCGGCCGCTGGGAGCCGGTGGGCGGCGCGATGCATGCAGGGAACGGAAGGCAGTGCGGGGGGGGGGGTCTCGCGCGCCCGCTCGCTCAGAGGGGAACTCCCGCCCGGAAGGCGCGTACTCCAGGGGCTGCTCGGCCTGAGGGGCGCAGCCATCTTGGGGGGGGGGGCAGCGCGGGGCGGGCGATGCCCAAGTCCTGTGCGGCGCTTCGGTGCAGCAACCGCTACAGCAGCCGCTGCCGGCAGCAGCTCACTTTCCACAGGTACCGGCCCCTCCCCTTATCCCTCCCCCACAGGTACCGGCCCCTCCCCTTATCCCTCCCCCACAGGAACTGGCCCGCCCCACCGTTCTCTCCCCCCCACCCCGGGAATCGGCCCCTCCCCCACAGGAACCGGCCTGCCTCCTGCAGGGACTGGTCCTCTCCGGCCCCTCCCCCCCCGGGAACCGGCTCCTCCCCTTATCCCTCCCCGACAGGCACCGGCCCCTCCCCCACAGGCACCGGCCCGCACCGGCCCCTTATCCCTCCCCCACAGGTATGGGCCCACCCCCTGCAGGCACCGGCCCCTCCCTGGGAACCAGCCCCTCCCCTTACCCCCCCCCCACGAACCGGCCCCTCCCCCTCCCCCCTCGGGAACCAGCCCCACTGGCCCCTCCTCTTCCCCCCTCCCCCACAGGTACCGGCCTGCCCCCTGCAGGCACTGGTCCCCACTGGCTCCTCCCCGCCCCCTGCAGGCACCGGTCCCCACTGGCTCCTCCGCTTATCCCTCCCCCACAGGTACCGGCCCACCCCCCGCAGGCACCAGCCCTCACCGGCTCCTCCCTTTACCTCCCCCCTCCCCCGGGAACCAGCCCCTCCCCTTATCCCTCCCCCACAGGTACCAGCCTAGACCGCCCCCCCCTTTCTACAGGTACTGGTCTGGGCCTCCCCTCCCCCCACCACAGGCACTGGCCCTGCCTCCCTCTCCCTCAGGTACTGCACGCCCCCCCGCCACGTATCGAGCCTGCCTTCCCCTTCCCCTGCGCAGGGACCGGGCTTAGTCCACCTCAGCCCCCCTCTCCTGCAGGTTCCCCTTCAGCCGGCCCGAGCTGCTGGCACGCTGGGTGGGCAACATCGGCCGTGGCAATTTCCAGCCCAGTACGCACATGGTGCTCTGCTCGCAGCACTTCCAGCCTGACTGCTTCAGCGCCTTCGGTAACCGCACCAACCTCAAGCCCAACGCCGTGCCCACGCTCTTTGCTTCTTGCCGCACGCTCACGGTGAGCCGCCCAGCCAGGTCCAACTCCCGTGCCCCGCATGCAGGGGGTGAGTGGTTGGAGCAGAGCCGTGAATTTGCCCTTGCAGTGCGTGCTGCACAAACAGCACAATGGACCCAAGCCTGCCCTCTCCACCCCTTGCAAAGGGTGTTGAGACTGCTGCAGGCATTGTTTTGTATTTGAGGTCAACTACTCCTTAGTGGCCCCAGGGCTTTGCCCCGGCCTCCCTCCAGAAGCCCCTCCTTGCTCTGTGTTTTCAAGACAAAATCAGTTCCCTTTCACTGTTAATCTAACCCCACTCCCAGGGAAATCAGTAGTAACATACCATGTCTATGGACTCTGGGAATGATCAAATCTAGTTGTGCACTAAATACACTTGGGCTGCTGATGGTGCTGAAACAACACAAGGCGCTCCTTTTACCAATAATAACTTACCTTTA